>NC_092502.1:267577-1467577 GCF_047511675.1 Marmota flaviventris | reverse complement strand
AGCACAGGGCTGAGCTTTCCCTCCCCTGTGCCCCTGCTCACCCACTGCCAGGGTCTCCCCGGCTCGCGTTCCAGCGCCTCCACAGCAGCCACCGCCTGCTCACCACTCTCAGGTTCCTGTGCCCGCACCCAGCTCTGGATCTCCCGAGGCAGGATGGCCAGGAACTGCTCCAGCACCAGCAGCTCCAGGATCTGCTCTTTGGTGTGCCTCTCCAGCCGTAGCCAGCCCCGGCATAGGTCCCAGAGGCGGTGCAGGGCTTCCCGCGGGCCTGCAGCCTCCTGGTAGCGGAAGCGGCGGAAGAGACGCCTGGAGGACTCAGGGCTGGGAAGCTCTCCCTGGGGGCCTGGGTTTTCTCCAGGAGGACTCTTCATTTTCCTGGGCTCCTCACTCTCTTTTGGAGCCAAGACTCTGGGGCACAGGGCTGTGGGCATGATGGGATTTGATGGGGGTCAGCAGCAGAAGACGACCCTATTTCCAAACAGAAATCACTGGCTTTAATGCTGTGGTCTCCTTTGGTTGTTTCTGGGGGTAATGAGGGGAAAGTGAAAAAGCCCACAAAGACCAGCCCTTCAGAGAAACCCAAGGAGTGTCATCATGGCTGGTCCTCACCTATGGGGACAGAAAGAAAGGTACCATCTCCCATCAGTCTCAGTACATGTGCTTTCCCCCTAAACAGATGATGACAGACAAGCCAAGAAGCCTGAGAAAAGTGGTACATTTAAACAGGAACTGGTCTTCCAACCATCCCAGACCAAGGGACCATGAGCGGGATGGGATGTAATGAAGGCTGCCGGGTACCTTTGGTGGAGAGGACCTGAGATGGACGGTGTGCCAAGCAGGTCACTGTCTTGAAGCTTGGGAGCTTAAGTTGCTCTCCTTGTTCTTGAGACCTTTACAAAATGACCTGGAAAAACAAGGAGACACATGCATTTGAAACACATTCAGGGATGGAAAACAGATTCTGTGGTGCTGGAGGGCTGACCACCACTGCTGGTACTGGATGGACCCCAAGAACCAGAATCGGCCTTGGCAGAGGCCTACACTGGGAGGTGGGGGAGGGAGCACAAATAAGAAGGCACCCAGGCAAAGAGGAAGCCACACATTGTTTCCAAGACAAACCTTAGACAGTTTCCCAGAGAGACCTTCTGCTCAGTGGACAGGCGAGGTGGAACTGAACATACCTTGACTTTCAACCCTGCCTCCATCCAGTTCTTTACCTTAGTCCTCTTCAAACCCTGCTCAGTCCACGGTACACCCTTCCTCCATGGCCCTTCCACAGTCAGTATGAAAGAGGGGGACTCTCGGAGTGTGGCCCTAATCCCTCAAGGAACCCAACTCCACAGGCTGTCACAGGAGTGCTCCCTACACCTCCTAGGCTGCTGAGCACACAACCCAGCTGACACACACAGGGGCAGTGGTCACTGATCCACACCTTGAAACATGCACATCTCCCCCCTGTGCCCTTGGGTCTCTGTGATCTCAGGCATGGTGGCTTCACCCCCATCTGGTGAAGTTCTCAGCTGGGCAGCACCCTAACCTGAGGGCATTCAAGGCAGGCAGAAAGACAAGCGAGTCCAGAACAGTAACAAATCAACTGAGTGCACCAGAGAAACCGGTCTCCGGACTTCTTTGCTTTACAAAGTAAAAATACAGACGCGCCCTTGACCACAAAATTTGGCTGGAACCCATGACAGCTCTCCCCACCACAGGATTCCATTCAGCCACTGCTCCTTCCTTAGGAACCCCTTCTGATCCCTCCTGGCTCCTCTCGGGCCACACATCACCTACCTGCTGGGTCCCTGATTACCAGGACAGCCCCTCTGCTGAGACCCTAGGGCCCACCCTCAGCCTCCAGTCCCTGCCCTCTCGGATCATCTCAGAGTCTCTCGGTGGCCCGCACCTGGCGCGCGGGAGGCTCGGGAGCAGAAGCCTGATGAATGAACCCACGTTAGTCGGGGGAGGGTTCCCGCGGGGGCGGGGCTTGCTTAAAGCAAGTTCTCGGAGGAGGGACGAGCCGGGTCTGCAGAAAGCGAAGAGGAGGGCCTTTTAGGCCGAGGAAGCGGAGACTTTCGCTCCTACACGCCTCTAGCACAACCACCTCGGGGCCCCTCACCTGCAGCCCGGGACCCCGGGCCGCGGCTCCGTCCTTCCCGCCGGGTCTCCGGTGTCCTTGCCGAAGCGGGCTCAGTGCATGGGCCTGATGGTCTCCGGCCGTCCGAGACCAGCCTGCGGACCATCCAGAGCTCCGCGCTAGACTGGAAGCCCAGGGAGGCGCCTGGAAGGCGACGCGCGGCCTCAGCCCCGTGCGCGCGCTGCAGGCGGCTCTGCGCGGGCCCTGCCGGGGCCGGCCGCTCTCACCGCCGCGGTGGGTCCCGCTGGCGGCCGCTCAGGCCCCTCCGCCGCCGAAAGGAAAGGCCGAGCCCTCCGGCTCCCTCCCCTGGGACACTTCCTGCTCCGCTCTAGGACCGAGGAGGTCTCCGCATCTCAGTGGTTCGCTCCCCCGCCCCCCGGCCGAGGTGTGCGCGGGGGGTGACATCCGACACCCCCGGCCCAGCCGGCCCGCGCGCTCGGCCCCGCCCCGCGGCGCGCGCCCAGCCCCGGGCGCCGTCCGGATTCCGAGGGCCTGCTCGGGCGGGCGCGGGGCTCCGCGGCTCTCTGGGCCGGCCGCGCCCGCCGGCCTCCCCTGGGCGGGCGCCTGGCGCACACAGCTGGCACCGGGCAGGGGGCGCGATGGGCAAGGACCCGCGAGGGTGCGGTCCGCCCCGCTCCGCGCGCGCCCAGGCCCGGGCGCCGGCCGGGGGCTGTGGCCCTCCCTGGGCGGGAGCGGGGTAAGCAGAGGCGCGCGGGTAGGCGCGCGCGGCTGGTCCAGGGCGCGGTGGGCAGAGGACCCGCGCCGGTGTACTGCACCGCGGGCCGCCGCGGGTCTGGAAGAGCCGCCTAGGGGTTCTTTCCGATGCTCTCTGACTTGGGGCGTAGGGACGCCTGGTAGAGCTGGCCGAAAGCCAGAATTGGGGTAGGGGGAGTGAGGCACTAGTCCTTGCCGACAGGCACAACCCCCTTCCAGCCAAAACCTTTAGTCCGAGCGTGCCCCTCCCAGGCGAGGAGGGCTGGAGAAACTCAGGACCCCTCCCCTTGTCCACTGTGCGGCACGGAAGGTATCAGCCCGCGCCTTCCATGCTGGCGCTGAAGTACAGTTGCACAGTTTAAGGACCGCGATGCACCCAAGGACCCTTGCGAGCAGCGGAATGATCATGGGGAGAGCTCAGGTACTCTGTGAAGCTAGCCTGAGTGAAGGTTACTTGGTGCAAATGGCAGAGAGAGGACTAGTGAGGGGCAAGCAGAGCTAGGGCCTCGGACCCACAGACAAGGCACTACGCTGAATATAGTCTACATTCTCAGATGGATCTTCCCGGAGTCATCCTTAATTATTCAGGCTCCAGAGTTTCGGAGAAGGCCTGTCCCCAGTTCCAAACAGTTCTCATGCCCATGACCCTTTTTCATCTGCCCAGCAATGGAGTTGGACTCTTCGACGGACAGAAGGCAGAGAAAATTCTTCCAGAGGATTGCTACTCTGATTTTCTTCAGATGCTATTTCAAGGACATAGGTGTTATGGGACAGGTTATATGGGCAATGACCAAACAGACTCCATTTTGCCCGGAGACTCCATGTCATGTAAGAAATGCTTCTCCCTTGAGAACACCCCAAGGGAGTGTGAATAAAGGTCCCATCTCAAACTTTAGGATCCACTCCGTGATTTATTGCATTATATGGTGAGATTTCACCATAACACAGGGAAGGAAACAGTTCCTCCATTTTCTATGGCCTGCCATGTGAAAGTAGGGGAGAAGGTTACTGGGCTGAGGACCCGTACATTGGCTGTCTCTCTCCGGTCATTCCATGAGCCTTGGTGCCACTACTTGCCAGAGTTGCTAGTCAAATGCCCAGATTCTGTGACTTTAGCAGGAGATGGACCAAGCAAAGGAGAGATGTTCCCTGAGGACAGCCAGAATCTGGCAGGGCCATCTGGAGATCTTAGTCCTCCTTGGACATGTGGACTCAGCATTTGCAGGATTCAGGCACACCCACCTCAAAAGCATGGGCCAGGAACTTTGGCCTGGAGGAGAGGCATGCAGAGGAGTCAAGGATCATCAGCAAGAGCCGGCAGGCTTAGGTGCTTTAGCAAACAGTACAGCCTTTGATGCTCTGCTGAGGCCTGCTGGAGCTTCTGCCTGTGACTGGCCCAGGAATCGCTGTTGAGTGTTTGGGAATCTATGCGCATAGCGATGCCCCCTAGAGACCCAAAGCAAATAAAATGCTGGGCTTAGAGATTGCTGGCCCACAGCATTTGGTTAATCCTCACTATCCACTCCAGTCAGTTTCTTGCCCACCCGATATTTCCTTGCATAGGAGTCCCTCTCCCCATTAATCTTTTGAGGCTCTGAATATGCCCTTACTTTTTTTTTTTTTGCATTTAACTCAGCATTTGAGTCAGGACTCACTCAAGTCCTAGCCAGCCAGGTGATCTGAGGCCTGCATCACCTCTCTGTGCTGCAGTTTCCTCATGCAGAAACAGGGATGGTGCTGATGCTGACTGCCTCATTTTGTGATTGTGTGGGTCCTTCTGTCATTCAACACAGGTGTGCAGAGCACCTACTGGGCACTCCAGTGCAGGCCCTGGAGTGATGCTCTGCTGCAGCCTGCTGGAGCTCCTGCCTATGACTGGCAGGAACTGCTGGGCACAGCTAGCAACCCTGGAGTGGAGAACCAGCCCAGGGAAGGGAAATGTCAGCTCCAGCCTCTGGAGAGCCTGGAGGAGGGGAGAGGAAGGGACGGGTACTGTGGCCATGCTGTCATCCTAGCATCTGGGGAGGCTGAAGCAGGAGGATCACAAGTTTAGGGCCAGCCTGGCATCTTAACAAGAACTGTCTCAAAATAAAAAGGGTTGCAGATGGAGCTCAGGGGTAGAGCACCCCTGGATTCAACCCCCAGTATGGGGAAAAAAAGAGAGATGATAAAAATGGAAAGAAGGGGGAAGAAGGGCAGGAGAGGGGAAAGGAGAGAGACAACCTCCCACCTTGAGGTAATCCTGTGCACAGAGCCCTGGAATCTTACAGTCAGATAGTTTTCAAGGAAGAGGAGGAGTCATTGGAGGTAAATGCTGCTGCAAAATCAAACTAGTTGAGCAAAGAACACTGTCCCAGGGTTTGGGAGAAGGGCCCCTGAGCAGAGCAGTGGAGAAGCTGCTGGGTCACTGCACATTGGAGAGAGGGATGTGTCCAGACTACCCAGTGTGCTCCAGAGCCCACCTTCCAGTAGAGGAAGAAATTGCAGCACTTGGCCTTGAGGAGGTCGGAGGCTCCTGCAAATCCAGAGGGGTTCAGCAGGACCTGGCAGGCTGCTTCCACCTTCCTCAGCCCTCCAGTAAAATAAGTAGGAGGGCTGGGGAAAGAGCTCTGTTGGTAGAGTGCTTGCCTCCAATGCACAAAGCCCTGGGTTCCATCCCCAACATCACACACACACACACACACACACACAAAGGAAAAAGGTGGGTATGTTAGTTTATTTAATATGCTAACATGGGTAGGCTATGGTAACCAGTTTTTTTCAAATACCACCACTGTAGATGTTTCTATGAAGGTGTTTTGAAGATGTGAAGATGTGACTAGCATTTAAAACCATAGACTTTGTTGTTGGTGTGTGGTGCTGGAGATTGAAACCAGGGTCTCACACATCCTAAGCAACTACTCTGCCACTGACCTATACCCGTCCCATATCTGTAGACACTGAATAAAGCATATTTCCCTCTGTGATGTAGGAGGGGCATCCAATTCATTGAAGCCTTGAGAGCAAAGACTGGGGTCTCCCGAGAGGGAGCTCTGTCTGTAGTCGGCCTTCGGAGTCAGGCAGTAGCACTGATGCTCCCTGTGTCTCCTGCACATTTTAAAATTTGTTCTTTTTAGTTACAAACAGTAGAATGTATTTTGACATATACATACAGGGAGTATAACTTTCCGTTCTTGTGCTTAAACATGATGTGGAGTTACATTGGCCACGCATTCACATATGAACATAGGAAAGTTATGTCCATTAATTCTACTGTCTTTCCCATTCCCTTCCCTTCATTCACCTTGGTTTAATCCAATAGACTTCTAGTTTCCCCTCCCCCCCTTACTGTGTATTAGCATCTGCATATCAGAGGGTTTTTTTTTTTTTTTTTGCCTTCTGCCTGCACATCTTGGACTTGCAGACACCCACAATCTCATGGGCAATCCTTAAACTAATGCAGTCTCAATCTCTCTACTTTCCAATTCTCTTCCTCCCCTCATAGCCTATTCTGTTTCTTTGGAGAACCCTGACGCACAAGGCCCTCAATTGACAGGGAAGAGAGAATGGAATTGGAGGAGCATGAAAGAGAAGGCTTGAGACTACATTTTGCAGAGAGTGGGGGTGAATGAACTGCAACTTTGGAAATGATAAACCATGCCCAACATGGAAAGTGCACTACGTATAGGAAGATTGGATTTGCAACTTTTCTAATACCCAGTAAGTCATGGGAGGGCCACAGTACATCTTGACATCTCCCCTGGGGAAGGGGGGCCAAGGTTGTCATTCTATAAATATGCTCATGGGTCAGTACAAATACAGGTGTGGAAAGAGGTGCAGTCTCGCCACCCCATCCCAGGCCAGCCATGTGGGCCTTCCCTCTGTGGAAGCAGTGCCCCCAGGCCCCAGCCAGGGCCTGCATGGCCAGCAGGCCTGGTAGGCTTGTATGCTCTCGGCAGCAGGGGAAGACTGCAGCCTAGGTCCTGGGCACAGCAGAGGCTGTAGCTTGGTGGACTGTCCTGGGAATAGCAGCACTAGTTCTTACTGTGACTGTCACCCTCAGCCTTTCTGGAGGAAGGCACTAATCTAGCTCCAGTGTCCACAGGAGTGTGGCCTGTGGAAGGAAAGTTCACTTGTTATGTGGCTTGCATGCAGGACCTGGCTCTCTCACAGAGGCCACTAATTTTTGTTGTTTTCTTTGCTTATCTCCAGGCAGGCTGCCTTAGCTGGACTGCTCACAGCACCTCTGAAATGCCCACCTTTCCCCAGAGAGTGAGGTGACACCTTGAAATCCCATTAGCTATGTGTTCAGGAAGAGGACAAGGACTTAAATATCAGCCTTCAGGAACTGTTCTTTTTATTGTTGTTTGCTTGTTTGGGTACTAGAGATTAAACCCAGGGCTACTCTACCACGGAGCTGCAGCCCCAGGCCTTTTTATTTGTTTATTTTTGAGACAGGGTCTCCCTAAGTTGCTGAGTTTGGCCTGGAACTCACCATGTTCCTGCCTCAGCCCCCCACGTCTCTGGGACTACAGATGTATACCACTGCACCCAGCTCGGGTCACCTGTGGCCACTCTGCACCCCCGCCCTCATATCTAGCTTGTTTCAATTGAAATGAAATTTGAAGCCTCAATCTCTCTCACATTGGTTTTCTCCCCTGTGTTCCCTGTGAGAATGGCTGACACGTTCTGATTCCATCTCAGAGCACAGACGGGTCCTAGATTCCAGTCTAACGTGCGCCCCAACTTTGCCTCCCAGGTCCCACCCTGGGGTCCCTAACCTTGGGGTCCCTCACCTTGGGGTATGGTGTTTCCATGAGCACCTCCTGCCTGTGGTTTTCATCCATTCAGCCTGCTCATTCAGCAGTTTGCCACAGGACCATGCTGTTTTCCATCTAACAAGAGAGTCTCATATCTCTGAGTTTGGCCTGGAACTCACTTGCTTTCCGAGTCACTTGGTGGTGGGAGATGGTGGATTCATTTCTCTGTTCATAACTGTTGCTATAACACCTGGCTCATATGGATAACACCTAACTAGAGATCATTAAGGTCCTTCCTTATCCATTAGATCTGCATACCTATCATATTTTCTAACGTTTGGCATCTCTTATTTCAGTTTATCTGTTGGCCTTTCTGCTGCTGAACACTGTCATATTTAATTATAGGTGTCACCTTTTTTTTTTTTTTTCCCTGGGATTACACCCAGGGCTTCATGCATGCTGGGCAATTGCTGTATCACTGAGCTGTATCCAGCCCTTTTTATTTTATTATGAGATAGAGTCTCACTAAGTTGCCCACTCTGACCTTGAACTTGTATTCCTCCTGCCTCCCCAGTAGCTGGGGTTAAAGGTGGGTGCTACTGCAGCTGTCTCTAGGTGTCCACTGGACTGGGCTAAGGGACACACAGATACCTGGAAAAACACTTTTTTCTGGCTGGGTGCAGTGACACACGCCTGTAATCCCAGGGGCTCAGGGGTCTGAGACAGGAGGACTGTGAGTTCAAAGCCAGCCTCAGCAACAAGGAGGTGCTAAGCAACTCAGTGAGACCCTGTCTCTAAATAAAATACAAAAAGGGGGGCTGGGGATGTGGCTCAAGCGGTAGCGCGCTTGCCTGGCATGCGTGCGGCCCGGGTTCGATCCTCAGCACCACATACAAAGATGTTGTGTCTGCCGAAAACTAAAAAATAAATATTAAAAAATTCTCTCTCTCTCTCTCTTAAAAAAAAATACAAAAAGGGGCTGGGAATGTGGCTCAGTGGTTGAGGTCGAATGCCCCTAGGTAACTGCCCCCACCACCCCGTCAGCACCCAAAAAACAAAACAAAATTTTAAAAACCCACTTTTTCTAGGTGTGTCCATCAGGGTGTTTCCTGAGGAGATTGGCATCTGTGGCAGGAGGCTGAGCAGTGAAGATTTGCTCTCACCAGGACAGATGTTGTTCCGCCCTGGGCTGCTAACCCTGTGAACACACTGTTAACAGTGAGCCCCAGTGCACTGCTTACTGATCCCTGGGAAAGAACTTGGAGAATGCAAGGAGACATTTTGTTTGTCTGTTTTTGCACTCAACCACGGAGCCATATTCCCAGCCCTTTTTTGCATTTTATTCAGAGACTGGGTCTTTCACAGTAACTTGCTGTTGCTGAGCCTGGCTTTGAACTTGGGATCCTTCTTCCTCAGCCTCCCTACTGCTGAAATTACAGGTGTGTGCCACCACGCTGTCCTTATCACATTCTTTAGAGACCTTCTTATCTAACTGCAAATTTTCCTAGGCAGGGATGAAGAGTGGTCATTATCAATCTCTGAGTTCAGCTAGAGTAAAAAGGCAAGTGAAGCTGAGTGTAGTGGCTAAAAGGCTGACTCAGGAGGATGCTAAACTCAAGGCTAGCCTCAGCAATTTAGTGAGATCCTGCCTCAAAATACAAAAAGTGCTGTGGATGTGGCTCAGTGGTAAAGAAAAAGGCAAATGATGGGGGAATTTCTGTCTCCTCCTGAGCTAGAACACTCACCTTCTGATTGTGGACTTTGGAGCTCCAAGACTTTAGGCCTTTGGACTCTGGCTTTATACTAGTGGCTTCCCCAATCTCTCGAGCTTTGGACCTCAGGCTGAGTTCAGCACTGGCTTTCCCAGTCCCACAGATGCAGGCAGCATGTGGTGGGACTTCTCGGCAGCCCTGAGCACCTAAACCAATTCCCAGAATTTCCTCATAGCTATATCTATCCATATTCATTTCTACACCTCGTCTTTCACATTCTAATTGTTTCTCTGCAGAGCCAGAAATAATAAACACCATCTAACGGTTATTTTTTCCCTCATTATGAGGCATTCTGAATTGCATCTAAGTCCTCCAGTATTCCGAGTAATTTGCTTAATCGTTTGAACACAGGTGATCTGTCCCAGGAGTCCCTGACACTTACTCACTACTGATTCTTGTAATTTTGTGGTGTCCTCCACTCTCATTTCCTCTGACCCGATTTGTAGCATGTGCAAAAAGCATTGGTGAGGAGAGTCTCAATGATGGGTAGAACCATGTCACTTACCAAGATATATTTAAATTCTAACTTAGGGTTTCTGTGACCCTGACCTTAATGAAAAGATCAATCGTCGCCCTCGACACCAATCCAATAACAAAGACAAGGTCTTGAGAAAAAAAAAATGATTTGTTGCTTTGCTAACAAAGGAGAAACACAGGGGACTCCTGTCGTAAAGGCTGAGATTCTGCCCATCAGCAGGAACAGGGGGCTTTTATAGAGATGATTCAGAGAAAATGAGATTAGGGAGGAAAGATTAGGAAGAAGTTAGGGAAATGAAGATCAGGGAGTATAGGGAATAGAAGATTGGGAAAAAGAAAAAAAAAACATGCAAATTTCAAAGCCACAAGGGATATAGTCAAACCATCAAGTGAACCCCTGTTACTATTCCTCAATATCAATTTCTACATTCTATTTCTATGGAAAGTGGGCAACAAAGTCTCCAAGCTACTTCCTGCTGAAAGGGGGTGAGGTTGGGGGATGGGTGGCTGACAGTCTCTAAAAGCTGGAGAAGGCAACAGAGGACTCTTCCCTACAGGCTTCAGAGGGAGTATGGTTCTTGTCATGATGGGCAAAGGTGTGACATATTTAGTCAAGGTGAGAAATAAAGAATGTCCACTGCTAATGCTCTTTTCAATGCTTTATTCACTCAACTCACTCAATACAATTTCACTCTATAGGTTCTTAATCAAGAAACGACAGTGCTTAATGCTAGGCATTGCAAATATGATAATTCAGACTGATAAAAGCACTAAACACAACATTCTAAGTTAACTCTAAGCACTGCAAACACAATCATGACAGACCTATTACAGATATTCCCTCTTCATGCTAAACTTAAGTGAAGATTTAAAGTCTTAAGTCTCGGGTCTCAAGTCCAGCAGATCCACATTCACTCAGACCACAGTGACCAGGTCAGGAACCGATGACTCTTCTCCTGGGGTGGAGTTGACAGCTGGCTGAGGAGATGGTTGTAAGGAGAAGTTACCTTTCTCACCAGGGTCAGGAGGCTGCTGTAGAGTTGGAGAGCAGTGAGAAGGATGCAGAGGATCAGGCAGATGATGAGAAGAGCTGGGTGTCAGTCCAGGTCCTCATCAGGCTCTCAGGCTTGTGTGCATCAGTGCCCACTGGCTGAATGTCTGTCCTTTTGCTCTATTATTTATATAGAATTTGAGGGCTTCTGCATCCCTTTTGGCCCCTATCAGCTGTTACCAGTTTTATTAGTGACATCTTAGAGAGGACATATGGTCTGGTGGATTCCACCGTGATATTACCCTTCTAGTTCTTATCAGGGATAAGGCAAATGACATGTTTATATCAAGTGAGTTCACTGACTCTTATCAGGGTTGTGGAAAGTGACTTGTTTTATTAGGCTATGCCTAATGACTTATTGGAGGGCCCTGTGGGCTTGCCTGGTAAGACTTCAGGTTTATTTTAAAATAGAGTTGCTTAGACTAAGGCCAACCTTACAGTCCTGCAAATACCTTGGTTCAAATACCAGAACCCTGAGAAAGTAAATTATTACTGTCTACACTTCATGGTTTCTGGCAATTTGTTATGTAGCCCTAAGAAACTAACCCTTGCAGCCAGGTATGAAGAAACATGTCTGTAATCCCAGCTACTTGGGAGGTGAGGCAGTAGGATCAAAAGTTTGAGGCAACTTAGCGAGACAATAAACAAATTATGAGATCCTGTCTCACATTGAAAAATAACAAGAAAGGGGGCTGGGGTTGTGGCTCAGAGGTAGAGTGCTTGCCTAGCATGTGTGAGGCACTGGGTTCAATCCTCAGCACCATATAAAAAGATAAAATAAAGATAATGTGTCCACCTATAACTAAAAAAAATCAATATTCTTAAAAAATTACAAGAAAGCCAGGCATGGTGTGCATGCCTATAGTCCCAGAGACAAAATGACTTAGGAAGGGTCTGCAGCTAGTTAAGTCAACCAGGTTCCTTTACCTGGAGGTCCCAGGGTACAATGGCTACAAACGGCAGTACTCTGGTAGAGTATGCATGTTTCTTTATGGGTGGTCTTAAGGGACTTGGGAGTGAGCAAAATAGAAAAGCAGTTACAGAACTTTAATCAGCTTGGCCTTACTGGGAAGACTCAGTATCTCAGCCCCACCTTGGGATGCTGATGGGAGCCTTAGGTTGAGGTACATGGTGGCCTGGGGCAGGGACAGGAGCTCTGTGGAGCGCTCAGTTCTGGTTCTGAGAAGTGGGTCTGAAACAGGATGCTGGAATGTCCTGCAAATCTGGCCTCAGTCTTGAAGGAGTGATACGGCCAGTTACTGTTGACAGGTCCTGCTTCCCCACATGTTGAAGACTGAACATTAGAGAAGCAGCCAAGGCAAACATAAAGCAGGGTTTATCTAAAAAGGGGTAACCTAGACTTCTCCCAGGAGGGAGAAGGGGGCCATCGCTGGTATCCTGGATCCCCAGAAGCAGGTGTTCTGCCCTTTTTATATGCCCTAGACTTCCTCAGTTCTCCTGCCTCTTCCCCTTATCTTTCTCCTTCCTGCACATGTGACTAGGGGTGGGATGGCCCAAAGGTGGGACACAGGTGGGCTGAAGAGGGAAGGGCAGGATAGTGCAGCCCAGGACACATTAACAACCTTATAGCTCCCTGGAGGGAGGGGCAATTCCCGGGACTGGTTACCTTGGCAAGAGGTTGGAGCAGGGACAGGTTCTTGATAAGGGTGGAGGAAGGGCTCTGAAGGAATCAACATTTCAGTCCCTCTGGACAGCCTCCAACTTCCCAGACTCACTCAAAATTGGCCTCCTTGATCCGACCTGACTCAAATTTTCCTCTCTATACCAACTGCTTGTCTGATTCTGACTTCAGGGGGACAGGGTAGTTTAGGTACATTTAGGACCAATAAACCTCGTAGTACTAGTTTTTGAATGAACACTCCTTAAATGAGTCATATGTCCTTTGCAGAGCTGAGCAGGGGAATGAAGGGGACAAGTACAAAGGAGGCAGAGGTATCGAGCTTTATCCTGTGTCGTGTTACACATAGGACTCCCGCAGGCTCCAGAGATCATTGCTTTTAGCAAAAATATTATAACTGTTAACAGTTTTAATAATGGCAGCTGTCCTAATATTGACATCTTCTGTCCCTTTATTTATTTATTTATTTATTTTTGTCTCTCTGGATGTGTCAGATCTGTAGAAAAACCCAAGGGTGACTGGCATGGCTGAGGCCCCTGGCAGGCCTGGGACTGAAAAACCAGCCTCTACCTCAGAGCAAAGCCTGTCTAAGGAAGGAACATGACTTTTGTCCTTGGAAAGACCCACAGAGCACTCCTAGGCACATTCCCACCCTGCTAAGTTGTTTATCTACAAATAACAGGAGAGATCTGCTGTAGCAGGTGTCCCTGACTCAGTCAGGCTAGGTGGGGACCCATAGCAATCCCCTAGCAACCTCAAATCAGCATGAGACAGGGAAAATACCTGGATTGCCAAATGACCCCCAAGTAGTTTATGGTGGTTGATAACATGTTGGGAAACCATATAGTTTAGCATGTAGTGGTTGATAACATGTTGGGAAACCATGTAGTATACCCCTCATGGCTTAAACCAATCAGTTCAAAGGAATCCCTCTATTGTACTAGCCAATCACCCCTACCCAACTTGTTCCCGCCAGTGAATGTGCTAATCAATGTTAAGAGTTGTTTGATATTTCCGCAATATGGAATGATTTGCTGTGTGGTGTTGTGACACATAGAGTATCCCCCCAAAACCTATAAAATCTCACTGAACAAAGGACCAGGACTCATTCCCTGGGACCACTGCATCGGAAACGGTTGTGAGTCCTGGCTCGAGCTTGCAATAAAGACTCTTGTGTGATTGCATTGGATTTGGCTCCTGGAGGTCTATTGGGGTCCCACGAATCTGGCATAACATCGGCTGGAGTGTCCATCTAAGCTGTGGGCCTCACTCAGTGTGGAACAGCATCCACTCAGCTTTAACTCCCTCTTTCTTTTATGTCTAGGAGAACCGGGACCCTCTGTGCCCTGTGGGTGTGCTAATTCTAACTGGGTAGAATCCCCTCCAGCTGACCATCTCCCATTGGCTGAATAAACTCTTTCTCCTCCTTCTGGGAGCTCCCCCATCTTTCCTTTTAAATAGACAATTCTCCCTGGCATAATTTGTTTAAATTTTTTAATTTTAATTTTTAAAATTTGCTGCTTCTGCCTAGTGACCAGCCACTGGAGATACTGAGGCAGAAGAATCTCAGAGGCCAGCCTGAGCAAATTAGAAAAACCATGTCTTTAAAAAATAAGTTAATTAATTAAAGGCCTGTATTCCCAATCCTGGGGAGGCTGAAGCTGGGGATTTTTACCAAAAGCTTGGTCCTCATCCCCAATGCCCATCTGATAAAGAGGACATGGTTTTGAGAATAAGGACAACTTTTTATTGCTCTCCTAACAAAGGAGAAGCACAAGGGACTCCTGTGATTCTGCCCATCAGGGGAAATTGGGGTTTTTAAAAAAAATTAAATAAATTTATTTCAAACTGATAATGCAAACATAAAGTTGTACATTTTGATGGGGGTACAGTGATTTTCTTTCCCCCACTTTCTTTTTAAAGCAATGACACGAAAGAGTCCCATATAGATTTCTCCAGCCTCAAACAAGTTTTTTTTTTTTTTTTTTAAAGAGATGATTCAAAGGATACATTCCTGATGTTCCATGTTTGAAGTGGTAATTCATTTGTTAATTTGAGAGATAGTAATTTCTGGGAACTTTTGCATCAGCAAGTCTGAATCTCTTTGTTCCTGTGGTGGGTGAGTGCTCAAGGATGGATAACACTGGTAGGATGGGAAGAAAGTAAACCTCTTTCCCCAAACCTGCAGATTAGGGAGGGGAGAGAATAGGAAGGGGCTGGGAGAGAGGAAGAGAAAGAAACACCTTCTTAAAAAAATAAGTCACAATGGCAGAGCAGCAAGGGTTGTATTCACAGCATAAAGTGGACCACTGCTACAGGAAGGAGCACAATCCCAGGCCAGCCTCAGCCATTTAATGAGACCCTCAGCAACTTTGCCAGACCCATTCTCAAAATAAAAAATAAAATGAAATGTAGTGGTAAAATCCCCTTGGTTCAATCTCCCTCCCTCCAACCAGATGTACAGTGGGAAGCCCTCTGGCTCTTGCAGCCCCTGGCAAGGCAGCCCCCAGTCCTGGCCAACCATGGTGGTGGTGGTGGTGGGCAGGGGCAGGTGGCCTCCACCCCCTTGCACAGAATTGCTGGGATTGGCCTGGAGGTGGAAATTTTAATTACCCCAAGGGCATTTGAATTAGTAATTACCAGAAAGTCATCTTCTAATTTCTAAGGCAGAATTATTATATTAATTTTGTATTGGGAATTAAATCCAAGGGTGCTTTACCACTGAGTGACTTGTCCAGTCTTACTAAATTGCCAAGGCTGGCCTTGAATGGATTCTCTGGTCGCAGCCTCTCAGTCCACCGCATTGCAGGGGTGTGTCACAGGGTTGCCCTAGGGCAGAATTGCTTAAAACAAAGCAGCTGGACTGCAGCTCAGTGCTTGCCCAGTAGGCAGGGAAACTCTGGATTCCAGCCTCAGTACAGTCAGGAAAAAGGAAACAAAAGGGAATTAGCATATTTATGTCACTCAATTTTTTGGAGACTTTGTTGATTATAGAAATTAAAAAGATTGAGTCCAGCACAATGGTGAACTCCTATAATCCCAGAGGCTTGGGAGGCTGAGACAGGAGGATTGTGAGTTCAAAGCTAGCCTCAGCAAAAGCGAGGTGCTAAGCAACCCAGTGAAACCCTGTCTCTAAAAACAAACAAACAAACAACAACAAAAATAGGTGTGGGGATATAGCTCAGTTGGTAGAGTGCTTGTCTCGCATGCACAAGGTCGTGGGTTCAATCCCCAGCAGTACCAAAAAAAAAAAAAAAAAAAAAGAGGATTGAAGGACACTCGCAGAGTCCATGCAAAGTTCAAAGACCACACCACACGAGAGATTTATTATCAGAGCATGGAGCCAACTAACAAGGCTGTCCCTCCGAGGAGAGCAGCAGCCTGTGGGCACTCACAGACAGCTCTATAGCCTGAAAGAGGAATTTCACAACCATGCTTAGGGATTATGTCATGGGTTGGGTTGGGTAGACCCTCTAGCAGGCAGTGGATAAGGCAAGGATAAGCAGCATTGCCTCAGGATCTGTAGATAAAATGACTCCTAAATCCAAACCTAGCAGTCTCTAGATAAAAATGGCTCCCAACCTAAAATGGCAGATCTAACGCCAATGTTGATCTGATGCCAATATTCCTCCCTTTTTGTTTTTATAGATACCTAGGGTAGGGATGATAAACTTTCTCCTGTAGCTTCTTTTTGCTGGTTAGGGGTGAAGAATCTCATTCCTGTAAAAGGGGTCAGGGAGGGTTTTAGATGGGGGCAGAGTCTCTGGAACCAGAGGAGTTGGTCATGAGTCGTAGGTCTCCATCTTGGGCATCAGGGGCTGGTAGTGTCTTAAATAAGTGGTTGATTGACTGTCTGATTTGTGAATTTGTGTATCTGATCTTGCAGGAACTTCTGTGGGCAAATTAACAGACATGGTCCTATTAGGAGAAACATAAAGAGGACTAACAGGGATCCTGCGAGGGGGAGGACCAAGGCCACACTTGATTGAACATTCCCCATGGAGCCTGTTGGCCTCATTGCTGTCTCCTCTTTTCTAGCTGTTCTTGTAGTTGTTTGATCTTGTCCTTCACTACCCCTGACTGATTGACAGAAAAACGACACTCCTCCTATAGGTACAGACAGAGTCCACCTCTCTCTGCTGTTAATAGGTCCAGTCCACAGCAGTTTTGTAGGACCACAGGGGCTAAAGAGTCCAGTTGATTCTGGAGGGTTAGTATAGACTCGACTACCTGTTGGATATCCCCTTGTTATGCTCGAATTCGGGACCCCCAAAAGACCACCAGAGACCCAAGATCAATGTAAGCAGCAAAGAGGTGTTTATTGCGAGCTAGCTTGGTCCTCCGTGCACGCACACAGCAACTGGTGATGCTGAGAGGCCCCGAGCCCAGGATTTGCAGCAGTTTTATACATTCTTTGGAGAAGGCAGGGACTTCATCATAGCATCTCTTAGCAAATCATCACACACCCTGGGAAAATCAAATAACAACTCTAAAACATGATTAGCACATTCACTGGCGGGAACAAGTTGGGTAGAGATGATTGGTTACTACAAAAGGGGTATTAATTTGAACTGATTGGTTTAAGCCAAGACGGGTGTTCATGCTGAACTACATGGTTTCCCAACAAGTTATCAACCACCATAAACTACTGGGAGGGTCATCTGGCATCCCAGGTGTTTTCCTGTCACATGCTGATTGGTGGCTGCTAGGGGGTTGCTATGGGTCCCCACCTAGCCTGACTGAGTCAGGGACACCTGGCACAGCAGATCTCTCCTGTTATTTGTAGATAAACAACTCAGCAGGGTGGGAATGTGCCTAGGAGTGTTCTGTGGTTTTTTCCAAGGACAAAGGTGATGTCCCTTCCTTGGACAGGCTTTGCTCTGAGGTAGAGGCTGTTTTTTCACCCTATTAGCTGATTGGAGAGCTGATGAAAATAGGTAATGGTGTGGTTATTCCTGCCCTTCCTGTGGCTAGGCCTGCCATAAACCCAGGGGGGCTACTAGGGGAACAAATTCCATAGCCCATTTGTGTTGAGGGCTCATATGAGTAGGGGCTTCCCAGTGAGCTGTTTAGGCCTAGAAGACCTGCTGTTAAATGACAGAAGCCCATAATTTCTTGCCAGGAGGTGTGAGGGCCAAGAAGTTGTCCCCATAACAAGGTTGAGTGGATCTTTTATTTCATTTATTTATTCATATGCAGTGCCGAGGATCAAACCCAGGGGTTCACACATGCCAGGCAAGTGCTTCACCACTGAGCCACAACTCCAGCCCTGGGAATATAATCTTTAACACAGCCAGAGTTATCACGAATGTAAACACACTTAACCTTTAATGCCACAGATGTCTGTGAAAGGGGAGTGACTCACCTGAGATAGAGATTCAACCAAGAGATTTATTGGGGGGCTGCAAGAGGGGAAGAAAAGGAGAGGAATAGGGCAGAGAGAGGAGAGGGGGAGGGCAGAGAGAGAGAGAGAGAGAGAGAGAGAGAGAGAGCAGAGAGAGAGCAGAAAGAGAAAGAGCAGAGAGGAGAGAAAGAAGAGGAAGAGGGCAGAGAGTGTGAGCTTGCAAGCTTAAGAAAGGTTGCGTTACTAATAGGGCATTATGTAAAAATGTGGATGTGTAACTGATGTGATTCTGCAATCTGTATTTGGGGTAAAATTGGGAGTTCATAACCAACTTGAATCTAATGTATGAAATATGATATGTCAAGAGCTTTGTAATGTTTTGAACAACCAATAAAAATAAATTAAAAAAAAAAAAAAGAAAGGTTGCGTAGGCGACATGGAGGGTACTGACTGGCAAGGTGACTCAGGAACAGTGAGTAGACACTGTGTCCAGTGGGGATTAGTCGAGAAAACTTTTGTATTTGGAGCTCTTCATCTTGGTGCCCTTTGGAGAGGAGGGGAAGGGGCAAGGGATTATGTGATGATCTCACGAGATGGAAACTTAACTTCAGCCCGGAGTCTCCCTCACACCCAACATTCTGTCCTCTCAAGGTGTAGTTAAGCTATTTAATGTCATCTGATTTTGTAAAATATCTACTTTTGTTACCAGGGCTGGATAATCATACTAGCAAACATCAAGCCTACTTTTGTAGGTTACTAGTATCTGTAGGCCTTAAACTAAAAACTTCTGGCTTTGGCAGTTTCTCTTGATCCTTATTAGGCTTTCTCTAAGAATCTCTCTTTTGTAGCCTCCAGACTTATTCTTGAGGGCCAACACAAGTGTACATCTTAAGTTATACTTAACTATCATTATTATTATTATTATTATTTTAAATGCCCAGGAATGGCTGTGTTTTGGTTTGACTGTTTTTTGTAGGTGTTTAAGATCAAGCTGGGCAAAATTGACTTTGTTTCTATGTACTGTTAAGAATCAGCTAAGTACCCATAGGGGTTGCTCATGAGGGGGGGTACTTGAGAGCAGCTTCTTAGTTCTGCTAGTGCCATTTGTGCTAGGATGGGTCCAGGTCTTGCTTGACCATGTGGCTTCCCTTGGAAGGATCAGGGATGTCTCCTGTCTCCAATGACCCTCCTCTTCACAGCAAGTGCATGGATTGGCTTTTCATTCTCCAGTGGTCTCATTAATCTCTCTGATCAGGAGGTTATGTGGCCCAGAGTTGCAAAGCTCTCTTTAGAGAAATTCCCTGTTCCCTGAATTCAGACTGACACAGAGGGCCAGAGCCAAATATTGGCTTTCTTGGTCCTTTTAATTTAACTTTAATTTTAAATATTGATCTTAAATATCTAGCAAATCAGTCTCACTAGTCTTAAATTAAGAATACTAGGCTTTAACTTTAATGTCTATAATCTTACAGTCATTTATCCTTTTTATTAATTCGAGTCTATATGTTCTTATCTGTCCTGTAGGTGATGGCTTATTATCTTAAATTAACCCAGGTTGTGTGTTCTTAAAGCAGTACCTCTGCAAAACATTAACAGGCAATCTTGAAGTCATTTATAAGGAAAACACAAAATAAAATTAACAAGAAAAAAAAAACATATTTAGTTTATGTAATAACTATCTTAAATTCTGACTTAGTTATATATTATACCCCTTGTTTGAGATTCTAATAATCTTAACAAAAAATTAATCTTTTGAACATAACTCTAAATGAGCTGAAGTCTGGCCTATGTTGGAGTCATTCTGACATGTAGTAAAATGGGAGGCAGAGCCTTACCTCAGGTAAGGCGGGGCTCTTCAGAAATCTGTATAAATCTTAAGTGTTCCAGATTTGAACCTGATCTTTGCTTCTTAAATATTATTTTACAAAGTTTACATATATCATTGCTTGAGGTCACATGAATATTAGTTAATACAATATGATATTACATTTAAAAGATGAATTAAAGAAAGGTTGAGAGCTTTTAACCTTTAGTGGAAAAGGAGCAAAATACTTGTGTTTTACTATATTAACCTTTACATAGATTAGGCTCATATTAATTTAAAAACACATTTAAATTTTATCCCAGTGTAAAAAGTAACATAAAACTTTATGTTAATGTTATTGATAACAGGTCCAGTTATAGAGCATTAAATAATATAAATAAATCTCCAATATGTTATTCTTAGCCTAAAATTACCATACAACTTTATTTTGGAGAACACCATCTTGATATAATGCTCTTTTAAAGCTTTTATCTTAAAGAACTTGTATACCTGGAAAATATGAACACATTTAATATACAAAGAAGAGTAGTAGTGAAAAACCAGCCTCTACCTCAGAGCAAAGCCTATCCAAGGCAGGGTGCATGACCCTTGTCCTTGGAAAGACCCACAGAGCACTCCTAGGCACATATCCACCCTGCTGAGTTGTTTATCTACAAATAACAGGAGAGATCTGCTGCGCCAGGTGTCCCTGACTCAGTCAGGCTAGGTGAGGACCCATAGCAACCCCCTAGAAACCTCCAATCAGCATGAGACTGGGAAAATACCTGGGATGCCAGATGACCCTTCAGTAGTTTATGGTGGATGATAACATGTTGAGAAATCATGTAGTTCAGCATGTACTCCCCTCATGGCTTAAACCAATCAGTTCAAATGAATCCCCCTATTGTACTAACCAATCACCCTTACCCAACTAGTTCCCACCAGTGAATGTGCTAATCATGTTTTAGAGTTGTTTTATGATTTTCTTGCAGTGTGTGATGATTTGCTAAGAGATGCTATGATGTATGTGAAGTCCCTGCCTTCCCCAAAGAGTGTATAAAACTGCTGCAAACCCTGGGCTTGGGGCCTCTCAGCATCACCAGTTGCTGTGTGCGTGTGGAGGACTGAGCTAGCTCGCAATAAATACCTCTTTGCTGTTTACATTGATCTTGGTCTCTGGTGGTCTTTTGGGGGTCCCAAATTCAAGCATAACAGTAGCACCACAATTAAATTGATGTTTTTATATTAATGAAGTTTAGCTCTTAAAGAAATAACATATTACAATATTGCAAAATAACAGTTGTTGTTTAACCACAGTTGTATAATCCTTAATTCCTTCAAGATTGTTAGCTTAAAAAACTTAATAAACTCAATGTTATGTTTTAAGAAATTATTGTTCTTAACTTTGGTTATATCATTGACCTTAGGGGAAAAAAACCAACTTACACAGACCTTCTTTATCACTTACTTAAATCCTCTTATTTACTTAATCACCTAGACTTTTTTATCCAGAAAACTTTTTCCCCCTTTTATTAAATATGGTTTCCATACCTAGAACCTTCTAATTTCTCTTTCCTACCTGTTAACCCCTTTTTTATACACATTTTGAAATAATCCTTGTAAATTTCTGAATTTAGTCAGATTATTCCATTTTAATAAGAAATATTTTGTTATTTACAGTACACAGTTAATCACATCTATTTACCTAAACTCTTAGTAACCTTGTTTTCAGTGATGACAAAGCAACTTTAACCACCCCCCCCCCCCCCCGTTTTAAATTTACCAATTTATGAAAACATCAATGTTACCCTATGGAATTCAAGGAGTTAAGAGTACTTGAAGGTATATTTAACAATTAGTATTTTAACCTTGTAAATTAATCAGATGTCTAAGAAACACATTGATGAGTAATCCCATGTCAAATCTACTTTACTTATTTTTCACCAAGATATCACATAAGTGTATTGAACAGTATTAACCACTTCTTCTTTGTTGAAGAAAAGTCCTAGAACCATGGGATATTAGACATTTTACCGACATCACCATTTTCTTAGTTCTTTGACCACCTAGAGACTTGTGAATTAAGTAAGAAATCTTTACTTTTGTTTTTTTTTTTTTACCCAATCTAAATTGAACAATTTTAAATCACATGAAATAAGGGTATTTGGATCCATTTTTAATTTATGAGCACTCATTATCTGCCAATCTTGATATTCTATACATGACATATGGACACACACACTCATGGACAGACAACACACAACACCAGTGTGCACACATAACACAATAGCAAAGGCCTTGTAGCTTTTTTGTAATGCCAGATTTGTGGGATCCCAATAGACCTCCAGGAGCTGAATCCGATGCAATCACACAAGAGTCTTTATTGCAAGCTCGAGCCTGGACTCACAATCATTTCCAATGCAGCGGTCCTGAGGAGTGAGTCCTGACCCTTAATTCAGTGAGGATTTATAGGTTTTTTGGGGATACTCTAAGCATCACAACATCACCCAGCAAATCACTTCACATCGCAGGGGAAACCAAACCACAACTCTTAACATTGATTAGCATTGGCAGGAACAAGTCAGGTAAGGGTGATTGGTCAGTTCAAGTGGTGGATACATTTGAACTGATTGGTTTAGGCCATGAGGGGTTGCAAGAGTGTATATGCTAAACTTGCAGGGTGGCCTAATCGGCGTTATCAATCAGGAAACTACTGGGAGGGCCATTTGGTATTTCAGGTATCTTCCCTGTCTCACTCTGATTGGTTGTTGCTATGGTCCGAATTAGGCCTCAAGCATCTTTTGGTCTTTCCAGGAACTTGCATTGCTGAGTCAAGGACATCTGATCACTGTAGTTAAGGATATGTGGCTCCACAGGCCTTTCCTGTTATTTAAGGACAAATGACTCAGCAGGGTGCCTAGGAACACTCTGTGGGTTTTTCAAGGACAAGGGTCCCCCAAACCCCCTTGGACAGGCCCTGCTCTGAAGTACAGGCTGGTTTTTCAAAAATGGAGTCACATCAGTTTCTCATTTTGTAGGTGAATCTCCATTGTAGTGTTACAGAGTTGTTTTTTTTTTTTTTTAAACTTCATAGATGAATAAAAATTTTGGGAAAGGTAGAGGGGTCCATGTGAGAATGAAAGCAAGTAATGGGTGGACTGAAAGTCCTGACACAGGTCTGGAAGAACTAGGGAAAACTGCTGTTCTCTAACCCTGCTCCCAAACCCACCTGAATTCCTCAGATAGAAGAGTGTTGGATAGGATCATGGAAAGTTAAATCGTATGTTTGAGTTAGGTATTGAAATTCCTTAGTGTACCCTGAAGGATTGGAGGGGAAGGACGCTCACCTACTTTGGATTTGGGAGAGGTCACTAGGGAGAAAGGGATGTGTACCAGGCAACTCCTTCCAACCCTGCTACTTCCTGAGAGGGAAGCAGAGGTGTGAGCTGGGTAGAGGGGCCAAGCAAGAGGGGGCCAAGTGGGTGGACTTAAAGTGGGTGAGGGTGGTCCCAGAGGAGTCAGAGCAGAAGGTGGATAATGGTAGGGAGGGGGTTCATCAGCAGGGTCAAAGTCTGGGATTTTGGGAGGGTTGTGAGGTCGGGAAGAGAGGGTTTAAGAGCCAGCAGAACCTGGGCCAGAGAGCCCAAGAGCAGAAGGACAGTTTGAAAGGAAGGCAGAGAAGGCCCGGATACAGGGGGACTCTTTCCATTTCCCTGAGTGCTCATAAAAGTTAAAAAATCCCTCAAAATATTGGGATCTAGAGTGCCATTAATCAGCTATTTGGAATCATTGTCTAGGGTATAGAGGAACCAAATTTGGTTGCAAAAACAAATTAGTTTCTGCGCCTTTAAGTCAGGAGTAAGGTGGAGTGAGTCTGAATTTGCTAAAAGGCAACCAAAGGGGTGTCCGAGGTAATGGCAGAGTTGGCTGCACCCATGGCAAGAGAGGGAGGAGCAGAGGTGTCCCTCTGTGTCTTCTCACACCTAATAAGGAAGAGTGGATGGCTTTGGGAGTCATCACTGCCTCAGGGTGGCAGCTGGGGCTAAGGCTGGAGAGATATCTTTTGCCAGGGGTGAGACCTTCCAAGCTTATGGACTGACAATAGGGACCAACCATAGCTTTGAAGCTGTGGTTGTAAGTGCTCCCGACCAAAGAGGAACCCTGGAATGCTGCATGTTCGAAGGTCACTTCCCCGACCCCTAGGTCATTTGACTTGTCTGATGGCAGGGGAACTTACTGGAATCAGTGGGTGGTGGATGAGATGTCAAGCGCTCCATGAAATGGAAGGTGGGTTTGCGGTGAGGGTGACCTAGGACCAGGTATAGGATCCCAAAGCAGCTCAGATCCCCAAAGGGAGAGCAAGGTCAATGGGAGAGCCTAATCTGAGTCATGCCACCACTGAAAGGACACTAGCAGAGTCCACACAAAGTCCAAGGATCACACCACACACTGGAATCAATTATTGTCAGAGCATGGAGCCAACTGACAAGGCTGTCCCTCCGAGGAGAGCAGCAGCCTGTGGGCAGTCACAGAGCAGCTCTATAGCCTGTAAGGAATTTCACAAGCCTGCCTAGGGTTATGTCATGGGCTGGGTGGGGTGGACCCTCTAGCAGGCCTGTGTTCTTATGGGAGGTTAAGCAGCATTGCCTCAGGATCTCTAGATAAAATGGCTCCAAAATGGAAACCTAGGAGTCCTTAGATAAAAATGACTCCTGACCTAAAAAGGAGGATCTAATGCCAATATTGATCTGATGCCAATGGGGATATGTCTTAGTAGTCTAGTGTCCCTGAGTTTAATCCCCTGTACAAAAAATTAAAAAGATTAAGGGAAAGGCTGGACCCCACTGGCTCCACTTTGTTGCCAGGGTGTACCAATTGGAAGAGGCCATATATCCACCCCCCAGGCCAGTGGCCTCTGACTATGGGCCTTCAGCCCCTAGGCAACTACAACTTTTCTGAGTTCCAGTAAATTTGAGGGCCCTGCCACCTTCTCTTTATTTCTCCTTTTTCCAGAAAAGTCACTGGTTCCTAGTGCCCTTAGCACAACTCTTTCTTCCTGTGGGCTTTGAAAGCAACCTTAAGGTGTTCTTTGGATTGTTGTTAACCCATCCCTTGCCATCATCACAGGACCATAACAAGGAGGCACAGCAGTCACTCCATCTTTATCCTGGAACCTTCCAACATATTCTCTCCTCCCATCAGGCCTTAGACATGGCTTAGTCAATGTAGAGGGCCTACTATGAGCTGTTGTTGTTGTTGTTATTATTATTATATTTTAGGAAATGGACAGGTGGAGATTTGTTGTGATGGGCAAAGGTGCAACTTATGCAGTTGAGGGGGAGAAATAAAGAATGTTCACATGCTTCTGCTTTTTTCAATATTTTATTCACTCAAATCAATCAATACAATTTCACTCTATAGGTTCTTAATCAAGAAAATGATGATCCTTAATGCTGGGCTCTGCAACAGACATAATCGATTCAAAGCCCACAATTCTAAGTTAGCTCAAAATGTTGTAGGGGACAGACAAAGAAGGGCATGGAAGATAGCAGGAAACAGTTTTATTTGGCTGCAGCCAGGTTCAGAGGGTACAGGTTTTGCTGTAATCAATTAATCTCCTGAACCCCAAGTTCAGGTAGTTTCAGAACTTTATACCCAGCATATAAGGGGAGGGGCTCAGAAGTTCACAGTCTGCAGAAGTTCACATAAAAGCAGCTTTTCCTTTCACTGTTCTGGGTAAGTTAACCCTTCAAGGACAACATCTGAGAAGGAGAGAGCTGCTTCTCCCCTTTCTTTCCTCCCCCTGCCAGCTGTTACCATGCAGCCCAATTGGTAACTTCTCTTATCTTAGAAATATAGTCATCTCTGTGAAGCCCAGCTCAAGGCCAGGGGCCTTGTTAAAATGTTAGTCTTTTTTGTCACATTTTGCATTTGCAAACACACTTCTACAAATTACTATACTGGGCAAATATTTGTGAAAAACAAGTAAAATGGTGTTCAGCACCTGGAGTGCTGATTTCCTCCAGGCCAGTGGCCAAGTAAAATAGAGCAACAGGAAAATAGGAAGTTTAACTACATTGAACTCTTTTGTAGCGACTCTTTTGCTGATGGTCCTAAAATCAGTTATGGTGAAGATTTCTGGAGAAGCCCAGTTAAGATTTTCTGTGGTGAAGGGAGTGCCACTACATAAGTACTGCAAACACACCTAGTCATGACAGACTTATTACAGACATTTCCTCTGTGTGGTATGCTCAAGTGCCAGACCTAAAGTCTGGAGTCTTAGACCAGCAGATGCACACTCACTCAGACTGTAGTGATCAGGTGAGGAACTGACAGAGGCCATAGCTGGTTGAGGAGAGGAGAGGGTCCTAGGAAGATGTTGCCATTCTCAGCATTCAAAAGGCTGCTGCGGAGTTTGAGAGTTGTGAGAATGATGCAGAGGATCAGGCAGATGATGAGAAAAGTTAGGATGTCAGTCCAGGTCCTCAGCAGGCTCTCTGCCTGTGCCTCAGTGTTGGCTCACCTGAATGTTTGGTCATTTGCTCCATTATTTATACTAAATATTGACACTTCTGCTCACCCTTTTAGTCCCTATCAACTGTTACTAGGTTTCTTAGTGACACCTTACATTTTAGAGTCAGGACATATGGTTTGGTAATTTCTGTCCTGATCTTACACCTCTGACTCTTATCATGGTGAAGGCAAATGACAGTGACTTCATCCTCTTATCAGAGTTGTGGAATGTGATTTGTCTTTATCAGGTTATGCCTGATTGACATATTAGAGGGCTCTGTAGGCTGTGCCTGGTGGGACTACAGGTTTATTTTAGGCTAAGGTTATCCCTACAAGATTACATATGCTTTTATTTGTGAAATGACCCATAGGCTCAGGTGAATGTCATGAGTGGTTATTATCAACTCAGTCTGAGGTGCATTTAGATTCAATCAAATATATTTTATTAATGCTCATCACACTTAAGACACTTAGGACTTAATTCTAAGTCCTAACAGAGTCTACACTCAAGGGTCCCAGGTGCTCACTTGTGGAGTGTCTTAAGTCTGGGTCACTGGAACTTGATTTGGGTGGGAGGAGTCTGGTGCAGGGAGGACAACAGCAAAGGAGGTCTCACTCTCTCTGTTTGGGTTCTTCTAGTCCTGTCACCCCCAGAAGTCTGGGTTTTTAAGTCCTAATTCAGTTGTGCTTGCATCTGATAACTGGGTGAGGTCTGGGGTGTTCGCCTTCAGTGTAGACTTTTATATCACTAACTTGAGGCTATCTGTGTTCCACAGTTATCTAAGTTTTGCAGTTCACATTACACCATGGGCACATTGCTTATAGTCTTTTATCCGGCAAACACACATTAATTAATATAATCAACATCAATACTCCTATATTTCTGGTACTCATATCAATGAACACTCCTCCCCTTAGTTCTGGAGATGATTTGGGGTCTCTGTAAGGATGGCCTTAACCTAGGAAGGGCCTTAGCCTAAATGACTCCATTTTAAAATAAACCTGCAGTTCCACCAAGCACAGCTTACAAAGTCCTCCAATATGGTCATCAGGCATAGCCTGATAAAATAAATCACTTTCCACAACCCTGATAAAACTCAGAGTGAAGTCACTGTCATTTGCCTTCACCCTGATAAGAGTCAAAGGTGAGAGATCAGGACAGAAACCACCAAACCAGATGTGCTGACCTTAGAATGAAAGATGTAACTGAAAAACCAAGTAACAGCTGATAGGGATTGAAAGGGTGAGCAGAAGCCCCCATATTTAGTATAAATGATGGAGCAAATGAACATTCAGGCCAGCCGACACTGATGCCGACATGCCAGAGAGCCTGATGAAGACCTGGACTAACATTCCAACTCTTCTTGATATCTGCCTGATCTTCTGCATCTTCCTCACCACCTCTGGAACTCTACAACCACATCTGGACCCTGGTGAGAACAGTGACTTCACCTTATGACTCTCTCCTCAACCAGCCATCAGCTCCACCCCAGGAGAAGCCTCCATTGGTTCCTGACCTGATCACTGTGGTCTGAGTGAGTGTGCATCTGCTAGACTTAAAGCCTAAGACTCGAGACTTTAGATCTGGCACTTGAGTTAATCATACAGAGGGAATGTCTGTAATGAGTCCATCATAATTAAGTGTGTTTGCAGTGCATAGAATTAACTTAGAATTATTTGCTGTGAATTGATTATGTGTATTGCAGTGCCTAGCATTAAAGATTGTCATTTTGTTGATTAAGAACCTATACAGTGAGATTGTACTGAGTGATTTTGTAAGGGTAAAAGAAATTGAAGTTAAAGTGTAAAAGTTAAAGGGTAAAAGACTGGGTGTTGTAAAGTTTCTAAGCTGCAAGGTCTGAGTTAAAATGTAAAGGATTAGGTATTGTTAGGTTTCTATGCTACCTGCAAAACCTGAAATTTCTGTAGCTGTTGAGACAATGCTTGGAACTGCCCAGTAAAGATTTCCCCTGACTATTGGTTGTTTAATAAGGGCTCTGTGTGGTCGCACGTAGGCATTGCAGGGCCTGGACCAATCAGTTTAAATGTAACCCCCTCCTTAGGAATGACCTATCACTCCAGCCTGACCTATTCCCGCCAATGAATGAACCAATCATGTTTAGGAGTTGTTATTCAATTTTCCCGCGCCTCATGATAATTTGTTCTGATGTATACAAAGCCCTCCGCCCTCCCCAAAAAGTGTACTTAAGCAGTGCTCAGCCCCTGCTCAGGGCTCTGGGCTGCTTTCCCTTCTTGAGTGGGCACGGAGCCCCAGCATGCTGGTTCAATATATCCCCTTCTGCCAATTGCATGAGTGGTCACTTGGTGGTCTCTTTCTCCGACGCTTCGCCTGACCCTTACAATTTGAGTGAAAAAAGCATTGAAAAGGGCAGAAGTTCATGGACATTCTTTATTTCTCCCCCTTGACTGCATAAGTCACAGCTTTGCCCACAAGACAGTCTCCTTTCTGAGTCACACCCCAGTCTAAGGCCCCAGAATAAACTAATTAAATTTCCTTCCTCCCTTCTTTCCTCCCTACTCTCTCTCTCTCTTTTCCTTCCATCTTTCCTTCCTTTTCTTTCTTTCTCTGGGGCTTGAACCTAGGGAAACTTTACCACTAAACTACATTCTCAGTCCTTTTAATTTTGAGACAGGGTCATACTAAATTGATGAGAGTTTCCCTAGTTGTTGAAGTTGGCCTTGTGATCCTCCTGCCTTTGTCCCCAGAGCTGCTGGGATTATAGCCATGTAATGAAAGACCTAAGCAATCTCATTCTACTTGGGACCTCATTTTGCTTTGAAACTTAACCTCTGACCTACTGTAGTCCTAAAGTCAGGAAAATGCTACAGAAAAGCTCTTTGGAAACAGTTCTCAGAAAAGCCTCAGATGGTGATCGCCTAAGATAGGCCAAGATATCCACATATCTGAAATTCCATATAGCCCCCACCTAGGTGTGGTGACCAGTATCTAAACTAGAAGCCCTGCAGTTTGGCACGTACCCCCCTTGCGACATCCTCAGGATTTAAACCAACCAATTTTAAGTGCATCAACCCCTTGAACTAACCAATAATTCTTTCCAGATTCTTTCCCGCCACTTGATACACTAATCATGTTTTAGAGTTGTTATTTGATTTTCCTGTGGTGTGTGGTGATTTTCTAAGAGATGCTATGATGTATGTGGGGGTCCCTGCCTTCTCCAAAGAATGTAAAAAACTACTGCAAATTCTGGGCTTGGGGCCTCTTAGCATCACCTGTTGCTGTGTGTGTGCGGAGGACTGAACTAGCTCGTAATAAACCCCTCTTTGCTGCTTACATCGATCTTGGTCTCTGGTGGTCTTTTTGGGGTCCCGAATTCAAGCATAACAGTACCACCAAGCCTCATTGGCCCCATAATTTCTGTGAGCTTTTCTTTTGTCATGATCCACAGGGAGGAAGTATGAGGGGAGAGGAGCATCCACCAGCCAGACCATTGATACTTCTCACAGCTACCACTTCTCACCTTATGGTTGCCCTTGTTAGAGGAGAGAAGATGTCCTCTCCAGGACAGTTTTGTTTGCTGATCCCTGGGAGGCAAGAAAGTCCTAAGAACTACAAATGTTAAACTTACTTTGAAAAGCTATTTGAGCACAGGGTGTGAACACTGGCTTCAACATTTGAAAGGGACACAAATATGCATTCCTTTTCATGGTAGTCAGAGGAGCCAGGCCTCATTCTGAGCCACAGGGAGGAGAACACCTTCAAGGAGGAAATGCCAGAATTTTTTGCCAAGTTTTTTTTTTTAAGAGAGAGAGAGAGAGAGAGAGAGAGAGAGAGAGAGAGAGAGAGAGAGAGATAATTTTTTTTAATATTTATTTTTTAGTTTTCGGTGGACACAACATCTTTGTTTGTATGTGGTGCTGAGGATTGAACCAGGGCCACATGCATGCCAGGCAAGCACACTACTGCTTGAGCCACATCCCCAGCCCCCAAGTTTTAACTTTAGCTGATCACTTGGTCTGAGTGAGTGTGCATCTGCTGGACTTAAGGCCTAAGACTTGAGATCTGGCACTTAAGTTAATCATACAGAGGGAATGTCTGTAATGAGGTTGGAAGCAGGGTTGGTTGTGGAGGACAGCTTTCTTCCACCACACTGACCTAAGGCCATGCTTCTGGAAACTGTTCCCTCCTCATCCCTACATGCACGTGTGTGCACAAACATGAACACAGCCTCACTAGGTATGTGGAACATATTTGTCTGGGCTTTATATTTTAAAAAGCATGAGACAGTGTAACAGAGACCCTTTGAAATGAAGGGAACTCATGAAAGGAACCCCATAGAGTACAGGATGAGGTAAGGGGGAGGCAAGGGATTTAGGCCTGAGGATGCCATGTTCAGGAATGTATCACAGTGCACCTACTATTATGTAAAATCACAGCTCATCAATAATTATTTGAAAAACATTACAAGCAACTTCCTGGTAACTGCTTTCTACAACTGGAGCTGGCTCCTGCTGAGGATGGGAAAAAAAAGAAGCTATTGCCAGCCCTGGTGGGTGACCAGGAAACCAGAGATAATGCAGTTCTTATTAGATATGGAAAATTATAAGCCCTAAAATAAAAAGGCTTGGGAAAAGGGGAGTAAGAAAGAAAGTCACAAATTGGGAGCATTGATCCTTTCCCAGTGCATTCTTTCCTAGTGATAAAACAAACCCTGGAGAGAAGGTGTGCATCAAACCTAGAAAAGTAGTCTGTGGAAAGGGGCCAAAGCATTAAATTCCTCCCTAACAAACCCTTTCCAGATACCAACCACTGACCCCAGGCCCTCCATCCAGCCTAGTAAGATAAATCTGACCTCCAACACCAGACTCCCTCTTATTTCCCCCAATAAAACAGACTCCAGATTCCTGAGTGCCCAAGCTGACACACTTATTAATTAACTTACTTTCAAGGTAACCTACATAAGCCCAGTCCCTTTCTTTGTTCAGTGGCTCATTTTCCACAAGGCGAATGGGCCCATTAGAACAATGTTCACCACCATCAGAACCATGATCCATTCCTGAATAAAAGAGCTGAGCTGATTTGTGAAGTTTGCATCCATCTGTTCTTTTTGCACTGAGTTCTGACCAGCATGGCCTCCCTACATCCATCTATGTCTGTTTCCTGCCTCTTGTCCCACAGTATCCCCTTCCTCTCATAAAAATGTCCCTGATCCCCCAAATATGGAGATCTGAGACACAAAAGTGTTAGGGTAGCTGGCACAAATATCCATGTTCAAGTAAAGGTTTATTTGTAAGGGATCGGCCAAGCGTCGGAGGGAGAGACCACCAAGAGACCACTCATGCAATTGGCAGAAGGGGATTTATTGATCCAGCATGCTGGGGCTCCATGCCCACTCAAGAAGGGAGAGCAGCCCAGAGTCCAGAGCAGGGGTTGTGCAATGCTTAAGTACACTTTTTGGGGAGGGCGGGACTTCACATACATCACAGTCTCCTTTAACAAATCATCATACACCGCGGGAAAATCAAACAACAACTCCTAAACATGATTAGTTCATTCATTGGCGGGAACAGGTCAGGCGGGGGTGATAGGTCAGTTCTAAAGCGGGGTACACATTCAAACTGATTGGTCCAGGCCCTGCAATGCCTACGTGCAAGGCCACACAGAGCCCTAAGTTATTAAACAACCAGGCGGTAAGGGGGAATATTTACTGGGCAGTTCGAGTATTGTCTTAACAGCTACAGGAATTTCAGGTTTTGCATGTAGCATAGGAACTTAACAATACCTAGTCCTTTACATTTTAACTCAGGCCTTGCAGCTTAGAAACTTTACAATGCCCAGTCTTTTACACTTTAACTTCAATTTCTTTTACCCTTACAATTGACAGAGAGTATCTGCTAGGCTGTCTTTCTTCAAGGTGTAGCAGCCTGCTGGGAAACACTTCTTAACAGTCATGTACAATGGAGTAGTTAAAATATAACCGGTCTGGTCCTGGGATTGTTACTTGATGTCTTTATTATGGTTTTTGTAGTTAGGGACTCTTTGGAGGTGGGCCTAATAGGAAGGTCATGCCTGGGTGGGTAGGTGTTGATTTTCAAAATGGGGTTACTTTGACCTAAGGACCTAAGGTTCCAGACTTTGTGTGTGTGTGTGTGTGTGTGTGTGTGTGTGTTAACAATTGAACCCAGGGCCTTGTACATGCAAAGCAGTCACTCTACCAATCCAGATAAATGTCCACCCCACCCTTTTCCCCATTCTCCACCACAGGACTTTGTCTTATGATGACAAGGGGGGGGGCGTTGTTCCTTTTGGCTTCTTTGAGCTGAATAGGGGCAAAGAAGGATTTAGGCCAGAACTTTGGGGAGGGGACTATATTGATTCATAAAGAGCTGGCTTATAGTCTGATTAGTGAGTGCCTTTACTTGATCTTGTAAAAAAATTTTAGATCATTTACCAGACAAGGTCCTATTAAGAGCACTACGATAAATGTAAGGAGAGGACCCATCAACAGGAGCAGCCAGGGGAGAGTCTGGCCCACAAGTTCCAGGGAGATGACTGGTGCTATTCCTGATGGGGTTTCTGATGTTCTCCTGGAGCTCAGCTATGTTTCCTTGGACTGTTCTGGATTTGTTGGTGAAACAACAGCATTCTTCTCCTAAAAAAGCACAAATGCCTCCCTCCTCTGCTGTTAGTAAGTCAATGGCTCTCCTGTTTTGGAGAACTACATTGGCTAAGGAGGTGACTTGGATTTGAAGAGATTCTAGGGAGTCTGCCACCCACTCAAAGTCCTCATTCAATTATTGGGATAGTTTAAAGTAAAGATTGGTGGATGTTATAGTTAAAGCTTTGTCCCAGGGTTTGCTAAACTGACTTCCAGACCACTCACATATAATCGAATCAAGCCTTTATTGAAGCACACTGGTGGTGGCTGACCAGAACATAAAGCTGTTCCCGTGATCAGCCCTGAACAATTGCAAGGGTGCTCCTTATAAGCCTGAAAACCACAAAAGGGATGTTCGGGGGTCCAGCCAATGCAAGTAAGCCAGGTTACAGAAGCAGGGGAGTGCAGTCAAGCGGAGGGAAGCCTAACCAATCAGAGTTAGCCCATTCACCCCAGTTACAGAAACAGAACTCCTTTACCCTAGTTACAGAAACAATGTCCCATTAGGTAGTTCTGTGTTCTTAAAGGTTTCTATAGCAAAAGGAAAAGAACATCTTGCCCCAGTCATGACTCTTGGCATGGTTGTTTTACAGGATGAAGTCATAAAACAAAATGGAGTCACTTTTGCTTCTACTATCACAGTGGCTATACCTATCCCTGCTACCGCTTGCCAACTGTTGCCAATATGCCTAATCCAACGAGGACTGGGGCAAGGATTGCTGTTTTACATCTGGAACATTGAAGTAGAGTCCAGGAAGGGGAGGAGAGGGGTCAGTTCAACCTCCCCCTCGGAGTATATGGTTATATCATGTGTGAGGAGAACAGGGATGCAGAAGGTGGGAATAGGGTGTGTCAGGCAGTGAAGAATGGAGGAAGAGGAAGAAGATGCCAGGTTGGTTCTGGAGTGGCTGATTGACATTGTAAGTTATGTTGCCTAGGGAACTGTAAGATAGCATGGTGGAATAGAGATGGGGGGAGGGGGGCTGGGAATGTGGCTCAAGTGGTAGCACTCTCGACTGGCATGCGTGCAGCCCAGGTTCGATCCTCAGCACCACATACAAACAAAGATGTTGTGTCCACAACTAAAAAAAAATAAATATTAAAAAATTCTCTCTCTCTCTTTCTTAAAAAAAAATGATGGGGGGAGGGTGCAGCAAAGTAGGAGACATTGGAATAAACTGGTCCCAAGGAATTACACAAGGAAGTGCAGAGAGAGGTTAGATTGGAGTCCATGGAGAAGGGAAAGGATTTTCTATCAATGAGCCATGGCTAAGAGGGACACAGAGCCAGCAGTCAGAAGTGTAAAATGGATTAGAATTGTTGAGGAGTTGTAAGGTTTTGTTGAGAAATGTGAGCGGGGGGGGGGGGGTCTAGGTGTGGGTTACTTGGGGTGAAAGAAAGAAAAAGTGTGTGTGTGTGTGTGTAGAAGAAAAAACAGAATTGACAAGAAGAGGAGAGAGAGAGAGACAGAGACAGAGAGAGAGAGATCTGTGGCTACCAGGGTGAGTTGTTCCGTACTAGGACTTATGGAAAGAAGATGAAGGGTGAGGGAGGCTTGAGATTTTGAGAGGAGATCTCTTCCATTAAGGGAGTGGGGAAATGAGGTATAATTAAAAAGAAATGGGTAAAAGGAGTCCACTTGGGGCTGGGTTGTAGCTCAGGAGTAGAGCACTTGCTTCACACATGTGAGGCCCTAGGTCTGATCCTCAGCACCACATAAAAATAAATAAGTTAATAAAATAATGATGCTGTGTACATCTACATCTAAGCAATATTTAAAAAAAAAGGGAGTTCCTTCAATGTTGCATAGAAGAGGATTTGTTATGCATGGTTTGGAAGTTATTTCCTCTACCTTGTCTATAGACAATTTGGAAGCTGAGTTGGTCCCCAGAATTCAGGCAAAGCTTAAAAAGTTGTTCCATATGGACGAGGAAAGAGATGGGCCTACCTACAATGGGCAGTTACAGTGGGCTTTTGGTGCATGATGGTTTGGGGGGCAGAAAATCCTGGGCACCTCCAATCCTCAAAAGCCAGCCTTGTGCGGTTAGTTAGGGAGGGTGAAGAGGGAAAGTTTGGCCCCTCATTTTGTTGGGTGAAGCGACAGTCAACTCCCTAGAGTCCATTCCTTTTGCATTTAGGGCAAGGGACAGGTGGTGGTCAGGAATTAGAGCTCATAGACCCAGTGTCCTTCTTGTTTACACTTGAAACAAGGTCCAGGAGGTGACTTGTAGTGACCTTCATTGGGAGCTGTACCCTTGGGTTTGTCTTGCAGGGCCTGTGCCCAAAGCTGGAATTTGGCTTTATCTCTTTTTGCTTTATCTATTTTTTGTTGCTCTTCTCTATAAAATAAAATATTAAAGGCACCATTAAGAATGTTTTTTTGGGGGGCATTTGGGGGCCTTCCTCTAAACTTCTAAGTTTTTTTTCTGAATACCTGGGTCAGGTTGGGAAATAAAATGAGTCATTAGAATGACAGTACCAACTGGGGATTGTGGGTCTACTTTAGTATAGCATTGAAGAGCCTCTGTAAGGTGGGAGAGGAATAGGGATAAATTCTCATGAGGTTTCTTGGTAATATCCCTAAGCTGCTCAAAATTAACCACCTTCTGGGCAGCCTTTCTGAGACCTGCCAGGAGACAAATAACCATCTTATCTCTTAGTGTGCAGCCATTGGTTTGATAATCCCAGTTAGGCTCTTCTGAGGGGACTGTGGTAGCTCCAACAGGATGGGTGGTATTGGTTCTGTTTGTCTCATCTGCATGTGCTTGGGAAGTGGCCCAAATCTTCTGCTCTGCTCTGGGAGGAGGGTAGAAGTGTTGCAGGGGACAGGTGAGGCAAGACACCAAGTAGGAACAGGAAGCAGACTTTTATTTGGCGATAGCCAGGTTCAGAGGGCAAAACTTTTGCTGTAATCAATCAATCCCCCTGAACCCCAAGTTCAGGTAATTTCAGAACTTTATACCCAGCATGTAAGGGGAGGGGCTCAGAAGTTCACAGTTTTCAAAAGTTCACACAAAAGCAGCTTTAACCCTTCAAGGACAGCACCTGAGAAGGGGAGAACTTTTTTTTTAAAGAGAGAGGGAGAGAGAGAGAGAGAGAGAATTTTTTAATATTTATTTTTTAGTTTTCGGCGGACACAACATCTTTGTTTGTATGTGGTGTTGAGGATCGAACCCGGGCCGCACGCATGCCAGGCGAGCACACTACCGCTTGAGCCACATCCCCAGCCCTGGGGGAGAACTTTTTCTCCCATTTTTTCCTTCCCCTGCCAGCTGTTACCATGAAGCCCAATTGGTAACTGCTTTTATCTTAGAAGTGTAGTCATCTCTGTGAAGCCCCAGCTCAAGGCCAGAGGCCTTGTTAAAGGACCTCTCTTTTTAAAATCACATTTTGCATTTGGAAAAACACTTCTACAAACTATTATACTGGATAAATATTTGTGAAAAACTAGTAAAGGGGCATTCAGCACTGCAGTACTGATCTCTTCCAGGTCAGTGGCCAAGTAAAATAGAGCAACAGGTAAATAGGAATTTAGCTACATTGAACTCTTTTGTAGAGACTCTTCTGCTGATCATTCTAAAATCAATTATGGTGAAGATTTCTGGGGAAGCCTAGTTCAGATTTTCTGTGGAGAAGGGGGTGCCACTATAGAAGAGACAATTATGTAGATATTGTGCAATATCAGTTCATAGGACTGGATAAGGTATTGGAATTCTTTGGTATAGAAATCGAGATCAGTAGGATAGGAACCTTAAACTTTCTCAGTCTGGGAGTGGTCAGCAAGCAAGAAGGGAACATAAACATCCACAATGCCTTAGGCTCCAGCTACCCCTCAATAGTCGGGGTGGGGGGCTGCTGAAGCCTTCAGGTGGGGCCCATGAGAGTGAGTATGAGGAGGGGAGAAAGAAGGAGAGGGAGAGGCAGGAGTAGGAGAAGAGGTCCTAGAAGGGAAGGGAGATGAAGGACAGGACTGGACAGGGAAGGCAGGTTCACATTTAGTGAGGGTGTGTCCAAGTGAGGTGATGGAGTTGTGGCAGGGTGAGGTAATGGAGAAGCATAGGGTAGAGGTCAAGAAAGTGAAGAGCGATCTTGTGGGTCAAAAGTGGGAAAATGGCTAGGATGGGTAGGTGGAAGGGGTTAGGGAGATTGAGCAAGGAGCATCTGTGCAGGGGAGCAGGATTGACCCAGCAAGGGGTAAGAGAGAAGAAGAGAGAAGGTTCAAACATAGGGGATTTTTGTCCACTTTCTGTGGTGACAGAAGTTGTGTAAGTTCTGTATAACGTTGGAACTGGAAGTCCCATTCCCTGGCCAACCAGATTCATTACTAATTTATATTGGGCTAGGCTTTGTTACAATAGAAAATGAGCTTGCAAGGTTTGAGATCTGGAGTCCAATGGAAAGGCTGAAAGTTTTTGAGGAGACAACTGAGTAGGGAGTCAAAGGGAATCTTGGATTGGGCAGACCCAATGGCCAAGAATTCTCAGGAGTCCAGAGAAGGGAAACGGAGGAGGAAGGGGCATCCCCACAACTTCTCTGATTTCCCATACAGGAGCAGACAGTCAGTGAGGGTCATCACTGTTCCTGACAGGCCTGTAGTGAAGTGGCACCCCTTTCTCCACAGAAAAGCCCTCTTCACCATGGCTGATTTTAGGACTGTCAGCAAAAGAGTCTCTGCAAAAGAGTCCAATGTAGATAAACTTCCTATTTTCATGTCACCCTGTTTACTTGGCCACTGGCCGAGAAGATACCAGCACTCCAGGTGCTGGACACCCCCTTACTAGTTATCACAAATGCATCCAGTATAGTACTTTGAAGAAATGTGCAAACAAGTCCTCTGGCCTTGAGCTGGGCTTCACAGAGGTGTCTACATTTTTAAGATAAGTTACAATTGGGCTCCATGGTAACAGCTGGCAGGGGGAGAAAAGAAAGGGGAGAAGAAGCTCTCCCCTTCTCAGGTGTTGTCCTTGAAGAGTTAACATGCCCAGAACAGTGAAAGAAAAAGCTGCTTTTATGTGAATTTCTGCAGACTGTGAACTTCTGAGCCCCTCCCCTTACATGCTGGGTATAAAACTCTGAAACTTCCTGAACTCAGGGTTCAGGGGATTGATTGATTACAGCAAAGGCTGTACCCTTTGAACCTAGCTGCAGCCAAATAAAACCGCTTCCTGCTATCTTTGGTGCCTTGCCTCGTTTGTCCCTACAACAGTGGCAGAAACCAAGGGAGGCCCTGACCTAGCACTGGGATTTAGAGAAAGTGAGTTCAGGGCCACCATAGAAGGGTTCCAAGAACTCACCACCAGCAGAGGGAAAGCCATTGAGAGTCAAATTCCATAGTGGGCAAGAAGGTCAGAAATGGCAAGAGGCAAAAATGCCCTATTATGGATACTGGCCAGGGAGGATGGTGCACAGTCAAAGTGGCTCAGGTCCCTGGGAAGGGAGAGTTAGCCGGAAGTGATAATGGACCCTCTCTGGATTTTGGCACCAGAAAGTTAGGGTAGCTGTGCAAATATCCAGGATATACACATCTCTGCATCAAGCAAATGTTGATTGACAGAGAGTATCTGCCAGGCTGCCTTCTGCAAGGTGCAGCCTGCTGGGAAACACTTCTTAACTATACGGTCATGTACAGTGAAGTAGATAAGAAATAGCCTGTCTGTCCTGGGATGGTTACTTGGTGTCTTTGTTGTGGTTTTGGTAGTTAGGGACTCTTTGGGGATGGGCCTAATGGGAAGGTCATGCCTTGGTGGGCAGATGTTGATTTTCAAAATGGAGTTACTTTGGCCTAAGGACCTAACCAAAAGGTCTCCTCTATCTTCAAGGCTGGCTTAGAATAAATATATCTTCCTTCATTCTGTCTCTGAGTTTAGTGGGGTAACAAGCAGTGGTGCCCCCTTTCCTAATCAGAATAGCACCATGTGAGACCATGAGTTCTTCAAGAACAGTCTGTGGAATAGTTGTTTTTTGCAGCTGAGTTGTGGTTGGAAGAAGATGCTGAGTCCTGACCCCCTCCAAGAGCACTGCCACCAGCAGTCCTGGTCTGTCCTCTGCTCCAGCATCCCTGTGGATGATGTTCCTCAGGTGTCTGCTGCCCTGAGGTGCTGCTGCCCGGAGAGCCTTGCTAAACTTGACCCCACCCTAATCACTCATCTGGGAGGACAGGCTGCCTATAGGTCAGGAGTTTCTCATCAGGCTGGTCAGTGGAAATCAGGTGGATCTGTGGTGGCCACCAGACAACCTCCTGTGTTATGGGTCTGCCTACTAAAGGACAACTCTCAGCATCTGATAGTGGACAGTTGCTGAGGTTACAGCTGCAAGAAGCATAAGGAGTGGTGCCTGGGAAGTCTGCCCATTCCCAGAGAAGTCCCAAGACCTCCTGCAATGCAGAAACTGGTTTGCAAGTCTATCTCCCACTTCTGTTCTTGGACAGAATAACATCTCTTTTGGTGGTCAATAGCTACTCAGTCTTGTTATTGATTCCATAACAAGAGAGGGAAAAATGGACTCAGTTTACGATAAAAATTGGTAACAAAACTGTTACCAAAAGCTCGGTCCTTATCCCTTATGCTAGTCCAACAAGTATATAGTTTTGAGAAAAAGGAAAGTGAATTTTATTGCTTTGATAGCAAAGGAGAAACACAGGGGAATACTGTCCCAGAGGCTGTGATTCTGCCTATCAGAGAGAACAGGAAGCTTTAAAGAGGTATTCAGAAGCTTCATTCCAGATGTTCTCTCTAGAGTTGTAATTCACTTGTTAATTTGGGAGACAGTCATTTTTGAGATCCTCTGATATGATCCCCAAAGCCTGGATTACTTTTTTTTTTCCTGTGGTGAGTGTGCACTTAAGGATAAATAAATCTGCATAAAATGGGGAAGGAAGGTAATCCTGTTCCCCTTTTGCAATAAGGGAGGAGCAGAGAGATATGAATAGAAAAAATCATGTCCATTTTAAAAATAAGTTGCAGTGGCAGAGCAGCAAGTGTTATATTTAAAGCATAAAGTAGACCACTGTTAAAATTGCCTACTATCAATTTCTACATTTCATTCCTATAGAAAAAAATGGGTGACAACCTCTCCAAACTGCTTCCTGCTGAAAGGGGGTGAAGTTGGGGGAAGTAACCTAAAGTCCTTGTTCTCTATCAGGTGGGTATAGACAGTTAGGAGCATTCAGCATCAGAGCTGTCCAGAGGGCCACAGGGGCAGATTGCAGATGACTGGACAACACATACATAAGGCAGAGACCATGTTAAGACAACAATAAAGATAGCAAAGCATTATTTTTTTTCTGTAAAGAATTAGCACAAAACAATTAGTATTTCAGCCAGTCTTCAAAAAAAAGGACAGTAACTCATAAACTTATCAGCAAACAACAGAACAAGTTTACCAATGTATAGGCTTAGGAAGATTTGTAGATCTATGAGATTAGGCTTAAATTAACTCAGGTAAAATTTGCCACTCTAGAGTCCTTTGTGATCATTAGAGTCAGGCATTCTCACACAGGAACCCTTCCTTTGTAGCCTCCATCTTACTTACTTTTGATAGGGCTGACACAAGTGTATATTTAAGTACATTAAACAAACAAACAAACAAACATTGTTTTTCCTTTGAAATGTCCGAGTAGGGCTGTACTTAGGCTATACTCTCCTGCCAGGTGCTTAAGACCAAGTTGGTTGTGGTAAGCCATTGTTATAGATCGTGGCCACCATTAGAAGATGGCGCTGGCTTCCACTGAGGCCTGTGGTAAACAACTCCTTTTATGGAGAGTTGGCACGCAATCCCTGACCACCCTATGAGAAAGATCCACGTGGCGGCTTAAGATTGGTATGCGGGAGGCTTTATTAGGCTATGCTTGGGTGCTCGGCGGGGGGGTTGCTAGAAGATGATACTTTAATCAAGGCCTGAATAAACTGCTGAAAGAAGAATCCTGTGTCGTGTTTTCCCTTGCCAGCGAGGGGTCGCGACAGTTGGTCAAAACTGACCTTGTTCCTATCTTCTCTTAAGAGTCAGCTGAGAGCCAGGGACAGTAGCTCATGCCTGTAATCCCAGCAGCCCAGGAAGCTGAGACAGGAGGATTGTGAGTTTAAAGCCAGCCTCAGCAATAGTGAGGCACAGTGAGATCCTGTCTCTAAACAAAATAGAGATGGGGATGTGGCTCAGTGGTCAAGTGCCCCTGAGTTTAATCCCCAGTACAAAAAAAAAAAAGTAAGCTGAGATTTTTTGGAGATCACTCTTGGGGACATGTGCAAAGCCTCCTGGCTCCTAAGTGGTGGATGGGTCAGGGTCTGGATGGGTCAGGCTCTGGCTGACCATATGTCACTTCTATTGGGAGCATCAGGGACATTTCCCTCTCCAATTACCCTCCTCTTTGCAGAATGTGCACTGGTTGGCTTCCTCTTGATTGAGTCCTCTCAATCTCCCTGATCAGCAGATTGGGTGACTCTATAGAGTTGAAGGTCCCAGAGAGGGGTCCTGTCATTTTCTGGGTCCTGGCTGGCCTTAGAGGGCAAGGGAGAAAATGTTGGCTGATTTTTTTCCTTAGCCCTTTTACTTTCTTGACTTTGGTCTCCAAGTTTTTGGTTTTAAACACCCAGCAAGCCAGTTTCACCAGTCTTAAAAAGGGAGTAATAGGTTGCAACTCCTATATCTATAATTTCACAGTTACCCTTTTTATTTAATTAGGTTCAGTATTATCACTAGAAGTCAGTTTTATATACTATCTGTCTGTAGTTGATGGCTTATTGTCTCAAATTAACACAGTTTTTTTTTTAGAAGCATTACCCCTAACAAGTAAAAGTTATAATGTTAGCAAGGAAAATACAAAATGAAATTAACAGGACAAAAACATATTCTGTTTGTGTAATAGCTATGAATCAGAGAAATGACCTTTATAACCTCAAACCTTTACTTAGTTATACATTATATCTGCTATTTGAGGGGCTATGTTTGAGCCATTCTTGTGTGTGTGTGTGTGTGTGTGTGTGTGTGTGTGTGTGGTGCTGGGGATTGAACCCAGGGCCTTGTACCTGCAAGGCAAGCACTCTACCAACTGAGCTATATCCCAGCCAATGTCAGAGCCATTCTAAATGGAGTAAGGTGGGAGGCAGAACCTTATCTCAGGTAACAATACAACATTACCTTTGAAACATGAATCAAAGAAAGGCAAGAGAGCTTTTAACAATCTTTTTGTGGAAAAAGTAAAAGAATGCTTCCATGTTTTACAATGTTACATTTAAATAGATCAGGCTCTCCTTATTATTTCCCCAAAATGCATATAAATTCCAATTCCAAAAGAGTCACACATTTGTATATATAACTTGTTGACAACAGGTTACTTTATCCAGCTACAAAACATCAAAGGATATGAATATGAATAAACACCAACCAAACTTGTTATTTTTATACAAATCAAAGATTTTGCTACACATAATTTTAATTTTCAGAACACCAACATGGCAAAGTGCTCTGCTAAGATTTACATTTAATTAAATTTACCTTTTAAAGTACAATTTAGAATCCAGAGTATATGGTAACAATTATCATAGGTACGTGGGTTAACAAAACTAAAAAGATACCTTAAATCTCTTATACATTTATGAAACAGTGTTAATGATCAGAAATTGACTTAGTCAAAGTAAATAGATAGAAGATAGGTCTTCAAATGACAGTGTGGCTCTTCTATGTCAAATACAATGTATAAAACAGAGAACTTATCATTTATTTATTTATTTATTTGGTTTCTGGGGATTAAACTCGGGGGCACTCAACCACTGAGCCACATCCCCAAGCCCTGTTGTATGTTATTTTGAGACAGGGTCTCACTGAGTTACTTAGTGCCTCATTTTTACTGAGTCTGGCTTTGAATTCATGATCCTCCTACCTCAGTCTCCTGAGCCACTGGGATTACAGGTGTGTTCCACCCCATCTGGCTATATTCTAATAAGCTTACATAACTTTTCATTTAAATTTTTTTAAATGTTAAATTTTAGTTGTAAAAGGACACAACAATTTTTTTCCCATTTTTTTAATGTGGTGCTGAGTTTCAAACTCAGTGCCTTACATGTACTAGGCAAGCGCTGTACCACTGAGCCACAACCTCAGCCCCTGTCATTTTATAAACCTTTACATAACACTTAGACAAGGCTTAGACAGATATAGTTCTCAGATGCATACCTATACCTAGTGGCATATATTTAATGTGTCAACTATATTGTAATAACCTAAATAACACTTGTTTGTTTAACCAGTTACAAAAAAATCATTGAAGACTTTAAAACAGGTACAAACCCTAAGTTCTTTAAAACTTATTTTCCCCAAATAATAAAACCTAAGAAAATTATCTTGTTAGGTAAGAGCAAATTAATATTTCAGAATTTGCTTCATATCAGTACATTAAAGTTTAAATAAACTTAACTCACGGTGCTTATTATAGTCAATTTAATCACAAACACAAACTTTTTGAGATTTACCTTCCAACAACCTTTTGCAACTTACTTAGACATTACAACTTCCTTACATCCTTAGTTTTTGAAGGGCATGGGTAATGATGACCCCCCAAACAGGGAAATGATGACCCCCAAGACAGTGTGACCTGGGAGGAGGGAGGGAAAAAGAACTCAAACATTAATCCTTTCTTAGTGACAAGGCGATCCCTGGGAAGGGGGCAAACCCATCAATCCTTGCTGAGAGCCACGGCCGAGTCTGTATGGCCCCTGGCATTTTGCCAACAGTATTGATTGACAGGCAAGGCATTACTATCCGCCTCTGCCACAACTTTTGAGTTCTCGCACTATTTTGGAGTTCTCGTGGGGATTTCCGGGGATTCCCCGAGAGTTCCCATTGGTTGGGGAAGTGCAGGAGGAGGGATTTCCGGGAGAGATATTTCCGGCTGGGGGTTCCTGGATGAGCTGCGTGGAGTTCGGGAGGATTCCCCGGGAGCTGTGTGAAGTGTTTTCCTGCAGTTCAAAAATAAAGTTTGTTCCTGCTTCAGTGGCTCGTGATTTGTGCCCAGCCAGACTGCGGCAATTGGTGGCCTGTACGGGGAACGTCTGAAGCTTCGGGGTAAGTGAAATTGCTTGCCCCTAAGGGAAGGCGAGAGAATGGGTGACCATTTTAAAAAACAATGTGTTCTTGTTTTGATTTGTTTTGTGTTTGTTTCAAGCTGCCTATCCCTAGAATTTTCTCAGGCAGATTGGGAAAAATGGTTGGCTCAAGGTTTGAAGTTGTTCGCCCCTGGGGAAGAGATAGAAATAGACCACAAATGCACATATCAAGAAAATAGGAAAATTGATACAACGATTTTTTATTCCGTTTTTGTTTCATTCTGTTTCGGTTTTGTTTTGTGTTATCTTATTGGGTTGCGTTATCTTTATAACAGATTAGAAATTAGTAAAAAACAAACTGAAAGAGTGTTAAGTAAATTGTTAGAGGTTCAGACCATGGAGAAAGACATTTTAGATCAAGCAAAAGAGAAGGTCTCTCAAGCTAGTCAGACAGAGGAAGAAAATTTAAAGGAAGAAAGCTTAGAGGAGAAACAGCTATTAGGGAAAAAGCTACAACAGGAGGCTGCTACTAATACCGTTCTATCACCAGAGGGCGTAATTCAACCAACAGCTCCCCCTATGGAGATAGCTGAGTGGCCTTCAAACCCCGTAGTTGATAGATGGGATCCTGAGACAGGACCTCAAAGATTAGCATGCCCTGTACTTGAGCAGGTAGGAGGGCAGCGAATTCACCGTGCTTTAGATTTCAAAACAGTGAAGCAGTTAAAGGAGGCTGTAACAACCTATGGTCCTCAAGCACCATTCACTGTAAGCATGGTCGAATCCATTACCAACTTGAACATGACGCCAGCAGATTGGGCTAGTATGTGTAAATCTGTGCTAAATGGAGGACAATATTTGTTATGGAAGGTTGCCAATGAGGAATTTTGCAGGGAGACAGCTAGGCGAAATGCAGCAGCCGGTTACCCTCAAAGAAATCTAGATATGTTGTTAGGAAAAGGACCTTATGAGGGTCAACAGCATCAAATTGAATATGATCCTGGCGTATATGCACAAATTGCTGTAGATGCGGTTAGGGCATGGAAAACTTTACAGGGGCATGGAGATTTACAAGGTCAATTATCTAAGGTAATACAAGGAATTAATGAACCTTACGCTGAATTTGTAGATAGGCTTATTCAAGCAGCTTCCAGAATTTTTGGGGATACAGAACAGGCAATGCCATTTATAAAACAACTGGCTTATGACCAAGCAAATCGTTGCTGCAGAGAGGTCATTAGACCATGGAGACATGAAGATTTAAACACATATATTAAATTATGTAGAGACATTAATGAACAAGGGCAAGTCTTAGCAGCAGTACAACAGGCTTTAGATGCCAGGCCAAAAACATGCTATAATTGTGATCAAACAGGACATTTTAAAAGGAGTTGCCCCATAGGAGGAGGGTTTAACAAAGCTAGGTATCAAAGGAATAGAATACCGGGTATTTGCCCATGATTCCATAGAGGGAAACATTGGGCTAATGAATGCCATTCTCAAACCACCATAGAGGGTATTCCATTATCAAAAAACAGACAAGGACCAAGTGTTTACCCACGATATCGTGGAGAAAGGCATCGGGCTCCATTGCCAAAAAACGGACAGGGGGGCTCAATGCTCCGGGGCCCATGACCACAAATGTACGGGGCACTGGAGGAACCCAGAAACACCATGGAGGAACCCAGCAACACCATCAGGGTAGTGCCCAGGACACATTATCCATCAGATCTCTCATCAGACGAACCAGAGGGAGCGCAGGGTTGGACATCTGCGCCTCCGCCAGAGCAGTACTAACTCCAGAGATGGGAGTTCAAATCATTCCCACAGGGGTGAAAGGACCTCTTCCCCAAGGAACAGTAGGCTTATTGTTAGGATGCAGTTCTTCTACGCTAAAAGGACTTATGATAAGTCCCGGGGTAATTGATCCCGATTATGAAGGTGAAATAAAAATTATAGCTAGTTCTCCAAAGGGTATATCAGTAATTTCACCAGGAGATAGAATAGCACAGTTATTAATAATACCCAGCCTACATGATAAATTTTCCAGTAGTACTATAGAAAAAGGTTCCAGGGGATTAGGCTCCACAGGTGTAGAATGGGCTATGCTGTCTTTAAATTTAGATTCTTGCCCCATGCTAAAACTAAATATTCAAGGACATGAATTTAATGGGCTACTGGATACAGGTGCAGACCTTAGCATCATATCTCCTCAAGAATGGCCAAAACATTGGCCGTTTCAACAAGCCACTCAAACGCTTCGAAGCCTAGGAGTGGCAACTAATCCCCATAGAAGTGCAATGGTATTAGATTGGAAGGATCCTGAAGGATGTGAAGGAACTATACAGCCATATGTATTGGATCATCTTCCTATAAATTTATGGGGACGAGATGTCCTAGATCAATTAGGTTTGACATTAACAAATAACATCAATCCAAATGCGCCCACTATTAGGGCTAGACAAGGTTTCAGGAAAGAAAAATGATTAGGAGAACAAGGCATAGCAGCACCAATTCAAATAGATCAAGGAATAAATAGACATGGACTGGGTTTTCAGAAGGGGTCACTGAGGCAATAAAAATTACTTGGAAATCAGATAGACCAGTATGGGTTCCTCAGTGGCCCCTGACTAAAGAAAAGATACAAGCAGCCCATGACCTGGTCAAACAACAATTAGCGGAGGGACATATACAACCTTCCGTATCTCCTTACAATACTCCCATTGTTGTCATTAAAAAGAAATCTGGTAAATGGAGATTATTGCAAGATTTAAGAGCCATTAATAATGAGATGGTTATTATGGGACCTGCTCAATCGGGGATTCCTCAATTGTCTGCTTTGCCAAAAACCTGATACGTTTTAGCTATAGATATTAAAGATTGTTTTTTTTTCAATTCCAATTCATCCTGAGGATAGTCCACATTTTGCATTTACTATCCCTGCACTGAATCATGAAGGTCCTGATCAGAGATATGAATGGAAAGTACTCCCTCAAGGGATGGCTAACAGCCCAACTATGTGTCAAATTTATGTTAACAAAGCAATCCAGCCACTTAGAAATCAAAATCCTAAACTACAAATATTTCACTATATGGATGATGTATTGTTAGCACACGAAGATAAAAACACATTGCTAGAATGTTATGCCACACTTACAAATTTATTAAAAAATTATAATCTAGAGATAGCAATAGATAAAGTACAATTAAATTTTCCAATTAATTATTTAGGAGTTCTATTATCCTCAACCATGGTCTGTCCACCAAAAATTCAAATATGAGTAGATCAACTCAAATCACTTAACGACTTTCAAAAGTTATTAGGAGACATAAATTGGATAAGGCCTTATCTAGGCATACCAACAGGAGAGTTGGGACCTTTATTTGATATCCTAAAAGGTCCATCAGATCCAAATTCACCCCGCATGTTAACGCCTGAAGCAAGAAAGGCATTAAAAATTATTGAAACATATATGGAAAATATGCATTTGGATAGAATTTATATAACTTTGCCTTTATTATTTATTGTAATACCAACAAAAAATATTCCTACAGGAGTATTTTGGCAAGAAGGTCCATTATTGTGGATACATTTATCTTATTCTCCTAACACTATTCTTACTAGGTATCCTGAGGCTGTAGGACAATTAATACTCAAAGGAATAAAAGCAGCAAAGGGAGTGTTTGGAATTTCTCCCAATAAAATTATTACTCCATATACTATGGATCAAATTGATGAGTTAGCTAATGAGTTAAATACTTGTGCAATAATCATGTGTAAATCTAATGTTTCATTTGATAATCACTTACCATCTAATCCTTTGTTGTCTTTTTGGTCTGCACATCCTGTAGTTTTTCCAAAAATGACAAGAAAAACCCCTATCATGAATGCTCCAAATGTATTCACTGATGGGTCAAATAATGGTACAGCAGCAGTAGTTACCCCTGATCAAACTTTTACATTTTTAGTACCCAAACAATGAGCTCAAAAGGTAGAGCTTAATGCAGTTTTACAAGCTTTTGTGATGTTTAAAGATTCTGTATTTAATTTATTTTCTGATAGTCAGTATATAGTTAATGCTATAGTATCCCTTGAAGATGCTGGCAGGATTTCCCCTTCCTCTACTGTTTTCTCTTTGTTTTCTGCTATACAAAGTCTAATCTGGGACAGAAAAGATCCATTCTTTATAGGACATATCAGAGCACATACAGGATTGCCTGGAGCCCTTAGTTTGGGCAACGATTTAGCAGATAAAACTACACATGACATACATATTTTCTCTACACTAGAAGAAGCTACACATTTTCATAAAAGGTTCCATGTCAGTGCTAATACTTTACAAAAGCATTTTAAAATAACTAAGGAACAAGCTAGACAAATAATAAAACAATGTCAAAATTGTGTGACCTTTTTACCACAAGTTAATCTTGGAGTCAATCCTAGAGGACTGATACCTAACCATATTTGGCAGATGGACGTCACACACTTGCCAGAATTTGGAAAATTAAAATATTTGCATGTTACAGTTGATACTTCTTCCGGATTTTTGATGGGCTCCCTTCATTCTGGAGAAAAAAACTAAAGATGTTATAGCTCATTGCTTACAAAATTTTGCCACTGTGGGCATTCCAAAACAGTTAAAAACAGATAATGGTCCTGGTTATATTTCTACCTCTTTTAAACAATTTTGCTCATCATTTGGCATTACTCATATAACAGGAATCCCATACAATCCTCAGGGACAAGGCATAGTTGAAAGAGCTCATCAAACTATTAAAATGTACTTATTAATGCAAAAAGAGGGAATTGGAAAGGGGTATATATCACCCAAAGATAAACTTAAAATAACCCTTTTTACTCTAAACTTTTTAAATTTGGATTCATCAGGGCTTAGTGCTGCGGAAAGGCATATGTGTCCAAAAAATGTACATAAGCCTAAGGTACTTTGGAAGGATATTCTAACAGGACAATGGAAAGGTCCTGACCCAGTGATTGTCTGGAGTCGGGGTTCTGTTTGTGTTTTTCCAGCAGCTGATTTGGATTCCAGAGAGATTAACTAAAACAATTTCTACAGACCAAAAGGAAGATGATTTGACTCAAATCCATAACAGCTGATATCCAGAACTCCAGTTTGGCTATTCTTACATCTGCGACAGTGATTAACCAGGATGCTTTTTTCAATATTTATTTTATTATTTGCCTTTTCCCACATCATAAAGTTCTATTTTATTTTTGAGCTCATACAGACCTAGGTTAATGTTTTTCTGATCAGCTTTATTTTTTGACTGTGGAGTTTTTAAGCATTGCAATGGAGATTTCACCTAGGTAAAGCTACAAGGCCTTTACTATTGTCTTATGTGTTGTATGTTATGTGTGCACACTTCTGTTTTGTGTTGTGTGTCTGTATGTGCGTATGTCCATATATCATATATGAGGAGTGCTCATGAATAAATGGATCCGAATTTTTTTATTCACGTGATTTTAATGGTTTAATTTAGATTGGGTAAACAGTTGTTGAAAATTGTTTTAATATGTGAACAAATAAGGAGGTTAACAGATCTGTTTGTATACTTTCAACTTTCCTTCTCATTATATTTAATAATTCTGTTCAGGATAATGTAAATTGTTCAAAAAATTGTTTTCTTAGTGCCTGTTGGAATGTTACATAATTTTTTTCTTAGCATCATTGCCAGAATTCCTATCTTCATCCCAGTGCCGGTGAAGACAAAGATAAAACCAAACTACAGCTTCTTTGATAGTTATCACAACAAACTGTATAATCTGATGCATCAATGAATAATAACTCAACAAGTAATGCTCAATCAAGGAGTCGATTTACTTTGGGAGGAAATGGACATATTGACAGATTCCTCTGCTTTGAACTGCTTGCAGAACTTGCCTGGACTATGTATCACTTGTATGCATTGTGAACTATCTGTTGGTGCAGCAAATTGTGGTAGTGCTGGAGTATTTTTGCTGATGGTGTCACCGGTGGTACAATTTTTCAAAGGAGCCCTCAATTGGCTTAGTGTCATGGCATTTTGCATCCTCCTCCCTTCTACTAGTGATGGTCAAAAATTTGGGGGCCAACAGAGGTGAGGCAAAGAACCTCACCCCCCCACTGGCACCAAGGCCAAATTTGGGGGCCAACAGAGGTGAGGCAAAGAACCTCACCCCCCCACTGGTGCAAAGGCCTATCCACAAGTATGGCTGTATGCTGGACTGGTAGTCAGTGACGGGTATGATCCAATTGCAGTGGTACCAACCTAAGACAGGAGGCTGACGCCTAGAGGTCAGTTCATCCAATGACGGGTAAGGACCATATGTTGAATTGGACTACCTAACAGGCACGGTCCCTAAGCCACATTGCTTGTTGTTTAATTAAACAAAAAGGGGGAGATGCTGAGAGCCACGGCGGAGTCTGTATGGCCCCTGGCATTTTGCCAACAGTATTGATTGACAGGCGAGGCATTACTATCCGCCTCTGCCGCAACTTTTGAGTTCTCGCACTATTTTGGAGTTCTCGTGGGGATTTCCGGGGATTCCCTGAGAGTTCCCATTGGTTGGGGAAGTGCAGGAGGAGGGATTTCCGGGAGAGATATTTCCGGCTGGGGGTTCCTGGACAAGCCGTGTGGCGTTCGGGAGGATTCCCCGGGAGCTGTGTGAAGTGTTTTCCTGCAGTTCAAAAATAAAGTTTGTTCCTGCTTCAGTGGCTCCTGATTTGTGCCCAGCCAGACTGCGGCAAATCCTAAAATGACAATCCCTGAGAAGAAGGCAAATATTGATCCTTTCCCAATAAATCCTTTCCTAGTGACCCTAGATGCTGGAGGAAGAAGCCAAACATTAATTCTTTCCAACCTGGAGGTAAAAGGTAACAATGTGGGAGAGCCTTCAGTTTTTCCTCCTATCTTCAAAAACATAAACAGAGTCATATGGAGAAAGGCCCTATGAATGCAAACAATGTGGAAAAGTCTTTGCTAGATCCAGTCAGCTTCATTCACATGAACAGACTCATAAAGCCTCTGGATATAAATAATGTGGGAAAGACTTCTCTAGGTCTGCTTACCAAAGAGCTCATTCTGTAGAAAGCCCTATCAATGTGAACAGTGTGGGAAGGCCTTCACTACTTCTGCTTACCTTCACATAGAGGAATGAACTCATAGTGGAGATAAACCTTACAAATGTAAGCAGTTTGGGAAAACCTTCACTACATCGAGTCACGTTCCTTCACATGAAAGAACTCATATTGGAGAGAAGCCCTGTGACTATAAGCAAGGCAATGTAAGCCTTCACTTGTTACAGTTACATTTTAAAATGTCAAGCAACTCATACAGGAAAAAAATCCCTACTACAGAAAAAAATGTGAAATGCCTTCCATTTTGGGGGTTTTGTTTTAAACCTGAAAGTAGTTGTAGTGGAGGAAAGCCCATTGAATGCAAAAGCCATGACAGATCATCTAATATTTTTGGTCACCTTCAATAACATCAAAGTACTGTTGAGTGTTTGTGTGTGGGTGAGTGTGTGTATATATATCATTGGTATCAGATCAATATTGGCATTAGATCCTCCCTTTTATGTCATGAGGCATTTTTATCTAGGGACTCCTAGGTTTCCATTTTGCAGCCATTTTATCTAGAGATCCTGAGGCAATGCTGCTTAGCCTCCCATAAGAACACGTGCCTGCTAGAGGGTCCACCCCACCCAGCCCGTGACATAACCCCTAGGCAGGCTTGTGAAATTCCTTACAGGCTATAGAGCTGCTCTGTGACTGCCCACAGGCTGATGCTATCCTCAGAGGGACAGCCTTGTCAGTTGGCTCCATGCTCTGACAATAAATCTCTTGAGTGGGATTCTGGTATGTGGTGTGGTCCTTGGACTTTGTGTGGACTCTGCAAATGTCCTTTCATATATGAAAAAAATTCACAATGGAGAAAAGGCTTGTGAATTTGAGACATGTGGGAAAGCTTTTAATTTTCCCAGTTCCTTCAAAAGACAAAAAAATTCCCACAGGTCAAAACCTATACAAGTATTAAATCTTGTAAAGGCATCTGGCATTGTAGTTCTGTTCAGATGTTGCTGTGTCAGAACAGATGAGAAATTCAACTAATGGCAGGAAAGATTTGCTTTGGCTCTTGTGATCACAGATTCTGTGATGGCTGTTGGTTTCGTCTGAGATGACTTGATGGAAGAGCAGAGCTGCCTATGTCATGGCAGCAAATAGGAGAATAACAAGGAACAAGAATAAACCAGCAACCAAGTTCACTGTTTTCACGTCATCTAAGTACAATGGTTCACAAAAAATTAGGTGGAAACCGAGCACGGTGGCGCACACCTGCCATCTAAGTGGCTCGGAAGGCTGAGGCAGGAGGATCACGTGTTCAAAGCCAGCCTCAGCAAAAGTGAGGCACTAAGCAACTCAGTGAGACCCTGTCTCAAAATAAAATACAAAATAGGGCTGGGGATATGGCTCAGTGGTTGAGTGCCCTGAGTTCATTCCCTGGTACCAAAAACAAACAAACAAACAAATAAATAAATTAGGTGGATAGAAATGTGATTTAGTATAAAGTGTGTAATTTGTAGTCTTAAATCTGTTTTAATTAGTAACAGAACTAATAATGTAATGCAGTTGTTCCAGAGTTAAAATGCTGATCTTTTAGCTATTATGAGGTTGAAATTTATCCACTCATCTTTTTAAATTTCATCAAAACATATATATATATATACACACACACACACACACACACACACACACACATATGGATTGTTACATGTGTCCTCTTCCACACTAAGTACTGTCATGAGGGTCTGGGTTTGTGGCTCAGTGGTAGAGCTTTAGCAAACATGTGAGGCACTGTGTTCAACCACAGAAACATAAAGGTATTGCATCCATCTACAGATAAACGGAATATTAAAAAAATTGTTATGTGGGAGTATATGGTTCTAGAATTTATACAATATGTATTTTAAAATTATTGTTAGTTCTGCAATCTGTATAGGGGAAAAATGGGAGTTCATAACCCACTTGAATCTGTAAGGGTCCCGCGAAACGTCGGAGAAAGAGACCACCAAGTGACCACTCATGCAATTGGCAGAAGGGGATTTATTGAACCAGCATGCTGAGGCTCCGTGCCCACTCAAGAAGGGAAAGCAGCCAGAGCCCCGAGCAGGGGCTGAGCACTGCTTAAGTACACTTTTTTTGGGAGGGTGGGGATTTTACATACATCACAGTCTCCTTTAACAAATCATTATACACCGCGGGAAAATCAAATAACAACTCCTAAACATGATTAGTTCATTCATTGGTGGGAACAGGTCAGGCTGGAGTGATAGGTCATTTCTAAACGGGGTACACATTCAAACTGATTGGTTTTAGGGCCTAAAGGACTACGTGACCAGTTACACAGAGTCCCGAGTTATTGGACAACCAGGGAGTCAGTGGGAATATTTACTGGGCAGTTCCAGTATTGTCCTAACAGCTACAGGGATTTCAGGTTTTGCAGGTAGCATAGAAACCTAACAATACCTAATCCTTTACATTTTAACTCAGACCTTGCAGCTTAGAAACTTTACAACACCCGGTCTTTTACCCTTTAACTTTTACGCTTTAACTTCAATTTCTTTTACCCTTACAAATCAAATGTATGAAATATGAAATGTCAAGAGCTATGCAATGTTTTGAACAACTAATAATAATAATAAAAACATTATTGTTAGAAGAAGACCTTTAAATTCTGGTAATTCCCTAAATTTTCAGAACAAATTAGAGTGTTGACCTTTCTAATGGTATATATAGTTTTCTGTACAAATTGTACAATAAAGACGTCTGTTTGGTGATGAAACTATTGTTTCATCATGAAAATATGAGTTGTTGAGGAAAACAGAATAACCAACCAGAATTATTCCTAGCGTGGATATAAAAATATAATCAAGCAGCAGGGAAGCAGTGAGCCAGGGAGAGGGGTAAAGGGTCTGTAAGGGGAGGGTGTTTTGTGGGTAAATTACAATTTTTGGTAATCCACAATGTTGTGAGACAGAATAAATCTGAGGTAGAATGACGGACCGTCCTGGAGGGGCAGAAGACACAGGGCAATGCTGCAGGAACAAGCAGAGGCCTGGGTGTAAACAGAATTCTCCATTAGAATTCTCTGGTCAGAGGAGGCTGCAAAGCCTTTATGCAACGGGAACGGTGTAGGAGGGATCTTGCGAGGCTCCCAGGTGACTCTAAGGTAAACGAAATCATTTCCAGATTTTTTTTTTCTTCTAAAAATTGAGAGTATTGATCAGAACCCGATTCATTACATTACCACGACCAAGTTTAAATCCTGGCCTCATCTTAGGGCGAGGCACAGGCTCAAGGAACCTTGTGAACCCTGTGACTCCACCTCTAGCTCCGCCCCTACTCGGCTATAAACACCCTGGCGCAAGTTGCCCTCCTCTGGAGACCGCCCCATTCTTCCCTGAATAGGTACCAGCTTTCCTAAATGAAAGGTGTGGGCCTTGGACCTGCACCTGCAGCAGGTGCGCCCTGAACCCGCAGGTCCTGAGTTGACCTCCCCTTCTCATGGGGAACTCTCCACCCTTCATCAGAGACAGCAGAAGAAAAACTGCCCAGGCGGGGAGGGGCAGTAGCCGGGATGGGGGGCCCTAGGCAAGGAAGGCTAAGGCGCGCAGGTGTCCTGCGGGGGAGTGGGGAGCGGTTTTCTTTTTCTTTTCCTTTTCCTTGCAGCGCTTGGGTTCGAACCCAGGGTCTCACGCTTGGTAGGTAGGCGCACAAGCGCCCCACCCTGAGCTGCACCCTCAACCCGCGATTTCTAATGGGCTCCACCCCCACCCCCATGCGAGCCCTTACAGGAGTCAGAAGAGCCTGTTCTAAAGGCAAAGTTTCTTAGGTGCGATAAATGCTGAAAAGGAGGTTGACTAGGAATGTCCCGCAGCTCGTGTGCGGCTAACCCCAACCCTCGCCTGGGGCGAAAGGAAAGCCCACCTCCCTGCAGACGAGGCTGAGGGTGGACCACTAAACCCAGGCTGAAGCCGAAGGCCTCCGAGCTGCGCGTGCGGAGGTCCTGGAAGGCGCGGCGCAGACCGGAGAGAGCGGGCGGCGCCTGGTGCGGAGCCGGACTCCTGGCTGCGGAGGCGAGCAAGCGGCGCAGGGGTCGTGGAGACGGGCCCATCACCATGACCAGCTGGAACGTCAGCCTTCGGCGAAAGGGTGACCCGTGAGAGCTGCAAGCGCAGGCTTAAAAAAAAATAAAATATAAAATAAAAAACCAATCGCAAGGCCCTGCATTTTCCTCTCAGGGAATGAAGTCCACCTACTGGCGCCGCGGAATTTAGCACAGGGGTATTTTCCTATCAGCCATACTTGGCTGTCACCACCAGAGGGCGGCGAAGCCAGCGCCATTGCGACCAGCGACCCCAGAGTGGCTACAAAGTGATCTCTCTTAGTCCTTCCTCTTCCTCCCGTTTCCGCTTTCGGGGTGTCTGTCCAGGAAGCCCAAACCCCCATCTACAGTTCACCCAGCACCCAGTCCATATGCTCCTAGTCCGAGATCTGCTCCGCCCGCACCTCGGCTGCCCATAGCGCCCCCACCCCGCGGCTCCGGGTCCGCCCTGCGCAGCTCAGGGCGCGGGTAGGGGGCCAGGTCGCAGCCCTACCTAGGCAGCGGGCGGCGGTGACACCCCTGAACCGCCTAGGCGCACATCGGCAGACGTGCCCAAACCTGAAGACGTTCCCTCGCTGAAATGCTTCTGGTTCCAAGAATTTCAGGGGGTGGAAACTCACTGAGTCCTTGAGTTTGTACCCAGGGAGTGTCCTGATCCCAGAGTGAGCAGAGGTGCTTGGCCTGAGGAGGAAGCAGACGCAGGAGGGAGGGGACAACACGCGGCTTGCTGGGGGCGTCACTCACTGGCAGAGGTGTGGTCGTGGTCCTGGTGAGGTGGGTCACTGGTACTGGGTGGAGGAGCTTATGGGGAAGAAGGGCTTGTAAATGGCCAGGACAAAGGGACTGCATCCAAGCCAGGGGTCTGGTTCACCTCAGGCTGGACTCAAAGCATCTGGCGGGTCCTGCAGCCAGGTCCCTCACAGCGCCCCCACACCATGGTTCTGGTCTCATCTGTGTTTGGCTTGCTGGGAAGCCATGCAGGGAGAACTCTGATAGACCCAGTCTGATTCCCTCTTAAAATTGGAAGCCATCTCACCACAAAGACATGAAAAGCTAATTTTGGCTTTACTATAAATTACTGCAAATTTTGAACTTGCTTGGAATGCCTGCCCCTGCCTTGAACTCACATGCCTGGCTCTCTGACCAGATAGCAGCCCTCTCTGAAACTTTGACGCCTCATAAATCTTGGCCTTCCCTGGGTCTATAAAGACTTTCATAAATTCTGATGTCAGGGCCAGCAAAAATCTAAACTAGCCTTTGTGTTATGCTCCTCAGAGTTTTGTTAACTGTAACCCCCCTTTGTGTAACTTTCTGGACTATAAAGCTGGGCTGGAAGAAAGCTGCAGTGCTGTATTGTTCCCCCGGTTTTTGGTGGGAGAGGCAGCCCAGTTGGTTGAAATAATAAGCTTGCTTTAATTTGATTTTAATTGGAGTCAATGGTCTTTTCTTTTCGTCCTGGTCTAACAAGCTCCTCTGAGTCAAAGGGAAAACTCTGCCAGAGTTGGCGAATTAAGAGCCAAACCATGGGGAACCTTTCTCATTTTTTATTTTTAAAATTTCATGTTGGTGCTCATGTTGAACCCAGGGGCCTTCCACCACTGAGCCTCATCCTCAGTCCTTTTAATTTTATTTTAGACAGAGTCTCACTGTGTTGCCTGGGCTGGCCTTCAACTTTCATCCTCCTGCCTCAGTCTCCACCTTTGCAGTGATTGCCGGCCTACACCACCCTGTCCTGTGGGGAGCCTGGTGTCAGTTACCTTATGTCAGGGAGAAGGAGGATGGGGAACTCCTTTCCTGAACTGGTGGCTTACTTTATTGGGGGCAGATTCAGAGTGTGAGTGTGCCCAGCCCATCATGCTTTCTCAGTGGCCTGAAGGACAGGGACCTTAGGACAGGTCCTGTCTTTCAGAAGAAGTTGGTGGCAGATGTTTGCTTGCCTGTGGATGGAGGCATACTTCCTAACCTGCCATTTGCTGGTGCCACTTTCTGAGTCTTTTGCAATCTCTGCCCAGGCATGAGTCGCTGGGTGTGGAGGAAGGGTTCACATGTGTTTGGGCAGAAGAGGGCAGAACAGAGCACTGCCCAAGGGCTGGCACACTCTGGGGCTGGCAAAGCATGAAGGACCAGTGGTTAGCACAGCCCTGTGTGATACCTGTGCCCAGCAACAGTTCCTCCTCTTTTTTAAATTTCAAAGTCATCTATGCTTGTTGGAGCAGAATTTAGTTGCAGACTGTGTACTACAGAAGTGAAAGGCAACTGTGTCCTCTCCCTTCTTGTGTGTAGCTTCAGGCCCAGCTCCATTAGAATTCTCTGTGCATGTGCTCCTAACTGCTAGTGTGGGCTTTATTTTATTGAGAGACTTCCCCTTTTATTGTATGTGGTTTGGGTAAACAGCATGATGTTTCCATGTACACGTATATGTATGTGAATATGTAACAAATGATGGCTGCATTAAAATGCATGCACATATCCATCAACCCACCGCTGCCCTTTCCTGTGTACACAGGCTTGGGAAGGCTGTGTGAATGATACCACAACCAATTTGCTTTTAGTTTGTGTGTATTGCTTTTCTAGCTCTGGGGGTTGAACCCAGGGCCTCGCTCAGCTAGCAGAGCCATGCCTCAGGGTCCCCCAGCCTACACACTCCTAATTATACTGCCACACCAAGGACAGCCTTTGTGCACCACAGAACTGTGACTGCCCTGTGGCCTTTGGCTCTGTGTTCCTCCCCCCTCCAGCCTTGAATGCAGCACCCCACTCCGTTTCTCTGTGTCTCACCTTTTGTGGAACTGGGGATTGAGCCAGGCTTGCTGTGCTACTGAGCTACACTCCCAATTCTTTATATTTTTCATTTTGAGACAGGGCCTGGCCAAGTGCTCAGGCTGGCCTTGAACTTGCAATTCTCCTGCCTCAATCTTAGTAGCTGGGATTGCTGACTTGGCCAGAGCACCTGGCTTCTGGTCATTGGCTTCAAGAGTCAACCTGTGAGTAAGAGCATGTGGAGTTGCTCTTTCTGTGTCTGGCGCACTTCATGTAGCATGGCGTCTTCACCTGTTGGTGCTGCTTTAATTAAACACCTCAGACTGGAGGCTGGACTGTGACTCAGGTGTAGCAGGCACTAGGTCCTGGCTTCATTCCCAGCACCACAGAAAGCAAAGCAAACACAAGTCAATGAGAGAAACCTGTCTTGGTTGTTCATGAACATGTCCATGCATTTCTCTGGTTCTGGAGGCTGGAGGCCCACGTCGATCCAAGCCCAGCAGGTGAGGGTGTCTGTGAGGCTTCCTGCTCCTCCTGAGGTGTGGCTTACTGCTGTGGCCTCAGAGAGAGAGCTGGAAGGAGCTTCTCAAGTTCTTGTATTAAGCATCAGTCCCCTCAGAACTCACTCCCCTCCCACGCGACACATGCTTTCCTACTACTCCATGGGGATTAGTTTTCAACATGAATTTGGAGGGGATACCAACCCTCAAGGGATACTGACCCTCAAAATGTAGCACATAATGGCTTCCAAGGTCATTCAAATCGTCATAGATGGTAGATCTCCTTTTTTTCAGTCTAATACTATTTCACAAGCAGGCATTTTAAAAATGAATAATAGTACATACACTTTCAACAACTTTTCTCTTTCCTATCACAACAAGCTCAAGCCCTTCCTGGCAACGAGAGCTGTCAGAGCATGATGGACCAGCAGAGCTCTCTGCAAGGATGGATGGCCATTCTCTTTTCCTATGCCCACTGCACCCACAGGTGGTAACTGCACCCACACGTGGCTACTGAGCCCTTAAATGCTATGAAGACAGCTGGAGTTACTGATTTTAATTGGCTTGGATTTGATTCTTGTGGCCCCCTGTGGGGAGTGGCTACTGTACTAGAAGGTGCTGTGTTGGGCAAAAGGAAAATGGTTGCCCTCTCTGCAGCCTGGGAGAACCGCTCCACCAGGCTGCCCTGTGCTCTCCCCACACATGGGAGGGAAGCTGCCTGTACCCCAGGCCTTGAGCGGGGCCAGCACTGCCCCAGGCCATCCAGGCTGGAGCTGCAGGACTGAACTGGGAGATTGGTGCAGGGTTTGGGTGGTCACCTGGCCTGGATGGCGGTGGACAGCTGACCTCCATTGTGTGGGGACTTTGTTCTCTCTGTGCCTTTTATCCTGTGCTTGGACTGGGCAGCTCCTTTGCCATTTGTACCCATAGAGGGGGCTCTCCACTCTCCTGCCTCTTCACCTTAACTGGCTGTTCTCTTTGTACCTTGCAGGGAAATTGGCTTCTTACTGAGGATTTTCATTTTCTCAGGTACCCTCCAGTTTATCAGTTTGAAAACGCCTGTGGTCAGTTAGGTTTGGAGTTGGTGCCTGTGTCTAGATTGCTGTACTTTCTCTCTCTCTTTTTTTTTTTAAAAAAGAGAGAGTGAGAGGATTTTTTTTTTTAATATTTATTTTTCAGTTCTTGGCGGAAACAGCATCTTTGTTTTGTATGTGGTGCTGAGGATCGAACCCGGGCTGCACGCATGCCAGGTGAGTGTGCTACCACTTGAGCCACATCCCCAGCCCCTGCTGTACTTTCTTGAAGGGAGCTTTGGAAGCTCAAGGGACACAGTTGTTTTTCTTTCAAGTGTACATTGGCTGTTCTCATGGACAAGTCACAAACCCCTAGATTCTGGTTTCTGACCTTACTTTACTTTGGTTGGTTTTGATTTTTCCACATCTGAAATGAATTTTATTTTTTCAGAATGCATCATTACAAACAGAGAAATGGGGATTTTTTTTGGGGGGGTCAGTTTTCACTATGATCACAGGATCTGCTCAGGATTCTGGAGCTACATCTGCACATGAACCCTTTGCACCTTGGAACCCATTGCACCCTTATTTCACTCTTGGGGATCTTTCACAGAACGTGCTGAGTAAGAGCAGCCAGGAGAGAACATAAATGAACTCATGCTGGAAAGAAGCCCTGTGAATATAAGTGGTATGGGAAAGCCTCTACTTGTCACGCTTACCTGCACAGACACAAAAATTCTCCTAACGGGGAGCAGCCCTGTGAATGTAAGCAGGGTGGGAAAGCCTCCACCTGTCTGCCCACCCTCACAGACAAAAGGAATCATGATGGACAGAAGCCCTGTGAGTGTGAACAATGTGGGAAGGCCTTCACTTTTACAGCTACATTCTTCAACATCAAAACATTCATATTGGAGAGAAGTTCTGTTAATAAAGAAAATGTGAAATGCCTTCCATTATTCCACTTCACTTTTCAACCTGAAACTAGTTCTATTGGAGAACAGTGCATTGAATGGAAAACTTGACAAATCGTGTAATATCTTGTCACCTTCAAATACACAAAAGGACTCCTTGAAAAGCTGAGCATGAAGAAAGTAAAATCCATATATATATATAAAATCATTCAGTATTCTGTTGTCTTCAAAGCATTTCACTCACCAGAAACATGCGTTCAGGTGAATGCATGTTTTATTTTCATTTCTGTACATGAATATACTTCTTTTTTTGTGTGAGTGGGGGTTCGCTGATTTTTTTTAATATTTATTTTTTTTTTTAGTTTTCAGTGGACACAACATCTTTGTTTGTAGGTGGTGCTGAGGATTGAACCCCGGGCAGCACGCATGCCAGGTGAGCGCGCTACCGCTTGAGCCACACCCCCAACCCATGAATATACTTCTAATGATGAAATAGCCCATGAATGTAAGGAATGTGGAAAAGCTTCCAGTTTTCTCAGTTCCTTTGAAAGACTCAAAAATGATTCACAAAGTTAAAAAAACCCCATGTAAGTAAACATTATACAGGCTTCTGGGGTTCAAATTCTCTTCATAGGTTACTCAGTCTTCCATTGCTGTGTCAGAACAAAAGGTAAAGTCACCCTAAGGGAGGAAAGATGATCAGGGGTTTCCTGTCCTTAATTGGGCACCTCTGTTGTCTGAGGTGACTTACAACATCATGCTGGGTGAACAGAGCAGAGCAGCCTACACCAGGGCAGCAGAAAGGAGATAAAGAGGGAGAGGAATGGGCCAGCAATCAGATACAGATGGCTGTTTTTGTTTCAGCTCACTGTTTTCATGTCTTCTAAGTACAATAGGCAACTGTAAATTGGGTTGAAATAATGTGATTTATTTTCTTAAAGTTGTTACAAGTAATAAAACCTAAATGCAGCTATGTCTGAGTTAAAATACTAAACTTTTAACTATAATAAGTTTGGAATTTACTCATTCTGTTTTTTTAAAATTTTGTAAAAACAAATATATTCATAACTATTGTCTCATGTGTCCTTTTCCATGTTAAAAATTGTTGTGAGGGAGCATATGGTTCTAGCATTTATGCAATATGTATTTTTAAATTATTATTTTTTTGGGGGGTGGGGGTACCAGGGATTGAACTTGGGATCACTCAACCACTGAGCCACATCCTCAGACCTATTTTGTATTTTATATAGAGACAGGGTCTCACTGAGTTGCTTAGCGCCTCGCCATTGCTGACGCTGGCTTTGAATTTGTGATCCACCTGCCTCAGCCTCCCTACTGGGATTACAGGCACGCACCATCATGCCTGGCCTTTAAATTATTATTATATGGAAAACCCTTCACATTTTACTAATTTCCTCTCTTCACTACAACTAAGAGTGGTGATTTTATAATGGGTATATATATATTTTTTTCTATACATACTACATAATAAAGATATGGTTAAAAGCATGAAAATAAAACTTGTCAAGAAAAAAAGAATAACCAATTTATAATTTTTTTATAGCATGGATGTAAAAATAAAAGAAAGCAGCAGGTAAGCAGTAAGCAGAAGAGATGAGTAAAAGTATCTGTAAGGTTGATAATGATGTGTTTTTTTTTTTTAATGGTGCTATTAAGGTGAGATTAATAATATTAAGGTTGATAATGATGTGTTTTTTTTTTTTTAATGGTGCTATTAAGGTGACTTATCTCACCAAGTCAGTCTTAAAGCAGGAGATGGAAACTTTATTTACCAGTTTGTGCTCTAGATTCACCAGCTGGTGGGCCAAGGAGTAGTCTACAAATCTATGCCCTTCAACCCCCTCTCAGGGTTTGAGTATGCCTTTTATAGTCTAAAATCTTATTAATCACAAGTGGCTGTTGCTATGATTCAAAACCATAAACAAAAGATGAGATATAAAATCATAAGCAGAAGAGGGAGTGTGTCAAAACATCCCTAGTTGAGTACAAGTTAAAGAATGGTTACTAACATCTAGACAATCAATCTCTGATAGGGTACCTTGTAAGAATTGCCACTTTGTGTTGCCAGACATGCTATGCTAAGCAACTATTGATAGGTACAGAGGCAGGGCTTTCCCATGAGAGAATCAGTTTTTACATGATGTGGAGTCAACAGTGCTGGGATGGAACCCTTATACATGCTAGGCAAGCACTCAATCAACTGAGTTACATCCCCAACCCACAATGTTTTTGTAACAATCATGTGTGGTAGAAAAAAATTTGCTCTTAAAATAAAGTGATGGATTGTTCCTGGATGGGCAGAAGGTAGTACAGGGCAAAACTGCTGTCATAAGCACCAAGTTCTAGGTCTAAACAGGTCCTGAAACTTCAGAGGAAGTTTCAAAGCATTTATGCAACATGAATTTTGTAAGAGGAATTTTGTGAGTTTCCTAGTTGACTCTATGTTAAAATCATTTCTAGATCATTTTCTAAAAAATATCTAATTCACTGTATTAAAGTGACAAAGTTTTCTTAACTTCTTGACCTAGTGTTAGGGAAAAACAATTGAAAAAGTTTATTTAGTTTGTGTATACATAAATATATATTTTAAATTCTGAACCTGTTTCTTTAAATGTCCAACCATGTCCTGCACTGCAGTTTTATAGTTTAGAGCAATATTTTCCTTCAGTGTAGCCTAATTGATTTTTCTTGGCATTGTTCGGGGTATGGAGAATTTTAATCTATTTTTTTTCTTTTTTTCATACTGGAGATTGAACTCAGTGGCACTTGACCACTGAGCCACATCCCTAGCCCTATTTTATATGGAGGGTTTGCTGTCAATACCCATAACTGAGACCTGGGAAGGAAACAGAGGCCCAGTGTGGGCAGGCAAGACAGAATAGGTAGCCCCCATGTCCACAGGAAGGTTATAGACTTACCCGCTACCTGGAGTGTTACCCTGGGCTCAGCGAGGTTGATGGGGGTCCTTGAGTCCGGGCTTCTTCAGTCTTCTGCAAACTCCAATAGTTCAAGAGCAGGGACCGCCTGGCTGGTCATACCTCTGCGTGGAGGCATTGAGGAAGGGCCAGCCCTGGGGCAGTCACTCTCCCAATGTCCTGTCTGCTTACAGGTGGGGCATGGCCTGGAGGGGGGCCATGGGGTTGGGCATTGGCAAGCCCAGTGACCTTTGCATCTACATTTGTAGCAAGCCCCTGGCGGAGAGGAATGCTGGCTCCCCCATGAAGCTTTCCCTGGAGCCTTAGGCCTCAGGGCCACTGACAAGGCCTGTGTTTGAAGTGTTACCTTTTTCTGTAATGGAACCTGCTTGGCTAGTTCAGTTGATTCCTCCCAGGCATTATAGACCTTAAAGGTCATTTTCACCAGATCTCAGATGGGGTCTGAGGGTCCTCCTCAGCTCATTTGAGCTGTTTTCTAATATCAGGGGTTGATTGAGTAATGAAATGGGTTGCTAACACTGTAGCCCCAGAGGGAGACTCAGGATCCAGCTTAGTATATTTGGTGAGGGCTTCTGTAATACAGTTGAGAAGTCAGGCTGGATTCTCACCTGGATCCTGGATGATTTCTCTCAGCTTATCAAAGTTAACCACCTTATTGGAAACCACCTGCAGGCCCACTATAAGACATTGGACCATGCGAACACAGTGACGGTGACCTTGTTGACCATCTTGGTGGTCCCAGTTGGGTTTGGTTAGGGGAACAGCTGCTTCACCTGTGGGGAGAGTCATATCTGTTAGATGATCAGCATGTTTTCGTGCAGCCTGCTGGATGCGGGCTTGCTCATTGGGGGTAAGGGTGGAGGGCAGAATGACGTAGCCATCATGCCAGGTAAGATCCTAAGTCTGGAAGAAGTATCAGAATTCCCTTAGTATAAGTAGAAGAATCAGCAGAGAAGGACCCAAGACTCTTTTCAATCTGGGAGAGATCTTGAAGTGAGAATGGAAAGTGTACTCGACCATCCCTTCGGCTCCAGCCACTTCCCTGAGAGGACAAAGAAGCTTTGAGTTAGCTGGTAAGAGGGCCTGGTGGGACTGGGTGTGGGCACTGACAGGAGAAGAGAGGAGGGGTGGGGTGATGGGAAGGGTTGTATCAGTAGAAGAGGTGGGTGAAGGAGTCAGGGCTGCAGGAGAGGAGGAGGGAGAGGAGGGGGAGGGATGATGAGGAGGGTCCTGGAGTGGGGGAGGAGAAGCTGTGGTAGCAGGAGGAGGGGGAGGGGAGGGTGCAGGTGTGGGAGTTGAGGAGGGAGAGGGTTGGTCTTGGTAGGGAGGGGGAAGACAGGAAGGTGGGGCTGTGAGCATCTCAGATGGATCTGAGAATGAGGAAGGGGGTATGGGAGAACAATGGGAAGGGATTAGGGATTTCCCCTAGCCAGGAAGACTTGAACTGTAGAACAGATAGATCAGAGGGTGGGACGGCAGCAAATATCCCAAAAAGCCTGACATAAGGGACTTATGCCCACTTCCCTGTCTGGTGCCAAAAATTGTCCAAATCAGTGAGGATTTGAAAATCAAAAGTTCCTTCTGAGGGCCATTGTGACCCACTGTCTAAGTCACACTGGGGCCAGGCCACAGTGGAGTAAAAGACCAGGTGGTTAAGGCGTAGGCCTTTAGTGAAAATTTGAATATAGATAACTCAAGGGAGTTTGGGGTTCTGAGGACTTGGTGTTTCCCATGACCTTCCTGCACCCTCTGGCGTGGGTGGGAACAGAAAATGACGTCCCAAATTCTGATCACACTCACCCAATGGGTAAGGGCTGGGTGGGGCTTGAGGTGACCCTACAACCCAGTGGGGGCCCACAGGAGTACTGGGGACATCTCCACAGTTCCCAGGCCCTTGAGCGGAACAGATGGGGGTCTATGGCACTGAGGACGGAGAGGGGCTGGAGGGTCAGCGAAATGAGAGAACTTACCCACTCCTGTTGGCCTGGATGAAGGGAGAAGAAAAGAAAGAGCAGCTTAGGAATTTCCTGGTTCATTTGAAGGAAAGAGTAGACCTCAACCCCTATGAGGGAGGCTCAAAAAGCCCTCCTGGTTTTTGGCACCAGATGTGTGGTCAGGCACCGCTGAACAAGGCTTTATTGAGATTCACTCCCTGGCGAGACCTTCCAGTCCAACAGAGCCGGTCCAGGAGAATTGCACCCAGGCTCAGATGGATTGGAATTTTATTGGGTTTAGGGCAGGAAGGGAGGGCTTGGGACAGGAAAGGGAGGTTTTTAGAGTCCCTTATCCTCCTGGGGTTGGTGGGGGGATATTACTGAGATCCGTGTCCTTCCAGAATTGGCCAGAGACCCTGATGATTGACAGGTGGCTAGGAGGTGCCATCACTCCTTGTCTGTCGGTACCTGATTGGGTTGCCTGGTGCTTTGTTCCTTAGCCACCTCAAACCAACCAACACTGGCTATGACAGTTCTTGCTTTATAATTGTCTTATCTCAATTATAAAAATCTTATATTTATAATCTATATATTTTTACTAATCTATAGCCTATAACTTACACTCTTGATGTATTTGTCAGTTCACACTACAACATTTCCAGATACCAACCACTGACCCTAGACTCCCTCCCATTTTGTCCCATAAAACAGACTCCAAATTCTTAAGCATTAAAATTGACTACTTCACTGATTGATAGAACAAGCTTCAAATTCCTGGGTGCCCAAAGAAAGTTGATATGCTCACTAGACCACCTCTCAGGATAGCTATATAAGCACAGGCCCTTTCTTTCTGTGGGGGCTCATTTTCCACCAGGACAGTGGGTCCCACCACAGCATCATTCATCCCTGCATCCCCTGCTTCTGTGCATAACTTCATTCCTGAATAAATCACTGAGCTGATTTGTGAAGTTTGCATTCATCCCAGTCTTTTTGTGCTAACAAGTTCTGTTTCCCCAGGTTTTGAAGGTTGAACATGGAAGAAACACTGAGGCAAGCTTAGAAAGCAAGTTTTATTTAAAGAGTAATAAACAAATTTCTCCCAGGAGGAAGAAGGGGCCAGAGCAGGTATCCAAAGAAGCAGGAATGTCCTGCCTCTTTATATATCTTAGATTTTCTTTGTTGTCCTGCCCCCTTCTCCCTTATCTTTCCCCTTCCTTTCCCCTGGTTAGTTGACATAGGAGGCTAGGGTGAACCAAAAGGTGGGAAGTAAATGGGGGGGGGGCACGGGGAGGGCCAAATATGGTGTGATCCACAGATCTTATCAGACCTAAAGTGATAACCTCTGAGCAGGTAGCAGGCCAGGAGGCATAATTAACAGCTCATGCCTGGAGGACACTTCCTGGGTCAGGTTACCTTAGCAACAGGTGGAGCTGGGGGAAGTGCTTTGAAAGGAGGAGGAGAAAAGGGCAGCATTTGATTTCCTTTCCTTTCCACCCAGTTCCCACCTTCTGGGAAGACCGAATTATTGGTACAGACCCAATTATTGGTTATGTACAGACTGTCTTTTGTCCCCAGCTTCAACAAAGAGATATCTCTGGAAAATGGTTCAAGGAGTCCCAGAGGAGAGGGGGATCTCAACTCAGCACAGTGGGGCTGATGGAAAAGAGTGTCAGCAGGAGCCAGACAGAGGCATAGACAGGCTTATTCAGGAAGGCAGATGTTGAACCATGGTGCAAAGATAAGACCACCAACTCCAATTTTTAAATTAAATTAAAGCAAGCTTATATTGAGTACACAAAGAAAGGTGACCAGCAGCTGTCTCTCCCAAAACTGGGCTAGAGATCAGCACCCAGCTATCCAGGTAAAAGGTTTTATAGCACAAAAAATTACAAAGGGGGTTGTCTTGGGAACTTACAGCTAACAGGATTCTGGCAAGCATCATACTAGGGCAGATGGCAGGTTAATGATCTACTGGCTTAACATTTCAAGATAGGGAATAAATCGAGATTCCAACATCAGAATTTATGAGGTACCACAGAAATTTAATTTTGGGAGGGTTGTTTTCTGGTCAAGGAGAGCCAGGTATTGGTGAGTTCAGAGCATGGGCAGAAATTTCAAACAAGTTTAAACATCAAGTTGTCAGAACAAATAGAAATCTTAGTATTTTATATTAAAACAGAAATGAACTTTTCATAACTTTGTGATGAGATGGCTCCCAATCTTAAGATAGAATTTGTGTGGGTTCATCAGCAGATACACATTGAAGGGAGAATGCAGGCTGCGGAGAGAGTGAGAAACAGCCCTGACTGGGGTAAGGGTCCAATATTTATAAAAAGGCTGTATGATGGGCCAGAATGGAGGCAGATCTAGGGTAGAGCTGCACAATTTCTTGCCAGTTTTCCTGCACGGTGTATTTACCTCATTTTACAAGGGTAAGGGCCAAGAGCAATGGTCAAGGCTTGCAATTGAGTTTTCTGTATCTCAATGGCTTCATTCTGCATTTCAATGTCTTGAGGGTGTTTCTTTTTTTTTCTTAAAGAATTTTTAAATTTTTTTTTCGTTTTCGGCGGATATTACATCTTTGTTTGTATGTGGAGCTGAGGATCAAACCCAGGCCGCACGCATGCCAGGCGAGTGCGCTACTGCTTGAGCCACATCCCCAGCCCCGAGGGTGTTTCTAATAGATATGGGAAATGAAAAAACTTCCAAAATAATGTAGTCTGAGAAAAAGGAGTAAAAAAAGTGTAAGGGTCCCGCGAAACGTCGGAGAAAGAGACCACCAAGTGACCACTCATGCAATTGGCAGAAGGGGGATTTATTGAACCAGCATGCTGGGGCTCCGTGCCCACTCATGAAGGGAAAGCAGCCCAGAGCCCCGAGCAGGGGCTGAGCACTGCTTAAGTACACTTTTTGGGGAGGGCGGAGGGCTTTGTATACATCAGAACAAATTCTCATGAGGCGCGGGAAAATTGAATAACAACTCCTAAACATGATTGGTTCATTCATTGGCGGGAATAGGTCAGGCTGGAGTGATAGGTCATTCCTAAGGAGGGGGTTACATTTAAACTGATTGGTCCAGGCCCTGCAATGCCTACATGCAACCACACAGAGCCCTTATTAAACAACCAATAGTCAGGGGAAATCTTTACTGGGCAGTTCCAAGCATTGTCTCAACAGCTACAGAAATTTCAGGTTTTGCAGGTAGCATAGAAACCTAACAATACCTAATCCTTTACATTTTAACTCAGACCTTGCAGCTTAGAAACTTTACAACACCGGGTCTTTTACCCTTACAAAAGAAAGTCATGTATTGACAGCTTTCATCTCCTAAGACAAATGCTTTCTAGATGCTAATTGCAGGCCAGAAGGAGTTATCTTATCAGGCCTAAAGTGATAACCTCTGAGCACTTTGATCTCTGGAGTAAGTCCTCTCCAGATGCAGAGCACAGACCCCTGACCCAAAAGCCCAAATTCCTAAGAGCTCACACTGACATGTACAATGATTGATAAGAAAACCCCCAAATTACTGGGTGCCCAAGAGAACTGATATGTTTACTAGGCCATGTAAGGAGCATCTGCCATAGACATGCTGGGACATGCTGGGACTCACTAAGTTGCTGGCCATAAGGAAGAGCAGCCATTGGCATGCTTCTCATGTCTGCTTTCAATTGATAAGGAGCTGTAAGGGGAACTAGCCTTAGGCATGATTAGCAATGATTGGTTTCAATTGATAGGCAGCACAGCTCCATGGAAATATGCAAAGAACATGCCCAATTGCAATTACATCATCTCATTAGACATAACCAGTGACAATGACTTTCACTGGGTGTAATAAGTCATCAGCACACACCACCAACTTGGTATTTAAAGTGCTTGTCCTGCTATGTAGGCACCCCCTCCTCCACAGAAAATTTTAACTAAGCTTCTCCAGAAATCTTCACCATAATTGATCTTAGGACTATTAGCAGAAGAGTCTCTACAAAAGAGTTCAATGTAGGTAAACTTCCTATTTTCCCGTTGCTCTGTTTTACTTGGCCACTGATCTGGAAGAAATCCAGGTGCAGAATGCCACTTTACTAGTTTTTCACAAACATTTATCCAGTACAGTAGTTTTTAGAAGTGTGTTTGCAAATGCAAAATGTGGTAATAAAAAGACAAATCCTTTAACAAGGCCTCTGGCCTTGAGCTGGAGCTTCACCAGATGTCTATATTTCTAAGATGAGAGAAGTTACTAATTGGGCTCCATGGTAACAGCTGGCAGCGGGAGGAAAGAAAGGGGAGAAGCAGCTCTCTCCTTCTCAGATGTTGCCCTTGAAGGGTTAACTTGCCCAGAACGGTGAAAGAAAAAGCTGATTTTATGTGAACTTCTGCAGACTGTGAACTTCTGAGCCCCTCCCCTTACATGCTGGGTATAAATTTCCCAAACTACCTGAACTTGGGGTCCAGGGGATTAATTGATTACAGCAAAAGCTGTACCCTCTGAACCTGGCTGCAGCCAAATAAACTGTTTTCTGATACATTTGGTGCCTTGCCTTATCTGTCCCTACAACAGCCACACTGAAGAGTTTTGCTTTGATGACATCACTGAGACTGGCTGCCTCATTTTCATCCCCAGATCTAGGAAATGGTGTTCCTTGATATCCAATCATCAGCTGGAGATTACCACCAGACAACAACATCTTCTGCTCTTCCTCTAAGAGAAGTCACAAGGCATCGGAGGTACTTTGGGGCTTGTGGTTGCCCTAGGATCCTGTGATTTGCTTGTACTGTTTAATTGCCCTAGTATGGTGTGATTTGCTTATAGTGTTTAACTAGTGTGTGTTGATGGTTAGTTGGGGTGCCCCAGCATACCCAACAATTTTTGTATTAATTGTTTATATTTGATATTGAGCAATTTATAATTGCTCAGCCCCTCACCATTGCTGAGGCTGGCTTTGACCTCTTGATCGACTTGCATTCAAAGACAGTCTGCCTCTGAATAATTATCAACAGCGCTGCTCCTGATAGTCACCTCATAGGATAACCTATATAAGCCCAGGGCCTTTCTTTGTTCGGGGGGGCTCATTTTCCACCAGGAAAATGGGTCCCAGGGCATCATCCCTGCATCCCCTGTTCCTGCATGAAACTTCATTCCTGAATGGAGAGCTGAGCTGACTTGTCAAGTCTGAGTTCATTCCAGTCTTTTTTGCGCTAACAGTTTCCTTCAAGATTGCTTATTTCTCTCAATGTATTCTGAATCCCAATCTCAACTTGAGTGCATTTTGGCACATCAGTTCATCTCTGTTGGTCAGGTGGTGGTGAAAAGTAGTTTTGAAATGAGTGTAGATTCCCCACTTTGCCAAATTTTTTTTGGATTTTTTTTTTTTTTTTTTTGTACTGGGGATTGAACTCAAGGGCACTTGCCTACTGAGCCACATCCTGAGCCCTTTTTTAGTATTTTATTTAGAGACAGGGTCTCACTGAATTGCTCAGCCCCTCACCATTGCTGAGGCTGGCTTTGACCTCTTGATCCTCTTGCCTCAGCCTCCCCAGACACATTTTGGGTTCTTGTGTTGCAAATTTTGAAGAATAAAATCCATGAAAAAAAAAAATCCAAAGACAATCACTGACGGGAAGTGTTAAAGGAGCTGGTTTAAGTAACAAGAAATAGAACTTCCACTGTTCAGGAGGGGGCCTGATAGCAGAAAAACTCATTTAGTTTGTGAGCTTAGAAGTTTATATACGGTTCTGGGCAGAGAATGGAACAAAATCTTTCCAAAGTGGTTATTGAAAACAGTATTCTGGGGGAATGTGGGGAAGGGAGGGGAGAAGAGGAAACAACTTAGAACATAATTTTCCTATGTGGGTATGAGAAAAATGTATTTGGACATATATATTTTATATGTCTAAATACATTCCACTGTCATGTATGGCCACTAAGAACAAATTTTTTAAAAAAAGAAGAGTGCGTCCTGGGCTTCATCCTCACCTTCCTTCTATTTTCTGGATTTGGGACAAAGGAGCTGGCTGGAGACGTTCCCGCCAGTGAACTTCAGGGACTATGAAAACCACTCTTGTCGCCTCACACCCAGCTCTCCCCTCCAGCTGCGTTTTCAACATCCTGTCATTTTACATTTAACGCAAAAACTGTATTCTGAAAATGGATCACCGGACTTTCTATTTCGTAAGCAGCGACACTCGCTGGTCCTATTTAGTCACCACCTTCTATGCCAGGCCAACACGAGGGCTTCCCGCCAAGGTCAGGCTCCAACAAAGCCCAGAAGTCCTGCCTGAAAAGGCCTGGGCCACGTGCCGGTCGCTCGGGCTGACTTCAGCCAGGGATAGGATGGCATCACTGTCACTCAGCAGTGCTTGTGCTCGTCCAGGGGGGGCGCAGGGTGGAACTGTCCAATCAGGTGTGCAGGGGAGAGGAAGGGCGGGCTTCTGCAAACTCGCAGGCTTGTCTTTCTCAACCTCGTCTGCTCTTTCCTCCTCCGGTTGGGCGTCCACTGCCCACCAGTCCCAGGTGAGTCCGCGCTGCCTGTGTCCCGCGAGTCCCGAGACGTCCCTCCGGAGAACGGCGGGTCACTCCGAAGGCCCCAAATGGTGAGTGTGCGGAGAAGACAGCGTGACCAGTCAGCACGAGCCCAGGGGACCTGGAGTGCGGGGAGCTGCTGCGTGGGGCAGAGTCCCGGTGTCAGGTGGCGCTGGGCCCCTGACCCCTGGGCCCACGGGGCTGGTCCCTTCCCCGTTGGCGACATCTCTAGGTAGGTCCTGCAGCCGTTCCCAGACTGTGTGGTGAGCACGTCGCGGAAATGAGGGCGAGGACCTGAGATCTGGAAGCAGGGAGCGTTAGTGGCTCCAGGTGCCTGAGGGACAACCCGGCAGTCTGAGCCTCGAGCTCAGCAGGCCTTTCCTGTTATACATCAACAAGTTCGGAGTACATGGAGGCCGAGGAGTTGGTGCAGTTCTATTGGAGGATGCATTTTACAGTCCTTGTTTGGGCTGGAGCTTGTCCTCAACCTAGGGACCCTTAGCTCATACAGTTAGGGACTTTTACTGCACTAAGACCAAAGGGGAGTTCTTCAGTCCCAGTTCCTTTGTTCCCTGCTTTCGCTGCAGAGGTTCTTCACGATCCTGAGGTTAAAATGTCTCCTCCCAGAGCTGCTGTTGACAAGTGCTACACCATAGCCTGTGATCTCTCAAGCTGCCAGGTTTCTATTGTGACCTATTCTAAGCCCAGGAGAGTGTAAGGGATCCCCAGGTGTATCCTCAGTGTGGCAGTGGTGACCCAGTGGGGTCCCATTGTCCCTGATTTCTCTACAGGAATGACCTGCACTCCTCAAAGACACATGCATCCTAATGTGCACCAAGCAGGGTCTCAAATCAGTTTACCATTCTGGAGCCTCGCTTCCTTCAGAACTGGCAGCAAACCCCTACAATTACAGTTCTCTCCCAGCTTTCCCAGAGGCCAACTGCACTACGTGAGAAATAGAAAGTCCAGGGCTTCATTTTCAGAATACAGTATTTATCCTTCAATGTAAAATTGGGATGAAGAAAGGCAGCTTGAGGGGAAGCAGTAGAAGGAAAGGTTCCAAGCAGTTGACACACAACAGCACCACAGCCTGTGGATGGGCAGATCAAAGTCCATGCACCTGACCAGCCTCTGATAAATGGGATGTTCCAGGAGCAGTTCAGACCAGAGAGGTCTGAAGAAAAGAAAAACCTTTCTTTTAGAAAGAAACCTTTCTTTTTAGAAATAGTAACTGGGTAAAGAGGAACTGGGTCTGTGCCAAATTCATTCACCCCAAGAAGACCTTCCTGCCACAGAGAACAGAGGGAGGTGTGGCAAGAAAAGATGCATTTCTTTAACCCAATGGGAGACAGTAAAACCTAGCTGACATTCAGAGGACACTGGCGGCCCCAAGTCCTCAGCTAATGAGGAAGGGGTGGGGGAGGGGCCTTCTGCCCTAGGATGAAATGCTGATTGTCACAGCTGTGGCTGTGCCACATCTTGCAAATGCCTCGCTTCCTGCTCTACCTCCTGCTCTACCGCATATTGCAGAGCATAGTTTGGGTTTGCACAGGTGAGCATGTGTCTCACACACACCAGGGCACTGTGGGTGTCAACATTTGTTCCCAAGGCTGCATTCATGTGGAGAGTGCCCTCTGGATGGGCTCAGAGCTGTGAAGGAAGAACAGTTATCCTAAAGAGCAGGGGAAACTGACCCCAGCAAGGTGGAGCAAAACCCTACAAAGCTCTTCAGCAGCAGGAGGGGGGTGGGAGGATGTGCCTGGTGACAGGTGACTGACCTGAAGCTGAAGTGTGACCTCTCTGTGTCCAGTGGTGCTGACCTTCCTGGGTTTGTTTTTTTTAAATTAATTGTAAAATGTAACTTATTAGTAGAGATGAAAGATTAGAAAATATTCATAAAGGGCAAGTTAGAGGAATAAGTCAGGTTAAAAAAGAAAGAAATGGACAAGAAACAAAGAATCATTTGGTCTTGTATACCATTAATTGAAACTTCTTTTGTACTGTTTTTCTTCCCCAGAGTGAGTTTACTATGTTTCTCGGATACTTTTTTTTTCTTTCTTCCTTTTTTCTTTCTTATCTATCTCTCTCCCTCCCGCCCCTTTCCCTTTGGGGGATGTTGCTAATTTAAAATAGAATTCCATGGCTTTTCTTTGGTAATGCTTCCTGGGAATAGAAATGAAGAAAACCTCTGTTTCAGTGTGGCTGCAGAAATTAATGCATTTCCAGAAGAAAGTACATAAGATAGTTTCCTTATTACAAAGATTCACTGTTAGACCACGATGCATGAAAAGACCACTGACTCCAATTAAAATCAAATTAAAGCAAGCTTATTATTTCTACCGGCCGGGCTGCCTTGCCCATCAAAATCGTGGGAACCAAGGACAGCAGCGAGGCTTCCTTGCAGCCCAGTTTTATAGCCCAAAAAGTTACACAAAGGGAGGTTACAGATAACAACACTCTGAGGAGCATAACACAAGTTTACATTTTTGCTGGCCCCGGCATCAGAATTTATGGAGATCTTAGAGACTCAGAGAGGGTTGTTATCCGGCCAGGGAAGGCCAGAATTTATGAGGCGTCACTAAGGTTTAGGAAAGGGTTGTTATCTGGTCAGGGAAAACCAGACATGGGTGAGTTCAGGGCACGGGCAGGCATTCCAATCAGCTTTACAACATCAACTAATGGCCAGGCTATACAGACATCCTAATATTTTTACAGAAAACAGAAATGAATCCTTCATAACTTGTGACAAGCTGGCTTCTGATCTAAAGAGAGAATTAGGCTAGTTATATCATCACCAAATCCTAAATTGCAGGGTTGAAGCAGTGGATGGCTGTGTTCTGTGTCCTGTTATCTCAGGTGAATGTTTAACACTGATTCTTCAGAGACTGAGAAACTTCTAGTTCTAGTCACCTGAGATGATTGTTAGCAAATCTTATCTTGGAAATAGTAATTAAATAACATGTTCATTTTCTAAGTGAGATGGGTAATTTTGATTTTCCTACTGAAGTATTAAATTTAAGTGAATTAAATTTTTTTCTCCTATAAACATAAACACTGAATTTGAGTGTTTTTACTGGGTTCTTTAAATACAAGTCTGTTCTGTTGAAAAGTTGACTGAGAAGCTGAGATCCTTAATCCCAGTAAGTATAATCCAAGGTCAGACTGGATCCTGAAAAGGAGGTCACTGAAGGTCCAGTCAGAGCTTCCTGGGCAGCCTTCCCTACGGAGGCCCAGCTGCTCACACCAACCCTGGAAGGAGCCCTTTAGATTGAAAAGCTCCAGAGCTCTGGAAAGCTGGGTCCTCAGGCAGATGTGATCATGACCAGATGGGAAGAGTAAGGAGAAGCCATTTCTGAGGATGCAGTTGATATTGCCCAGGGCTGTTCCCAGAGTGTGCAATGAAACAGATTCAGGTGAGAAGCAACTTTATGCTAAAGGAGCACTGCAGGAGGGGGGAGAACCACAGGTGAGCTCTGCAAGCACCCACTGCTCATGGAGAAATGGGCTGCTTTCCTAGGGAGGGGCAACACAGTTGGGGAGGGCATTGAGGAGGGGGGCAGGGTCAGATGCCAGGTCAGAGGATGTTTCACCCAATGGGAGCCTGTTCTATGGAGGGGTGAGGGAGTCGGGGGTCCCATGTTGTCTCCAGCTACCAGTAAGTCAGAGTTTGCGGTTTGATTCATGAGGGTTTTTTCTGAGCACTGAAGAGAAATCTGTTCAGCTAAATCCCTATGAGGAGAAAAAGAGGGTTGGGATTTTCAGAATCAGGGTGTGTCTGCCCTGGGTTAAAAAGGGAGCATCTTCTGAGTCTTAATAGGAAGGGGGTCTCTTGTGCAGGTACTGCTGTAGCAGCATGCAGAGGAGGGGGTTTTATTTATTTATAGTTTTTTTTCCCCCAGGATTCCTTTTGGCAGTTTCATTTTGGTTTGGAGATTTTCAAGAATAATTTTTAAAATTTGTTTTAATTAGTCATGTATGACAGTAGACTGCATTTATGCATTATGTATATCATACATAGATGGGATATGATTTCTCATTTTTCTGAATATACATGTTGTGGAATCACATTGGTCCTGCAGTCACATATATACATAAAGCAATAATGTCTGTTGCATTCTACTATCCTTCCTCTCCTGCATCCCCTCCTCTTCCCTCCCTCTAATCTAACTCTATTCTTTTCTAGTGCCCCCCCCCACCTTATTGTCAATTAGCATCTGCATATTAGAGAAAATATTCGGTGTTTGTTTTTTTGAGGTTGGCTTGTTTTGCTTAGCATGGTATTCTCCAACTCCATGCATTTACCAGCAAATATATATATATATATATGAATGAGACACTTAGGTTGATTCCATAATTTAGCCATTGTGAGTTGAGCTGCTATAAACATTGATGTGGCTGCATCACTGTAATATGTTATGTTGATTTTAAGTCTTTGGGGTATAAACCAAGGAGTGGGATAGTTGGGTCAAATGGTGGTACCATTCTGAGTTTTCTGAGGAATCAGCATACTGCTTTTCATAATGTTTGTACCAATTTGCAGTCTCACCAGCAATGTATGAATGTAACTTTTTCCCCACATCCTCGCCAACATTTATTGCTGCCTGTATTCTTTATTTTTTTGATTTTTTTGTAGTTGTGGAAGGATAAAATGCCTTTATTGTATTTGTTTATTTTATTTATTATTATTATATTCTTCTTTTTTTTCTTTTTTGTGGTGCTGGGGATTGAACCCAGGGCATTGTGCATGTAAGGCAAGCACTCTACCAACTGAGGTATATTCCCAGCCCATTATAGGTTGTGGAAAAACCAGTCCAATCTGTGTTTTAAAATTTTGTCCAGAAGAGAATGGATGACTGTCAGTGCTTCTCTCCCAAGGGGGGTGGGTGTTATTTATTCCTGGGATGAGTTACCTCCTCCTGAGCCAAAGCCTGGTTGGGATAACATTGATTGCGCTTTCCAGGTCCCTTCAGCCTGAATGGCTTTTTTCCTAGACCTTTAGTAGATCAGGCAATTTCCTTTTCCTTGATCAAAACTGGAAGCACTTGTATATGGAATCACTGCTTTTTGGGTATGATAACCATCTCCCCAAAAAAGAATTAAATTCACAAAGCCAGTCTTCTCCTAGAAGACATTGGACAATCCACACACTGGACAACTGAGCTAAACTGGGTGTGGTGGCACATGCCTGTAATCCCAGCCAGGCAAGATAATCCAGGAAGGTGCAAAGTTCAAGGCCATTCTCTGCAATCTGGCCAGGCCCTAAGCAGCTTCCTGAGGCCCTGTCTCAAGATTCATCTTACAAAGACCAAGAATGTAGCTCAGTGTTTAAGTGACCCTTGGTTTTATCTGCAGTACCAAAAAAACAAATGAAAAAAAGTGTACCTAAATCCTTTTTATTTTTTAAGTAGCTTTCAAGGGTTTGAGTATGAGATAATCAGCCATCAACTTTAATTGGTTCCCCACTATCAGGTGTACCTAGAGGTGCTTTCTGGATCTTTTTCTTCTAACAGGCATATTGATATTCCATGGAGAGGGCCCTTTTCATCCTTTTCTTTAGGCTACCTTGAAGATTCCTTTCCAAGGTTGGCCAACAAAACAGAGTTGGTTTTAATTTCTGTTCCCATCAGGCATCTACTAAAGGCCCCATGAAAGTCACAATGACCATACTGAGATTGTTGGGGACCTCAGTCTGCAGAAACCAGCAGGGCCATGGGGCAGGTGCCTGCATACCTGGGGACTCCAGGAGATCCTTGTACCTCAGCTCTGTGGGCAGCAGCCAGGGCTGAAATCAGATGGGTCCACTTGCCAGAGGAAAAGCACAGCATTGGCTGTTGTCAGGCATGAGGGGCTTTGTCTCTTTAGCATGGAAGGGGGTTGCCTGAAGGACCAGATCTTCCCAAGAAACTGAAGCAAGAGCCACTGCTGGGCCCTTTTTGGGCTCCAATTTGTTAATGAAGCTTGTTTCTTCTTGTCCCCAGTGCCAGTCTAGTAATGAGGACTTTTTTTTTTTAAGAAAGGAAAAAAGAAAGTTTTGTTTGGTTTTAAAGGAAAAACACAGGAGACTACTGTTCTAGAGGCTGTGATTCTGTCCACTGGGGGCGGGGGGCAGCAGACTTTTAAAGGGGTGTTTCAAAGACTACCTCCCAGGGTGCCCTGTTTGGGTCATAAGTCACTCATAGACTTGGTAGATGGCTGTTTCTCAGTTCTTCTGGCACCATCCCTGCAGACCTGTGGTGTGTGTACTCAAGGACAGGTAACGTGGCCTAGGCTGAGCATAAGAGTAGCCTTGCTTCTCCAAGATTAGTGATAGAGAGGGAAAAGAAGTTAGTTTTTTAAAATGCTTCAGTGGCAGAGTATGAAGGGTTATTTTGAAGCATAAAGTGGACCCACATTACACGAGGAAGGGGTGGGCTTGTGCTTCTGGTTCTTATCTTCCCTAGACATGGACCCCTCCCTCTTCAGTGACTTTGGGTCAAGTGTCCCTTTGGGAACTAACAGGGCCAATTGTCCTCAGCCTCTAGCCTGCCTTCTGGGGTTGAGTCAGCACTGTCTGGACCTCCTGTGTCTCGCAGCATGCAGTGCACTTCAGGGCCAGCTCAGCTCCCACAGCCCAGGTCTCTCAGTGTACAGGAGTGCAGGACGTTTTCAGGGAATCTGGACGCAGTTGGGGTCTGTGTGAAGCAGCAGTGGCATGCAGAGTCCCTGTCCCTCATTTCTCCCAGGAGTAGTGAATTTACCTGTTTACATTCTTCCAAATGTGCAGGAAGCAGGGTCTCCAACCCATTTTCCATTTGGTGCCTGGCAACTCCTCAGGGCTCGGCAGCAATCCCCTAACATTCCAGTTCCTGAAACAGGCTGAAATTGAGGTGACTCCTGCATCCTCAGGTTGCTCTGCCTCTGAACTTCCTTGGGCCTGAGAGGGCTGCTCCTCCTCCATGTGCTGAGTGTCACTGACTTGGGCTCTGTCTAGCACAGGGAAGTAAATCTGCACGTGTGTGTTGCCTGTTCTTTCTCACTTTGTTGCCTTTTCTCTTACGTAAGTTTCTGTCACTTGAGTTATCTGGGGATGAAAAATAGAAATAAATCTTTATATTCCTTCAAAACTGGCTTTGAATAAACGGTATGTATTTCCAATTTGACTTGAAATATTTGTGAGCATGTTTGTGCAAGATGAGCTAGAGTTCTTTTGTTTTTGGTAATTGTGAGTGCAGATTTCTTGTGAGTGGAAAGAATGACTGGAAGTTCACCATAAAGTACTTATGAAATGAAAAAGGAAGGAAGAAAGTGTCAGGTCAATGTTCTCTTTTTTGTCAGTGTTAAACCTGACTACCTTCCAGGGTAGTAGCTTAGTGGTAGAACCCTTGTCTAGTGAGCCGGAAGCCCTAGGTTGAATCCCCAACACCACCAAAACAAAACAAGAAAGAAAGTTACCCTTTATTTTTTATTTAATTTAATTTATTTATTTATTTACTTTTTGAGAGAGAGAGAGAGAGAGAGAGAGAGAGAGAGAGAGAGAGAGAGAGAGAGAGAGAATTTTAATATTTATTTTTTAGTTTTCGGCAGACACAACATCTTTGTTTGTATGTGGTGCTGAGGATTGAACCCGGGCCGCAAGCAAGCCAGGCGAGCACGCTACGGCTTGAGCCACATCCCCAGCCCAGAAAGTTACCCTTTAGTGTGGTGAGTTTTATAATATGTAACAAAAACTTGTCTATTGTAACCAAAAAGTTAAATTTTACAATGTATGGTTAGGTGGTACCAATTTGGGTTATAAAACCTTATGGCTAAAATGTAGCCATCTTGAGCTGCCCAATATGAACAGCTTGTCCACATGTGGGCAGTAATGCTGACCCTGACCGTGGCCCTGGTCACACCCCCACGTATAATCTTCCTTTTTCCTATGGATCACTGTAGCATCCCAAGTGATCCAGTCTTACCTATACACCTTCCCTTTGCCCTCCACAATTTTAAATTAGCCAATTGTGTGGATCTTGACCTGAGTTCCTCCAGTCAGAGCAAGGGTCAGTGCTGCGTTAGGGTCAAAGCAGGTGGATTTCCTTCCCACCCAGGTAAGCTCGCTTGCCAGACTTTGTTCAGTAGCATGCTCCTCTGCAGAAGTCATGTTTGCCTTGCCCAGCTACCTCCGAGTGCCCGTGTGATCCCTCAGAACAGCCTGGTATTTCCACCAGAAGGAAGGAGAAAAGACAGAACATGATGAAGAAAATATTGATTTCTTTTTTAAAGCAGTCCTTATGCCTTTCTTCCCTAGGCACAAACACTGTATCAGTGTCTCTGAGCAGAGGTTGCCCTTTGGAAACTGTACTGGATGCTGTGTCTTCAGCTACTGTCCCGTCTCCTGGCATTGCATGTCCTCACTGCCTGGGGCTCCCATATCATGCCCACTGCTGCCCTGTGCCCTGGACACTATATTTTTCTTCTAGGAATTTCATCGCTCTGGTTTGATTCCCAGGTCTTTGGTCCATTTGTAGTTGACATTTGTGCAGGATGAAGAATGAGGGTCTCGTTTGGTTCTTCAACATATGGGTAATCCGAATCCCCTGTACCATTGGTTATAGAGGCTGTGTTTTTTCCAGTGTTTGGTTTTGGACATTTGCAAGGATCAGATAACTGTATCTAAATGTGTTTGTTTCTGTGTCTTCTAATGTGTACCATTGGTCCATGCGCCTGTTTTTATGTCAGTACTGTTATGGTTCGGATGTGAAATGTCCCCTGAAAGCTCACATCTGAGCCAGTGCATGAAGGTTTGGAGGAGAAACAATTGGATTATAAGAGTCTTGACCCAATAAGTGATTTAATACCATGATAGTGGTTAACTGAGTGGTAACTGAAGTGGTAGGGTGTGGCTGGATTAGTGCTGAGAGCCATAGCCAAGTAGGAATAACTCATGGCATTTTGGGTTGAAAGGTGACCCTGCTCAGGGATTAGGGTGGCTCGGGGTTTAGGGTGGATCCTGCTGGGATTAGGGCGTGCAGTTTCACAACCTAAGCCCAGCAACTGCCAATAGGAGAGCTTCCCTTTCCCCAGGATATAAATACCCCTGTGTGAACAATAAAAGTTTGCAGCTTGATCAGAACTCCTGTCTTGCTTTCATCCTTCGTGTCTCTTGTCCCTTCATTCCTCCCCTCCTAGGTTCGCCGCCCTCGTTGATGTCCTGCCGGTCAGACAGATTAGGTAGAAATTCAGGTATGGCTGTGGGTATATATTTGTTTTGTAGATTTTTTTGTGTATGTGTGGTGCTGGGGATTGAACCCAGGGCCTTGTGCATGCAAGGCAGGCACTCTGCCAACTGAGTTAGATCCCAGCCACACGTGGTATACGTTTGTATCTGGCCAATGGAGACTCTTTCTCTGCTTTCTGATCAAATGTAGGCTGCTCCCTGCCACAGTCTCCTTCCATGGTGTTCTGCTTTACCTGGTGCCCCCAGGAGTTGGTCAGCCTTCTGTGGACTAAGACCTCTGAAACCAAGCCCTCAAATAAACTTTTCCTCCTCTAGAGTTTTTCTGGTCAGGTCCTAAATTTAGTCAAAGCAGTGAAAAAGCTGACTAAAACAACCACCAAGTGGTTTTTGTTGCTGAAGTATTTAATATTTTGATGAGATTTCATTGAATCCGTGGGGCGCTTTTGGCAGTGTGCCCATGTTTATTTTGTAACCCACTAGTTTGGTGAATTTTTTTTATTAGCTCTAACAGTCTTCTGGTGAAGCTTTGTGGATCTCGTCAGTTAAGATCCTGTCACTTATAAACTGTGGTGATTTGATTTCTTTCCTATTTACTTCTCTTGCTTAATTACTCTGGCTCTTATTGAATAAGAATGTGTGAGTGGATATCCTTGTCCCAATTTTAGAGGAAATACTTTCAGTGTTCCTCCGTTCGCTGTGGTGTTGTATGGGATGGTCTTTATGATGCTGAGGTCAGTTCCTTCTGTCCCCAATGTTTTCAGTGTTTTTGTCAAAATGGGAGCTGTCTTTCGGTCAAAGTCTAACTTTCCAGACCCACAAGCCTCCATCTTCTGTGTCCCTCCTAATCACCTATCTACACTGACAGCCTGTCTTTAATTCCTGGTTGATTCCCCCCTCTCATTTTAGGCAATTTTTGTTGCTGTGAGGAAACTGGTGATGATGGCTCTTGGTGCTTTGAGCTGAGAGGGCAGTTCATGGGGTGGGGCAAGCAGTTCCCTTTGGAAAATTAGGTTGGTCTGAGGTCTGTGGCAAAAGTCTGGTTCAGGAAGAAAAGGTTGTAACATCATCTGGGGTGGGTGCCTCTATGAGGGAGAAACAACAAAATATGAGTGCTGAAATGAGATTAATGGCAAAGTAAGTGTTATGGCATCTGGAACACGTCAATGAATATCATGAAGAATAGAAATCAATAATCTCTCACCAGAAGGTGTAAGAGCTAACAAGTTGTCCCCAGATAAGGCAAGACAGGACAGGCCTTACCTGGGAATGTACATCTTTAAAATTGCCAGAGTTAATTAGAAAGTTAAATATAACATTGAAGCTACTTAATGTCATCTGAGTTTTGTAGGACATCATTTTATTGGCATAACCTCTGTGTTTAATAGAGATTCCTTTATTTCTGTCACTTAGGGCTAGATAATTATACGAGCAAATATCGAATAAACCTACCTATGTTAGAGATTAGGCAGATCTGTAGGCCTTAAACTGAGTAAAAACTTCTGCCAGCCATGGTGGCACACAAATGTAATCCCAGCAGTTCTGGAGGGTGAGGCAGGAGGATCTTGAGTTCAGAGCCAGCCTCAGTAACATTGAGGCATTAAGCAGCTCAGTGAGACCCTGTCTCTAAGTAAAATACAAAAGAGGGCTGGGGGTGTGGCTCAGTGGTTGAGTGTTGTGAGGAGCAAAGTTGTGACATATGCAGTTGAGGGGAGAAATAAAGAATGTCCACATGCTTCTGCCCTTTTCAATGCTTTATTCACTCAAATGACTCAATACCATTTTACTCTATAGGTTTTTAATCAAGAAAATGACAATTTTTAATGCTAGACACTGCCATAGACATACAGAATTCATAGCAAACAATTCTAGATTAATTAACTCACAGCAAACAGTTCTAGATTAATTCTAAGCACTGCAAACACACTTAATCTTGACAGGCTAATGGCAGACATTCCCTCTGTGTGCTAAGTTCAAGTGTCAGGTCAAAAACTCAAGTGTTAGGCTTTAAATCCAGCAGATGCACACTCACTCACACCAGGGTGATCAGGTCAGGAGCCAAGCCAGGCTTTTCCTGGGGTGGAGCTGATGGCCAGCTGAGGAGAGGTAGGGAGAAGTTGCGGCTTTCACCAGGGTCAAGATGTGGCTGTAGACTTTGAGAGCTGTGAGGATCATGCAGAGGATCAGGCAAACACATGACAAGTGATGGATGTCAGTCCAGATCCTCATCAGGCTCTCCAGCTTGAGTGCATCCTTGTTTTGGCTGGCTGAATGTCTATTCATCTGCTCTATTATTTATACTATATTTGGGGGCCTTTGATTCCCCTTTCAATCCTTAGCAGCTACCACTGGATTTCTCCATAACATCATTTACCCTGGGGTCAGAAACACCTGGTCTGGTGGTCTCCCCCTGATCTTCTCACCTTTCCCTCTTATCAGGGGAGGACAACCTGCTAGAGGCTTCGCTCTGCTTATGGGGTGAGGGGAAGTGACTTGTTTGTGCCTAAGGGCCACACTGGAGGGCTCCTTAGGTGTGCCTGGTGAGACTGCAGGTTTCAAACTGGAGTTTTTAAGATGGAGTTGCTTAGGCTCAGGCCTAAAGCCATGCTCACATCGAGTACCTATGAGTTCACTCCCTGGCCCCCGAAAACAAAACAGCAACAACAAACAACAAAATTTCTGACTCTGGCAGTTTCACTTGACAGTTATCAGGCACATCTTCTAGGAACCTCTCGTGTGTAGACTCCAGTCTTGCTTATCCTTGGTGTGTGGCTGACAGGTGTACATGTGAAGGTCCATCAAATAACTGTTAGGGCTGAGGGTATAGCTCAGTTGATAGAGTGCCTACCTTACATGAATAAGGCCCTGGGTTCAATCCCAGCACCTCAGAAAGAAAAAAAAAATGTAACTATTGTTTCTTCTTTTAAATACCCAGGGATGACTGTGCTTTGGTCTTTAACTGTTTTGCTACATAGTTAAGATCCAGCTGGTCAAATTGACCTTTTCCCAATCTGTTGTTTAGGGTCAGCTGAGTTCCCAAAAGGGTCTTTCTTGGGAAACTTGAGAGCAGCTTTTTAGTTCTTTTAGTGCCATCTGCTGAGTGCCAGGGTCCCCTTGATGATGTAGCTTCCTTGGAAGCATCAGGGATGTCTTTCTTCTCCAGTGACCCTCCTCTTTGAGCAAGTGCACTGGCTGCCTTTTCGTTTTTTCAGTGACCACCCCCCCACCCCCCCCTCACCCCCTCGCCGCCCTTGGGAATTCATTTAGCCTAGAGTGGAAAGCTCTTGGGGAAGTTCCCGGGTTCCATAGTTGTAAGCTAACTCCGAGGGCAAGAGCCAAATACTGTTGTTCCTGGCCCTGTTACTTCAACCTTAATCTTTAAGCCTTGGTCTTAAACATTCAGCAAGCTTGTCTCACCAGTCTGAAATTTAACTTAAATGCTTATGACTTCACAATCATATTACCCTGTTTATTTAACTGGGGTCTGTATTAGTACTGGAAGTTAGCATTATATACTATCTTTCTACAGATGGTGGCCTAGTATCTCAAATTAACTTAGGTTATTATATTGAAATTTGTACTTCTGTAAGTCATTTAAAACAAATAACATTTAAAGTTTCCAAGGAAAATTCAAAATGAAATTAACAAGAGTAAAAACATGTTTAGTTTGTACATAATCTTGAACCTTGGCTGACTTTTACATTATATCCTATGTTTGAGATCACAGTAATCTTTACACCAAAGTCAACTGAACACAAGTTGAAATGAACTTGAGTCTGGCCTAGTTTGGAGTAATTCTAGCATGTACTGAATAAGAAATAGAGCCATATCTCTGGTATGGTGGAAGTCTTTACAAATCTTAAGTAACGTGTTCTAGTTCTGAAGCTGATCTTTGCCTCTTTCTTCAATAGCATTTTATGAAGTTTGCATACATTGTTTTTTAAGTCTATGTGAATAGTAGCTAATACAGTGTGACATTCATGTAAAACATGAATCAAAGAAAGGCTAAGAGAGCTTCTAACTTTTTGTGGAAAAATGGCAAAATGCTTTTATGTGTCACAATATTAACCTTTAAGTAGATCAGGCTCTCATTTTCTTTGAAAAATGCATTTAATCTTTTTACCCCAGTGAAAAAAGGAACAAAGAAATTTACATCCATCTTATTGATAACAGGTCAAATTACTGAACATTAAATGATATAAACAAATCCCCAACATAATTTGCTCTACTTATAAATCTAACATAACTATTACAGACAACTTTAGTTGGAGAACACCAGCTTGACAACATGGTCTTTTAAACTTTCTACTTTAAAGACTTGTATACCTGGAAGGTATAAACACATTCAATATACAAATAAGAGTAGTAGCACCACAATTACATTGATGTTTTTCTATCAACCAAGTTTAGCTTTTAAAGAATAATTTAGTCTCTGTAACATAATACAGTATACTAGAATAACAGTTCTTTAATCTGAGTTGTACAGACCCTACTTCTGAGATAGTTGCTCTAAAGAATAAAACTTAACAGACACAATGTTAAGAGTAAATTAATTTCTCTTAATTTAAGAAATTCTTGTCATTTCAACACATAGACTAAACTTTGGTCTATATGAGTACATTAATATTTGACCCTAGTGTTAATCTTGAATAGCTTTAACTGATTGTGTTATTTTTAAAATATATATGTATTTTTAGTTATAGTTGGAAACAATAACTTTATTTTATTTATTTTTATGTTGTGCTGAAGATCGAACCTAGCACCTTGCGTGTGCTAGGTGAGTACTCTGCCACTGAGCCACAACCCCAGCCCATGATTGTGTTATTTATATAAAACCACTTCGGTTATACACGAACATTTTAAAATTTCCCTGCACTTCAAAATTCACACAGACCTTTTTATCACATATTTTGATGCTTTTGTTGTTTACTTAGATGTATTACAACTTTACCACAAAGAGACTTTCTTTTCCAGAAAGAAAACATTTTCTTTTTTTCTACTTAATATATTTTTATTAAGTAGAAAACTTCTTTTTTTCCTCTATCCAAGCCATGGACCCCCTTTTAAAAATACAGACTCTAGGGGCTGGGGCTGTGGCTCAGTGGCCGAGCGCTTGCTTAGCACATGGGCGGCCCTGAGTTGGATCCTCAGCACCACATAAAAATAAATAAATAAAATAAAGATATTAAAAAAATTAAACTCAAATTCCCTATTAAAAAATACAGACTCTAAAATCCTTGTAAATTTATGAATTTGGAGAAATAACTTCATTTTAATAAGATGAAATGCTTTTTTATTTACAGTACTCTAATTGAAATGCAGTTGAAACTTGGACCCTTGGTATATAGAATTATACCTTTTGGGAGTGTTGACTCTTTACTAAGAGAAAGAGTAAATAATTCACACAAAACAATGTTAAACCTTTTTTTTTAAACAAATTTATGAAAACACCAATAATGTTTAAGTTACTTAACATTATGTGACCCTACTATGAAATTCAAGGAGTTAAGAGTACTTGATGATATTTAATGGTTAGCATTTTAACTTTGTAAATTAATTAGATGCCTCTGATGAACACATTCATGATAAATCCTATCTATGTCAGATCTAGTTTATTTAATTTTAAAACCCAAGATATTAGACAAGTGTATTGAACAGCATTAGCCATCTCTTAACCATGACACAAAGAAAAGACCACCAACTCCAATTTTAAGTCAAATTTTAAATCAAATTGAAGGAAGCTTGTATTTGTGTACACTGCTGCCGGCCAGGACTGTCTCACCTGAAAACCCCAGGCTAGAGATCAGCATCCCAGCTCTCCAGGAACAAGGTTTTATAGCACAAAACGTTTCAAAGGGGGGTGTCTTGAACTTACAGCTTACAGGATTTTGACAAGCATAATACAAAGCAGTTAGTAGGTTAATGATCTGCATGGCATGGTATGTCAAGGTTGGGAGTGAATCCCAACATCAGAGTTTATGAGGTGCCGCTGAGGTTTCAGAGAGGGTTGTTATCGGGTCGGGGGAGCCAGGATCTATGAGGCACCACTAAGGTTTTAGAGAGGGTTGTCTTCTGGTCAGGGTGAGTTCAAGGAACAGGCAGGAATTCCAAGAGGTGAGTAGAAAAGCTGGCACCAGTGTCAGAGAGGAAACTGACCTCTTGGCTCCCCATGGAGCTCATGGGTGACAGGAGTTAGGGGGCCCTTGGAATCCACCTGGGGCCCAGTCAGACCTGTGTGGAGTTCAGCCTGGAAGACTTGTGCCCCCAGTGACATTCATTCCCCCATGGTTACCTTGACACTTAGGACAGGGTTCAGAAGTTGCTGTTTTTGCTGGGGGCATTCTGTTTGAAATGTCTCTCCTACCCACAACAAAACCAGTGCCTTCTGTGGCTCGAGGTGCTTTCCATTTCATTTTTCTTTCTTATCCAGGTAGCTCACTCCTCTTAGGACTATGACCAGTTCTCAGGCTTTTTCTTGTCTCTATGCTTGCTTTCATTCTTATTATTCTGACCTCTGCTATCAGAGAGAGAAGTTGCAAGCCAGACAATATTGTCTGAGGATAAACCAGGGCCATATGCCAGTTCTTTTAATTTCCTCTAAATGTCTGGGGCCAACTGAATGAGAAATGTATCCTTTAAAAGTAGTTGGCCCTCTATGGATTCAGGATCCAAGGAGGGCCAGCTTGGAGGCAACTTATTGCCTCCAAGTCTCTCCATGCAAATAGGGGGACTTCCCTGAGGGCCTTGTACAATTTAATTTACCTTGGAAATGTTACTGGGCTTTTCTTGGATTTTTCTTGAGGGCATGAGTGATGATCATCTGGAAATGACTGACATTCCAGGCATTCTGTTCATCACTCAGATCTTAGTCAAGATTGTTCTGGCAGCTGCTTGTCCTTGAGATGGATAATTAGGTTTGCTTCTAGTTGGTGCTGCTGGGTCATGAATAAGAAGGCCATCCCCTATCTCCTTAGCTACTTTTAGGGTACCTCCTTCTCATTGGAAGTGAACTTTTGGTTAAGTAGTAGCATTATTTCTTTCCAGGTGAGGTCGAACACCTGGCCTTTGTTCTGAAATGCCTCAATATATTTTTTTTTTCTGGATCTTTGAAAAACCTTCCTAGATTTATTCTTACCTGTTTTAAGTCTTGTATGGAGAAAGGTGCTTGTGCTCTAACTGGTCCAAATCCTCCCCTTGCCATCACCTGTAGAGGAGGTATGTTTGATGTGCCTTTGGGGCCAGGGTTTGGAGGACAGGAGGACTGCCGACACTGCTGATAGATACCAGCAGGAGATGGAGGTTTAGGGGGTCCCCCTGATTTCTCTCCCTTAGTAGGTGATTCCTTAAGGCCTTCTCCTCTCATGGCAGTGATTACTGAGGTGAGTCCTGGTAGCATAAGGAAATGAGGCACTTAAAAAAAAATTTTTTTTTATTGGTTGTTCAAAACATGACAAAGCTCTTGACATATCATATTTCATACATTAGATTCAAGTGGGTTATGAACTCCCATTTTTACCTCAAATACAGATTGCAGAATCACATCGGTTACACATCCACATTTTTACATGATGCCATATTAATGACTCTTGTATTCTGCTACCTTTCCTGTCCTCTACTATCCCCCCTCCCCTCCCATCTTCTCTCTCTACCCCATCTACTGTAATTCATTTCTCTCCTTGTTTTTTTCCCATTCCCCATCACAACCTCTTATATGTAATTTTATATAACAATGAGGGTCTCCTTCCATTTCCATGCAATTTCCCTTTTCTCTCCCTTTCCCTCCCACCTCATGTCTCTGTTTAATGTTAATCTTTTCCTCCTGCTCTTCCTCCCTGCTCTGTTCTTAGTTGCTCTCATTATATCAAAAAAGACACTTGGCATTTGTTTTTGAGGGATTGGCTAGCTTCACTTAGCATAATCTGCTCTAACGCCATCCATTTCCCTGCAAATTCCATGATTTTGTCATTTTTTAGTGCTGCATAATACTCCATTGTGTATAAATGCCACATTTCTTTTATCCATTCATCTATTGAAGGGCATCTGGGTTTGTTCCACAGTCTAACTATTGTGAATTGTGCTGCTATGAACATCGATGTGGCAGTATCCCTGTAGTACGCTCTTTTAAGGTCTTCAGAGAATAGTCCGAGAAGGGCAATAGCTGGGTCAAATGGTGGTTCCATTCCCAGCTTTCCCAGAAATCTCCATACTGCTTTCCAAATTGGCCGTACCAATTTGCAGTCTCACCAGCAATGTACAAGAGTACCCTTTTCCCCACATCCTCGCCAGCACTTGTTGTTGTTTGACTTCATAATGGCTGCCAATCTTACTGGAGTGAGTTGGTATCTTAGGGTGGTTTTGATTTGCATTTCTCTGACTGCTAGAGATGGTGAGCATTTTTTCATGCACTTGTTGATTGATTGTATGTCCTCCTCTGAGAAGTGTCTGTTCAGGTCTTTGGCCCATTTGTTGATTGGGTTATTTATTTTCTTATTGTTTAATTTTTTGAGTTCTTTGTGTACTCTGGATATTAGGGCTCTATCTGAAGTGTGAGGAGTAAAAATTTGTTCCCATGATGTAGGCTCCCTATTTACCTCTCATTATTTCTCTTGCTGAGAAAAAACTTTTTAGTTTGAGTAAGTCCCATTTGTTGATTCTAGTTATTAACTCTTATGCTATGGGTGTCCTATTGAGGAATTTGGAGCCCAACCCCATAGTATGTAGATCATAGCCAACTTTTTCTTCTATCAGACGCCGTGTCTCTGATTTGATATCAAGCTCTTTGATCCATTTTGAGTTAACTTTTGTGCATGTTGAGAGAAAGGGATTCAGTTTCATTTTGTTGCATATGGATTTCCAGTTTCCCCAGCACCATTTGTTGAAGATACTATCCTTCCTCCATTGCATGCTTTTAGCCCCTTTATCAAATATAAGAAAGTTGCAATTTTGTGGATTGGTCTCTGTGTCCTCTGTTCTGTACCATTGGTTCACCTGCCTGTTTTGGTACCAGTACCATGCTGTTTTTGTTACTATTGCTCTGTAGTATAGTTCGAAATCTGGTATGGCTATACCGCCTGACTCACACTTCCTGCTTAGAATTGCTTTTGCTATTCTGGGTCTTTTGTTTTTCCATATGAATTTCATAATTGCTTTATCTATTTCTACAAGAAATGCCGTTGGGATTTTGATTGGCATTGCATTAAACCTATAGAGAACTTTGGGTAATATAGCCATTTTGATGATGTTAGTTCTTCCTATCCATGAACAGGGTATATTTTGCCATCTTCTAAGGTCTTCTTCTATTTCTCTCTTTAGGGTTCTGTAGTTTTCATTGTATATATCTTTCACCTCTTTTGTTAGGTTGATTCCCAAGTATTTTATATTTTTTGAGGATATTGTGAATGGGGTGGTTGTCCTCATTTCCATTTCAGAAAATTTGTCACTGATATACAGGAATGCCTTTGATTTATGTGTGTTGATTTTATATCCTGCCACTTTGCTGAATTCATTTATTAACTCTAGTAGTTTCTTTGTAGACCCTTTTGGGTCTGTTAGATATAGTATCATATCATCCGCAAATAGTGATAATTTAAGTTCTTCTTTTCCTATTTTTATGCCTTTAATTTCTTTTGTCTGTCTAATTGCTCTGGCTAGTATTTCAAGAACTAAATTGAATAGAAGTGGTGAGAGAGGGCATCCCTGTCTTGTTCCAGATTTTAGAGGGAATGCCTTCAATTTTTCTCCATTCAGAATGATGCTAGCCTGAGGCTTAGCATATATAGCTTTTAAGATGTTGAGGTATGTTCCTGTTATCCCTAGTTTTTCTAGTGTTTTGAACATAAAGGGGTGTTGTACTTTGTAGAATGCTTTTTCTGCATCTATCGAGATGATCATGGTTCTTATGGTTAAGTCTATTGATGTGCTGAATAACATTTATTGATTTCCATATATTGAACCAGCCTTGCATCCCAGGGATGAATCCTACTTGATCATGGTGCACAATTTTTTTGATATGTTTTTGTATTCGATTCGCCAGGATTTTATTGAGGATTTTTGCATCTATGTTCATTAGAGATATTGGTCTGTAGTTTTCTTTCTTTGAAGTGTTTTTGTCTGGTTTCGGGATCAGGGTGATGTTGGCCTCATAGAATGAATTTGGAAGATCTCCTTCTTTGTCTATTTCTTGAAATAACTTGAAAAGTATTGGTATTAATTCTTCTTTGAAGGTTTTGTAAAACTCCACTGTATATCCATCCGGTCCAGGGCTTTTCTTGGTTGGTAGTCTTTTGATGGCTTCTTCTATTTCCTCCTTTGTTATTGGTCTGTTTAAATTGTGTGTATCTTCCTGACTCAATCTGGGCAAATCATATGACTTAAGAAATTTATCGATATCTTCACTATCTTCTATTTTATTGGAATATAGGGTTTCAAAATAATTTCTAATTATCTTCTGTATTTCTGTAGTGTCCGTTGTGATATTGCCTTTTTCATCCCGTATGTTGGTAATTTGAGTTCTCTCTCTTCTTCTCTTCGTTAGCATGGCTAAGGGTCTGTCGATCTTATTTATTTTTTCAAAGAACCAACTTTTAGTTTCATCAATTTTTTCAGTGGTTTTTTTTTTGTTTCAATTTCATTGATTTCTGCTCTGATTTTAATTATTTCTTGCCTTCTACTACATTTGCTGTTGTTTTGCTCTTCCTTTTCTAGGGTTTTGAGATGAAGTGTGAGTTCATTTATTTGTTGGTTTTTTCATTTATTGAGGAATGAACTCCAGGCAATGAATTTCCCTCTTAAAACTGCTTTCATTGTGTCCCATAGATTCTGGTATGTTGTGTCTGAATTTTCGTTTATCTCTAAGAATTTTTTTATTTCCTCCTTTATGTCTTCTGTAACCCATTGATCATTCAGTAACATATTGTTCATTTTCCAGGTGATGCAGGATTTTTCCTTCCTTCTTTTATCATTGATTTCCAGTTTCATTCCATTATGATCAGATAAGATGCATGGTATTATCTCCACACCTTTATATTTACTAAGAGTTGCCCTATGGCATAATATATGGTCTATCTTTGAGAAGGATCCATGTGCTGCTGAGAAGAACGTGTATCCACTTGATGATGGTTGATATATTCTATATATGTCGGTTAAGTCTAGGTTATTGATTGTGTTATTGAGTTCTATAGTTTCTTTATTCAGCTTATGTCTGGTGGATCTGTCCAATGGAGAGAGCGGTGTGTTGAAGTCACCAATAATTATTGTGTTGTGGTCTATTTGACTCTTGAACTTGAGGAGAGTTTGTTTTATGAATGTTGCAGCACCATTGTTTGGTGCATACATATTGATAATTGTTATGTCTTGTTGTTGGATGGTTTCTTTTAACAGTATATAGTGTCCTTCTTTATCCCTTTTGATTAACTTAGGTTTGAAGTTGATTTTATTCGATAGGAGTATGGCCACTCCTGCTTGCTTCCGAGGACCATGTGAGTGGTATGATTTTTCCCAACCTTTCACTTTCAACTTGTGTATGTCTTTTCCTATCATATGAGTCTCCTGAAGGCAGCATATTGTTGGATTTGCTTTTTTAATCCAGGTTACTAGCCTTTGTCTCCTGATTGGTGAATTTAAGCCATTAACGTTTAAGGTTACTATTGATATATTGTTCTTCCAGTCATGCTTATTTATTTATTTATTTTAATATGGCTCGTTTTTCCTTTTTAGTTATTTTTTTTTCTTCCCTTTACTGAGTTACCTCCCAATGTTAGTTTTGGGTGCTGTTTTTCAATTCCTGTTCTTGCAGTGTTTTGCTCAAAATGCCTTGCAGTGCTGGTTTTCTGGCTGCGAATTCTTTTAACTTTTGTTTATCATGAAATATTTTAATTTCATTGTCAAATCTGAAGCTTAATTTTGCTGGATACAGTATTCTTGGTTGGAATCCATTATTTTTCAGCATTTGAAATACGTTGTTCCAGGATCTTCTCGCTTTCAAAGTCTGTGATGAAAAATCAGCCGTTAACCTAATTGGTTTACCCCTGAATATAATCTGCCTTCTTTCTCTCATAGCTTTTAATATTCTCTCCTTGTTCTGTATGTTGGATATCTTCATAATTATGTGTCTTGGAGTTGGTCTATTATGGTTTTGAATGTTTGGGGTCCTGTAGGCTTCCAGGATTTGGCAATCCATTCCATCTTTCATATCTGGGAAGTTTTCTAGGATTATTTCATTCAGTAGATTGTTCATTCCTTTGGTTTGAACCTCTATACCTTCTTCTATCCCGATGACTCTCAAGTTTTTTTTTTTTTATGACATCCCATATCTCTTGGATAGATTGCTGTTGATTTCTTAACATCCTTTCTGTGTTGACTATATTCTTTTCAAGTTGATAAACTTTGTCTTCATTATCAGATGTTCTGACTTCTATTTGATCTAGTCCATTTGTAATATTCTCATTTGAGTTTTTAATTTGGTTTATGGTTTCCTGCATTTCTAGGATTGCTGTTTGATTTTTTTTAAAATCTCTATCTCCTAGTAGAGCTCATTCTTTGCCATTTGAATTTGTCTATGTAATTCGTTTTCAAAGTATACTTTCATTGTTTGGACTTGCTGTCTAATGTCTTTTCTAAGATTCCATTCCATCTGAGTCAGGTATGCCTTGAGTTCTTTCTCTGTCCATTTTTCTGATGCCTCTAGGTTCTCCTGTGAATTTAAGTTGTCCTGCATTGTTTGTAATCCTTTTTTCCCTTGTTTTTTCATGGTGCTCACGTTACTTTCCAGCTCTGTTTGACTGCTGTGTTTCTGTTTTCTTCTTTAAATTTGTTTTGGTTTTTATAGTTCCAGTATCTCTCCTTTGTGTTGGGAGACAATGTTTAGAGATGCTGGATTTAATTGTGATTTACAGTAAATTCATTGGTTTCATTAAAGGCCTACAGAATTTGATGGCATGTATAGAATTGAGGTTTGAACTTAGGATTTTATGTTGAGGTCGGGCGATTTGATGGTATGGAGGTTAGTATATGTTACCTACTTTGGGGGGTTGCTCAAATGAAGGCGGGTATTAACAAGAGGATAGACAGGAGTACTTGGGGGTAGTTAAGGGCTTAGGTGGACTACGGACTGATTCGTAGTATTCATCTATTTGCATTTAGTAAGTTGTACGTAATCTGGGTGGTCATGCTTAAGAGGAAAGATGGGGAAAAGGTAAGGAAGCAAACCAAGAAAGAGAGAGGGAGAGAGGAAAGAAAGAAAAGAATAGAAAAGAAGAAGAAATGATAATAAAAAATAATAATAAAATGCAGTAAAATAAAAATTACATTTAAAAAAATAATAATATAATTATAGAAAAGAAAAAAAATTAAAATTAAAAAATTTAAAAAAAATGAAAAGAAAAAAGGGACACTGTTAGGCTTCTATTTTCTTCGCTTCTAGTAGGTGGTGCTGTGCCTTCTGGGCCAAGATTTTGCCCTCCAGCTGTAGGAAACAATCCGTTTGAGGCCGCTCCGCCCCCCCCCCGGTGTCTCTCAAAACCTGTAGCTTATGTTTATTCCTGGTTTCTAGTCCCCTGGCTTCTCCTGCCAGCCAGGCCTTTCCCAGTGTGATACCTCTTAACAGTTTAAGCTACATTCTGTGCCTGCAGTTTTCTGGACGTGGAGCGCGGCTTTTGGGAACCAGCACCTTATTGTGTTGATTCCCTCTGCTAGCCCCTCCTCCTAGAGCTGGCGAGACAGGTTTTGTTTTGGCCACTGGTGGGAGGGGGGAGTTGGAGGTCAGGTGCCTTTACCTTTCCCCACACCTCTATTTACGCTCACTCTGTTAATCACGCCCCTGGAAAGCCGGGGAGAGATTTTATGTGATTTCCCCGTTGTATGGGAGATGGTCTAAATGACACAGACCTGTTCTATCGCTGAATGAGCTGCAATCTGTCGAAAACTGGCGATGGTGACGTCAGCTCTCCAAGATGGTGGCCGCTGGCTTCCTCTGTGGGCTGACCGTTGTGGAGGACAGAACTGGACCGCTTCCTTCCCCTGTCTCAAACCCAGAACTCAGCCCGGAGCACAGTGAGGGCACAGCCGGCAGGAGCCCATAGAATCTGCAGCACCGTTTCTCTGTGTTGCTAGCACGCGGTTTCCCAGCAGCGGGGTGGGCCGCTGAACAAACAGCTTGAATCTCCGGGCGGACAGTTCACTCGCGGTTGAGCCCCAGTAACCGATCCTCGGGCGATGGAAATCCTTCCTCTAGGTTTCGGTGCACCCCAATTTTGCTGGAAATTCCTAACAAGATAGATTTTGGCTGTTCTAACTCGTCATTCACCCGCACAGTGATGCGGTACACGGGGGTGATGCATTCCATTCGCCGCCATCTTCTCTCCCATCTTTAAAAAAAATTTTTAATATTTATTTTTCAGTTTTTGGCGGACACAACATCTTTGTATGTGGTGCTGAGGATCGAACCTGGGCCGCACACATGCCAGGCGAGCGCGCTACCTACCGCTTGAGCCACATCCCCAGCCCGCCACTTTTTCTTGATCATCTGTGGGTCAAACTTATCTTAATTTCCCAGGATGCAAACTAGTGATGAACCTGGCAATACTGTTGAGATCGAAGCTTCCTCCCATCTGGGTTTTTGGAGACCTCTCTCCATGAGCTTCTGTCAATCTGGCACATCAACTCTCAGCACCTGGACCTGCCAATCCTCATGGTGGCTGGATTGGCAGGTCCTAGAGTTCTCAGTTGCACTGTGCCAGAGACCCAGGAGAATTCAGAGTTAAGGGCATTTACTGATCTTCTCACTGCACTATATATTTTCTAATTCTGAAAACCGACCAAAAGGGAGCGGGAAGAAGAAGATGGGAAAAAAAAAAAAAACAAACCCAAAACCAAAAAAAAAAACAAACAAAAAACAAACAAACAAACAAAAACACCTGTACACTCCTCTGTTCTGTGGATTTAAGAATCACTGGAGGGTAAGGGAACATCATCAAATGGTTATTAGGCAGAAAAATGCCCTTTTTCCTGGAAAAGTTTGTTGAAGGGGTTGATTAAAAAAATGCCTCCCTCTTACAGCTTTAAAAAAAATACATTGAGCACAGGAACAGTCATGGGGATATCCCAAACAGGCTAGTAAAGGCTTACTATGCAAAGAAAGGGAACCTGGGCATTTTACTAACCGTTCTCACCCTAGAGTCTGAGTGATGGTGTCTGATCAGTGAAGGAGGAGCACAGAGGAGGGATTGGATTTGGGGAGTGTGCTGGGGCCCTGTGGCAGTGAGTGTCCTTGGTGTATTCCGTCAGGACCATATTTCAGCAATCAGAGTTTGGCTCCCAACGTGGGAATGTGTTTACCCCACTGCAAGTACGGTTTATTCTGAAGTATGGGTGAAGCAGGCTCCTTACCTGAGCTGGTTTAATCGTTTGCTCTTTAATCTTAATTGCTTTTATTGCCATATACCAAATTTTCTATGCACTTAATTATATTTCCTTGTTGTCTTTCAATTTTCTTGATGGAAAAATGAATTGACAGAGTTAAAATGGGAAGTAGCCTTGGCCATGTAGCCGCAGGCTCTTCCCAAGTGATGCAAGTCTCTCTGCTTCCTTTCCAGTCAGGTCTGACCTGACACCCATCTTCTCCTAGGTGAGGTTGGCTGCCTTCGCACCAAGTATGTAATTCCTCACACAAGCTTGTAACTGTGTCCATCACAAGATGCAGAAAGGGCCTCCTGAGAGCAGAAAGAAAACAGGGCCTGGTTTGGAAAGCCAGGGTCTCTTCTGCCTAAAAGGATATTTCCCCCACCCCTCACTAGGATAGGTCCCTTTGCAGTGAGGAAATTTTCCTGAAAAGGGCTTTTGCCAAGATTCAGTTCTTCTGGCTTTCTTTATCCAGGAGTCTGCGACATCTCCTGTCACTCACAACCCCATATGTGCATATGTGGCTGGGGTGAGAGAGGGGTCTTGTGGAGCCCTGGCCAGTCAGCAGGCAGCTGGTGGGAGAGGGGGCCTTCCACAGTCTCAGAGGCCTTCATCTCTCACCCTGTGCAGGTCAGAATCCATCTCCAGGACTGTGTCTTCTCTGCTGTGTGAGGCCCAAGTGGCTCTGGCTCAGATCTGTCTCCCTGTGACCTGAAGATGCTATGAGGTCCACAGGAAGGATGTCAGGACTCCCCAGAAGGCAGGAAATGGTGAGTGTGTGGGGCCAGGACTGCTCAGGGAGGGTGGGCTGGTTAGAACTGGTGGGAACCAGCTGGAGTGGACTCTGTCAGTGTGCAATGAAGGCAGGCAATTTTCAGGGGATTTTGACTTGGGGATGGGCTTTCTATGTGGAAAGTTATTGGCCAAGGGGGTCACTGTCCCCACTTTTACCCCAGGAGTCACTCACCTTTCCCACCCCATCTTCGACATGTGTGGAAAACAGGGTCTCAAGTTCCCTTTCCTCTCCCAGCCTAGCCCCTCTTAGGGGTGGTGGTAGACCCCTAATCTTATACCCTGTCTACACCTTTCCAGACTCCAGCTCCTCCTCCAGTTCACAGCATCGTCATCTGTTCCCTCACTACATTCAAGTGGGCACAGTATTTTAATTATTAATTTTTCACTGAAAATTTCTTTCTTGTTTGTGAATATCTGCCACGAGGGCAAAGTAGAAAAGAGTCTTGTGGAGCTCCACTGTGGAAATTCTTGGGTCTGTCCTTGGTTTTCCCAGGACAGATACCTTAATATCTTTGGGCACAGGTTCCCTTTGGACACTTTGCAAAGGCTTGTGTCCTGAGCCACTATCCTGGCCTTTCCTGGGGCTGCCACAAGGTGCCCACAGTTGCCCTGTGTCCTGCAGGTGCAGGGAATTTCAGCCTGGGTCAGCTCCTCCTAGAGGACAGCATGAGTTTTGGGGTGCAGCCTCTCAGAGGAGCAGCTGGGGGCCTTGGAATTGAGGAATCTCCTGTAACAGGCCTCATCTAGACTGCTGCCTCCTTGGGACATTGTCTCCTCAGAGCCCTGTTCTGCTTTCTTGGAGACAGGTAGACAGTCAGCCTGTAGATGCTGGTACTGAGGAGCCAGGTGAGCAGTGATTTCTATCACAAGTTGTGAAGGATCAAAAACTGAATCACCCACCCCAGTGCAGTGCTATGCAAACCTGAAAAGCTTCACACAGTGGAATCAAGGTCTCCTGGGAGGGTGATCATGGAGACTATCAGTGAGCAGGACCAGGTGGGAGGAACCCCAGCTGCAGGAAACTTACCTGCCCCTTGAGCCCAACATGTCTGTGTTCCTTCAGCACCAACCCTATCTGTGTTTCTCACTTTAAAATAATCTGCTTTATAGATAAATGCAATATTGGAATTCATTGTGATGTATTTATACAGCACATAATATAGTTTGTTCCATTTTATTCAACAGTTCCTCTCTAAATATTAAAAAGTTCTGGGGATGTGCCTGAGTGGATAAGTTTCCCTGGGTTCAACACCAAGTACCAAAAAAAAAAAAAAAAAAAAGACATTAGAGTTATTTATAGTAAAAACATGCCAAGTTGATGAAAACTCTTGCTGAATTTCAGTTTAGACTTCATTATATTTTGAGACATATTGAGAACTCTTTGGCTTTGTGTCCCTCCAGAGGTGCTGGGACACAGAAGACACTCTGCTGATTGCTGTGGACCTCCACCAGGCCACCTCATGATTGCACAATCATCTCTCTATTCACATGATCCTGGATGGCACAGCCTCTTATACACCTAGGCTCTGTGGTATCAGTGGTTCCTGGGCCATAAACCTCCCCAGCATGTTGCTTTACCAAATCCTGCAGTTGACAGGGCATTAGGTTTGTTATACCAGCATCACTGCACACACAGAGTCCCCTTACTACAGACAACCCTGTATATGTGGCCTATGTGACCAAACATGTTTGTGAAGAAAACATTTTTGTGTGGCTCCTCACTGTGTGTTAGAAAACCAGCAGTCTCTGGTTCAGACAATGTTGACAATTGTTACACAATTATTTTATACCTACTAGGCTTGGCAAATTACTTCTTGACCACTATGAAGTCTATTTTGTAGATTTCTAAAATTCTGTAAGGCTATCATTTGAAAGAGGTGACCTTTGTTGACACTGAGTTATTCCTACGACACATGCATCTTTCCACTTACCCTATTCTGCTTTGATATTATTAGTACTATTAAAAATTTGTTGTTTAAGAATTATTGTTCTTGTGTGCTGCTTGCTTAGACTTGGTCTGGAGTAAACAAGTTGCGGTCTTCTAATTTTTCTCAGTCCCCGGTGAACACATTGTGACTACCTGGATTAAATATTGTCTACTAGGAAGCTCCAAATCTCCTTGAGTATAGGGTTTGTTTTTTCACTTGTTTATTTTCAGATGGGTGATTCTTTAGGTTCTAAGGTAACAGTGGAACAAAATAATAAGATTTCTGAAGGAAGGCCGGAGGTTCAGTAATGAGTATGTTTACCTACAGTCTCAGCACTATGACCAGTGTTACTGCTTAGTTTGGTGGGATGCCTTCCATATCCTTAGCTCTCTCTATTAGAAAAAGCCAAGCTTTATCAGTAGGGACTTCTTAGGGTAGATACTCTCAGGATACTAATGTTAGATCTTCTCTGCACATGAAGTAGGAGACCTTCAATATTCCATGTATTAGATAACCTGCAGAGGATTTAGGGGTGACCAGGAGCATGCCTTACTCACTGGACTCTACAACAAGAAGGGTGTGTTTGCTCTGCTGATGCTTTTCTGGATAGTTCAGGCCTTAAATTGGAATCCCTCTGTTTGGGTAAGTGAGTGCACAATAAGAGTACATGTTTTGATGACAAAATCATGGAATAAATATTTGGAGACCACAGAAATGTGAGAATATCCTACATGATGAGAATAGAGCCCTAATGCTGTCAATCTCTCCTGGCCTGCACTACACTTTTCTGGAATACTTTAGAATTTGGTGGCCTTTGAGGATGTGGCTGTGAACTTCACCCAGGAGGAGTGGGCTTTGCTGGATCCTTCCCAGAAAAATCTCTACAGAGATGTGATGCAGGAAGTCCTTAGCAACCTGGCTTCTATAAGTAAGGATGTTTTTTTTTTTCATTATATAACCAAACACTGAGTAATTGGGAGATTGTTTTGTTGTTGTTGTTGTTTTTTTTCCCCAAATCAAGGATTGGACCCATGGGTGTTTAATCACTGACCCACATCGATATCCCTTTTTTTGTACTGTATTTAGAGACAAGGCCTCCATCAGTTCCTGAGGGTGGCTTTGACTTTGAGACTCTTCTTCCTCAGCCTCCCAAGCTGCTGGAATTACAGGCATTGGCCCCAGGGCCTGGCAAGTGGGAGTTCTATTCTCATGAATTTGGAATGTGGAATGATAATGCATGGGGAATATATTGGGCCTAATGTCTTGCACTCTGCAGCATAAATCGCATATTCTTTTTCCTTTTTCTTCATTTTCATTTTTGCATTAGGTTTGTTTATAGTTTTAACCTCATAATTTTCTTCTGAAATCTTGATAATTCATAATGATTGTTTCATGTCTACATTTTAGGAGACAAATGGGAAGATGAGAACAGAAATCCCAGGAGAGATCTAAGGTAATTGTGTCCACTAGAGGAAACAGAGTGTCTGGAGGGAATTGTAACATGTCCTATAATTTTACAAACAAGTAGATAAAATACCCATGATATGAATTATAGTTATTCTTATTTAACCATAAATATGAACTTTAATGTAAGATACATGTTTAGTGTTTTCAAAAATAAGTCATTTGTTGACAATGTTGAAAAATGCTGTCCTGATACCATTGTTTTGGTACTAGCTATGAGAATCAATGTTACAAAGTCATCATTACATTTAGTTTCAAACAGTTTGGACATGACAGAAAAGTAATACTTTCCCTGACACTGGTAATAGTGTAAGTGTAAAATCAACTAATGAATATAAAAGCATTAATGAGCCATATAATGTTTCCATATAATGTTTTTACAGAAGTCATATGGTAGGTTCTGGAAAAATATAAACAGGTACTTATTGTGGAAGAACTTTTAGTGAGATTCCAAAGCCTAGTCTTCATCAGAATTTGGACAAGTCTTCATATATCTCTTTTTCCTTAATAGGCACGTTATATCTCACTCTGCAAAGAAAGCATGTAAGAATGAGGAGAATGGAGGGAAGCCATATAAACTTAAACTGAACAAAACATCTTTAATTTCTTGTACAAGTGTTCAAAGACAAGCATCAGTGCACACTGTAAATGAATCTTATGAATGTCTGACATGTGGAAAAGAATGTAGTTGTTCCATATATTTTCAAAAATACCAACAATCTCATACTGGAGAGGTAATCTACAGATGTAATCAGTGTGGGAAAGCCTTCAGTCATTCCTCTTACCTTCAAGTACATAAACGAATTCATACTGGAGAGAGGCCCTATGAATGTAAACAATGTGGGAAAGCCTTCAGTCGTTCCTCTTACCTTCAAGTACATAAACGAATTCATACTGGAGAGAGGCCCTATGAATGCAAACAATGTGGGAAAGCCTTCAGTTGTTCCTCTTACCTTCAAGTACATAAACGAACTCATACTGGAGAAAAGCCCTATGAATGTAAACAGTGTGGGAAAGCCTTCAGTCGTTCCTCTTGCCTTCAAAGACATAAACAAACTCATACTGGAGAGAAGCCCTATGAATGTAAAAAATGTGGAAAAGCCTTCAGTCGTTCCTCTTACCTTCACATACATGAACGATTTCATACTGGAGAGATGTTTAATAGATGTAAACGATGTGGGAAAGTGTTTGCTACCTCCAGTCAGCTTCATTCACATGAATGGACTCATAATGGAAAGAAACCCTATCAGTGTGAACAATGTGGGAAAGCCTTCATATATTGTTCTTCCTTCCATCGACATCAGCGAATTCATACTGGGGAGAAACCCTATGAATGTAAGGAATGTGGCAAAGCCTTTACTTATTCCTTTTATCTTCAAACACATAAACAAACTCATACTGGAGAGAAGCCTTATGAATGTAAACAATGTGGAAAAAGCTTCAGTTGTTCTTCTTACCTTCGTAGACATAAATTAATTCATACTGGAGAGAAGCCCTATGAATGTAAGCAATGTGGGAAAACCTTTACTTATTCCTTTCATCTTCAAACACATGAACGAATTCATACTGGAGAGAGGCCCTATAAATGTAAAGAATGTGGGAAAGCCTTCAGTTGTTCCTCTTACCTTCAAAGTCATAAGCGAACTCATACTGGAGAGAAGCCCTATGAATGTAAACAATGTGGGAAAGCCTTTGTTTGTTTGAGTTACCAATTGCAACATGAACGAATTCATACTGGAGAGAAGCCCTATGAATGTAAACAATGTGGGAAAGCCTTTGTTTGTTTGAGTTACCAATTGCAACATGAACGAATTCATACTGGAGAGAAGCCCTATGAATGTAAACAATGTGGGAAAGCCTTCAGACGTTCCTCTTACCTTCAAAGACATAAACAAACTCATACTGGAGAGAAGCCCTATGAATGTAAACAATGTGGGAAAGCCTTTGTTTGTTTGAGTTACCAATTGCAACATGAACGAATTCATACTGGAGAGAAGCCCTATGAATGTAAACAATGTGGGAAAGCCTTCAGACGTTCCTCTTACCTTCAAAGACATAAACGAACTCATACTGGAGAGAAGCCCTATGAATGTAAGTAATGTGGTAAAGCCTTCACTACTTCTTCTTATCTTCAAAGACTAAACAAAGTGACACTGTTGAGAAGCCCTATTAATGTAAATAATTGGGAAAAGCCTTCACTACTTCCTTTACATTTAAATACATAAACAAACTCAAACTTGAGAAAAACCCTATGAATGTAAACAACGTAAAAAAGTCTTTGGTAGATCCAGTCAGCTTCATTCACATGAACGAACTCATAAAGGAAAAACACCCTATGGATGTAAATAATGGAAGAAAGCCTTCTATAGATCTTCTCACCTTCACAGACATGAAAGACCTCATTCTTCAGAAAAGCCCGATGGATGTAAACAATTGGGAAAGCCTTCAGTAGTTCCTCTTGCCTTCACATACATGAACAATTTCATAAAAGAGAAAAGCCTTGTGGTCATAAACAAAGTGGGAAGGCCTTCAGTACTTCTGCTTACCTTCAAATGTGTGAATTAACTCATTAGAGAGAAGCCTTTCTAATGGAAGCAGTGTGGGAAATCCTTCACTACATTGAGTCACTTTTATTTACTTGAAAGAACTCATGCTGGAGAATTGCCTTGTGAATGTAAACAATGTGGGAAAACCTTTGCTTGATACAGTAACATTTTAAAACATCAAACAACTTATGCAGGAAAAAATCCTTACTAAAGAAAAAAACGTGAAATGACTTGATTTTTGGGTTCTGTTTTAAACCTGAGAGTAATTGTATTGTAGAAAAGCCCATTGAATGCAAATAAATAAATAAATAAAAAGAGAAATAATTTAATATTCTCAGTCACCTTCAATAACATGAAAGTATTCATGGAAAAGTTGTTGAGTGTGTGTGTGTGTGTGTGTGTGTGTGTGTGTGGTGTGTCTGTTTACATCTCCACATAAACCTAATGTAGAATGATGGATTGTTCCTGGAGGGGCAGAGGCATACAGGGCAAAACTTCTGGCATAAGTAGCAAGTTGCAGGTTTAAACAGGTCTTGAAACCTCAGAGGTCTTGCAGAGCATTTATGGAACATGAATTGTGAAAGAGATTTTGTGAGGATCCCAGTTAAACCACCATGTCTAGATTTTTTTTTTTTCTAAAGGTTGACTGAAGAAATCCAGGGCTAAAAGGTAGGAGGGTGCTGGGGCTGCTCCTGCAGAGGTCCTAGAAGTGGTGGCGGGAACCCGGTGAGACAGACGGTTCCGTGTGCCTAGACCGGGCTCCGGACTCCACAGGTGTCCATGCCCCGCAGGGGTTTCCAAGATGCATCCATCACAGTGATGAAAGGGAACCATCAGATTCTGCGATGAAGCGACCTGGGAGCGATAAGAGCGCAGACTTATCCCAGGCCATGTATTTTCCTCCAAGAGGCCCGTGCGCTCCTCTCCAACGCGGAATTCAGGGCAGGGGCATTTCCCACCCGTGCTAGGTGGCTATCACCCCCAGAGGGCGGCGAGGTGCACGCCATGGTGACCCTCGAGCCCACATTGGCTGCAGCGATCTCATTCCTTCCCGTCTCCCGTTCCCTCTCAAGGTGTCTGGCTGGGAAGTCCAGCCCCCCGACACTCACCCAGGGCCCAGTCCATGCGCTCCTAGTCTGAGGTCTGCTCGCCCAAGCCTTGATCGCCCAAGCCTTGATCGCCCAGCGCCCCAGCCCACGGCTCCTGGTCCTTCCTGCGCCTATTGCAGGGCACCTGCTGGGGACGCCAGCTGTGCCAGTCCATCCGGTGTGGCAGCGGGTGGTGGTAACACCCCTGTACCGCGCTGCCCGGCACTGGGCAGCGCTTGCTTGACTTTATTGGTTAATTTAGTTGGGGGAGTTAAACCACGGGCGCTGGGGTTACGGGGGGGGGGGGGCACCTCGCCGGGCTCCCGGCTTGGCTGTCACTCAGGGGTACAGCACTGATTTCAGTTGGGCAAGGCCGAGGCTTCTGTCCTGTGCTCTCTCCTGGAGAGTTGGCTTCTGCACACTGAGAAAGGGATTGGCCTGCAAGAAACGAAGGAGGAGTACCTTACCCAGCCGTTCTCTCTGTCCTCCTCCCTGGCTCTCTTCTCCCTCATCTCTCCTCAGGTACCCCCACCTCCAGCACTCCCCCAGCCCCCTCCACTCTCTGCTCTTCCTCATCCCCCACTTCCCCTCTTCCCTATCCCTCCATCCTCCTCATCTGACCCCTTTCTCCTCTTCCACCTCTTCCTCTTCCTCCCTCTCCCCCTCCTCCTCTTCCTTCTTTTTCTTTGTACTGGGGATTGAACCCAGGGCCGCTTTACCACTGAGCAAAATCCTTATCCCTTTTTTTTTTTTTTTTTTGAGACAGGGTCTCCCTAGTTGCTGAGAACTTTAGATCCTCATGTCTCAGTCTCCTGAGTTGCTGGATTGCAGGTGCACATCACCAGGATTGGCCCCTCTTACTCTTATTTCTTCCACCTCTGGGTACTGAATTGGGATTGAGAAAGCAAACAAGATGCAAAACCTTACCAGGCTTGTGCTGATTGCTGATGTGCACATGCCCCCTCCTCAACAGGTGAATGGTTGATGATCCTATCATTGGTCCCCTCCAGAATTTTGTGTGCATCTTTCTAGATAAATTCTTTGCCTCTGTTTGGGTTTTGGGGGTGTGCTTTTTTGAGGATGGTTCTGTTCACAGCACTGAGCAGAGCAGTGGACAAGATGAGCAGCTTGCTAGCCCCTGCCAGCTTCCTTAGTGGGTGTGTGCATGACATGCCCAGGTTTACCCTCTTCACAGCATCACAAGGTGTGCATGTCTGGCCCATGGCTTGCTTCCTTCTCCTTGAACGCATCAGGAGCTCTTTGGGTGCCACTGGTGATTCCTCTTCATGGTTTTCCTTTTTCTTTTTTTGCCTTGCTAGTGATTGAACCAGGGCCTTGTGCATTGCTAGGCAAGGCTCTGCAGGTGAACTACATCCCCAGCCCTTTGTTTAAAAAAAAAAAAAAACAACTTTATTTGAGACAGGCTCTTGCTAAATTACCCAGGGTTATATGAGGCAGAATAGAAGAAACAAGAAATTGGTGGAAAGGAGACAAAAGGAAGGACAAGAGAATGAGAATTTAATTCAGAACTTCTGCATTCTTTTCCCAACCTTGTTATCCCTAAGCCTGTCTCCTCCAAGGCTATTGTTCCCAAATTCCTGGGAAATTTCTGTGCACTACTGATTAATCTCCAACAAACAGATTAAGCAAAGTCAGATACATATCTTGAGGAACCTACAATTTAGGGAACTTTAATGAGAGAATGAAGACACTGTGAGCCTGAGGATTCTGAGATTGGCCAGACCACCAGACAGTGTCCCGAGATCGCCATGATAATATCAATTCTACACACCACCCCTCACCAAGTATTCTTTAAAAGAAGAGCCAGGAACCCCCAAGTCATGTCTCTCACCCTGGAGGTAGTCCAGATTCTCCCTTGAATGTGTCTCTACTTTCTAAATAAACCTCATTCTGTGCCTCTGATTGGGTGCCAAGAGCCCCACTGGTCCTGAGTCATGTTCTCCCTTCACTAAGGATCTCTTAGGACCTTTCTCTGGAGACACCTCTGTGTGACATGCCTGTCTCAGCGTCCAAAGCACCTGGGGTACAGTGATTTTTTTTGAGGTGTTTGAGACTGAAAAGTAGGAAAGTGCTCTGCCACTGAGCTACACCTCCAGGCCATTTTAGTTTACTTTACAAGTTCTCATTAAGTTGCCCAGGTTGACACTGGTATTCCAGGACTGGCCTCGAACTCCCGGGCTCACTTCATCCTCCTGAGTAGCTGGACTTCAGGACTAGGCCCCTGTGCAGGCATTTGGCTTGTCATTGATTACAGAATAAAGAGCCTGCCCTCTTGGAGGATTATAACCCTTGAGGTCAAGTTGTCATGAATATGCAAATAATTGTCACCATGTGTTGTGGAGCTGGGTCACCTCTGTTGGTCCAGCACAGCAGTGGGGGACATGGACCATTGGGTTGAGGAACATAGGTGCACCAATTCCTGAAGGAAGTGCTGAGGCTAGGGCGCTGCCTCTGTCGCTCATCGTACTGGTGCTACGTGGGAAGTATAGCTCACAGGCTCTCAGAGTGGGAAGTACAGTAGAAGCAGAAAGATGCAGAGCCAGGTGAAGTTATGAGACCAAAGAAACCCTGAGAGGAGCTCCAAGTTCAGGCTTGACTCTGCCAGCTAAGTGCTCTGGTGCAAGGGACTCTCTTCCTCAGCTTCAGTTTCTCCATGTGTCAAGTGAAGACTCATTTATTAACTCAGCTATTTGACAAGTGCTTTGGTGCATGATATGTGGCAGCTCTCATCTTAGGTTCTAATGATATGCATTGAGCGAGACCTGCAAGTTCCTGTTCTGATAGACCTTAAGTTTCCGTGAGGACCAAAACGATAAATAAAGAAACCAATTCTGTTGTGATGAGTGTCACAGAACGTAAGTGCAGGTGGTGTGATTACATGGCTGGGAAGGAAGGCTGTGGCATCTGAGCTCAGCCTGGCTGTAGAGGAGATGGTTACAGTGTGTCCCTCATAGGGACTCTGACAGAAGTAAACACGATGCCGAGGGCCTGGAGCCTATCAAGTGCTACCTCAGTGTTTTTTTTTTTTTAAGAGAGAGAGAGAATTTTAATATTTATTTTTTAGTTTTCGGCAGACACAACATCTTTGTTTGTACGTGGTGCTGAGGATCGAACCTGGGCCGCACGCATGCCAGGTGAGCGCGCTACCGCTTGAGCCTCATCCCCAGCCCCCTCAGTGGTTTTGATATTGCTATTTCTGTCCTTTGTTTACTTATGTGTGGCTAGAAGTCTTGGAGGTGCTAGAATCCCTCTGAGCTTCTTAGGAGATCCACATTGCCAAGTCCTCTATCAGCCTCTGCCCACAGAGGCACCCTCTGCATCTTCATGACTCTGGTTCTAGGCCGTCTGGGAAACCTGCCTTGATTTCCAGTCAGAATGCACTGTGCCTAGTTTCTCTGTGCTTTTTAATCCCTCGCCCTTTTATACCTATTAGGGATGGTGATGTTTAGTAGTCTCTTATGTATGGTTTAGAATAACTTTACCCATGTACAAGCTTTTTCCTTAAGTCACAGGCTCCCCCACCTGCTGCACATTTGTGTACCAAATAGAATCAGTATATTTGCTGTTTTGTGACTTTTAAAAAGCATATGTTCTGAAGATAGTTTGGTGTGAACACATAGATTTCCAGGTTTCATAGTGTTCTATAGTGTGTACTGTATCACTTCCTGCACCAATCAACACTTAGATCAATATACGTACATGTACATTTTCTTTGTGCATTATCTTTGCCTAATTTGACTATAAGTGAATTCTAGTAGAGGAATTTCTTGGTCAAGAAATTAAGTGGTTTCAAATATTATGATCACTGATAACTAAATAATGATTGTTCTAGAGGAAGCTCTTACCTGTATGGAGAGTAGTATTTGAGCTCCCCTCTCTCCCATTTTAATGAGCTATGTGGTTTATCCTCAATTTGACCAGGGTGATGTTCTGGATTGACTGGGGGGACCTGAAGCCTGAGATTTATCAGAGCAACATGGATGGCTCTGCTGCTCATCGTCTCATTTCAGAGATGTGAAGTGGCCCAACAGCATCTCTGTGGATGACCAATGGATCTACTGGACGGGTGCCTACCTGGACTGCATTAAATGGACTACTTTCAGTGGCCAGCAGCACTCAGTCATTCTGGACCACCTCCCACACCCTTAGTAGGTGCTCAACTCACATGCCATTGCTGTCTTCAGGGCGAGACCTTATTTATTCCACCGTCAGGCAATCTGCCAGAGAGGGTAAAGAGCCTACTAAGGTCCAGAGCTGGGGACTTGTAGGGTCTTGCAGAGATGCTGACTCCTAGGAAGTCTGTTCTTTTCTAAATTTGAAATAATTTACATCAGCCCGTACCAGATAGAGGTGCCAGAGTCCTGGCTGTTACCACTCTTCACAATTCAAAAGGCTGAGAGTTTAGGTAATTTCTCAGGACTGTTCCAAGCTTGGCCTCCAGTGCTGGGATCCTCAGTTTGGCTCAGTCTCTCCATGACTTGTGAGTTTGCTCACTTCATTCCCTACTGACTGGAGATGAGCGCCCTGACACATGTTGCCTTTCAGGTCTCTTTTCACTCTAGAGGACAGAAGAGTTGTCTATCCTTGGGAAGCAGGTTTGGAACTGATCAGATTGGCTGTGGCCAAACTTGAATGCTTCTCTGAGAGTTTCTTTTGTGGATTTGGTGAGGTTTGCATAAAACCCTGATGCTTGCATTCAAGTGGAATTTTGATCAGACCAGTCATTCAGACAATAACTGTTAGTTGTTCCTTGGATAGGGGAGCTCCTGTTCTTTTAGAGGCTTCAGAATAAACACCAAAGAGCTGGACTAACAGGGAAAGGCTTTCTTTCTAGAATGAAACTTACTGGGATAACTGGTCACAGCTCAGAATATTCTGAACTTCCAGACAGCAGGTCCCAAATGGAGGTTCTGGCAAGCCAGCTCACAGGGTGGAGGAACATGAAGACTTTCTACAAGAGGAAGAACACTGGTCAGGCAGAGTCTTTTCCTTTGTCTCCCCAGCGCTGATCTCAGGAAAGGGCCTGTGTGTGGGCAGTCTCACTCAGAGCAGGACCTGGCAGCCTGCATCTTTGCTGTCATGACAATATACACATTATTTAATTTCTTCCTGATGACATCTTAATTTCTTTTCCTGCCTAGAGTGCTGGTGCTTGGTGGGTAAATACAACCTCCTCCTGCCCTCAGCCCCTCACTGATTGGTGGTGTGGCTTCTGTGGCAGCTGGGAGAGCCAGTGTGGGCTTAATCCCACTTGGCACATGTCCAGGGAGCAGCGCTGGCTGGGGGCTCAGACAGTCGCATACCCATTGAGCCCCCTACCTCTGTTGTGATGCTAAATGTCATTCTGGGTTGCTGCCACCCCTGTACCCCACCCTCAACTTCTAAACCCCATGAAGGAAAAGATTGTGTCTGTTTTTTTTTTCTTTCTGTTGTAGCAGTGACTAGCCCTTAGTAGGTGCTCAACTCACATTTGTTGAAAGATGGGAGGAGCAGGACAGGGGAGAGCTACCATGGGTGGAGATGGTTGCTGTCTTCGTGACCTGTCGGTCAAGGTTTTAGGAGCTGCTAAATGAAGCTTTCACCTGCTGGCACTGGAGGCTAAGACTCCTAGGAGGAAGGCTCTTGCCTTCCTCATCCACCCTTTAGCTTTGCTTATCTCCAGCCATACTGATGATATAAAGATCAGGGCATTCCTGAGAATATCAGTCCCTTTAAGCCACCCCTCTTGTCTCTATAGGATTAAGTAACATCTTGACTTTCCTTCATGGACAAAATTCTAGGTTTTCTGTTTTTAACTGGATTGTTAATGTTTTATGGGTCTTGGCTTATCCTGTACTAAGAGAAAATTGACAAGGAAAATAATAAGATTATAGGTATTATTATTATCCCTCTGGGACCAAGGAAGCCGGCACGGGAACACCCTTTGGAGACTATCAAGTGCCCTCCTGATGTACGTCTGTCTCCCTGGTGTATCTTCACAACCGACCTGGGAGGTGGGGAGTGCTGGTATCCCAATCAGTGGTCTGTAAGTGAGAAAATGAAACCTTACCTATACATTAGCTTTCTGAAAGCATTCTCCTAGTATAGGAGCAGGGCTTTGTTACATTTGTGCTGCTAAATGGAAGCGACACCAGTTTTAGAGTTGGAGGAGATGCAGGAATCTTGCTTTTCAGTTGCCATGACTAAAATCTCTGGGCCTCTGTCTAAGGGAGGAAGCCAGCCCTGTTGCTCTGCCTCCCGGGCCTGCATTTCTCTAAGTTGTCACCTAGTGCAGAAGAGGGAGGCTCCATTTCCACCAGCTTGTAAACGTGTGTTTGATGTGACGCAGCAGCTTCTGCAGCACGATGTTCAGGTGAAGTTCCTGGTCCCTGGGGTGCTCCTGCTTGCTGACCTCTCTTTGGCTTGGTTTGGAGTTTGTTCCTGCCATCCTCCCTCTTGATGACCATTTCATCCCAGCCATGTCCAGCTGACATGTGTCACACCCAGCACCCAGGAGTGGCAGGAGAGGGAGTGTATGCTCTGAGCAGGTACAGATGTGATCTCCTGGTGCTGGACAGACAGGTCGGAATCTCAGCTTAGGTGTGATTGACCCTCAAGAGTCACCTTCATTTACACTCCCCACAACAATTCTGTGGGTTAGGATAGCACCTGGATCGAGAAAAGACCGGTTCAAAGGGAAATGTGTGCTGGCAGGTGGGCCACATTTGGGGCTGTGCGCCAGCTGAGGCTGGTCCCTTTGGCCCAGTGCCAGTGACTGCATCTCTACTCCTGTCTTCACCTCCTTTGCAATTCTCTTTTCCTTTGGTTGTGAGCAGGAGGCTTCCAGGACATCGGCACACAAGGCCAGAGAAACAAGTGTCTAGGCCCTGAGACGGGCAGTCTGTGTGAAGCCACCTGCTGCAGCAGCCCCTGGCTGTCAGTGCTGCCGAGTACATGGGGTGCCTCTCGGCCTCCAGCTGCTTGCTCTAACCTGCCTGCCTTTTTCAGACACCCAGAGGGGACTGACCGCATATTCATGATGCATACTGGTCACCCCAAAGCCAGTCCTTCTATATTCTTTTTGGTATCTGCTCCTAATACAGGGTTTTCTGTTAGCCAAGTATAAAATAATTATAAACACATTCATCAAGGGACTGCTTTCATTTGTACCTACTGGTGTTCTTTGGGGGCTTTTTCAGTCTTCCCCAAGTCCTTATGTACTCTGAATAGTCCCATTTTATAGATGAGGACATAAAAGTCAGGTTTAGTAACCTGTCCAGGTCACACCCTCTGTAAGTGGTAAGATTTGAGCCGTGACCTAGTTGACCTCAAAACTTGAACTTCACTGAAACCATCAGGCTCTGTCCCTCTACTGTCTGTGGCTGGAACAGCAGTACTCTGGCAATGTGACAGTAAATTAGAATACTACATTTTGCTTGATTCTGGTTTATGATAAAATATTTGTTGACTTGGAACACTCATTAACTTGAGATATTTGATTAATAGTGAATACATTTCTTGTCTTGATCCTGGATTAATTTTCAAGGAGTGTCAGTGGAATTTATTATTTGTAAAAAGTAATTTTCTCTTTAAAGAGGTTATTTTATACAATTTTTGATATATTAAATCAATGCTGCAATATCTTATGGTATTTTGGAGACCTTGTAATTCTTCAGATACTGCAGGCTTTTAAGCATTAGTAATGAGGGTGAATATTCATTATTTGGTGTAGATTTGATTTTGATAATTGCCAAGTGTTCAGATACTTAAGTGAGAGAATAGCATTTTTGGCTCCAAAACTGGTTCAGGAGGAATTTTCCACCAGAGAAATCTGAAAACGTACTGAAGATGCCCATGAAGACACCTGGAGCTGTGTGGTCTCCTATGGGGACGTGTTTAAAGATCGTAGTTCTCACCTGTGCATTCTTCCCATGAGGACAGGGGTTTTCAGACTGCATACCTTGCTTACCTGGGGCAGTTGGCATCCTGTAGAAGGGTCTGTGGCTGCAGTGGGACTCTGCTGAATTCTTCCATCCTCTGCCACATTCTCTCCAATGTCATACTCAAATTTTCTATTCTGTGGTTCATAGTAGCTGAGGTGCTCCTTCCCTGCTGATCTCTTGCAGGGCTTGGTTTGGCATTTGCCCCTGGATACTGCCTCACAGCCTGCAGTGTCATTCAACTTGGCCGGGATTGGCCTCCTGAAATAGGACACCCCATTTTGGGTTCTGTGCTTTCAGCGCTTCCTTGTTTTCGTAGGAACATTTGCTCTGCATGTGAAAATGTTAATCACATTATTTTAGAGACGCAGTCCACATGAAAATATCATCCTACAGTTGAGTATGTTTAAATAGCATCATATTTTGTTGTTGTTCATTGTCTTGGAAAATTGAGTGGTATGTTGTCTCTGAATACAAAGAACATGTTCTACGTCCCTTTTTAGTTGTTTCTCATTAGTAGTGGCTCAGAGTCAATTTTGAATCCCCCTTTATAGCCATGGGTTTGTGATTTGAGCTAAAGAGCAGTTGATGCTCACCAACTACCAGGGAGAGCTGCTGACTGGTACTTCTTCTCTGGTCACTTGGATATTCTATTATGGTAATTGTGTTTTTATGATCGACTAAGTTATTTGCTGAAGGTTTTTTGAATGTTTCTTCACATGGATCTCTCTCTTTATCTGAGTGTGCTTATTTTATCTATTTAGCAATGTCTCTTACTGTCTTAGAATCAAAGTGACTTTGCTGCTTTTATTTTTATTTGTAATGTCACTTAAAATCAACACATCCAAAGCTATCAAATGTATCATTACCCATATCATCACCCATATTGTCATTCACTCTTTGGGCAGGGCTTATTTGGAATATCTTGACTGGATGGAAGCAGATTACTTGGTTGTATGATAAAGGTGGTGTTGGGGTGTCTGACTAGATCTCACAATGGAACAATCGGCAGTTGAGTTTTATCAAAGTTTTAATGTTTATTTTCTTGTTTTCATTATTAACATGAAAACTCAAAATAAAGCAACATACATTTCACAAGTCTTTGGCTTCTGTGTTATCCCATAGTTGTGTCATGTTTCCAATTGTTAAAGTGGGTTATGCAGTCTCCCTACTTTACCCTCTGGAAAGGTGTAGGGAGCAGAAAACACCTTTGCCATTTTTGTTTATTCACATAGCCTCTCTCAAGTGCAGTGATGGAATTTTTGTGAAATGTCACTCTATTTGCTAAGCTGAACCAGGGGGAAAAATTGGACATATTAAAATAGATCAACTCTAGTCCTTTTGTGGGTTTGTTTGATGGTGGCTAATGAGTACTTTGGTTGGTTCTTCATTTAGTTCCTCAGCTGTGCTCTGGCACAAAGGAGTTGAGAAGGGCAACCTGGAATTCTGTCCAGGCCCCAGCATTACCCACATGCTTGTTCTAATGAAGGGCCTTTGCATCCGAAGGAACCCACTCAACATAGCTCAAGTGGAAAATGTTATTGGCAGAATCAAGGGAGGCAGTAAGGAACCCAAGATGGGAGATGAAGGGGAGCCTTAGAGGAACCGCAGCTGGGAGTAGCAAAGCCATGCTCTTTTTCTGAGGCCCTGGTGTTCCCTTTTCTCCCCATAAGTCTCCTATCTGCAGGCCAGAGTGCTTCTCCAGAGTGCTTTGGCTTGAGAGATTTTGACACCTACTCTGTACCCCTTCTTCCAGCTCTGGATGCCTAATGGCTTTCTATGCTTTTAAAGGCCCAATTCCATTTTCCCAGGAGAAACATGTGCCGCATGCATGGCTTGTATAGTGCAGTGGAGCTGATGTGGTAGGCATGTCTGGAGAAACCATGGCTGTGTGGGTCAGGTCCTGACCCAGGGTCCTGAGCAGAGGAGGCGCTGATCTGTAGGGAGAGGAGGCACAGCATGCCGTGTTCTAACCCAGCATGCTGCTGTGTATCTTCTCTCCTGGAGGCAATGCCTTTGTGTCCAGGCCCTGCAGCCTGCTGTGCCTGCCCAAGGCCAACAGAAGTAGAAGCTGCAGGTGTCCAGTGGAAGTGGCCAGCAGTGTTCTCCCTTCTGGGGACCTGGTGTGTGACTGCCCTCAGAGCTATCAGCTGAGAAACAATACCTGTGTCAAAGGTGGGTCCTTCTGCCCTCAGCCTCCTTCACTTCTTCCCACCTCCCAGCCATGATACCATGTTCCCTAATCATCGGGGGACACTGGAAGAATCCCAGGCAGAAACAAAATCCACTGGGGACTTAGAGGCATCTGGTTTGGTGCTAAGGCCTGTGGCAGGTCGGTGCTCATTCAGAACAAGCCCGAGCTATTCACGCGAAAGTAGTGGCTCTGCCTTTGGTTTAAGTGTCAGGTGACACTGGCTTTCTTTGAGGTCTGTCCTTCTTCTCTAAGTCTTCCTCTCCTCACCCACCCCTCCTATCTAGATTCCTTATCTTTTCCTGCTGCAGCTTTATCTTTTTCTTTGCATTACTAGGGATTGGATAAGGGCCTTGTACATGCTAGACAGACATTTTATTACCACTGAGTTATAGACCCAAAGGTTTTTATTTTTTGTTTTGAGAAAGAGTCTTACTAAGTTACTCAATTGGCCTCCAACTTTTGATCCTCCTGCCTTGGCCTCCTGCACAGTTGGAAGTAGCTGAGATTACAGGCATGTGCCACCACACACAGATTCCCACTGTTTACAAGTTGGACTAACCTGCCTTAGAAACATGACTAGCTTGACCCCTTCAGAACTGACCACACTAGCCTAGTAGTCACCTGTCCACCACCCCAGACCCAAACAGCCTGAACTCTCAGACCAATGTTGGCAAAGACCTGGAAGTTCTGACTTCCAAACTATGACTAAACAGCTGTCGCAAACTTATTCTCAACCTGCTTTGAATGTGGACACATGCATTCAAAATATTTTCCTTTTAAGAACCTGTTTGAAATTTTCCCTGTTTTCTCCTTTACCTCTTCCCCAGGCCCCAGTCTCATATTTTTGTCAGTGACAACCCCTAGAAGGGGCTTGCCAGGAAGTGCTTGGCTGATGGCCAGAATTCCTGCGTTTCCTTATGTCCCAGATTACATTTGTTTTGTAATCCTAACCTCGTTTCTCACCACAGCCTTTGAGACCAGGGCAGTGAATCACTCAATGGAGACCCTATAATCCTCCTTCCTTAAGAAATAACAGGAGGGAAGATGGAGAACCTTCCTTCCTTAAAAACAGGAGACTTTCAGGCTCTGGGTGTCATCTTACAGCTCTTTGGAAAGGGTGGGAGGTGGCCTAGCATGTGACCAGTATTGCTTCCCCTCCTGGTCGGCTGAGGCACTGTGGGTAACCCCCTGATCTGGCTGCTTTTAAGTAGTCGGAGTCGGTAGCCTGATCTTGAGGGTAGAAAAAACACAAATGTATTTTGTCTTGGTGCTTGGGCGAGCCTTTCTACATCCCCAGGGATTCAGTCACCTCCCCTGTCCTTGGAACCCTGCCCCCCTTGACCTCATTGGATGGAAATTTTTAATGAACCTAGAGTCCCCCCAATAAAAGTCCACTCCAAGAACCGTGCTCTCTCTCTCTCTCTCATGAGATTCCTTGCTCTCCTGTTTGGGGAGCTTGAGGCTGAGGGCAGAGGAGCCATTCAGGAGCTTGATTTAAAGGTAAATTGTGTGTCTGTGTTTTATTTGATGCCTTAGGAAGTTCACTGAGAGACCTCTAGTTTAGCTGTCTGCGTGGGTCATAGATGGCAGGAAAGAAATAAAGTCAACAACTGAATTGTAAGAGGAGGGCAGACAGGTTCTTCATGATCCTCTTTAGAGTACTTGTAATTTTGCAAACAAGAGGACAATCATCATGGGTCTTTGACCCAGTTGACTAAACAGAGCAGTGTGTGTGTGTGTGTGTGTGTGTGTGTGTGTGTGTGTGTGTGTAAGTGCCTACTTTAAAGATGTCATGGAGCAGAAAAAATTCTCTTCATAGTCTCTGGATCCCACTGAGTTATTAAAGTCACTCTATATAGATGTATAATTATATAAAACTGTATGGCCATCCCTTGGTACTCCAGGGAATCTGTCCAGTATTTCAGTGGATTCCAATTCCATGAAGCCTCAAGTCCCTTCTATAAATTGGCCCAGTGTTTGCATAGAACCTACACATATTCTCCTGTGTACTTTAAATCATTGCCAGATTACTTACAGTAACTAACACAAATGCTATTAAGTATGTGTAGTGTTGTATTATTTGGGGAGTAATGATAAGAAAATAAGTTTTAATATGTTCAATATGGACAGTTTTTTCCCCTGAATATTTTCAATCCATAGTTAGTTGAATTTGAGGAAATTAATTTCATGGATACATAGAACTGACTGTATAGATATTATAGGTATCCATGTATTGAATATGTGTGTTACTTTGTAGACACAGTCCAGATTTGCTGGTATACTGAGTACTATGTAGTGCTGATTCAGTGTATTTGCTACCAAGTACAACCAACTGATGTCATCAGAACCACCCATAAGTATTCATCTAAACCTGCCTTTTAATTCAATGTAGAAAGAAAGTCCTGTGGTCCCACAGTAAGAAGGATATTGGTTTCATTTCCTCCCCACCCATCTCTGATGTTTAGAGAACACCTGTCTTTGCAACCAGTGTCATTGAGGCAATGGGAATTTTTTTTTTATCATCTGAGTTTTTGGCAAGTAACAATTTATGACAGTTTCATCCCCTGACCTGAAGTCACATACATATTCAAGGAAGAGTCCTGCTGAAAATTTTCACCTGAATAGGTTCAGGAGAAGCAGAATTCACAGAGGCGCTTCACAGAAAACATGAGAGCTGCAGCCCCGGAGAGAAAATGCTTCAGTGAATCAGTTTTCATATTGTTGGCTCTACTGTGGGCATGAAGTAAGAAATGAAGAGAACTTTCTCTGGATCAGGGTAACTTTAATTTTTTTAATGTTATACATAACAATAGGACTCACTTTGACATAATTATGAAAGCATGGAATATAATTTGTTAATCTTTAATGACTCTTAGAAAATAGTGTGACCTGGGCTGGTAAAGCAATCTGTGGGAAGGAAAAGATTTTATACTTGTATAGAGTAATTCTTCAGATTTGCTTTAAGATGTCTGAAAATATTGTAAATCTCTGCAGAGAAAACTTCCGTTTTACCTTATAATAAATAAATTTAATCTTTCCTTTATAAGAGAACATAAAACTATGTGTGTGTGTGTGTGGGGGGGGGTGGTGCTGATTGATCCCAGGGCCTGTGCATGCAAGGCAAGCAAGCACTGTATCAACTGAGCTATATTTCCAGACCTAAAGCTATTTCTTGATTTGTGAATTTAGATATTTTGACCAGCAGAAATACAAGAAGGAAACAGAAGAAATAGTTTATTCTTGAAGATTTTGGAGCCAGGACTCATTTTTAATTTGTTTTTAAGTCTAATAAAATATTGAAAAATATTTGAAGATTTTTATATAAGACTTTTGTTAGGCAGAAAGAATCTTATTCCTTCCTGAATTAATCTGATACAACATCTCAAAATCTCTGGGACACTATGAAGACCATTCTAAGAGGAAAGTTCATTGCATGGAGTACATTCCTTCAAAGAAGAAAAAGTCAACCAATAAATGATCTAACCTTACTTCCCAAAGGCCTAAATAAATAAGAACAAATCAACCCCCAAAGCAATAGAAGACAGGAAATAATTAAAACCAGAGCTGAAATCAATGAAATTGAAACAAAAGAAACAATTGAAAAAAATGACAAAACAAAAAGGTGGTTCTTTGAAAAAATAAATAAAATAGACTCTTAGCCATTGCTAATGAAGAGAAGGAGAGAGAAAACTCAAATTAATAACATTTATGATGAAAAAGGAAATATCACATCAGACAAAACAAATACAGCAGATAATTAGAAATTTTTTTTGAAAACTTGTATTCCAATAAAATAGAAAATATTGAAGGCATCGACAAAGTTCTAGAGTCATATTATTTGTCCAAATTGAATCAGGATGATATACACAATTTAAACAGATCAATTTCAAGTTATGAAATAGAAGATGCTATCAGAAGCCTACCAACCAAGAAAAGCTCAGGACTGGATGGACACACAGCTGAGTTCCACAAGACCTTTAAAGAACTAACACCAATACTCCTCAAACTATTTCATGAAATAGAAAAAAAGGGACACTTTCAAACACATTCTATGAGGCCAGTGTTACCCTGATTCCAAAACCAAGCAAAGATACATCAAAGAAAGAAAACTTCAGACCAATATCACTAATGAACATAGATGCAAAAATTCTCAATAAGTTTCTGGCAAATTGAATACAAAAACTTCAAAAAGATAGTGCATCACAGTCAAGTACAGTTCATCCCAGGGATGTAAGGTTGGTTCAACATATGGAAATCCATGTAATTCATAACATCAATAGACTGAAAGATAAAAAATCATATGATCACCTCAATAGATGCAGAGAAAGCATTTGAAAAAATACAGCACCCCTTCATGTTCAAAATGCTAGAAAAACTAGGAATATCAGGAACATATCTCAACATTGTAAAACCTATCTATGTGAAGCCTCAGGCCAACATCATTCTAAATGGAGGAAAAAATGAAAGCATTCCCTCTAAAAACTGGAACAAGACAGGAATGCCCTCTTTCACCACTTCTCTTTAACATAGTTATTGAAACCCTAGCCAGAGAAATTAGACAGATGAAAGAAATTAAAAGTATACAGATAGGAAAAGAAAAACTGAAATTATCATTATTTGCCAACGATAAGTTTCTATACATGGAAGACCCAAAAAATTCCACCAGAAATCTTCTAGAATGAATAAATCAATTCAGCAAAGTAGCAGGATACAAAATCAACACCCATAAATCAAAGGCATTTCTGTACATTAGTGACAAATCCTCAGAAAGAGAAACTGAAAAAACCACCCTATTTAGAATAGCCTCAAAAACAACAACAACAACAACTTGGGAATCAACTTAATGAAAGAGGTGAAATTATAGGAGTTCTGTGTTTGGGATTGGGGTCCCTGATGACTTCAGGGCTGTGGCATGCTTGGTGCCTGGGAAAGTTTCTGTGCAAAGGCATAGGATGCCAAGTTGCTATGGTAATGCCCTCTATGCTGAGTCTTATCAGCTTCCACCTTAATCTTAGGCACATATCTCCTGGGAATAAAGGAACTTACTTGCTTGATAACTACAATGTTTCACCAAGCTCCGCTGCTCCTGGATCTGCCCACCTAACAGTGACTTCAGACAATGGACTTTCTTGAGAACTGCACAAAGCTCCTAACATTGCATATTATAACTGTGAAATGTAACTACAAAATAAGCAACCTTACTGATACTCTAAACAATAATGTGGTTATGGTACTAATGACCTAATGTTACCTATTGATGTAAAGAAAGTTTGGCTGCTTGGTCTCCCAGCCACTCTGCCACCTTCCCTGCCTCTGCATCTTGTCTCTGTCTCTCTTTATTATTATTCCTTACATGAAAGACCTCGACAATAAAAACTACAGAATGCTAAAGAAACAAATTAAAGAAGGCCTCAGAAAATGGAAAGATCTACCTTGTTCTTAGATAGGTAGAATTAATATTGTCAAAATGACCATACTACCAAAAACACTATACAGATTCAATGCAATCCCAATCAAAATCCCAATGACATTCCTCATAGAAATAGAAAAAGGAGTCATGAAATTCATCTGGAAAAACAAGAGACCCAGAATAGCCAAAGCAATTCTTAGCAAGAAGAGTGAAGCTGGTGGCATTGCTATACTAGACCTTACAGAGCAATAACAAAACAGTATGGTATTGGCACCAAAATAGACCTGTAGACCAATGATACAGAATAGAGGACAGAAACAAACCCCATAATTTCAGTATCTCATTTTAGACAAAGGTGCCAAAAACATATATTGGGGAAAAGGTAGCCTTTTCCACAAATGGTGTTGGTAAAACTGGAAATCCCATGTGACAAAATGAAATCAAACCTCTATCTCTCACCATGCACAAAACTCAACTCAAAGTGGATCAAGGACCTAGGAATTAAACCAGAGACCTTGTTCCTAATAGAAGAAAAAGTAGGCCTAAATCTCCATCATGTGGGACTAGGCCCCAACTTCGTTAATAGACCCCTATAGCACAAGAATTAAAACCAAGAATCAATAAATTGGATGGATTCTACCTAAAAATTTCTTCTTGACAAAAGAAACAACCAGTGAGGTAAATAGAAAGCCTACAATATGGGAGCAAATCTTTACCACAAGCACATCAGATAGAGCACCAATCTCTAGGATATATAAAGCACTCAAAAATCTTAACACACACATACACACACACACAAAAAAAAAAAAAAAAAAAACCAAACCCCAAACCAAAACCTAATAATAAATGGGTCAAGGAACTGAACGAACACTTCTCAGAAGAGGATATGCAATCAACAAATATATGAAAAAATGTTCAACATCTCTAGCAATTAGAGAAATGCAAATCAAAACTACTCTAAGATTTCATCTCACTCCAGTCAGAATGCCAGCTACCAAGAATACAAACAACAATAAGTGTTGGTGAGGATGTGGGGAAAAGGCACACTCATACAATGCTGGTGGGATTGAAAATTGGTGCAGACAATCTGAAAAGCAGTATGGAGATTCCTTGGAAAACTTGCAATGGAACCACCATTTGACCCAGCTATCCCTCTCCTCAGTTTATATCCAATAAACTTAAAAACAGCATACTACAGGGACACTGTCACATCAATGTTTATAGAAGCACAATTCACAATAGCTAAATTGTGGAACCAACCCAGATGCCCTCCAGTAGATGAATGGATAGGGAAACATTGGTATCTATACACAATGGAATATTACTCAGCATTAAAAGAGAATAAAATCATGGCATATGCAGGTAAATTGATGGAGTTAGAGAAGATAATGCTAAGTGAAGTTAGGCAATCCCATAAAACCAAAGGCCGAATGTTTTCTTTCATATGAGGATGGTGACTCACAATGGCAATGGTGAGGGGGAGCATGGGAGGAATAGGAGAACTTTAGATAGGACAAAGGGGATGGAGGGGAAGGGAGGGGGCATAGGGTAGGAAAGATGGTGGAATGAGTTAGATACCATTACCCTAAGTACATGTATGAAGAAATGAATGGTGTGAAAATACTTTGTGTACAACCAGTGACTTGAAAAATTGTGCTTTATATGTGTAATATAAAATGAATTACATTCTGCCATCATATATAACAAATTTGAATAAATAAATAATTTAAGAAAAAAAAGAAGCCTACATCCACAAGTCTGGGATCTGCACTGTTGTGAAACCTGGGTACCCATAGGGAATGCACTTTTATCAAGGGATACAGCAAGGGCCTCAATGAAGCACAGGCTACAAGTGTTTACAGAACATCTTGGACTCCCTGTGTCTAGGGACCATAAAGTTGAGAAATTAGACATCTCATCTAGGACATGGTAGAACTGATCACAGAATGGGTGCAAGGAAAGAATCATACCACTTATGACCTGTTTATGTGTCTTTGTGCTCTATTGAACAATTGAGACTGAATGGAAATAGAACAGCACTCCTAGGAAATGAACCATGGCTTAGATTACACCACTAAGTAACAACAGAGACTAATAAGTGATATCTGAGGATGAAAAGAAACTAGTGTCAGGCAGGGAGAAGTGAGGAGATGCCCACTGGTTGTGGCCTTTGGAACTGCAGTAATGGGGTTATTATCTCTAACTTTTCTCTTAGCTTTCCTACAGGTCTGTTGGAATCCTGGAGAAATCCCGGAGAAATCCCATGGGCATGTACAGAGAACCAGATCTGCATGGTACAAGATGTGGTTTGACAGTCACAGAGGCATGCTCCAGACCTCCCTTTGAGAATGGGCCCAATACCAGTGTTAGTGCAATCAAAGACTTGAGTCCCTTAACTAAAGTATTCCAGATCATGGCCTGAACCCAGGGAAACTCTAGTTATAGGCACATGCCAGGCTACAGACTTGAGATGGGGAGGCTAATGTTGACAAGTTCCACTTTTAATCCCTCTAGACTTCCCCCTGTGGTTTCTAGATATACCTGTGCTCCCTCCCAGAATCAAAAGGTGGCTTAAAATGTTAGGTAAACTTGGTTTTCATGAGTAATCTAAGTTAAAAGTGAATAAATCAGATTAACATAAATGGGACAAACATCAAAAATATGGTTTTTAAAATTGTTGCTTAAGATTGCTTTTTTTCTGGTCTTCACTGAAAGCATGGGTTAAAATTCTACTTTCATGCATGTTCTAAAATACTCTCAGGATGATAGGATACTGTTTTATTTGGATCCAATGTCACCAGACTTTAGGCTCCTGAAGGTCAACACTCCTGAACTCCTGACTTGGGCAAGGGGTATCTGAGCCAGGTGCAGTGGCACCCACTCCTCCACATGCTGTGTATCCTTCACTATCTAAGCTAAGGAAAACATCATGTACAATTTCTTGTTTCACATTCTCTTCCCTGTAAGCACTGGGTTTGGTAATCCTTTCTTATTTATCTGTTTTTCATATCTGTTACTGGCCCTTTTGGATGAGAGTTATATTACATTGATCTTATCAGCAGTCTCTTAAATATCTGATTGAATGGGCCACCTATAAGTAAAAACCTGCCTAATAGAAAGATGTTTCACTATCTCATCTTTAAACAATCCTCTGTATAAATATATAATGTTACAATTAAGGTTGGTCTGTCTAAAGTAAAATATATGAAAGAAATTCTAAGTGTACAGATATTTATTCAATTATATGTTACAGAGTCTAAACAGTCAGGCACTAAGTTTACCAGAAGATAATCCTAAGTACTTTCTTTTATACATGGCCATAAAAAGGCCACACTGTTATTTGAAGATCTGACTTATATCAGTTTACTTTGACTAAATCAATTTCTAATCATTAACACTGTTTCCTAAATGTATAAGAAACTTCAGGGTATCTTTTGATTTTTGTTAACCCATGCAGACCCATGATTATTGTTACCATACTCTCTAAATTCTAAATTGTGCTTTGAAAGTTAAACTTAATTAAATGTAAGGCTTAGGAGAACACATTGCCACATTAATATTCTCCAAACCAAAATTATCTGTAACAAAAATCTCACACTTATATAGAAAAAACAAATTGGATTGATATTAATTCATCTCATTTAATGTTTTATAGCTGGATAAAGTAAACTGTTATCAATACATTATATATACAAGTTTTTGTTACTCTTCACACTAGAATTGGTATTAAAATGCATTTTTAAAAGAAAATATGGAGAGCATAATCTGTTTAAAGGTAATGTAAAACATGAAAACATTAATGCACATATCCACACAAAAGGAAAGTTAAAAGCTCTTTTAGTCTTTCTCTAATTCATGTTTTAAATACAATGTTATGTTAACTAATGGTCATATAGACTCAATAAACAATATGTACAAACTTTGTAAAATGACATTTAAGAGACAAAATCAGCTTCAGAACTAAAACATTTTACCTAAAATTTATCAAGAGCCATAACTTACCTGAGATAAGGCCTTGCCTTCCACCTTATTACATGTTGCAGTGGCTCCAAAACAGACCAAACTTCTGTTCATTTAAGGTTGCGTTCTGAAGATTGATGCTTCTTACAAAGATTACCATGGTCTCAAACAGGGATATAAAGTATAAGGCAGCCAAAGTTCAAGAGAGATAGTATATACACTGAACATGTTTTTACTCTTTTTTTTTTTTTTTTTGGTATGGAGAATTGAGCTCAGGGACTCTCAACCACTGAGCCACATTCCCAGCCCAATTTTATTAGAGACAGTCTCACTGAGTTGCCTAGTACCTCCCTGTTGCTGAGGCTGGCTTTGAACTTGCAATCCTCCTGTCTCAGCTGCCCAAACCCCTGGAATTACTGGTGTGTGCTACCATGCCCAGCCATGAACATGTTTTTCTCTTGTAATTTCATTTTTTATTTTCCTTGTAAACTCAATAACTGCTGACTCTTAAGGTTTTTCAGAGGTACTACTTCAAGAACACACAACCTAGATTAATTTGAGATAATAAGCCATCACCTACAGGGAAGACCCCAATTAAATATAAGGGATAAAAGACAATAAAGTTATAGACATTGAAGTTAAAACCCAGTACTTTTACTGATGAGACTGGCTTGCTGGATGATTAAGATCAAGGCTTAAAAATTGAGGTTAAAATAAAGAAGGCAAGGCTTTTGCCCTCTGAGTCAGCCTAAACCCGGGTAATGAGAGAACTTCTCTAAGGAACTTTACAACTCTGGGCCACATAACCTCCTGGGCAGGGAGATTAATGAGACCCCTGGAGAATGGAAGGCCAATCAGTGCACTGCTACAAATAGGGGGATCACTGGAAAAGGGAGACAAACCTAATGTTTCCAAGAGAAGCCATCTCATTAAGGAGACCCTAACCCATCCTACCTAGCAGATGACACTAAAAGAGCTAAGAAGCTGCTTTCAAGTTCCCCAAGAATTACCCCTTGCAACATCTGCAGTGGGAACTCAGCTGACTCTTAGTAGCAGATAGAAACCAGGTCCATTTGAACAGCACCTAGCAAAAACAGCTATAACCAAAATACAGCCATCTGAGCATTTTAGAGGAAAAAAATTTTATATGTAACTTAGGAGGTACACTTATGTCAGTCCCACAGTCCTTGATGTCCCCAAATTTCTAAAACTTATGCTTTATGAGGATCATATTTGCCCCTGTGTAAGAATGGCCATAGCCTAAGGAACTCCATTTAAAAATAAAACTGCAGTCCCCACCAGGCACGCCTACAGAGCCCTCCAATATTATCATCAGGCATAAAATAAGTCACTTTCCACAACCCTGATAAAACTCAGAGTGAAGTCACTGCCATTTGCTTTCACCCTGATAAGAGTCAAAGGTGTGGGATCAGGACAGAAAACCACCAAACCATATGTCCTGACTCTAAGATGAAAGACGTCACTAAGATGTCACTAACAGCTGATAGGGACTGAAAGGGCACACGGAAGCCCCCAAATTTAGTATAAATGATGAAGAAAATGAACAGACACCCAGCCAGCTGACACTGATGCTCACCTGCCAGAGAGCCTGATGAGGACCTGGACTGACACCTCACTTCTCATCATCTGCCTGATCCTTGGCATTGCTCTCCAACTCTACAGCAGCCTCCTGACCCTGGTGAGAATGATGGTATGCCCTTATGACTGTCTCTTTGGCAAGCCATCAACTCCATGCCAGGAGAAGCCTCCATCAGTTCCTGACCTGGTCACTGTGGTCTGAGTGAGTGGGCATCTGCTGGACTGAAGACCTAAGGCTTAAGACTTTATACCTAGTACTTAAGCTTAAGAGGGGATGTCTGTATTAGGTCTGTAATGAAGAGGTGTGTTTGCAGTGCTTAGAGTTAACTTAGAATTTTTTGCTTTGAATTGATTATGTCTATTGCAGTGCCTAGCATTAAGAATTGTCATTTTCTTGATTAAGAACCTATAGAGTAAAATTGTATTGAGTGATTTGAGTGAATAAAGTATTGAAAAGGGCAGAAGCAGTGGACATTCTTTATTTCTACCCTCAACTGCAGATGTCACAATTTTGTCCATCGTGACACCCTGCCTACCAATATTAAATTGATCTCTATACCTCAATTTTCCTTACTTCTCAAATGGACATTTAACCCCACCACCAAAGCCTGCCATTTCAATAACAGCCCACAGCAGATACAGGAGGGTCTTGACATACTAAACACAGAGAAGGGAGGCCCTTGTGCCTTTTTAGGAGAGAAATGCTGTAATTTTGCCAACAAATCCAGAATATTCCAAGGAAAAATAGCTGAGCTCTAGGAGAGCATTGAGAAATTCTTCCAGGAGCAGCAGCAGTCATCTCCCTGGAATCATTTGGGCCAGACTCTCCCCTGGTTATTCCCGTTGATGGGCCCTCTTCTTATCTTCATCATAATGCTCTTAATAGGACTTTGTTTGGTAAAATGCTTGACAATTTTTTTTACAAGATTGAATAAAGGCACTGTAAGAAGCATATGCCATATACATGCTGGGACTCACTAAGTTGCTGGGAACAAGGAACAGCAGCCTTTGGCATGCTTAGTCATGTCTGCTTGCAATTGATATCTACCCATAAGGGGTGCTAGCCATAGGCATGCTTAGCAATGACTGGTTACAATTGATAGGAAGTACGGCTCCGTGGACATGCACAAAGATCATACCCAATTGCAATTACATCACCTCACTGGACATAACCAACGGACATTGACTTTCAAGAGGTGTGACCAATCACCAATGTACACCACCAATGTGGAACTGTATCTAAACTGCTTGTCCTGACACATTGCAGGTTTTGCTCCAAGGACATTGGTGAGACTGGCCACCTTGCTGTCTGTCTCTGGATCAACTCCACCATTCCCTGATGTCCAGCCATCGACTGAAGAGAACAACCAAATGAAGACAATGTCTGCTCTTCAGCTAAGAGAAGTCATATGGCATAGGAGGTATTTTGGGGCTCATGGTTGCCCTAGGATTCTGTGATTTGTTTGTAGCATTTAATTGTCCTGGGATAGTTTGACTTGCTTAAAGTGTTTAATTTGTGTGCATTGAATTCTAGTTGGGGTGCCACAGCACACCCGACATTTTTTGCCTTAATTGATTATATCTGTTGATTGGTATGATTGAATATACGCTTGCTTTTAAAGACAATGTTGAATCTGTGACACAAAGAAAAGACCACCGACTCCAATTTTAAACCAAGTTAAAGCAAGATTATATTGTGTATACAGGAGAGCTGATCAGTGACTGCCTCATCCAAAGGCTGGGAAAGAGGACAGCATCCGGTCTAAGAGCAGGGTGGTTTTTACTAAAAAAAGTTACAAAGACAGGTGTCTTGGGAACTTACAGCTAACAGCGTTCTTACAATACAAGGGCAGATAGCATATTAGTGATCTACATGGCTTAATATTTCAAGGTAGGGAGTAAATTCAGATTCCAATATCAGAATATATGAGGCACTGCTGAGGTTTCAGAGAGGGTTGTTATCTGGTCAGAGAGAGTAAGACATGGGTAAATTCAAAGTACAGGCAGGAATTCCAAACAAGTTTAAAAACCAAATGTGGTCAGCCAAATAGAAATCTTAATATTTTACAGTAAAACAGAAATGAACCTTTCATGACCTTGTGTTGAGATGGCTCCCAATCTTAAAATGGAATTAGTCTGGGTTTTTCACACAATCCACTTCTGAGTAATGATTAATAGCAACACTTGCAACAGGCACTCACAAATCAGACTATAAACCAGCTCTTTATGAGCCAATATGGCCCCCTCCTGGAAGTTCTGGCCTAAGCCCTTCTTCACCCCCATTCAGCTCCAAGAAGCCAGAACAAACTAACAAATGATGCTCCTTATCTTTGTAAGACAAAAGGCCAGAATGATGGATCCCTAGGTCAAAGTAACCTCATTTTGAAAATCAACACCTGCCCAACCAGGCATGACCTTCCCATTAGGCCTGCCCTGAAAGAGTCCCTAACTGCTGAAACCTCAGCAAAGACATCAAGCAGAATCACAGGACCAGTTGGATTATTTTTAAACTACTCTGTTGTACTCAACTACATAATCAAGAAGTTTCCCCAGCAGGCTGCCGTGCCTTGCAGAAGGGCAGCCTGGAGATATTCTCTGTCAATACTCCTTTGCTGGAATTCAGAGCTGTATATTTATTTATTGACCCAAATAATAAGAACAATTCTAAGTAAATGTAAACCATACACAGCAGAGGCAAAAGACAGACTTCCCAGTTACTAAATCAGTGTGCTTATTACCAGGAATTTGGACATTGGAAAAATGAATTCCATCAACGTAATTGGAGGGACTTCCCTAAGCTGCAGGCCAGTGTCCCTCAGCCAAAATCAGTTATAAATTTAGAAGAATGGGGGGGGGGGCGCATGGCCCTTTCAAACTATTCCCCCAGGAGCCCATGGTGACCTTCTCAATTGGGGCCAACCTGTAAATTCCCTAGTGGATACAGGGGCTTCACATTCAATATTAAAGAAGCCCCAGGACTCCTTACAACAAAACTATGGTAGTATAAGGGGCAACAGGAGAGAAAAATTTAAATGGACCACAAATTGACTGTTAACATAGGACACGGAACTGTAACTCACACTTTCTTTGTTATAACTGAATGCCCTTTCCCATTGCTGGGGAGGGACATTTTAAGCAAACTTCAGGCAACTATATCATTCTCGGGGGAGATACCTACACTACAATTGGGAAGCACCACCAAAGCTTTGACTAGGACCTGGCCATTAAGTGAGGAATATCTGCTCTTTCAAATTCCAACCCAAGTTCCAGATGGAAAATGGAAAAAATTATTAATCCAAGAATTTCTTACTGTTTGGGCTGGGAATATCCCTCCTGTTTAGCCAAGCATGTGCCACCAGGCCATAATACAACTGACATTTGGGGCTATACCCATTCAGGTTAAACAGTACCCCCATCAGCTTTGAAGTCATAGAAGGAATTAAAACCCATATCAGGCATCTCCTGGAAATAGGAATACTCACTAGATGCCAATCAGCTTGGAACACCCCTTTGTTTCCATTCAAAAGCCAAGAACGCAAGATTATAGACCAGCACAGGACTTAAGGGAGGTAAAAAAAAAAATGGGTAGAAACCATATACCCAACTGTCCCAAACCCCTACACTTTGCTCACCAGAACATGTGGTCTATACAGTATTGGATATGAAAGATGCCTTTTTCTCCATTTCTTTGTCAAAACTGGGTCAGCCTATCTTTGCTTTCAAAATGACTGATCCTAAGTGGGGGATATTGGGACAACCGACTACCCCAGGGATTCAAGAACTTCCCCACTTGCTGCAGTCTGGCTGGGCACACAATCACGAGCCACCACACAGCTTGTAGATTCAAACAGCAACTCTTTATTCCCGAACTCACACCAGCTGTCTATAATCATATTCTGGGGAAATCCACGTTCTCTGCCCAAATCCATGTTCTCTGCCCAAATCCACCCTACTCGGCTTCTGACTCCCAAAAAATACTGTCTGAATCCCGTGAGAACTCAAGGGGAACTCAGGCAGCAGGATACGCCCTATTCCCAGCAGGAATAATCTTAAACCTGGGACCACCCTAAACCTGGATAGTCCTAAATCGGGAACGCCCTAAACTCGGATCTGCCTTGGTCCTTGAGCAAGGTCACTACATGCAATGTCACTGCAAAATGTCCTATTTCCACGAGTCCTTCCACTAAGCAACATGGGGTACGCTGGCAAGGAAATTGTCATACCTACTTGGCTAATGGCTCCCAGCACCCACCATCTTTGATGAAGCACTCAACCAAGGCCTGAGCCTTTTCCACAGTGGGTACCCCGAGATAACCTTGCTCCTATATGTGGATGATCTCTTGTAGCAGCAAAAGGCAAGGAGGACTGCTTAAGGGGCTTGCTGGGTGTACTGAGTCTCCAAGAAAAAGGCACAAATCTGTTCTTCTCAGGTTACTTATTTAGGAAAAGAACTGAGGGAAGGGAAAGGCTGCTGTCCCAAGCTCGCATAGAAACCATAATAAAGATTCCAACCCAAACCACTAAAAGGTAGGTTAGGGAATTCCTAAGGGCAGTTGGATACTGCTGCTTTTGGATACCTGGTTTACTGAAATTGCAAAGCCTTTATATACTGCAACTGCGGGAAGCAACTCACTTTTACATTGGACTGAGGAGAATGAATTAGTCTTTAAAAATTTAAAGGAGGATCTTGTTCGGACCCCTGCCTTAACCTTCCCTGATATCTCTGAGCCCTTTCATCTGTATGATTAAGAGAGAAAGGGCATTGCTAAGGGAGTTCTTACCCAAAATTTAGGGCCATGGAAAATACCAATTGCTTACTTTTCAAAAAGGCTGGATCTAGTAGTATCAGGATAGCCCCTTTGTTTACGGGCTATAGCTGCTACTGTAGTCTTGGTAACGGAAGCAGACAAACATTGGGGTAAACTCTGTGACCACCCCTCATGTGGAAGAAGCCCTACTGAGGGATGCCAGTAGTCGTTGGATGTTAAATGCCCATCTCTTCCAGTATCAGGCTCTCCTCCTAGACAAGGACAGATTGACCTTGGATAAATCCATGGCAATCAATCCTGCAACCCCGATGCCTGATGACAACCTGGAAGAGCCAGTCCATGACTGCTCAGAGATGCTGGACATCATCCAAGGTACCCAACCAGACCTGACTGACATTCCTCTCACTGTCAGAGATGCAGACCTTTACACTGATGGCGGCAGTTTTGTCTGGGATGGAATAAGGTATGCGAGAGCAGCTGTAGTTATGGGCCAAAAATAAATTATATGGGCACAGGCTTGTCCAGGGGCTCATCAGCTCAAAAAGCAGAAATCATTGCTCTGACTCAGGCATTGAGATGGTCAGAAGGAAAATAGGTGAACATTTACACAGAGATCCACTATACCTTTGCTACAGTGCATGTGCATGAACAGACATACAAACAAAAGGGACTTTTAACTTCAGATGGCAAAACTATCAAAAATAAACAGGAAATCCTTCAATAACTGGAGGCTATCTAGTTGCCAGATAAATTGGCTATTATCCACTGGTCTGGACACTGAAAAGACAATAGTCCTCAGACCCAAAGTAACACCTTGGCTGATCAAATGGCCAGGGAAATAGCCCCTGGGGAACCAAGACATCAAACTATTCTAAAACTCTCAAAATATCCAAAGCTCCTAGTTAGAATTGAGAAGGAAATTCCTTCAGACACTCCAGAAGAGATGGACTTATACTCCTCTATAGGAGCTCAACAAAACTGTCATGGCATATGGATCCTCTCAGATGGAAAAAATTGCATGCCAAAGTTGTTAGGGAAAAGATGGTTAACTGATTTTCATCAAGTGATGCATTTGTCCTCCAAGAAGACTTCAGAACTAATTTCACCTCATGTTTGGCTCCCAGGACATCCAGGGATATTCCAGGACATCTCAAATTGTTGTATGACCTGTGCACAGGTAAATGCTAAGAAGAACCAACTTCCACAGGGAAACAGAAGTCAAGGTACTGTACGTGGTGAATATTTGGAATTGGGCTTTACTGAAATTAAACCAGGACTATATGGATATAAATACTTGTTTGTTTTTGTTGAAACTCTCTCAGACTGGGTAGAAGCCTTTCCAACTTGAATGGAAACAGCACAAATAGTAGTTAAGAAACTAATAACTGAGATTTTTCTTAGATTTGGCCTTTCTCTAACCTTGGGGTCTGACAATGGCCCAGGCTTCATGGCCAAAATATCTCAATTGATTTCACAGGCTCTTAATATAAACTGGAAATTATGTTGTATGTGCCATCCTCAAAGCTCCGGAAAGGTAGAAAGGCTGAATAGAACACTGAAGGAGACTCTGACTAAGTTAATCCTTGACACTGGTGATAAATGGGTGGATCTCCTGTCTTTTGCCCTATTGAGGGCCCACTGAACTCTTTCCCAGGAAAAATTTACCCCTTATAAAATAATCTATGGGGGCTGGAGCTGTGGCTTAGCAGCAGAGCGCTCGCCTGGCATGTGTGAGGCCCTGGGTTCGATCCTCAGCACACATAAAAATAAGTAAATAAAATAAAGATATTGTGTCCAACTACAACTAAAAAAATAAATATTAAAAAAATAATCTATGGACAGTCACCTCCCATGGTCCCTAGAGTACACCAAGATCGGTTGGGAGACATTATAATCTCTGAGGCACTCAAAGGGTTACACTAATCATGGATAAGATCTTTCCTCAGGTCCAGGCCACTCAGCCCGTTGGACATAGACCGCCTGATCATTCATTCCAATCTGGTCACATTGTGCTGATACGTTGTGCTGTCAAAACTGACAGCCTCAAATCTGGGTGGAAGGGCCCTTCCATTGTGATTCTCCGCACTCCTACTGCTATCAAAGTTGCTGGTATTCCTGCCTGAATCTATCACTCACAGCTTAAGAAGGCACCTGCAGAAGCCACTGGAGGAGAATCCAGTGGCCAGAGGTAGAAAGTGACTGAGCATGGACACTTTAAAATTAAAATTTCTGGGCTGGGGATGTGGCTCAAGCGGTAGCGCGCTCGCCTGGCATGCACGGGGTGCTGGGTTCGATCCTCAGCACCACATAGAAGTAAAATAAAGATGTTATGTCCACTGAAAACTAAAAATAAATATTAAAAAATTCTCTCTCTCTCTCTAAAAAAATTAAATAAAATTTCTAAGGTTTAATATTTTGTTACTATTTTTTTTAAAGAGAGAGAGAATTTTTTTAATATTTATTTTTTAGTTTTTTGGCAGACACAACATCTTTGTATGTGGTGCTGAGGATCGAACCTGGGCCGCACGCATGCCAGGCGAGCATGCTACCGCTTGAGCCACATCCCCAGCCCCTGTTACAAATTTTTTATTGTTTTCTTTTTACCATAAGCACTATGCTAATAATTTTTACCTGTTGGAGTATATATATAACCTTAAGCTTTAGCTATGCTAGCCTCAACAAACCTTGCGCCCAAGTAGGACCTGCCATTACTGGATCTCCACTAATACTAAACTGTACCTACTCATGTCAAGATCCAGGAATTGGCCCAATCGAATTTTTCAGTCAGGTATTCAAGAAGGGACCATGGAAAAATCTTACTGACCAATCTCGAGGGGATAATATAAATTTTGGAATCTATAAAGACTCAGCTCACCCTCAAGATTCAGGACAGTATTCCTGTACTAAGATAAAAAAGGGACCCCGATAGACACTGTCTATTCAAGAGCTACTTTAAATGTGAATGTTTCCATGGCCCCCTAAATTATATAAATACTCAGAACTTTTGGTTAAAATTGGCTGTTAATACTATGGACAAATACTCCTTCTGCATATGAGAAGGAAACTCAATCCATCAATTGTTAACTAATAATCTTATGGGCCTATCTGTAAAACATAATGATTATGTTAAAGTCACTGGCCTGTGTACCATGCAGAGTCAGCTTTACCACCTTCACTGGTTATCCAAAAACATTGTTTATGCACAGATTGCACCTTCCCTGATTCCCCCCAAATTGCTCCATTAAGCAAGACATTTCCTACCCGGTGGCAAACGACTGCCTACTGGATGGGTTTTTCTCTGTAATAAAACAACTTTTCAGGCTTTGCCTGCAAATTTTTCTGGGATCTGTTCTATTGGATGGATGTTTCCTTTACTGTCATCTCTGGCATCTCCCCACTGAACTACCCAAAGGCTGCCCTCTGACTGTGAAGACAAGTTAATCCTCCTGGACCTACTAGAGGTTGCAGTTGCAGCAGCCTTTCTTTTGCCAGTCCCAGGTCTAGTGGTAGGAACACAGAGAGAAATCACAAAATTAGCCTAAGGTTTTAGCAAAACAGCTAACCTCACTGAACAGGTCTGGGCAGGAATTAAGAGATGAAAGAACTCGGAACATCCACATTACAAAATAGAGCAACTATTGATTTTATTTTACTAAAACACCATTTGGGTTGTCAACAATTCCCAGGCATGTGCTGTTTTAATCTGACAGATAATTCTAATGTTATCCAACAACAGACAGAAAAATAAGACAGGACATTAACAAAATTAAAATGGATAACTTTTGGTCAGGCTTGGGAAGTTAGTTTCCATGATTGAATTCTCTATTGGGTTCCATAATTTGGGTTCTTTTTCTTTTTTTTTTTTCCTTTAATTTTTATTGTTGGTTGTTCAAAACATTACATAGTTCTTGACATATCATATTTCACACTTTGATTCAAGTGGGTTATGAACTCCCATTTTTACCCCGTATACATATTGGGTTCTTCTCCTATTAGTTATTGTCCCATGCTTCATTAACTATACGCTCCAGTTTATTGGACTACAACACAAGTCTATTATGTACCATTGACAGTATTAGCCTATATGATGGACAATACTAACTGCTCCCTATCAAAGATTTGAAGGGGACACACAAGACAAGGAGGGAAATGATGAACCCAGCCTAATTCCAGTTTAAGATTGGGAGCTATCTTGTCAGAAGGTCATGAAAAGTTTATTTCTGCTTTAATGTAAAATACTAACATTTCTATTTGGTCTGACCCTACTTTGATGTTTTAAACTTGCTTGGAACGCCTGCTCATGCTTTGAACTTACCTCTGCCTGGCTCTCTCTGAACTGATAAAAACCCTCCCTGAAATCTCAGCTTCTCCTCATTAATTCTGATGTTGGAATCTGAGTTTACTCCCTGCCTTGGGACATTAAGCTGTGTAGATTATTAACCTGCTACCTGCCCTTGTATGATGCTTGCAGAACCTTGCCAGCTCTCTTACACCACCTCTGTGTTATGGAACCTCCCTGCTCTTGGACCAGGGACATTCTCTGGCCCTGCTTTTGGGTGAGGCAGTCACTGGTCAGCTCTCCTATGGACACAATACGAGCTTGCTCTAATTTGGTTTCAAATTGGAGTCAGTGGTCTTTTCTTTGCATCATGGTTTCAACACTTGCTCCCTGACTGAGGGCCCTTGTCCTGCAGGTGGTGTCAAGCCTCCCCTGCTTGGCCTCCTCCCGGGCTTTCCTCTTCCCTGAGAGCTGGCCCTTTCCCCACTCGTGGCTCTCACCTGCTCTTCCCCCTCCTGGCTGTCTCCATTTCCCTCATGCACTTATTCACATTACTCTGTGCCAGGCTCTCTGAGGTTGTATTACTGCAGGTTTCTCCTGCACTGTTTTTCCTCTTGTAATTCCCTTAATGTTAGTGTGTGTGATTTTCTCATTCTTCTTCACTACAGTTTGCTCTTCTTAGGTAAAAATGGTTTTTCTATTCCTCTCAAACCACTTCCTCTAAACTTCTGAAAGAATTTTGATTTCTCTGGTGTGAGAACTTAGAATGGTATTTGTGAAGTAGGTCTGAAATGTATTTTTACAGTTAGGTTTGTCTTGGCCCCTGTTTCATGGTTCTTGTGATTTTTTCCCCTCTAGAATACCTGTTATGTCATCAATCGGCTTTCCCCATAAAGGCAGCCCACTGAAAACTTCATTATCTCTTGGTTCCTTCTTCCTCTGTCTGCTAATTCTGTGCTGTTTGGAGTATCATATTTGGAAAATCCCAGATGTACAGTCATATGTCACTTACATACAGGGATACATTCTGGAGGAGCATTTTTAGGCCACCTCATGATTGCACAACATCACTCCCTATTCACATGATTCTGGTGGCATAGCCTCTTGCACACCTAGGCTCTGTGGTGTCGGTGGTTCCTGGGCTACAAACCTTCCCAGCATGTTGCTTTACCAAATCCTGCAGTTGACAGTGCATTAGGTTTATTATACCAGCATCACTGCACACACACAAGGAATCTCATAAAATAGACACCCATATGTGTATCACTATGTGACCAACATGTCCTTGAAGAAAACCTTGTTGTGTCCACCTGACTGTATATTAGACAAGCCAGCAGTCTGCATTTCAGACAATGTTAACAATTGTTACAAATTTCTTATGATTATTAGGCTTAGCAAATTACTTTCTTGGTCATTATAAAGTCTATTTTGGAGATTTATATAATTCTGCAAGGCTATCATTTGGAAGAGGTGAACTTTGGTGACACTGAGTTATTCCTAAGATACACATATCTTTCCACTTACCCCTTTCTGCTTTGATATTATTAGAACTATTGGAAATTTTTTGTTTATCAGTCATTGTTCCTGTTTGTTGGTTGGGTAAATTTTGTCCGGAGTAAACTAGTTGCAGCCTTCTAATTTTTCTCATTTCTAATTTTGTGATCACCTGGTTGAAACTTTTTCTACAGAAAAGCTTCCAATCTCCTTGAGCAGAGGGTTGGGCTTTTTTTGTTTGTTTTGTTTTCAGATGGGTGGTCCTTTAGTTTCTAAGGTAAGAGTAGAACAAAATAATCAGATTTCTGAAGGAAGGCATGTGTTCAGTAACAACCAAGCTGCTTATCTATACTCTCAGCACTAGTGATACTGCCGGTTACTGGTGATGAGTTCTGCTCCCTTGGAGAAGCACGCTGAGGCAAGCATATGAAGCAGGGTTTATTTAAAAAGGGGTCGCCTAGACTTCTCCCTCTCAGAGGGAGAAGGAGGCTATAGCTAGTATCCTGGTATCCCCAGAAGTGAGGTGTTCTGCCCTTTTTATATGTCCTAGGCTTCCTTTGTTCCCTTGCCCTCTTCACCATATCTTTCCCCAAAGGTGGGACACAGGTTCTGAAGTGGGAAGGGCAGGATAGTGCAGCCTAGGACACATTAACAACCTTATAGCTCCTTGTAGGGAGGGACAATTCCTGGAACAGGTTACCTAGGCAACAGGTTGGAGAAGGGGCAGGTTCTTGATAAGGGTGGAGGAAGGGCTCTGAAGAAATTAACATTTAAATCTCTCGGGGGACAGTCTCCAGCTTCCCAGGGTCCCTAAAAATTGGCCTTGATCCGACCTGACTTGATTTACTTATCTATACTGGCTGCCTGTCTAATTGTGGCTTCACTAAGACTCAGTGTTACTGCTTAGTTTTGTGAGATCCCTTCCAAATTCTAGGCTCCTTCTACCAGCAAAGGTCCAACTTTGTCAGCAGGTTTCCAAATGGTTGTCATGAGGACTAATATTAACTCTATTCTGGACCCAAGGTAGCAGGGCTTTATTATTCATGTATTAGACATGCACCTACAAAGCCATTATGGCTGACCCAGGAGCATACCTACTCCCTGGACTCCACAGAGAGAAGGGTGTTTTTGCTCTGCTGATGATTTTATTGATAGTTCACATGTTATGTTGTAACACTGCTGTTTGGGGAAGTGCAGACTGAGGGTACAGGTTTTGATACAAAATCGTGAAATAAATATTTGGAGACCTCAGAAATGTGAGAACATCTCACATGGGCAGATAGAGCCCTCATGCTGTCAATCTCTCCTGGTCTGCACTACACTTTTCTGGAATATTTTAGATTTTAGTGTCCTTTGAGGATGTGGCTGTGAACTTCACCAGGAGGAGTAGGCTTTGCAGAATTCTTCCCAGAAGAATCTCTACAGAGATGTGATGCAGGAAGTCCTTAGAAAGCTGGCTTCTATAGGTAAAGATAATGTTTTATTACATAATCAAACACTGTGTAATTGGGAGGTTTTTTTAAATTTATTTTTTATATTAAGGTTTTGTAAGGGACTGCCGAAGCGTCGGAGGGAGAGACCACCAAGAGACCACTCATGCAATTAGCAGAAGGGGATTTATTGATCCAGCATGCTGGGGCTTCATGCCCACTCAAGAAATGAGAGCAGCCCAGAGCCCAGAGCAGGGGCTGAGCACTGCTTAAGTACACTTCTTGGGGAGGGCGGGGACTTTACATACATCACAGTCTCCTTTAACAAATCATCATACACCACGGGAAAATCAAACAACAATTCCTAAACATGATTAGTTCATTCATTGGCAGGAACAGGTCGGGCGGGGGTGATTGGTTACTCCTAAAGTGGGGTACACATTCAAACTGATTGGTCCAGGCCCTGCGATGCCTACGTGCAAGGCTACACAGAGCCCTTAAGTTATTAAACAACCAGGCGGTCAGGGGAAATATTTACTGGGCGGTCCCAAGCATTGTCTTAACAGCTACAGGAATTTCAGGTTTTGCATGTAGCATAGGAACTTAACAATGCCTGGTCCTTTACATTTTAACTCAGGCCTTGCAGCTTAGAAACTTTACAATGCCCGGTCTTTTACACTTTAACTTCAATTTCTTTTACCCTTACAGTTTGAATCCTGGAGTGTTCCACCACTGACCCACATATGTAGCCATTTTTATACTTTATTAAGAGACAAGGCCTCCATAAGTTGCTGAGGCTGGTTTTGAACTCAAGATCCTCCTTCATTAGTCTCCCAAGCTGCTGGGAATACAGGCATGCACACTGGGCCTGGAAAGTGGCATTTTTTTTCCCTCATGGATTTCCTCATGGATTATGGAAAGCTAGTATTTGGGGGAATAAATTGGGTCTTATGTCATTGCATTGTGCAGCATAAATTTCATATTTTTTCCCCTTTTTCATTGTGGCATTATAGTTGCCCCTATTGTAAATCCCATAATTTATTCTGATATCATGATGATTTGTAATAATTGCTCTGTATCTACTTTTTAGGAGACAAATGAGAGGATTAGAACACAAATCCTGGGAGAGATCTAAGGTAATTTGTATTCAACAGAGAAAACAGAGTGTCTTAAGGAAACTGTAACATGTCCTATAAATTCACAAACAATCAAACAAGCATGATATGAACTACAGTTATTCTTATTTAACCAGATATTTGAACTTTAAGATACATGTTTAGTCATTTTAAAAAATAATTGATTTTTAATAGTATTCACAAACTGCTTTTATGATCTCACTGTTTTAGTACTAGCTATGAGAAGCCATGTTGCTAAGTCTTCATTACATTTATTTTCAAAGAGTTTGGACATGACTGAAATCCAGTACTTTCCCTGACACTGGTAATAGTGTAAGTGGAATACCAACTAATATATATAAAAGCATTAATGAGTCAACCATAAATCGCCTTGTAATTTTTTTACAGAATTCATATGGTAGGTTCTGGAAAATTTTAAATAGGTACTCAGCATAGAAAAACCTTTAATGAGATTTCAACTCTTAGTCTTCACCAGGACTTTCCCATTAGAGTAAGTCCATGTGAAAGGAGTATGTATGGACAAATGTCAATGTAACTCTTTTTCCTTAATAGGCACATTATATCTCACTCTACAAACAAATCATATGAGAATGAAGAGAGTGGAGGGAAGCTATACAAACTTAAACTGAACAGAACATCTTTCATTTCTTGCACAAGTGTTCAAAGACAAGATTTACCATAAATGAACCTTATGAATATCTACATGTGGAAAAGAGTTGAATTGTTCCATGTGTTTTCAAAAAATATTGACAATCTCACACTGGAGAGATGGCTTACAGATAAAAACAATGCGGGAAAACCTTCACTCATTTTCCTTACTTTCAAATTCATACATGAACTTATACTGGAGAGAAGCTCTATGAAAGTAAACAGTGTGGGAAAACCTTTGTTTATTATACTTCCCTTCAGCTATATAAACAAATACATACTGGAGAGAAGCCCTTTGAATGTAAGCAAGTGGGAAAGCCTTCAGTACTTCCTCTCACCTTCAAATACATGGACCATATCACACTGGAATGAAAACCTATTAATGTAAACAATGTGGGAAACCCTTCACCATGTCCTTTTACCTTCAAAGACATAAACAAAGTCATACTAGAGAGAGGCCCTATGAATGTAATTAATGTGGAAAAGCCTTCAATTGTTCCTTTTACCTTTACAGACATGAATGATTTCATAATGGAGAGAGGCCTTATAGATGTAAACAATGTGGGAAAGCCTTCACTAGTTGTGCTTCCTTTCCCATAACTGAGTGACTCATACCAGAGTGAATGATGTTATTGATGTAATAGTGTGTGACAACCTTGGCTACATCCAGTCACTTTCATTCACATGAGAGAACTCATGCTGGAGAGATGTTCTGTAAATGTAAACAATATGGGAAAGCCTTTACTTGTTGCAGTTACATTTTAAAACATCAAGCAACTCATACAGGAAAAAAAATTTCTACTAAAAAATGTGGAAATGACTTCCATTTGGGGGGTTCTGTTTTAAACCTGAAAGTAGCTGTATTGGAGAAAAGCCCATTGAATGCAAAAAACATGACAAATCACCTAATATTTTCAGTCATCTTCAATTACATGAAAGTATTCATAGAAAAGTTATAGAGAGAGAGAGAGAGAGAGAGAGAGAGAGAGAGAGAGAGAGAGAGTATATGTATATAATGAAAGTACTCACAATATAGAAGAGGCCCATGAATTTGAGAAATGTGGGAAAGCTTCCAAATTTCCCAGTTCCTTTGAAAGACAAAAAATTCACACAGGTCAAAACCTATGCAAGTAACTGAAAGAATGAACAAAGCTTGTTGTCAGAGCAAATGCCCATTTATTGAGGAACAGCTCTGCATTTTTATAGAGCCAGGGGTGGTTTGACAGTTGGCATGGGGTGCTTTTTGATTGGAGGGTAAGGATCAGGTGAGCCAGCAGGGCTAGTCTGATTGGTGGGTAGGATCAGGTGAGCCAGCAGGGCTCTGATTGGGGATAAGGATCATGTGATCCAGCAGCAGGGCTCACCATTGGATGGCTCTTCTTGGGGGATGGGGAAGTTAGTCTTTGGAGCCGGGGGGACTCCCAACATTCCCCCCCACTTTGTTATTAAATTAGAATGGGCATCGACTTATTCTGGCTACTTACTGCTGAAATGGGGAGGTGTGGGAGAAAGAGGAGGGAAGTAAGGAGCCCCCACAGGAGGGCAGAGAAGACCAGTATCAATGAAGGTTCCTTGCCACCACAGATCCATGATGACGTCAGTCCATTCAGCATAGGTCTCAACTGGAGGTATCATCAATAGCCAGGAGTTGGTAATTCCTGAGGAGAAGTTGGTTAAAACCTTGATTAGAAATTTTACCCACCTGAGTCTGAATGAACTTTATGATAGGGGGAAGGAACAGGCACAGGGAGTTTTTATAGCCCAAATCTAATGGGGTCTCTGGGTCTGCAAGCTGCCTTGTTGGCCCAAGGGGGGTTAAGTGTTCAACCCTGAGCAAGGGATTGAGTGTTCAGCCTTGAGCGGGGGCTTGGGTGTTTGGGATTGAAGCAAACAGGTGACATAGAACCAGACAGAGGGTTTGAGAGGCCAGCTAACTTTGTTTGGCATGCCCTGCAGGTCCTGCAGACCAGCCTGTCCTGCACCAAACACCCTCAATTCCACTCTTCATTCCTAGTCCAATCTAGCTCCCTCCCCTCTCTATTAAGGCTGCTCTTCAAACTTTCTCCTACCTGGGTGTACCAGCTACCACATTTCCCTTTGAAAGCAATCAGATCTCTCCAGGTTTTATGTGAAACACCTCAACCTTAAATACTGATACTTGGAATTCTTATGAAACTGGGAGGCCTTCTGGAGCCCTGTGTAAACTTGAAGGTGGACACACTAAGTGCATGCTATCACACTTGGCATAGATGCTCCAGCTAACCACTGGTCTGAGCAGCAAGTCTCAGTGGTACTTACGTATACTCCAGCTGCCATCAGAAGATGGTGACTTCTTCCCCCGGGAACTTAAAACTGAACTCAGACATGTACACACATACACATAGGAAAAGCAGAAACTCTATCAAAGCCTGTAACTAGCTCATGACACCAAAGTTTCTCACTCTTCTATTGGCAAACAGGCAGGACCCAAAGAAGCACCTTGGTTTTTCAGAAGCAGGGCATGTGGATCAGCATAACAGGGCAACCTCCACACAGGATGGAGAAATTGAGGAAAGGAAGGATTTAGCGAGCACTTCAGACAGGGGAAGACAGAATGATGATAGAGCAGGTGGGCTGGACCAGAGCACACCCAACGCCTCACCCAAGGAGAGCTCAGGTTGCCTCCCAGGACAGTCATGGACTCACTGAAGGTAACTCAGGTAGGGGTAGATATAAGCAAAAGGAAGAAACAACTTCAGCAGGAACCCAGGCATGGGAACGCTGTTGGAGGGTGGTGATGGGAACACCAGCGTGTGCACATGCCCAAACTGTATGCGCCAACTATGTGTAGGGTCCTGCACACAGTTACACCTCAATGAAACTGGGAGGGTAAACAAAACACACATGTTTCTCCTTAGGCCCAGAAGGCAACTGGTAAAGTACTCTCTTATGATCACACTTATTCAGGGGTCACCATGCTCTGGACACCTAAGTGGTTTGTCAGAAGGACAACACACAATGGTCCCACTACCGGCCAGATCCAAGCAAGTAGGGGGTCTGTAAGGAAGAGAAGGGGATCTGGCTGAAGGGGGCCCTTAGGGTCAATTGTCTTGAATAAAGGGCAAAGAGAGAACCCAAGAGGGGCCAGAAATGAGGGGGAGCATTGACAAGAGTACTTAATGACAGATGACGATCGTTGGCTCTTCTGATGAAGGTGTAGGAATGCCGGGCTTAAGCCTAGAAATATGAATCCATGGGGTAAGTTGGTTATTAGGTAGTCTGAGTTTGACTGCCAAGGGAGTGCACATAATCACCTGAGCAAGACCCTCCCAGTTTGGTTTTAGAGGGGGCTTTTCCCCCTGGTGGGCAATAGTAAAAAAGTTGACCAGGTGTTAAGGAGGTAGGGTTTTGAGAGAGACTGGGGTCAGGAAGGAGCCAGGCTTGATAGCGCCAGAGTTCAGAGCATAGATGGAAGAGGAGGGGCAGGGCATAGGTTTCGGAGATGGGTAGGGGTTCTGTAGGCAGTCTGGGAGGAACGAGGGGACGGCCATACATGACTTTGAAAGGTGAGAGATTAGAAGGCTTTTTTGGCAGGGGCCTAATGCGCAATAAAGCCAAGGGGAGCACCTTTACACAGTCCAGGCTTAATTCCATGGTGAGCTTGGTGAGGGTCTCTTTAAGGGACCGATTGGTCCTTTCAACCTTTCCGGTAGCCTGGGGGCAGTAAGGGCAATGGAAATGCCAAGGGAGTGATAGCACGTGAGCCAGTCCCTGAGTTATCTGCGAGGTGAATTCTGGGCCATTATCTGATTGGATAGAAGTGGGCATCCCAAAATGGGAGATTAAGCAATAGATCAACTACCATAGAGGCCCATTTATTGGAAGTGGGAAAGGTTTCAACCCATCCCACAAAAGTATCTACCAATACAAGAAGATATTTTATGTTTTTTACTTGGGGCATGTTGGTGAAATCAATCTGCCAGTCTGCAGCTGGTGTATGACCGCGGGCCTGATGAGAAGGGAAAGGTTTAGGTTTTAATGGAGTATTGCTATTGGTTTTCTGGCAGATCTGACAAGTGGAAGTGATCTGTTGTAGGAGGGTCTTATCGCGTGGAAAAGGGTAAAAAAGGAGTGAAGGAAAGTAGTAAGACTCTGTGGACTAGAATGGAATAGAGAGTGAAGAAAATGGAAGAGTTGTTGGGGATCTTTGGGCCAATCTCTGGGGGTAGCGAAGAGTAGCAGAGAGGAGGTAAAGCTCTGTAGGGCGGCTGATGGAGCCGCTTGATCGGCCTTGGAATTCCCCATAGTAGTAAGGGAGGAGTCAGTTTGGTGGGCCTTGCAATGGATTATTCCCAGTTAGGAAGGCAGCCTGGAGGCTCATAATAGGCCAGAAATAAGTGTGGAATTAATGGCTGCCATCCCTCTGGTGGTCAGTAGCCCCTTTCTTTCCAAATGGCTGAGTGGGAGATCAGGATATGGAAGACATATTATATAGGATGATGGATGAGAGGGAAATGACAGCATACCCTGCTACTTTAACCCCTTTGTATATAAAGGAGCTACCATCTGAGAACCAGACGAGGTCCGAAGAGGGCAGGGGTCCCTCAGAAATGGTGGTAGAGCAGGGTAAAATCGTCTCTAATACTTCCAGGCATTTGTGGACAGGATCTTGTGAGTGAGAAGATGGGAGGAGGGAGGCAGGGTTTAATGGAGAGCAGGGCTGAAAAGAGATGGAGGGATTTTCAAGGAGAGACAAGGAGGGATAGAACCCTGGAAGGAGGAAGTGACTGTAGCCCCCTTGTAAGTGAGAAAATCCTTTAATGATGAGGAGATGAGATGGTTATCAGGGAGCCAAAGGTAAGCTTGTGTGTTTCTTTCTGGAGGTCATGAGCCGCTGCTAGGGCTCTGAGGTATGGGGGCCAGCCCCTGGTGGTGGGGTCGAACTGTTTGGATAGGTAGGCCCACTAGTGCAAATGTGGGGCCATATTCCTGACATTGAATGCCAGACTTTGTCCCTGTTTTTATATAGAGGGTGAAGGGTCAGGAGAGGTCAGAGAGATGCAGGGTGGGTGCCCAGAGGAGGGCCTTTTAAAGGTCTTCCCTACCGCTGAAAGTAGGGGTTCATCTTGGGGGCCCTTGGCCAGATTCCAGGCCCTGAAGTACCCAGCCAAACCCAAGAAGGAGAGTCATCTTTGGTCTTTGGTGTAGGTATAGACACAATAATGGCCTTTTTTCCTTGAGAGATAGAGAACCCTAGATACATGCTATTTGGGCCTTTTGTGGAGAGGCCTGATATCCCTTTAAGGCCAAGAAATTAAGTAGGAGAACTCTGTCATCTGTTGAGCCCCCTTTGGATGGCTAGAAGAATTTGTTTGCAAGAGGTGCAGAGAGTAGGATTGGATCGGAGCAAGAAGAAAGCCTGGAAGAGATCCCTTAGAATGGAGGGATCCAGGGACCTAAAAAGGGGCCATCTGCTTTGGTTGTCTAAGGGATAAGTGGACCAGGCCTGGGTGCTATATTTGATCCAAGAGGCATTGTAGGGGACAGTCGACCGGCAGAGAGGACACATTACCCATGTAAGGAGGAGGGAAGAGGACTCAGAGAAGGAGGAAACTGATTTATTGGCAAAAGGGGCGTCCCCGCTAGAGCCAAAAAAATCAGGAGTGCCTAAGTGGGAGGTTCGAGCTGCAGAGATTGGTCATCACCGAATCCTGACAGTTGAAGCTCTCATCCTGGACGGAGCCAGAGCTGTGGGAGACCTTGGCCAAGGCTTTTCGGGACCCCTCCTGGAGAGGCTGGATACTCCCAGGGCCGGAAAGAGGGGAGAGGAAGGGGAGGGTAAGTATCTCTCTAGCGGCTGAGTCTTAAGGTGAGAGGACTAGGACTTTCGAATCTGCCCAACGAAGGAGTCCCTAAGGGCCACGGTAGCCTTAAAGGCTGTGGTGGGGTGCTTTCCTCCCCACAGGTGGGCAAAGAGATTTGCCGGATGATAATCAACATATTGCAAGAGGGTGGATTTGGGGCACTGGGGGTGAAAAGATTGGAGGTCAGAGGCCAAGGTTTGTCCAAAGAGGTGTGGACTATCTCAAAATACCTAAGGAAGGACAGTCCAGGTTAAAGGCAAAAAGATATCCTTTAAATCTATGACTGAGAAGTGGGTGGCAGTGTGGGGGATCTGAGACAGCAGAGTGAATGGGTTGGGAACCAAAGGATGTATGTTGTAGGCCCAGAAGAACTTTATGGGCCTAACGGAAGTGTTGATGAGTCATAGGTAGGACACATTAGGCTTTTTTTACTGCTAGTATGGGAGTAAGGGGAATGAGCAGGACGGAGGTACCCCTTGCTAAGAAGGTCCTGAATAGTCAGGAAATGGTGGAGGGGGTGTGGGTATCCCACACAATCGGGTCAACTAGGTTAGTATGGTATTTCATATCAGCCTCACAAGTGGAGCAGAATGGCCAGTTTTCTGCCAAAAGGGCCAGAAAAGATGAACAGGCCGATTCTGGGGCCTGACTGATGCCAGGAGCCCGTATGTTGATTGTTATATTGAATTTAGAGAGAATATCTCAGCTGAGCAAAGGAACTTGACATTTGGGGCATAATAGGAATGTCTGAGAGGTTAGGAAGTTGTCTATGGAACAGAGTAATAGGGGAGTCTTTCTTGGATAGATGGTCTTTCCTCCTACCCTGACAATAGGAGAGGTGGATGGCACTGTTTGCCCCCATAATTCTGTCAGGACTGAGAAGGTAGCTCTGGTGTCAAGGAGAAAGTTAACCTTGCACCTATCCACCTGAATCCTCACCCTGGGTTTCTGTCTATTGATCGTTATGGCCAGGGACAAGGACCCAAGGTACCGTCAATTTATTGCCATGCCCAGAAGGTCAGAGGGTTCCCTAGCCATAGGCCTCCTACGAGATGTAGGACAGTCAGAGCCCCAGTGACCTTGTTGTTGACATTTAGGGCATGGGGTATGTGGAGTGAGTGGTGCGGGACATGCCCTGGCCCAATGTCCCTCCTTGCCACACTTGAAGCAGGCACCCAGGGGGGTTTTCGGTGATGGGCGGTGACCCAAGGAAGCACCCTGCAGGACCTGGGCGAGCATCTGAAATTTCTCAGTCTGGGGGGTGGCAGGGCCTTGTTTGAGCTTTTTTAGTTTGGCCCCGTTGTCGGGGTAGTTCTGCCAGAGGAAATATGTCATAAGGACATGACGGCCATCTGGGGTTTTGGGAGTCTGATCTGGGGGCAGCAAGTGGCCCCGGAGGGTGATTGGGATTAACTCGGTGAGTTTCATCCTCATGGGCTCTGGCAAGTTCCCAGACTCTGGTACATTCCTCAAGAAGGAGAGTATTAGCCAATAACTTATAAGTGAGGCTATAAGCCTGGAGGGCCCTTTTGAAACTCTCTTTTGTGGTGAATGAGCCCAACCTTTGCCCGAGTTGCATGGGGTCATTCATAGAGAATGGGACATGTACCTGGATAATGCCCTCAGGTCCAGCGACCTCTCTTAAAGGGGCCATGGTTTGTGGGACTAGGGGTGGGACCTAGTTTGGGGGGAACTAAAGGTGTCGGCCGAGTCAGGGGGAGCACCTGATGGGGTGGACGGAGCTGTTGGGGGAGGTCGGTAGGGAGGGGGTTCATCTGCCGGATAGGTAGGGGTGAGAATGAAGAAGAGAAAAAGCCTCAACATAGGGGAACTCCTTCCACTTTTTCTGAGCACTCGCAGGAGTAAACAGATCTCTAAGAATTTCGGGATCTAGGGATCCTCCTGAGGGCCATTGACTTTGATTGTCTAATTGATAGTAAGGCCAATCTTGTGTGCAGAATTTAATAAGGGGGAGTGCCAGGGGCTAGAAGGAAATTCTCCTTCAAAAAATAGCCTGACACCTACAAGAAACAGCCCCCTGGGAGACATCCTGCCTGGGAGACACCCTGCAGCCATCTATCTCCCTGAGACATCCTGCGGCCACCTATCTTCCTGAAACATCCTGTGGTTATCTCACCTTGTGCAGACATCCAGCAACTGCTGATAAGAGAGCTTCCCCATCCCCAGCATATAAATACCCCTGTGTGAACAATAAAAGTTTGCAGCTTGATCAGAATTCCTGTCTTGCTGTCATCCTTCGTGTCTCTTGTCCCTTCATTCCTCCCCATCTAGGTTCGCTGCCCTCATTGATGTGTCCTGCCGGCCGGGACATCTGGCGTCCACTGAGGGGCTCGAGCCTTTGACTGAGAAGGAACGCCGTCCTCCGGGAAGACTTGGCCAAGCGGAGCTCGCGATCGCCTTGGCAGACATGACCGAGAGACAGATCCAGGAGGAGAGTGAGGATGATGCAAGGTGAGTGACCCACCATGGGACAAGCAGTTTCATCACATGATTTGTTTTTGTCAGGCCTCAAGGAGGCCCTCAAGACACGGGGGGTGCGTGTTAAGAAAAAGGACTTAAAATTATTCTTTTCATACATAGGAGAATTGTGTCCATGGTTTCCCCTTGAAGGGACCATTGATGGTAAAAGATGGCTTAGAGTAGGAGACTGTTTAAAAGATTATTATGAATCCTTTGGCCCAGAAAAGGTGCCTGTTCCCACCTTTTCTTACTGGAACTTAATTAATGAAATTCTTAAAAGTTCACCCTTCGACAATGGTACCTTAAAACTTGTCAGGATTGGGGAAGAGGCTATGCAAAAGACCTCTCATCCTCCCTCGGCATGCCCTTCAGTTAGTATAGACACAGATCCTTCTCAGTCTCCCCAGGACCCTGGGAACCTTCCTGGTCCCCCTCAAAATCCCACCCTAATGAAGAAGGCTCCAAAGTTTACCAACTGCCTTTATCCAGTTTTAAATGCCGGAGACATATTGACCCCTGGGGAGGAGGCTACCTTGGAGAAGGAAGCAGCTCGCTACCATTCAGAAGACCCGCCACCTCTCAGGACCCTGCCATAGCCTATAGGACTTACACATCCACCTCCCTCCTATATCCCTCCTGCCTTTTGTGCTCCGGCCCTTCAGGGGCCAACTGCCCCCTCAGATATTTTTTCTCCACTTCCCCTGCCTAACCTGGCTCCCTTGCGAGAGTCTCTCCAACATAGACGGGAACAGATCCAACTTTTAAAAGAATTAAGATCCCTTGACTCTGAGCTCCGCTCATTAGCCTTAGGCACGGAGTCTACGCGAGCTGGCCCAAGGCGATCTAATACAAAGGCTAAGCCGCTCCATCGGCCTGTTCTTGCCTTCCCAGTCACTCGCAGTCAGATAGATAAGCCCGCCCAGGCTGAGGACAAAGAGGAGGATCAAGAAGAGGAAGCGGGGAAACGGATCCAGGAAAGAAAGGGGGGAATGGCAAGAGGAAGATCAGGACTCAGAGGATGAGGAGTTCACCCCTAGGCAGGAAGGAACCCAGAGTGTCTACAAAAAATTAAGCTTGCGTTTTCTTGAAAAACTTAAAAAGGCTTGTGCTCACTATGGCCCCACTGCGCCTTACACATTGGCTTTATTAGAAAGCCACAGCGCACAATGGCTTACTCCTAATGATTGGAAATTTTTAGCCCGAGCTACCCTCAGTGCCGGAGACTTCCTGTTATGGAATGCAGATTTCAAAGAGCACTGTTGGGAAACTGCTCAAAAAAATTTAACTAAGGCCTCCTCTAAATCCTGGACTTATGTTAAACTAGTGGGCAATGCGCCTTTTGACACTAACCCTAAACAGGCGTGTTTCCCTGCTGGACTTTTGGCGCAAATACAGACGGCTGGCTTACATGCTTGGAGACGCCTCCCTCAAAAAGGGTCGGCTACCACTTCCCTGGCAAAAATCTGACAAGGGCCTGACGAGCCTTATAGCGACTTTGTTGCCCAGCTCAACCTAGCTGCGGAACGCCTGCTTGGACCAAGTGAAAGCGAAAGCACCTTTGTAAAACATCTTGCCTTTGAAAACGCCAACCCGGCATGTCAGGATGTTCTTCAACCACATAAGGATAAAGGGGAACTTTCTGACTTTATTAGACTCTGTGTTGGGGTGGGTGCAGCCCATGCCATGGGTCTATCCATAGGTGCTGCCTTTACCAAGGCCTTTCGCAATCCTGGCTCACGTACTTGCTTTACTTGTAAACAACCTGGCCATTTTGCACGCGAGTGTCTGACAGGCAAACAAAGCCTAGGGATAGCGTCTCCTCAAACTGGGGCTAAACCGCCCCCAGCCACCCTTTGCCCTAGATGTGGTTAAGGTCGTCACTGGGCCAATGAGTGTAGATCTAAGACAAATGCCCTTGGAAAGCCTATTTCTTCCTTCTTCTCAGGAAACTCCTTTCGGGGCCAGCCCCTGGCCCCGACCTCCCCCAGGACAAACCCAGGGGCAATAAGGTTTGTTCCCTCCCAAACTCCCAGCCTACCTCAAAATCCTTCTCCACGATTGCTTCCCTCCAACGAGCCACCCCAGGCAGTGCAGGATTGGACCTCTGTGGCACCACCGATACAATATTAGACTCCATGCAAGGGCCCCAGATAATACCCACTGGAATTATGGGTCCCCCTCCATCTCATACGTGTGCCCTTATTCTTGGAAGAGCCTCTACTACCTTACAAGGTGTTCAGGTCTTCCCTGGCATTACTGATAATGATTTCACTGGAGAAATAAAAATACTGGCCACAGCTATTAATGGAGTTGCGGCCATCCCAGCAGGAACAAGACTTGCACAATTAATACTCCTTCCCTTAGATTCAGGAGGCACTTCCACCGCCCAAACCCTACCACGGGGGACTGTCTCCTTGGGCTCCTCTTATGTGTATTGGGTTCAGCCCATTTCTCACAATAGACCCACCCTTACCCTACTTATTGAAGGAAAGGAATTCCAAGGAATCCTAGATACTGGAGCTGAAGCCACAATTATTTCTCAAAAACACTGGCCATCAGGTTGGCCCCTCACCCCATCCTTGACTGACCTTAAAGGGATAGGACAGTCAAAAAATCCTCTGGTCAGCTCTAGGGCTCTTAGCTGGACTGATAAAGAGAGTAATAAGGGAACTGTCACTCCTTTCGTTGTTCCTGACCTCCCTGTTAACCTATGGGGCCGAGATATTTTGAGTCAAATGGAAGTTATTCTTGCCAGTCCCAATTCCATGGTGACTCATCAAATGCTTCATATGAATTTTGTCCCTGGTACAGGCCTTGGGAGACTGAGACAAGGACTGATTGAGCCCATACAACCCATACAAAAAACAAATACATATGGACTTGGATATTCAGATTTTTAGTGTTGGTCCCTGACCCTCCTGTACCCCATGCAGATAAGATTATTTGGGAGACTCAGACTCCTGTGTGGGTGGATCAGTGGCCCCTTACCCAAGAAAAATTGGAGGCTGCCTCTATGTTAGTGCAGGAACAGCTGGCAGCCGGCCATGTAGAGCCCTCAACCTCACCATGGAATACTCCTATTTTTGTTATCAAGAAAAAATCAGGCAAGTGGCGCCTTTTACAAGATTTGCACACCATTAATAAAGTTATGCGCCCAATGGGAGCACTACAGCCAGGCATTCCCACACCAGTGGCTATTCCCAAAAACTATTGTAAAATGCTTATTGACTTAAAAGATTGCTTTTTTACCATTCCTTTACATCCTGAGGATAGACCCTATTTTGCCTTTAGTCTCCCTCGCATTAATTTTCAAGGCCCTATGCAGAGATTTCAATGGAAGGTTCTTCCCCAAGGTATGGCCAACAGCCCTAGTCTTTGCCAAAAATACATCACTCAGGCAGTAGACCCTGTGAGAGAGCGATGGCCACAAATTTATATTTTACATTACATGGATGATTTGTTAATTGCTGCACCTAATACCCATGATCTTAATAATTGTTACTTGGACCTTTACAAAGCCCTCACTACCTTGGGACTACAGATAGCTCCTGATAAGGTTCAAACACAGGACCTTTATACCTATTTGGGCCTTAAACTTCAAGATAATCAGATCCAAATTCCTAAAATACAACTACGTGTGGACCATCTTCACACCCTTAATGATTTTCAAAAATTACTGGGGGATATTCAATGGCTAAGACCATATTTAAAATTACCCACTTGTGTACTTTTACCCCTTAATGATATTTTGAGAGGTGATTCCCACCCCTCCTCCCCTCGAAAGCTTACTCCCAAGGCACAACAGGCATTAAACCAAGTCACAGAAGCCATTGCCCAACAGTTTGTTACACAAATTTCTTATAACCTTCCTCTGGTTCTAGTTATTTTACACACTCCTCATACACCCACAGGAATATTTTGGCAGCGGGATCCACATTTTAAAAATAAAGGCTGCCCCTAGCTTTGGGTCCATTTACCCACCACATCCTCCAAGGTTATTACTGTTTATCCTGCTCAGGTAGCTTCTATTATTATTAAAGGTCTCTTGCTTTCTCAACAACATTTTGGCAAAGACCCTGATAATATTTTAATTCCATATACTAAGGACCAAACCAAATTTTTACTACAGACAGGGGATGAATGGGGTATTGCCCTATCAGGCTTTTTGGGAACAATTGATAACCACCTCCCCAATGACCCTCTTTTACATTTTGCCCAATTACATCCATTTATTTTTCCCAAAATTACTCAAAAGGCTCCCATTCCTCAAGCCCTTACTGTCTTTACAGACGGTTCCAGTAATGGCCGTGCGGCCTTTGTTGTCAATAACCAGCCTACCACCTTTGATACTGTCTATCAGTCAGCACAGCTTGTGGAATTGTTTGCCATAACACAAGTTTTTATAACATTTTTTGATAAGCCTGTTAATATTTATACAGACAGCGCCTACATTGCTCATTCTGTGCCCCTGCTGGAGATTTCACCCGCCATTAAGGCTTCTTCCAATGCGGCCTTTCTGTTTCACCAGCTTCAGCAGCTAATTCAGGCCAGACAACACCCATTTTTCTTAGGATACATCAGGGCACACTCTGATCTTCCCAGCCCTCTAACACAAGGTAATGCCCAAGCTGATACAGCAACTCATTCCAATTTTTGTTGGCTCTGTTCAAAAGGCCACAGAGTTACACAATCTTCACCATCTAAATTCCCAGAGCCTTCAATTACTTTGTAAAATTACCAGGCAACAGGCATGAGAAATAGTAAAAGCATGCCCTGCTTGCGCTGTCTCCCTCCCCATTCGACACTTGGGAGTTAACCCCCAAGGATTACTGCCCAATCAGGTTTGGCAAATGGATGTTACTCATTTTCCTGAATTTGGAAAAACCAAATATATACATGTTTCTATAGATACCTTCAGTGGCTTTATTTTTGCATCACCACATTCTGGAGAGGCTACCAAAGATGTCCTTTCTCATCTTGTTTCAGCCTTTTCCGTAATGGGTAAACCAACACATATTAAAACAGATAATGGTCCTGCATATACCAGTGCCAAGTTTAAACAGTTTTGTGCTACCTTACAAATTTGTCATACTACTGGAATTCCATACAACCCTCAGGGCCAAGGCATTGTGGAACGTGCCCACCTTACCCTAAAGACTTGGCTAACCCGCCTTAAGGCTTCCGCCCTTGTATTTACCACTCCCAGGGATCGCCTTAACCATGCATTATTTGCCCTTAATTTTCTTACCCTAGACAGTGAAGGCCATTCTGCCGCAGACAGACACTGGCATCCCTCGTCCAATTCTGTTCGCCCACCTGTTATGTGGCGCCATCCCCTTACAAATAAATGGAAAGGCCCAGATCCTGTCCTCATCTGGGGACGAGGCTCAGCTTGTGTTTTGGACCAAGAGCAAGCAGCCCCAAGATGGTTACCAGAACGCCTGGTTAAACAGGTTAATGACTTACCTCAACCCAGGGACGGAGGCCCTCCCCCTGAGGACAAATTTTCCTCTTTTGCAGATGCAGCCAACAATCTGTGTGAGGATCCTGCTTAAGGCACTTCTGCTGAACAGGTTTGTACATGGAGGCCTTGGCCCTCCACCTTCCAACATCATGGAGTACCTTTTTGGCCCCCCCGAGAATGCAAGGGAGGATCTTGGACTCAGGCTCCCACTAGTTGGACCCAGACTGCTGACTGCATGACTAAGGTGGCTTACCTCCATGCCGAGGTTGACCATAAACTCAGAGGAGTTCATCAGCCTAAATGGGTATGTGTTAACAAGCCAAAGATTATTCCCCCCAGTACAAGTAAAGCTCTCCAAAATTGTTCTGCAACTTGCACGCATACCCAGGTGATGCAGGTCTCTTGTTATGCATCAGCCTCAATTTGTGTTAACAAGCAGGGAGAACAATTTTTTGAAGCCACCCTAACTAAAACTCATGCAGCAGGGGGGACCACTATTCATTATACCCCCGTTCTCTTTGACCTGGGAGGAGAAGGCATATACACCAAGTTACAGTCATCTGGATGCCAAGGCACTGTCGGTAAACCCTCCTGCTTGCCCATTAAGGCCCCTACAGGGGTCTCTGATGGTGGAGGACCCACTGATGCTGTCAAGCATCTTCAGATAATCAAACTTTTGAAACCCCAAATCCCTGAGCTCACATATCATCCCTTAATGCTGCCTAAATCCCAGCTCCCAGATTTAGATACCAATACATTAGATATTTTGGAAGCTACCTTCTCCTTGCTTAATAATTCCAACCCCACCCTTGCTGGTGATTGCTGGCTCTGCATGACAACAGGGGCAATCATGCCTATGGCTGTTCCTATTAATTCTATCTTAGACAATGATAATACATGCCAACCCAGATTTCCTTTTAAAGTACAGCCTATAGGCACTTTTACATCATGTCTTTTAGGTGTGATGCAGAATAATACCTATGATATTGATGTTGGAGTTACTTCCTTTGGAAATTGCTCAACAGTACAAAATTATTCCTTACCCACCCCATCTCTTTGTTCCCCCAATGGCACAGTTTTTATATGTGGAGGAAACTCAGCCTTCCCCAGGCTTCCAGCAAATTGGACCGGTGGCTGTGTTCTTGCCTTATTACTCCCTGATATAACTATTGTCCCAGGAGATGAACCTCTACCCATTCCTAGCCTAGACACCTTAGTCAAAAGACACAGGCGGGCAATACAGGCCTTACCACTCCTTGCCAGCCTTTGAATAACAGCTGCTGTGGGCACAGGTACAGCTGGCTTAGGCATGGCTATACACTCTTACCATCACCTATCTCAACAACTTATAGATGATGTACAAACTCTATCAGGAACCATTAAAGATTTACAGGACCAAATAGACTCCCTGGCAGAAGTGGTCCTTCAAAACAGACGAGGCTTAGATTTGCTGACAGCTAACCAGGGAGGTATTTGCTTGGCCCTAGGGGAATGATGCTGCCTTTATGCCAATAAATCAGGCATAGTACGCACTAAAATTAAGCAGCTTCAAGACTATCTAGAAAAGAGACGAAGGGAACTATTTGAAAATCCCCTCTGGACTGGGCTTAATGGATTTCTACCCTACCTTCTTCCCTTATTAGGCCCTTTGTTGGGTTTACTTTTAATGGTGTCCATAGGACCCTGCATTATAAACAGGCTGGTACAATTTATTAAAGAACAGATTAATATTTTGGCCTCTAAGCCCATACAGGTCCACTATCATCGTCTGGAGATGGAAGACCGCGCTGCCAACATTTAAAAGGATGTTTCACCCTTCTCACAGGCTTATTTCTTAAGTTTACATCCCCACAGATCTCTCTTTCTTATATAAAAGTATAAGTAACAGCTCTGACCAACCATCTTCTGCCCTTGCCATAAGGGTTAAGTTATCCCTCCTCCCATGGGCCCCTCTGCTTGGGGGAGGACGCACCCATGGAGTGAGGATGTTAGGCCATAATAACGGAGGGTGCAGGAAGGACTGTAGGAGGATGGATCCACGGATCCCAAAACCCAAGACCTCTGAGTGACACACTCTGGTGCATGGCTGTTGGCATGCTTCCCCCTCAAAGCTGTCTCCTCCAAAAACATGCCAAGGCCACCACAAAATCTCCTAGTGAAGATGCTCGCTTGGATCAGGAGATATTCTAAGGCCTCCTAGAGGAACAGAGCCTCTATCACCCCCTAAAAACATGGCCAATAAGGTATGGTCAAATATTTTATATAAGAAAGGGGTAAATGCCAGGGGCTAGAAGGAAATTCTCCTTCAAAGAATAGCCTGACACCTACAAGAAACAGCCCCCTGGGAGACATCCTGCCTGGGAGACACCCTGCAGCCATCTATCTCCCTGAGACATCCTGCGGCCACCTATCTTCCTGAAACATCCTGTGGTTATCTCACCTTGTGCAGACATCCAGCAACTGCTGATAAGAGAGCTTCCCCATCCCCAGCATATAAATACCCCTGTGTGAACAATAAAAGTTTGCAGCTTGATCAGAATTCCTGTCTTGCTGTCATCCTTCGTGTCTCTTGTCCCTTCATTCCTCCCCATCTAGGTTCGCTGCCCTCGTTGATGTGTCCTGCCGGCCAGGACAGGGGAGTCTGCAGGGAGGGAAGAAGAGGCCCCCATAGGTCAGGAGAGGGACAAGGGTGGTTGAGAGAGAGAGAGGAGGGAAGGGAGTGCCTCTTCTTCCACCCCTCAGTACCTCCCACTCATGAACCGGGTTCCAGAGAGTCCACTGTGACCATGAAGGTCGTGGTGGGATGCGTTCTCTCCTCCAGATTGGGCTTCAGAGGTTTGCCAGACCATCACAGTCAAATCCCCTGCGCAGCCCATCTGAAGTTGGATAACCGATAGGGGAACTCACCTACTGAAGATCTGGTGTTGTAAACAGCACTCGAAAGAGTGGACCAGGACGGCAAGCCTTGAGAGAGGGGGCCCTTGAGCAGCGAGGCATTCCCCCTCCCGGGTTTCGGCACCAATGAAAGAACGAACAAGGCTTGTCATCGGAGCAAATGCCCATTTATTGAGGAACAGCTCTGCATATTTATAGAGCCAGGGGTGGTTTGACAGTTGGCATGGGGTGCTTTTTGATTGGAGGGTAAGGATCAGGTGAGCCAGCAGGGCTAGTCTGATTGGTGGGTAGGATCAGGTGAGCCAGCAGGGCTCTGATTGGTGGGTAAGGATCATGTGATCCAGCAGGGCTCACCATTGGACCGTTCTTCTTGGGGGATGGGGAAGTTAGTCTTTGGATGGGGGGGGGGGGCTCCCAACAGTAACAAATCTCATAAAGGCATCTGGCTTCCAGTTCTCTTCACAGGTTACTCAGCTCTCCTTTGCTGGGTCAGAACACACGAGAAATACAGATAACAGGAGATAAGATTTCCTTTGGCTCAGGATCACAGGTTCTGTCCACAATTGGGTGACCCCGCTGGTCTGAGATGACTTAAAACATGGAGGAAGAGCAGAGCTGCCCATGTCATGGCAGCCAGGAGGAGGATAAAGAGGGAGGGGATGGGCCAGCAACTAAGCTGTCTTCATGCCATCTGAGTACAGTGGTTAACAAGAAATTAGGTGGATATAAATGTGATTCATGCATATAAGTTATGTAGTTTGTAGTCCTGAAGTTGTTGCAATAAATAACAGAAACTCACAATACAATGCAGTTTTCCTGAGTTAAAATGCTGAGCTTTTAACTATCATGAAGTTGAAATTTATCCCCTCATCTTTCTAAATTTTGTAAAATCATACACACACACACACACACACACACACACACACGGATTGTTACCTGTGTCCTCTTCCACACTAAATACTGTCATGAGGGGCTGGGTTTGTGGCTCAGTGGTAGAGCCCTTGCCTAGCGTGTGTGAGAGGCACTGTGTTCAATCCTCAGCACCACATATAAATAAAGGTATTGCATCCATCTACAATTAAAAGGAATATTTAAAAAATTGTTATGCGGGAGCATGTGGATCTAGAGTTTCTGCAATATGTATTTTTAAATTATTGTTAAAAGGTACACCCTTTAAATTTTGGTAACTTGATTTTCACTACAAATAGAGTGCTGAGCTTTCTAATTGTGTGTGTGTGTGTTTGTGTGTGTGTGTGTGTATATATATATATATATATATATATATATATATATATATTTATATATATTTTTTTCTCTGTACAAACTGTACCATAAAGACTTGTGTTTGGTGATGAAACTATTGTTAAAAGCATGAAAATATGAGTTGTTGAGGAAAACAGAATAACCAACCAGAATTATTCCTAGTGTGGATATAAAAATATAATCAAGCAGCAGGGAAGCAGTGAGCCAGGGAGACAGGTAAAGGGTCTGCAAGGGGAGGGTGTTTGTGGGTAATTTTTGATGATTCACAATGTTGTGAGACAGAACAAATCTGAAGTAGAATGATGAACCGTCCTGGAGGGGCAGAAGGTACAGGGCAATGCTGCAGGCACAAGCAGAGGCCTGGGTGTAAACAGGTCACCAACTCAGAGGAGGTTGCAAAGCCTTTATGCAACGGGAAAGGTGTAGGAGGGATCTTGTGAGGCTTCCAGTTGCCTCTAAGGTAAACGGAATCATTTCCAGAATTTTTTTTTTTCTAAAAATTGAGTATTGATCAGAACCGGATTCGTTATATTACCATGACCAAGTTTAAATCCTGGCCTCCTCTTAGGGCGAGGCACAGGTGCAGGGAACCGCGTGACTCCACCTCTAGCCCCTACTCGTCTGCACCCTCAACTTGCATTTTCTTATGGCCCCTGCACCCATGCGCGCCCTTATCAGGAATCAGAAGAGCCTAATGGCAAAGTTTCTTAGGTGCAGTAAATGCTGAAAAGTAGGTTGACTAGGAAAGTCCCGCAGCTTGTGTGTGGCGAACCCTAACCTTCGCCTGGGGCGTAAGGAAAGCCCACTCTCTGCAGAGGAGGCTGAGGGTTGACGACGAAACCCAGGCTGAAGCAGGAGGCCTCCGGGCTGCGCATGCGGAGGTCCTGGAAGGCGGGGCGCAGCCGGGAGAGAGCAGGCGGCGCTCTGGGCTGCGGAGGCGAGCAAGCCGCGCAGGGGTTTCAGAGACGCGTCCATCACGGTGATGAGCTGGAACGTCAACATTCGGCGAAAGGTGAAAGCCGGAAGCGCAGGCTTAAAAAAACAACAAACAACAAACAAACAAACAACAACAACAAAAACAACTAATCGCAAGGCCCTGCATTTTCCTCCCAGGGAATGAAGCCCACCTACTGGGGTATTTTCCTATCAGCCATACTTGGCTGTCACCACCAGAGGGCGGCGAAGCCCGCGCCATCGCGACCAGCGACCCCAGAGTGGCTACAAAGTGATCTCTCCTAGTTTTTCCTCTTCCTCCCCTTTCCACTTTCGGGGTGTCTGTCCAGGAAGCCCAGACCCCCATCTACAGTTCACCCAGAACCCAGTCCATATTCTCCTAGTTCGAGATCTGCTCCGCCCGCACCTCGGCTGCCCGGCGCCCCCACCCCGCAGCTCCGGGTCTGCCCTGCGCAGCTCAGTGCGCGGGTGAGGGGCCAGGTCGCACCCTACCTAGGCAGCGGGCGGCGGTGACACCCCTGAACCGCCTAGGCGCACATCGGCAGACGTGCCCAAACCTGAAGACGTCCCCCGTTGAAGTGCTTCTGGTTCCAAGAATTTCGGAGGGTGGAAACTCACTGTGTCCTCGAGTTTGTTCCCAGGGAGTGTCCTGATCCCAGAGTGAGCAGAGGTGCTTGGCCCAAGGAGGAAGCAGGCACAGGAGGGGGGGGGGGCAACACGCGGCTTGTTGGGGGTGTCACTCACTAGCAGAGGTGTGGTCGTGGTCCTGGCGAGGTGGGTCACTGGTACTGGGTGGAGGAGCTTATGGGAAAGAAGGGCTTGTAAATGGCCAGACAAAGGGACTGCATCCAAGCCAGGGGTCTGGTTCACCTCAGGCTGGACTCAAAGCATCTGGCGGGTCCTGCAGCCAGGTCCCTCACAGCTCCCCCAGACCATGGTTCTGGTCTCATCTGTGTTTGGCTTGCTGGGAAGCCACGCAGGGAGAGCACCTCTGAGTCAAAGGGAAAACTCTGCCAATTAAGAGCCAAACCAGGGGAACCTTTCTCATTTTATTTTTTAAAATTTTAATTTAATTTAATTTTCTGTGGCTCTGGAGAGGAACCCAGGAGCAGTCCTCCACTGAGCTGCATTCCCAGCCCTTTTTATTTTGTTTTGGGCAGGGTCTCATTAAGTGGCCTGGGCTGGCCTTGAAGTTTCATCCTCCTCCTCAGTCACAGGTGTTACTGCCCTCCCCCCACCCCAGGGAGCCTAGAGTCAGTCACCACATGACAGGGAAAAGCAGGTGGAGGGATTCCTTTCCTGAGTTTGTGGAGGACAGGGGCTCCTGGCTCTCTCAGGAAGTTGGTGGCAGATGTTTGCTAGCCTGTGGGTGGAGGGAGACTTCCTACCCTGCCACTTGCTAGTGCCACTTCCTGAGTCTTTTGCAATCTCTGCCCAAGCATGGGTCGCTGGGTGTGGAGGAAGGGTTCACATGTGTTTGGGCAGAAGAGGGTAGAACAGAGCACTGCCTGAGGGCTGGCACACTCTGGGGCTGGCAAAGCAGGAAGGACCAGTGGTTAGCACAGACCTGTGTGATACCTATGCCCGGCAACAGTTCCTCCTTTTTTTTTAAAATACAAAGTCATCTATGCTTGTTGGAGCAGAATTCAGTTGCAGAACTATGTACTGCAGAAGTGAAAAGCAACTGTATCCTCTCCCTTCTTGTGGGTAGCTTCAGGCCTAACTCCATTAGAATTCTCTGTGCATGTGCTCCTAACTGCTAGTGTGGGCTTTATTTTATTGAGAGACTTCCCCTTTTATTGTATGTGGTTTGGGTAAACAGCATGATGTTTCCATGTACACATATAAAATATGTATGTAAATATGTAACAAAATGATAGCTGCATTGAAATGCATGCACATATCCACCAACCCACCGCTGCCTTTTCCTGTGTGCGCAGGCTTGGGAAGGCTGTGTGAATGATACCACAGCCAATTTGCTTTTAGTTTGTGTGTATTGCTTTTCTAGCTCTGGGGGTTGAACCTAGGGCCTCGCCCAGCTAGCAGAACCATGCCTCAGGGTCCCCCAGGCTACACACTCCTAATCACACTGCCACATCAAGGACAGCCTTTGTGCACCACAGAACTGTGACTGCCCTGTGGCCAACGGCTCTGTGTTCCTCCCCCTCCAGCCTTGAATGCAGCACCCCACTTCGTTTCTCTGTGTCTCACTTTTTGTGGTACTAGGGATTGAGCCAGGCTTGCTGTGCTACTGAGCTACACTCACAGTTCCTTATATTTTTCATTTTGAGACAGGGCCTGGCTAAGTGCTCAGGCTGGCCTTGAACTTAGGATCCTCCTGCCTCAGTCTTAGTAGCTGGGATTGCTGACTTGGCCAGAGCACCTGGCTTCTGGTCCTTGGCTTTTAAGATTCAACCTGTGAATAAGAGCTTGTGGAGTTGCTCTTTCTGTGTCTGGCGCACTTCATGTAGCATGGCGTCTTCACCTTTTGGTGCTGCTTTAATTAAACACCTCAGACTGGAGGCTGGACTGTGACTCAGGTGTAGCAGGCACTAGGTCCTGGCTTCATTCCCAGCACCACAGAAAGCAAAGCAAACACAAGTAAATGAGAGAAACCTGTCTTGGTTGTTCATGAACATGTCCATGCATTTCTCTGGTTCTGGATCTGGAGGCCCACGTTGAGGCCCAGCAGGTGAGGGTATCTGTGAGGCTTCCTGCTCCTCCTGAGGTGTGGCTTGCTGCTGTGGCCTCAGAGAGAGAGCTGGAAGGAGCTTCTCAAGTTCTTGTGTTAGGCATCAGTCTCCTCAGAACTCACTCCCCTCCCACGGGTTACATGCTTTCCTACTACTTCACTGGGGATTAGTTTTCAACATGAATTTGAGGGAACACCAACCTTGAAAATCGTCATAAATGGTAGATCTCCTTTTTTCAGGCTAATACTATTTCACAAGCAGGCATTTTAAAAATGAATAATAGTACATACACTTCCAACAACTTTCCTCTTTCCTATCACAATAATCTCAAGCCCTTCCTGGCAATGAGAGCTGTCAGAGCATGATGGACCAGCAGAGCTCTCTGCAAGGATGGATGGCCATTCTCTTTCCTATGCCCACTGGTCACTGCACCCACACGTGGCTGCTGAGCCCTTAAATGCTATGAAGACAGCTGGAGTTACTGATTTTAATTGGCTTGGATTTGATTCTTGTGACCCCCTATGGGGAGTGTCTATTGTACTGGAAGGTGCTGTGTTGGGCAAAAGGAAAATGGTTGCCCTCTCTGCAGCCTGGGAGAACCGCTCCACCAGGCTGCCCTGTGCTCTCCCCACACATGGGAGGGAAGCTGCCTGCACCCCAGGCCTGGAGCAGGGCCAGCACTGCCCTGCAGGACTGAACTGGGAGATTGGTGCAGGGTTTGGGTGGTCACCTGGCCTGGATGGTGGTGGACAGCTGACCTCCATTGTGTGGGGCCTTTGTTCTCTCTGTGCCTTTTCTCCTGTGCTTGGACTGGGCAGCTCCTTGCCTGTTTGTGCCAAAGAGGGGGCTCTCCCCAGGCTCTGGGCAAGGCTGCTCTTCTGCCTCTTCATCCTAGGCTGACTGCTCTGTGCACCTTGCTGGGTTATTGGCTTCTCACCGTGGACCTACATTTTCTTGGGTCCTCTCCACTTTATCAGTTTGAAAAGTTCCTTGTCAGTTAGGTTTCGAGCCCGTGCCTGCGTCTAGCTCGCAGTGCTCTGCTGAAGGGAGCTTCGGGAGCTCCAGGGACGCAGTTGTGTTTCTTTCGGGTGCACCGTGACTGTTCTCATGGACAAGTCACAGAGAACCACTAAGTTCTGCTTTATGAGCTGACTTAATTTTGTTGGTTTTGATATTTCCACATTTTGGACTGGGTTTTTTTTTTTTTGGAATGCATCATCACACACAAAACAATGGGGATGTGTTCTTAGTCACAGGATCTGCTCAGGATTCTGGAACTACATCTGAACACACACCTTGTACCCTTGTTTCATTCCTGGGGCTCTTTCATGGGAAAGGCCGAGTAAGGGTAGTGGGGAGAGGACAGGCTTAGTGGGGAGTTCAGTGGCGAGAAATGCCAGTGCATCTGCTTTTTGGGAACTTCCTTTACTCTGAGTGACTAAGTCCTTTAAATAACTGCACCAATCCACCCATTGCATGTTTTTTTTTTTTCAAAACATTTCTTATTAAATTCTGCAGTTTCATGGAACCCTATTAGAATGGCTTCAAATAATAAAACAGAAGTGATTCTAGCAAGTGCTGATGAGAAGTGGGGAGTGGAATACATGGGATGCTGTGGGTAGCAAAGGTGGTGACCCCTGCATCAGTGGCCACAGAAGCTGGACAGCACCATGCCCACTGAGGGCTGCTGACTCAAGCACCTGCGACCAGGCAATTTGCAGACTCTTGGGTGTTTCCACTCCTGGGCTCCTGTGAGCAATGCCATGACCTCCAGGAAGTGAGATGTTGGTGAGGGGGTGCATCCCCTGAGTCCCCAGGACTCTGTGCCCTTGGTGCTTCTGCTCTTACCTGACTGGGAGCCTCCACGTTGGTTTCCATGTGGCCCTGCACATCCTCCCCAGCTGCGGGCCAGGGACCCTTTCCTCAATACTCAGCCTGACCCTTTCCTGTGTCTTCTTAGTGATTACTATTCCAGCCGGTTGGGCTGACAGCTCACTGAGGTTGATGTGCACCTCGAGCACTTTGCATGGCCTGCTGGCCATTTTTGCATCCTCTCTGGAGTGGTGTCTATCTGAATTCATCCCCCATTCCTTATCAGGATTGAACACTGAGCTACATCCCCCATGCTTTTTAAAATTTTGAGACAGGGTCTCACTAAGTCACCCAGGCTGGCTTCAAACTTGCCATCCTCCTGCCTTGGCCTTCCGAGTGGCTGCAACAACTTTTTATTGCATATGGAAATTATATTTAAAAATATTCTCTGGGCTGGGATTGTGGCTCAGCGGTAGAGCACTCGCCTAGCATGGGTGGGACCCGGGTTCGATTCTCAGCACCGCATAAAAATAAAGGCATTGTGTTTTGTCCATCTACACCTAAAAAAAATAAATATTAAAAAAAAGAGTTTTAAAAAATAAATAAAATTATTCTCTGGTTTAGCTGAGCAGTGAGTGGAAAGTCAGGGAGTAGAATTTGTGTCTTAAAAAATAACATCAGATAGAACCTGCAGCGGCCTGCTGTCCTCCTCCACCTTCAGGGACAGAACACAGGCCTGGGGGCTAGAAGGCGGCCACCCTGGACTCCCTCTTCACCGGCTCTGGCTTCCTGGGGGTCGCTCCTCCCTGTGTGCAGGGTGCTGAGGGTGGGAGGAACTGCTACTGCAGCCCCCAGGACACACTGCTTCCCCAGGGGCCTGGGGACAGGGGTGCACCTTGCTGCTAGCCCAGGCTGGCCAAGAGCTGCAGATTCAGTGTGGAAAACTGAAGGAGCCCTCAGTCCCTGCCTCTGTCGTGATGCAAGCTCTTCACTCCATGCCGAGACCACATCCTTCCTGCCCTGCTGGGCCATGACCACTATAAATTCATCTCATTTCCTCCCCACTTGTTTCCAAGGCTGTGTCTGGGTGAGTCCATGGAGCAGGGTGCTTGGAAAGGGGAGGAAGGGTGGGCTGGGCGTAGGGACAGGGTTTTCCTGGGTTAGTGGATTAGGGATTTCTTCTTCTAGCGTCCAAGTCTGCCCTTCAGCAGTGTCTCTGGAATGTTCCTTCATGCTTTCACTTGTTGTGTGTGCAAATGCATGTGTGTACGTGTGTGGGGGAGGGCAGGGGAGCAGCTTCAGCTTACCCCCGTGACCCGGCAGATGTGGCCAGCATCCCCTCTGGGTAGTTGATGGGTGGGATGCCCATGAGGACGTGAACCTGCAGGAAAGCAGGGGACAGTCAAAGTAAAGACCAGGTGGTGTGCTCGGGCTGGGGCTGAGGGGAACAGAGGATGGACACCTCCTGAGGAGGAGGATCACAAAGTTGGGAGCTGCTGGAGAACCCAGAAGACACAGAAGAATGGACTCTGGGTGGTCCAAAAGCGGAGAGCTGGGAGGCAAGAGGAGGGGGAACAGGGACCGAGGCTCCCCTGTGTGTCCAGCACCAGGCTGCTGTCCCTTTCCCAGCCCTGCCTGCCTGGGTCATTACACATGGTTTGGAAGCTGATGTCCTCTTGCCAATATAGCAAGACGGAGGACTCAAGAGAGAGTATTCCAAACAAAGACAGCCTGTCTGTCTGTCCACACACTGGGAGATGAGGTGCACTTACAGATGCAGCTGGTGATCTCGCCTGGGTGGAGCCTGAGATCCAGTTAGGGAAACAGCTACCATTGTCAGGGAGGGGCGTTGCTCTCCCTTCCACCCAGGGAGGGGTGCTGCTCTCCCCTCCACCCAGGCAAGGTGCGCTGCTCTCCCCTCTACCCAGGGAAGGGGCGCTGCCCTCCTCTCCACCCAGGGAGGGGTGCTGCTCTCCCCTCCACCCAGGGAAGGGGTGCTGCTCTCCCCTCCACCCAGGGAGGGGTGCTGCTCTTCCCTCCACCCAGGGAAGGGGCGCTGCTCTCCCTTCCACCCAGGGAAGGGGCACTGCTCTCCCCTCCACCCTGAGTCTCTGAGTGCCTTGGCTTTCTGTCTCATACCTGCTGGGGGACATGATCCCACATGTGCCTCTGATTTAAACCTGGCTCTGTTCCTTCCGGCCTGTGAACTGCTGGGCAGGCACTGAGCCTAGGCCTCTGCAGCCATGTGCTGGCCATGGGAAAGTGCACATCTCATGGGCTCTGTGGAGATCAGAGAAGGAATAAACCCCAGGGCCACACAGCTGGCCAACGGGAGCCTGGCGACATGGGTGATAGCAATCATACTGGGAACTTGAAGGAGACGTGGAGGGGACACCTTGTCACTTTCCACACACACTCTGGTTCCCTGGAATTTCTGTTCCTGTCCGCCAGTGGGCTGAAGAGGACAGGTGGAGACCTGCCCTCCTGTGGAGCTGCCTGAGCTCCTCCTGTGTACCTTAGACTGCTGCTGGGCCCTGGCCTGCATCTTCCTGAGGTCAGGATAGGGGAGAAACCCAGCCTTCATCCTCAGTTCCTAAAGGCGGAATCTCAAGCCAAGAAGCAGAGGGCCATTCTGCCCAGGGCCACAGCCAGGGCAGGGCTCTCTCTGTTCTGTCTGGTGCTTCAGGCAGTACGAGTCTGCCGGGCACCGTGGTGTGCTCCTGCTTATGGGCATGCATGTTTCTACCCCACAGGAGGCTTCCCTCCCATGGCTCAGGCCAGCAGGAGAGCTTTCTGGTAAGCATGGGGCCCACTTTTCAAGATGGGAGGTGGTGCTTCACTGAGTCCAGTGATACTTTTATTCCCCTGAGTACTCTGAGTCCTGCATACCTATGGGTTCCCTGGACCTTAGCTACTTCACAGTGTTCCCTGAGCCTTTGGTGATAGTGTTCCTACACGGGCTTCTTACCCACTGCTGTTCTGCTCCTGCCACTCCAGGGAGGACCTGAGCCCCAGGACCCTGCTCCAGGCTGCTCCTCAAGATGGCAAGTGTGCGCTGCCGGCTGGCCCGCTACCTGGAGGACCTGGAGGACTCAGACCTGAAGAAGTTCAAGATGCACCTGGAGGATTACCCTCCGCAGAAGGGCTGCACCCCGCTCCCGCGGGGCCACACAGAGAGGGCTGACCACATGGATCTGGCCACACTCATGATCGACTTCAATGGAGAGGAGAAGGCCTGGGCCATGGCCGTGTGGATTTTCTCTGCGATCAACAGGAGAGACCTTTATGAGAAAGCTAGGAGGGAGCAGCCAGAGGCGGGTGAGTGGGCGAGGCTCTTCTTCTTTCTTTATTAGTCCTAATCAGTTATACCTGAGGAACGCTCTTCTTCAGTACTGGTGGAGTGTGCCCGGCCCAGCTCTGCCTCTTTCTCTCTTGAAGTCCAGTGGTGAGGACACTTGTGCTGTTGAGCAATTCACCTTCAGAACTGCTCACTTGCACAACAGACCCTCCTCATGCCATCCCGCATCTGGAAGCGCCCTGCTTCTGTCTCCAGAGTTTTGCTGCCCGGGTTCCTCTACAGTGGGCTCAGGTGGCGGTGTCTTTTTTGTGACTGATTTATTTCACTTAGCCTGCCCTCCAGGCTCACCCATGCTGTAGGTTCCTCCTTTCCACTTATATATATATATATAACCAGGAATTGAATCCAGGGCATTTAACCACTGGGCTACATCCCCAGCCCTTTAAAAAATGTTTTATTTTGAGACAGGGTCTTGCTAAGTTGCTTAGGGCCTTGATAAATTGCTAAGCCTGCCTTTGAACTCGCGATCCTCCTGTCTCAGCTTCCACGCCTCTGGGGTTACAGGTGTGCACCACTGCGCCTGGCACACCTTCCTCCTTAGAGACTGAAGGCGTCCGAGTCTCCTGCACAGACCGCATCTCATCCACACACCCAGCTGTCCCTGGACACTCGTGCTGCTTCCTTCTTGTCATCAGTGGCATGAGCTTTGGTGCACAAAGCCCTCTTCCAGAGCCCCGTAGGAACTCTTTTGGGTGTATGCCTGGAAGTGGACTTAGGGACCCTGTGGTCACCCTGTGCTTGTTTTGGAGAGCCCCAGCACAGCTCTTTATACCAGATGCAATTTTATATTCCCACCAATGGGATATGAGAGTCCCGATTTCTCCATATCCATTATTTTCCATTTTCAAAGCAGTAATCAGCCAAAGAAGCATGAGCTGGCACCTCATTGCAGTTTTTCTGTTTTTGTTTTTCTGCCTGCTGGGGATCAGACCCTGGGCATCTGCATGTGCTGGACATGGGCTGCCCGCTGAGCGGCGCCCGGCCCTGTCTGCAGTTGTCAGTACCTCCCTGGGGTGCGAGTGCCGAGCACCTTCCTAGGGGCTAGTTGGCCATGTGCATTGCTTCTTTGGAGAAAGTCCTACTCACGTCCTTTTCTGTTGCTGGGTTTCCCTGTTAACTCACTGGGGTGCTTTCCACATGCTGACTTTGCCCTGTTAGATGAATGACTTGCGGTGCCTCTCCCCACCCGTTGGGTTTTGCCTTTTCCTGTTGATGGCATCCTTCGATACACAGAAGTTAGTGTTCTAAAGGAATTTTTTGGCTTTTCCCTCTTTCTTCCCTCCTGGAAGAGCTCTGAGAAGATCAGGAAGCAGTTTGCTTTTCCTGACTCTTTAAAGAGCCAATGCAGAGTTACCCAGCCCAGGAAGCTGCTCCCCTGGCCACCACCTGGCCTCTGCCTGCTGGACCCGGGGCCTGCACCCTGCTCCTCAAGTCCAGCAGGAGTGTGCTTGGTTCAATGTCACTCACAGGGTCCACAAGCCAAAGCCCACCCCGACAGCTCAGGGGGAACTCTGTCCTCACAGAATGATGTCATTTGTGGGGAAAGCCTTTCCTACGGCTGCTACCTGGGGAACGGAAGCAGTGGCAGAACTGTCCTCAACCCCTGTGTACACACTGGGGGAGATGCTTCCTCCCAGCCTGGTGTGTGGCAGGAGGGCCAGTGACCTAGAAAGTCAGAGGATGACTTCAATCCGTGGCAGTGAAAGGAGGGAGGGGGGCATTCAGCAGATAAGGAGTTGCGCAGCCAGGTGGCCACCGCAGGGGCAGAGTGGGGAGAGAAGGGAGGTAGGGAGGAGGTGCACAGGGTGACCCTGCAGACAGATCCATGACCACACAGTTCTGACTTAGAGTCACCCAGGGAGCTTTATAATGCTGATACACCCCTGGAGCCACACTGAAGGATGATGCTGCTCTGGAGTTCCCCAGGAGGCAGCTCCGTTGACTCTGTGGATGGTTCGAGAGCCCCATGGGGTGGTTTGTGGAGTTTCCCTGCTTCCTAGTGAGAGAGCTGAACCCCGACCTTCTGCTTGCCCCAGGCTCCTTCTGGCCAGAGTTGCAGCCAGGTAGAAAGGGAGGGGTGTTTGGCCAAAGTCTAGTTTTGTTTATTTATTTATTTTTGCAGGGGGTGGGTACCAGGGATTGAACCCAGAGGCACTTGACCACTGAGCCACATCCCCAGCCCTATTTTGTATTTTATTTAGAGACAGGGTCTCACTGAGCTGCTTAGTGCCTCGCTGTTGCTGAGGCTGGCTTTGAACTTGTGATCCTCTTGCCTCAGCCTCCTGAGCTGCTGGGATTGCAGGTGTGCACCACTGCACCCGGCTCAAAGTCTAGTTCTTAGCTACCATGCCACGTTGGCTTCCACGTCAGGATTCTGAGTGGAAAAGTTAGAATCCTAGTTTGGAGTCTTTGGGCCAGGTCAAACTTGGGTAAGATTAGGGTGGGCCTGGGATGAGTTAAATGTGGGTTTGGTGACCTTGCCAATAGCGTTTGCTTTCTGAATGAGCACACAGGCTCTGGAGTCTTCCATTTTGCTCTCAGGTCCTGCCCACCTGTTGCTGTCCTAGGTAGTTCTCCTAGGCCAGCTTTTGTCTTACCAGGCCTCAATTTCTCCAGGAATAGCTACTTGGGGATGTCACCAGTGACTGTTCAGACCCCTGTGGGTACATATTGGAGCTTTGAATATAGGAGGGCAGCTGGGCCTCACCTCACACAGACAGCCATCGCTGTGGGATCTCTGGAGTCAGCGTTATAAAGCTCCCTGGGTGAATCTAAGGTCAGCCAGGCTCTAAATGACTACATTAGAACAGAACCCAATGGGTCCTTCTTGTCCTGGAAGACCCAGAAGTCTAGATGTGAGAGTATAGGGTGTGGGTGAGGTGGACACAGGCCATGGCAGGCAGCGAAGGCTAGTCCCTGCTGCAGACCTTGAGGCCCTGGGCTGGCTTCCCTGTTGGACAGGTGGAGACTGGCTTGGCGGGTGCCTTGGCTGGTGCATCCCTGGGCCTGGGAGGGTGCTCTGAGGAGGACACTCTGAGGGTGGAGGCAGTGTGGGGCCCCAGGCTGGCAGGTGGGTGCAGTCCCATTTCAAAGCTGGAGCGCAGGAGGCTCCCACCTCGACTTGTGGCTGAGCACCCAGAGCCTGCAACCCCGAGCCTGGCCTCAGTCTGGGGGACATCTGGGGCGACCCTGACCTTGGCCACTGTTGGGCTGCTCTCAGCTGCTTCCTGAAGCCTGGCTTTTGACACTTCATGATTTCTTCCTCTGGTGTTCAGATAACGCTCATGTTTCCGGTCCCACTGTGGTGTGCCAGGAAGACAGCATCGAAGAGGAGTGGAAGAGTTTGCTGACCTGTCTTTCCAGAATCTCAGCTTGTAAAAAGAAGCATGGTAAGCCATGATGGCCTTCCACTGGGTTTCCGACCTGGGTCAGGGGCTGCACAGCTGGCCAGTCACGGTCCTGGTTTGTTCCTGCTCCTTGTTTTGTTCTGCTTTTTGGCTCTGGGGATTGAATCCAGAGGTGCTCTCCTTTGAGCCACATCCCCAGTCCTTTTCTTTCCAAGTTGCTGAAGTTGATCCTCCTGCCTCGGCCTCTGGAGTAGCTGGGATTATAGGTGTGGCCAGTGCACCCCTCCTCTACTCCTTGGGATGCAAGAGCTGTCTTAGGAAATCCACTATCAGTCAAGGAAGCAGATCTGGGCTTGCCTGGCTCCTCATGGTCCCAGAGCCCAGGGAGGTGCTGAGGGGTTCAAGGTCTAGGATGTGGGGAGGGAGTAAGATTAGAAAAGGAAGTGCTTTCTGGCTGGTGGCTGCACTCATAGTCTGGACCTCTGCTCAGTTGTGCTTGTGAGAGTGTAATGCTTCTGGGACCCTTCCCAGCAGGCCCCGGAGAAATGACATCTCCTCTGTCTCTGTCCCCATTGCCACTCCCTCTGGATCACAGGCCCATATTTTTCTTGTTGTTTTAAGGAATGCAGACGTGGATTTGCATCTAGACACATCTGAAATACAGTAGCTCGTGTGCTCATACCTGGGTTCCACACACACACACGTGGGAGGCACACTGCCTCCTGCTGGTGGCCCGTGCTCCCTGCCTTCCTGACTCACACCCGGGCCGCAGCCTCAGCGCCCCCTGCAGGGCGCACAGCCGCGCGTCTCTGTTGGCGGCCTGACTTTCTGTCTCTCCAGGGCCTGATGACTTTCTGTCTCTGCCTAGATTACTGCAAGGAGTACCGGAGATACGTGAGGAGCAGGTTCCACTGCATCGAGGACAGGAACGCGCGCCTGGGCGAGAGCGTGGACCTCAACAGGCGCTACACGCGGCTGCGGCTGGTCAAGGAGTACCCGAGCCAGCAGGAGCGGGAGCAGGAGCTGCTGGCCATCGGCGGGACCAAGACGTGGGACAGGCCCATGAGCCCCATCAGGCTGGAGCAGCTGTTCGAGCCCAACGACCAGCATTCAGAGCCTGTGCACACGGTGGTATTCCAGGGAGCTGCCGGCATTGGGAAAACGATCCTGGCCAGAAAGATTATGTTGGACTGGGCATCCGGAAAGCTCTTCCAGGACAAGTTTGACTATCTGTTCTACATTCACTGTCGCGAGGTAAGCCTGGTGACCCCGAGGAGCCTGGGGGACCTGATCGTCAGCTGCTGCCCTGACCCGAATCCACCTGTGCACAAGATCATGCGCAAGCCATCCAGGGTCCTCTTCCTCATGGATGGCTTCGACGAGCTTCAGGGAGCCTTTGACGAGCACTTAGGCGTGGTCTGCACCGACTGGCAGAAGGCCGAACCGGGGGACGTCCTCCTGAGCAGCCTCATCAGGAAGAAGCTGCTGCCCGAGGCCTCTCTGCTGATCACAACAAGGCCCGTGGCCCTGGAGAAACTGCAGCACCTGCTGGACCACCCTCGGCATGTGGAGATCCTGGGTTTCTCCGAGGCCAGGAGGAAGGAGTATTTCTTCAAGTACTTCTCCACCGAGGCGCAAGCCAGTGAGGCCTTCAGGCTGATCCAGGAGAATGAGATCCTGTTCACCATGTGCTTCATTCCGCTGGTCTGCTGGATCGTGTGCACCGGGCTGAAGCAGCAGATGGAGAGTGGGAAGGGCCTGGCTCAGACGTCCAAGACCACGACGGCCGTGTATGTCTTCTTCCTCTCCAGCCTGCTGCACTCCCGCGGTGGCGGCCAGGAGCAGCACCTCTCCGCCCACCTCCGGAGCCTCTGCTCTCTGGCTGCGGACGGAATCTGGAACCAGAAGATCCTCTTTGAGGAGTGTGACCTGAGGGACCATGGCCTGCAGGAGGTGGACGTGTCGGCCTTCCTGAGGATGAATCTGTTCCAGAAGGAGGTGGACTGCGAGAAGCTCTACAGCTTCATCCATATGACCTTCCAGGAGTTCTTTGCGGCCATGTACTACCTGCTGGAGGAGGAGGAGGAGGAGGAGGCGGGCAGGGAGAGGGGCGTGCCCACTCGGCATCTGGAGCTTCCAGACCGAGACGTCAGGGTGCTGCTGGAGAACTATGGCAAGTTCGAGAAGGGATACCTGATCTTCGTGGTGCGCTTCCTCTTCGGCCTTGTGAACCAGGAGAGGGCCTCGTACTTGGAGAAAAAACTGAGCTGCAAGATCTCTCAGCAAGTCAGGGTGGAGCTGCTGAAATGGATTGAAGCCAAAGCCAAGGCCAAGAAGCTGCAGGTGCAGCCCAGCCAGCTGGAGCTGTTCTACTGCCTGTACGAGATGCAGGAGGAGGGCTTCGTGCAGCGGGCCCTGGACCACTTCCCCAAAATGGAGATCAGCCTCTCCACCAGAATGGACCATGTGGTTTCTTCCTTCTGTATCAAGAACTGTCGTTGTGTGGAGAAACTCTCCCTGGGGTTTCTGCACAACTTGCCCAAGGAGGAGGAGGAAGAGGAGGAGGAGAGCAGACATCTCCCCACCAGCCAGCGAGCCCTCCTGGATCCTCATGCTGCCTATTCTCACAGGTAAGGAGACAGGTTCCAGCAGGAGGCAGAATGTGCCTCTGCTTTCTGGCTCCTTTTCATGGTATTTCTTCCTCTCCTCTCTTTTTAACTATCCTGCAAGTGCCATATAATGATGTCACTGGTGCTCATTTCTGTCAGACCCTTTCGTTATCAGAGATTGACTTTTGGTTGGTGGATAAAACCAAAGACAAAGAAAACCCATAAAACAAGAAACAAGTGTTTGGAAACATGCCAGTTCAGCATGAAGTATTGGGTGGATACAGAATTGCATGGAAGTGTTTATAAACTTCAATTGCTGCTAATCTACTTGGTGCATTGTCTTCGTCTATTTTGTGCTGCTATATTAGAATGCCTGAGGCTGGGACATTTGCAAAGAACAAAGGTTTATTAATTACAGTTCTGGAGACTGGGAAGTCCTAGACCTATGGGCCTACCCCTGGAGAGGAACTTTGTGCTACATCATCCTTGGGGGAAGGTGGAAGAGCAAGAGAGGGTGTGTGCACATGAGGGTGCAAGAAGTGAGACCTCAGCCCCCTTCCTTCTGTAATGGTGGTAGTCTATGTGAGGATGGAGCCCCTGTGACCAGAGCATTCCTACCAGGCTCCTCTGTCCAGCACACGCTTTGGGGCACACATCCAAAGTACAGCATTCATGGCAGGTGGTCAGTGCCTGAGGGGCAGAACAACCCTGAGAGTTGGGGTCCAGGAACACAGAGGAGCAGGGCAAGGTGCTGCACACCTGTGGCCCCAGTGACCTGGGAGATTGAGGTCAGCCTCAGTGACTCAGTAAGACCCTGTCTCCAAATAAAAATGAAGGGCTGGGGACATAGCTCAGTTGGTAGAGCACTTGCCTCACATGCACAAGGCCCTGGGTTCCATCCCAAGCACTAAAAAGAGAAGAAAAGAAAAGGGCTGGAATGTAGCTCAGTGGCAAAGTGACCCAAGTTCAATCTCCAAGACCAAGCCCCCTAAAACAAACTAGTAACGCAGAGGACAGGGGGACCTAGAGTGGTGGAGGGGAGGTCAGTGGAGGCAGGGAAGCCAGGCTGCCTTGGAGGCTTGGTCCTGTGTGTTGGGGGTGGGGGCAGGGACTGGCAGGGACAGAGAGAGTACAGTCTCCATGTGCAGAAAGAGCACAAGCGATCGCCGGGTGGCATGGCTGCGTGGACAGCCCTAGGGTGAGTCGTGGGGGCAGGGCAGGGAGGGCGGAGCCTCCTTTGAGGCTCTGCCTTGGCTTTAGATTTATTTTAAACTGGAGAATAATGGAGAGAGATAGATGATAAATAGATAAGTGACTGATAGGGACAGACACACAGACAGGCGGATGGCTTATTTGGTGGGGCTGGGGATCAAACCCAGGGCCTTGCTCATGCTAAGCATATGCTCGGACACTGAGCTGCCCCAGGCCCTGATGTTTTGACGGCGTTGATTGGCATACCCATAATTCACCAGTGCACACATATTTGGTGGTGAGGGTGCTAAAGTCCATTTTATCGATTTTAACATGCACAAAAATTTGTTATCGACTGTGGTTCTCAGGCTGTGCCACAGGCAACCAAAGCTCATCCCTGCCCCACTTGCTGAAGCTTCGCCTCCTTTCACAGGCCAGCCCTTTCCCCTGTCCCCATCCCTGCTAGCAAACACTGCTGTCCCTTCCTGGGACGTTGGCTCTTAGATTCTCCCTTGTGCTTTGGCATTAGGATGTCACCCAAAGCAGCCCTTGGGGGCTGGCCAGGGAGCTGAAGCCCGTCGCCCTGTACTACCCGGAGGTCCTCGGGTCATTTCACTTCTGAAGTCCCTTCTGTGTGACTGAAGGCACCATCTATGGACCAAGAAACGGGCCCTCGTCGGCACCAAGCGTGCCGCCCTTGCTCTTGGACGTCCAGAGCATCGGCAGCAAGCCCATTTCTGTTGTTGACAAGCCGCCCGGTGTCTCCTATTGGGTGCAGATGGGCAGATGCCTGAGGGAGGCTGTCCCTTGCCGTGGAAGGCTTGCCCAGGGCAGGCAGGCGGTGGGCAGCTGGAGGGCACCGGGGGTCCATTCTCGGTGGCAGAGGTCTTCCCAGTGCCCTGCCCTCTGCATTCCTCCTGAGCCATCTGGGCCTTCCCAGCCCTGGGACCTCCTATGAACCAGCCAGGCATCTCTGGTTCTGCTCCTGACTTTAGAAACCAGTCTTCCTTCTCTCCCTCTCCCTTCCGACTTCTAGGCTGGTGAGCTGCTCTCTCACGTCCAGCTTTTGCCGGGGCCTCTTCTCGGTGCTGAGCAGCAATCAGTGCCTGACTGAGCTGGACCTCAGCGACAACACCCTGGGGGACCCAGGCACGAGAGTGCTCTGCGAGGCTCTCCAGCAGCCGGGCTGCAACATCCAGAGGCTGTGGTGAGTGCCCCTTGCTCCTCGCGGGAGGGGCAGGCCTGCAGGGATGCTGGGGCTGTCCTCAGCTGCCTGGCAAAGCCCACAGGCCCAGCTTTATCTCCCGGCCAGGCCAAAGGTCAGCAGGCTGGCTTTTCCTGAGGCCTCTCGCCTGGGCGCGGAAGTCGCTGTTTTGTCCCTGTCTTCACACTCTCCCTATTGGGTCTGTGGCCTCTCCCTGACAGGACACCAGTTAGAGGTCCACACCAATGACCTCCTTCCACTTACCACTGGTGGGAAGACCCTCCTTCCAAATGCACGTCTATTCTGTGGTCCTCCTGTCCATTGCAAGTGGCCAGGAGGACAGCCGGGGCAGTTTGGGATGGGGGAGGACTGGGGAGGAACTGAGAAGAAAGTGAGTTCTTGGTGGCAAACAAAAAGGCCATGTCTTTTACTCTCTCCTGTGTCCTCGTGGCCAGGCTCATCGAGGAGAGCCAGAGTTTCATTACTCATGGTCACGGTTAGCTGAGTTAGGCCACCAGGATGTTCTGCATAGACTGAAATGTCCTGGGGACTCTCCTGTGGCTTTGCTAGGAAGTTCCACTGTCCGCCAGAGCTGAGTCAGATTCACATGTCTGGGTTCCCTGCCCTCTGCAGCTCCAGGTCAGCACGTGCCCCTGCGCTACATGAAAAGCTGCATGTCCACAGTGAGGCCTGCTTCTTCTTCTTTTTGGAGGGTGGGGTGGGTAAAAAGTGTTTCCCAGGCTGGTCTCGAGCCCCTGGAGACCTTCCCACCTCAACCTCCCGTGTGGCTGGGACTGCAGGTCTGTGCCACTGTGCCCAGCTCCTGCGGCCACCTCTCATGCTCCTCACACCCACCCGACCCTGGCCTCATCCATTTCACCTACTGTACAGCCACTGTCCCCTTTCCTGGTTCTTACCAGCCCAACTCCAGCAACCCTGTACCCCTGCTGGTCATTGCAGTGGCCTCTTGGTCCTCCGGGTCAGTCTTGCTGCTCTCTTTGCAACACCTGGACACACATCTACAGAGAGCCTGTAGGCTGTTTGGTCTCTCCATCTGCTCATGCCCCCGGCCATCTGTCCTGCATGCAGGAGATGGGATTGTTCACAAGTCCTACCTTGGCTGTGTCTTCCCATGCCTGAATCTCTTGCCACTCTTTTCATAAATTAGACGCCTCCTCTTGCCCCAGGGTTCTGGTTGCTGACCTTGCACCCTTGGTTCTTGAGCTTCACCCCAAGGCCCTCTCCTTGCCTCTCCTCTGGGTTCCCCACGTGATTCTAGGGGGTGAGACACAGACAGGGATAAGGAGATGCTTGTGGATAAGGAGAGACCCAGCTGTCTATGTGCTTGCAGTTGGTATAAAGATGGGGACAGAAAGGAAGGTGCCCCAGATGTTCCTGCTCCCACAACAGGGACAAATTGTTGTTGTTGGGGGAGATGGCAGTGGGGAACTGTGTATGTGTGTGTGTAGTGGTAAAAGTTTTCTGTTGCTACAACAAAATACTTGAGGCTGGGTATTTTAGAAAGAAAAGCAGCTTATTTGGCTCACAGATTTGGACACTAAAAGCCCAAACAGCCTGGTGCCAGTCTTGGGGAGGGTCTCTTGGTGGATGGCATCATGATGGGAGTGTGTGCCAGAGGGAGAGATCATGGTGAGTTTGGAAACTGGAGAGTGGGGAGGGGCTGGGCTCACTAACTGGGGTGCCAGGAAGATGATGCTAGTCTCTTTGGAGGCCAACACCCTGGTGACCTCATCACCTGCATTCGGCCCAACCTCTTGAAGGTCCCACCACCTCCTGATATCACCACGCTGAGCCCAAGGCCCTGACATGTGAGCCGTGGGGGATGGGTCACATCCACACCCAGGGAGGCCGTTGAGAACCAGGCCCTCTGCTTTAGTGTCTCTCCTCCGGGTAAATGGAGCACTGTGATTAAATCGTCACGAGAACAGGGGAGAAAAGCTGGCAAAGACAGCGAGGCCACTGCTGGGGCGCCGCTGTGGGGACGTGGTGCCGAGCTGGACCCAGTGCTGCCTCTCCATGGCCGGCTGCCCGACACCCGCCCTGTAGAGTTGGCCTCCTGGTGCCAGGGCTGGATTTAGGAGCCCTGGGTGGATGGCATTCCCACGAGGGCCTGGCACATTCCCCTCACACTGGAGAACCCAGGGCCTCCTGGTCCACACAGCAAGTGCACACTGGGTGGCCAGCCAGGAAGGGACAGTTAACCTGACCTCTGACCACGTGACAGGAGCCCGAGGGAAGCAGAGGAGGAGGTTTGTTTTGGCTCTACTTCCAGAGGTCTCCGTCTGGCGCTGCTGCTCTGGGCCTGGGGTGGGGCAGCCACTCAGGTGGGGCATGTGTGGAGTCCACTCACCACGGTGGCTGGGACCTGAGGAGATACAGGAGTAGGGCCAGGGTCCCCGTGTCCCTTTCCAGGGCCTGTCCCGTGTCCTCTCTCCTTCCCCAGGCTCCACCCCAAAGGCCCCACCGCCTCTAGGGCGCACTGGGGGCAGACGGCCATGCCTACTGCACACAGGCCTTGGGGACACAGCCCAGAGCCCACCGCGACCGGAGCCACATCATGACACCTCTTGCCTCCGTCTTGCTGCAGGCTGGGGCGCTGTGGCCTTTCCCATCTGTGCTGCTTCGACATCTCCTTGGTGCTGAGCAGCAACCAGAAGCTGGTGGAGCTGGACCTGAGTGACAACGCCCTGGGAGACTTTGGGGTCCGGCTTCTGTGTGTGGGCCTGAAGCACATACTCTGCTGTCTGCAGAAACTCTGGTGGGTCTGGGCACGCCGGGCAGCTCTGCCCGTGGGGGTGCCTGGCAGCTCCTGAGCAGTGAGCCGCAGGAGCTGGTGCTTCACAGTGAGAGTGGCCGGGCTGCTCGGAGGACCCAGGTGTCTTCTGTGGTGCTGTCAACCATCCAGTCGGGGCTTGGGAGAGCCGGTGGAAGCCCTGGTGGGGCATGAAGAAATGGTGGGGCCAGCCAAGGCCCGTAAGGCCACTGTGGGGTGTGCAGAAAGAGTGTGGGACTTCATGGGGAGCTCTCAGATAGATAGAAAACCCATGCCAAAGTGTGACGCTTCCTGACACTGGAGGGAGACTTGCACTCTGGAGAAGAGAGCACTCGGGAGGGTGGGGCCAGTTCACGATGGAGACGCGGGACAAAGGAAAGCAAGCCAGCACTCCAGTGTTGTGGAGGGGTGAAGTGAGCCTTGGGCACTGGTGGGGGCCAAGGCGGCACAGTCCCGTTGGGAAGCTGTGTGGCAGTTCCCCAAACAGAATGACCCCTTGAGCCAGCAGCTCTACTCAGAGGCTCAGGCACAGGCCCACAAAGAAACGCAGGAGGCAGCTGGGAGTGACCCACCGCAGGTGTCCCCTGGTGGAAGGGGCCACCGGCCTTTGGGCCCACGTGCAGGCTGAGCTAAGCCAGGGGCAGGGCCGCACTGCACGACCCCACAGGAAGCCTGGGAGAGTTAACAAGGTGGGGAGGCCAGGGGAGGGATGTGAAGGTGCCCAGCTGCTGTTCAGTCTATGGAAAGAGCTCCAGGCATGGGTGGCCGTGGCTGCAGGAGACTGTGCACGGGCGTATGCCATTGACTCGTGCAGCTAGAATGGCGAAGTGGTCAACTTTATCCTACTTTGCCACCTTGGCATCAGCCCAGGGGCCAGGGAGGTGTCACAGTGCTGGATGGGCTTGGAAGGGCTTGCTTGTTACCACAGCGGGAGGTCAGGCTCCCGCCGAGGGTGGGGCACGCGGGCGGTCAGGTGCTCCCCCTGGAGGGGCCAGCTGGAGAGCCACAGACTTTCTCCTCTCCTTGAAAGGTTGGTCAGTTGCTGCCTCACCTCAGCATGCTGCCAGGACCTCGCGGCCGCGCTGAGCGCCAGTCGCTCCTTGACTAGACTCTACGTTGGAGAGAACGCCCTGGGCGACTCAGGAGTCGGGACTCTCTGCGAGGCCATTGGTCATCCACAGTGCAGCCTGCAGAAGCTGGGGTAAGGCTGCCTCCAGCCCCAGGCAGAACGTGGTGGTGACCCCAGAGAGGGAGGCCGCTGGGCTTAGGGAAGAGAACCAAACAGCCGTGGCAGAGTGTCCGGCAGGGGTCGCCCTTCCTGTCCACTCCACAGTCCACCAATCATGGACTTAACCAGCCGCAGACCAAACCTATCTGAAAAAATAGGTCTGTACTGAACATAAACACAGGTTTCCCTTGTCATCGTTCCCTAAACAGTGCAGTGTCACAGCTGCATTGTGTGCATTCCATCAGGGATGGTAAGTAACACTGAGGGGAGTCCAGGAGGGTGTGGCGGCCATAAGCACATTCTGCACTACTCTGTGGGCACGTGAGCACCTGCTGACTCTGATGCCACGGGGCGGGGGGGATGGGCGGAGCCACCCCCCTCCCCCAGGATACCAGGGTCAGCTGGGTTGCTGCTAATGAGGCCAGTGTTTGCTAATTTGTGGTTATTGGCATTCCTAAAGTTAGAAGAGACTTTAGAGAAGGTGCAGCCCAATTCCCACTGAATGAGGAAGCTCTAGAGTTGGCCTGAGTTCACCTGTTCTAGGTGAGGACACCTGCAGGCATGCAAGTGACTGCAGCAGTGTGGCCTCAGCACAAAGCGTGTCTCCCCATGCAGCACCTCCTCTGGTTCCCTGTCCTGGTTCCTGTCCTCCTCCCCAGGGCTCTGAGAAGCAAGTTAGTCCTGCCCCTGGGCTGCTCTCACCCTCGTCTTATTTTGCACCGACATTGCTAAATCCCCACCTGGGACACAGCTCAGCATCTTTACCCACCCAGTCACGCTCTCCCAGGGGGGCTGGCTTGCTGAGGGTCCTTAGAAAGGCGCCTCAGACAGGAAGTTGGGGGCCTCCTTCCTTCCATGAGCTCTGCTTTTGCTGGCCAACTCCCTGCTTGTCTTGGGTTTTTGGCAGCCATGTCAGGCTTTTGAGACTGGATTTCTGCAGTAAATAAGAATACAGAATACCGATTAATAATCCCATACTTTCCATATATCCCTGCATGGTTTTCTCAGTTGGGCTCATAAAAATGACACAAAGTAGTTATAGGAGTCGCCAACATTTTCTTTTCTTTGGGGCATTGGAGATTAACACCAGGGATGCTTTACCATGGAGCTACAATTAATTTTTAATTCATTTAAAAATTTTTAAAAATTAATTTTGATTAAATATTTTTAAAATTTCTTGAAACAGGGTCTCATTGAGTTGCTTGGGGCCTTTCTAAATTGCTGAGGCTGTCCTTGAACTCGCAATCCTCCTGCCTCAACCTCCTTGGTCTCTGGGGCTACAGGTGTGTGCACCACCAAGGCCAAGTGAGGCTCTGGGCACAGCCTGTGCCTGAGGATGCTGGGGAGAGGTGGTGAAGCTCCCCGCACACACACTGGCATCATTTCCTGTGCCCTTGCTGCCTGGTGGAGTGTTGCTGTGGGGCTCTACGGGGGCTTCCGCATCCAGCTCTCAACCCGCACTGGGCTCACGTGGACCTTTCTTTTGACCCATCATCTAGGCCTGTTTGAATCATTTTTTTTTGGGGGGGGGAACTGGGGATTGACTCAGGGGCACTGGACCACTGAGCCACATCCCAGCCCTATTTTGTATTTTATTTAGAGACAGGGTCTCACTGAGCTGTTTAGTGCCTCACTGTTGCTGAGTCTGGCTTTGGACTTGCGATCCTCCTGCCTCAACCTCCTGAGCTTCTGGGATTACAGGCATGTGCCACTGCGCTCAGCTGAACCTTGATTCTGTTGGTATGTTGTGTAAAGACAAGCAAACAGTAGGCATCTCTGTTCACATTACTGACATAAAGTTGGCCAGATCAGCATTCAGGGCAACATACAGTAAGAAGGGTTTTTGAGGAGCACTCCGTCAGTGCAGTCAACCACAGTCTGCATCAGGAGGCCTGGCCCTCCCCTGACCGCCCACCCCAGAGCTCTCCTTCCTGGAGGACAGCTGCACGCAGAGCTGCAGCACTGTGCTCTGCTGCTCTTGGTTGTTCAAGGTGTGATTTGGCCCCTTTATTTTACCAGTAAATAATGTCTGTCTTCGCAAACATCCTCAAAGGGAGAGGATGACAGATACAGATAAGAGGCAAACAAAAGTGGCCTCATGGGGTCGCACTGCTTCTCTGCCCACCTTCTGTGAAGACTTCCTGCACAAGCCACATCAGAGCAGGTGCTGGATCAGGTGTGGCATGAGCTGTGAGAAGAACAGGGACCAGCACTCCGGGCAAAGCCTACAGAGGAGAGGCCCCCATGACCCTGACCTCTGTGCCCAGCTGACTAAGTTGCTCAGGGCCTTGCTAAGTTACTGAGGCTGGCCTCAAAGTTGCTGTCCTCCTGCCTCAGCCTCCCCTGTTGCTGGGATCACAGGTGTGTGCCTCCGCACCCGGGTCATACACATGTAAGTCTCTAGAGGTGGATTCCTTAGGTGGACTCAGGGAGTTGGGACTTCCAGACACCTGTGTTTTATTAGGTATAGCCAGATTTTCTCCTCTTGAACTTCAGGCCTTAATCTGTAGCTTACATGTTGTGTCCCCTGTCCCTCACCTCCCCAGTGTCACAAAAGCATAACACAGAGAGTATTTGCAAAACATGATTAATCATCAAAATGGCCCTCCCCCTCTTTGAACTGCTCCTGCTGGATTGGGATTCTGCTGGGACCTGCCAGCCAGTGAACACCGGGAAGCTCTAAGCTGCCTTTACTTTCAGTTCCGTCCTTTTATTTCTTCTTCTTATTTTTGGTTTCCTTAACGTCACACCAAGGAAACTTGATAGTCTGCAAAAATGACAGTATTGAGCCTTTCCTCAGAATCCTCAAAAAGGTTTTGCGAAAGTAGGATGAGGTTGCATGCTTGGTCACTAAATATGAGCCTCTGGACCAGACCTGACCCCATTTCTGCCCGCTCCCGGCGACACTGAGCTGGTGTTAGTGCTGGAGCTGGCCTGGGCTCACTCTCCTGCTCCTCTGGTCTCTTCTTAGGTGACGTGGTTGTCCCTTCTCCTCTTTATTCTCAGCTGTGAAGGCCCCACTTATACTTTATTTGATAAAAAATTTTAGTTGTAAATGGGCACAATACCTTTATTTTACTTATTTGTTTTTATGTGGTGCTGAGGATCCAACCCAGGGCCTCAGACATGCTAGGCAAGTGCTCTACCACTGGGCCACAACCCAAGTCCCCCACTTATTCTTAAGCAATTACTCTGATCCTCATTTTTTTTCCATGGTAAGTTTAGGGATAAGAGAAACACTGTGTTGAGTTTTAATAATTCAATAGGATGATTCCATTCAGCGTCATCACCCCACAGTGAGGTACCTAACAAATACCCCACCAGTGTTAGCTCTTCAGTCTTCATTGTGAGATGCTCTTGTGAGTTGAGGCCCAACAGACTAACCCCCCGCAGTGCCTGGCAAGGATTCTGTGCTCAGTGGACACAGGGTGAGCTGGATGTGGGGAGACCGAGACGCCCCGTTGGTGCGCCCTCTAGTCAGGGGATTTGTTGTTTGACTGTGCAAACCTGTCGCGGTGCACACCCACCTGCCAGCTTCCAGCGTCCTTCCAGCTGCAGTACTGGGTCCCTGGCCATGCCCAGCCCTGAATGCCAGTGTCTTCACAGACTTCCTGCTGCTTGCTCACTGCTGCTCTTCCTGGGCAGGGCCCCTTCCCCTCCTTTGGCACTGCCCATCTCTGCTAGTGAGCCTCGTGTCCCTTCTGTGTGCGGTCATCGAGGACCTGATGGTGGTCCTTCCTGGAGGAGGGAGTAGGCCACTCAGTGCCTGTCAGTCTGCTGGTCCGGGCATCACTTCCCCTCCATCCCACGTCCTTGTTTTTCTCACTCCAATTCTCCCTCGACTAGGGAAATAGAGATGAGCTGGTGACAGGACTTCTTGTCATCTTGGTCATATGTTCACACACACTATTGGAACGACTCCTTCTGTTTCTGTTGTGCATGATTTTAGAGACCAAAGGGCTTAAAATGTGCCCTTGCCGAGAACTCTGGTCAGGGACACTGTTACCGCACGAGACGTTCTTGTTCATGGCCATTCACTGCAGACTGAGTGGCCTTTGTGTGATGCCCGTGTGCCTTCATGAACTCCCGAGCAGGAAGGACACAGCTGTCTGTCTCAGAGCCCTCACGGTCTTGTTGGGTGAGAGCTCAACTTGACACAAAGGGAGAACATCAAACTCCTCACCCCTTGGTTCTAATGCAAACCAAGATTTACACTTTGAGAATCCCTTTCCTGGGAAGGAGGAAGAAGGAATGGACAGCAGGGGTGACAGATAGGGAGGTCCAAGAGGACTGGGAACTCCTTAACCTGAGCTTGGCACCGAAGGCTGTCAGGGACCTCGCCCTGTCTCCTACCACCTTGCTATGTCGGCCATGTTGAATTACTAGGTGAGAGACCAGTGTCTGCCCTTGGAGAAAGGCACACGATTCCCTGAGACTCGGATTTCTATCTGCAAAAGGTGTGGAACTGTTATGGCTGCACCAGAGTCACTCAGGCAGGCCCCTGAGGTGTTGGGTCTGTCATCAGGAGCTGCTGGAGTGTTTTCCTGGTTGGAGTGCTGCTGGGTGCTTGAGGCAGGAGGAATCTGCAAGGAAGTGCAGTGTGGTGGGGTATGGGATCCTTCACTTTTCCTCTCCCTCCCTGCAGAACATCTGTGGAGAGCTGCCTGCCTGTGGGATGCCCCTTAGACTGCCCTCAAGGTGAAGGGCACAGCTGCTCAGATGGCTGCTGGGATGTCTGGGATGGGCGCCCGCTGAGGGCTCACTCTGCTCTTTCTGCAGGTTGGTGAACTCTGGCCTCACATCCTCTTGCTGCTCAGCTCTGTCCTCCGTGCTCAGAACAAACCGGAGCCTCACACACCTGTACCTGCGTGGCAATGCTCTTGGGGACGCTGGCATCAAGCTCCTCTGTGAGGGGCTCCTGCTTCCCAGCTGCAGGCTGCAGTTGTTGGAGTGAGTCCTCTGCTCCCTCAGGTGGTGTGGGGGTGGTCCCTGGTGGGAAGGGCCTGAGGCGTTGAATCTGAGAGGCCAGGAGTCACAGATGTGGCTATGACAGAGTCTCGGGACAGCAGGTGTTTTCAAAATGGTGTAAAGCCAAGTCGAGCTCCTTGCACCACAGTCCTCTGTGCAGCTGGCAGGCAGGGACAGAGTGGTGCTTGCAGTTTATGGAAATCTGGGGCAGACACAGCCTCTGGGCATGACAGCTTAAGAAACTTCCCTTACTAATTGGTGGGCACAGTCCAGTAGCCTCGAGTGTCCTCCCCTTTAAAGAAGACAGGAAGATGACCTTTGGCACATATGGCTGCACCACACTAGTTAGCCCTGGGAGTTTTCTGGGTCTGAAATGGGGCAGGCTCCGACCCTGGGTCCCTGGGGGGATGACCTGGGCGTGTCCTTGAATCACTCCTTCTTGCAGACTGGACAACTGCAGCCTCACCTCACACTGCTGCTGGCATCTTTCCAGGATCCTGACCTCCAACCGGAGCCTGCAGAAGCTGAGCCTGGGTAACAATGACCTTGGCGACCTGGGGGTCATGATGCTCTGTGAGGTCCTGAAGCAGCAGGGCTGTTTCCTCCGGAGCCTACAGTGAGTGCTCTGCAGAGGAGCCACCCAAACCCCGCTCTCCAGAGGCACTGGCTCTCAGGGTTAGGTTGGGCCTGGCCCCATGCCTTTACTGGGGTACACAGGAAATGGGCTGCCCAGTCAACAGCATCCAGAGATTCAGAGCACCCAGGTACAGTCAGTGCGAGAAGGCTTTCCACCCAGCGTCCTGGGGGAAGCCAGTCTGTTGACAGTGGCCGACGGTGCTCTGCAGAACCAGGAGGATCTCTGACGGCAAGCGTCCTAGCATAGTGGACTGCTGTCCTGGCTCTGAGGATTTTTAAGTGAAAAAGGGGAGAAATTCCACGACACTCAGCAGGAGGGACCTCAACCCGCCGTCTTCTGCTGTGCCTCAGTGGTGGGCATCAGCTCTGTGGCTGGAGCTTGCAGAGCGTCTCCCAGCTTCTTAGAGCCACAGCCGTTGGGGGTCTGCATTCTGTCCTTGGGCCTCTCTCTGCTCTCTTGGCTCCCCTCACCCTCCTGACCGGTAGGTGTTGGATAGTCAAGTCTCGATCCCGGGCCTAACTTTTGTTACTCACACTTTCTCCCTTATTTTAATGTCCAGTCTCTGGCTTCACCAAAGATGTGCTGTGTCCTTAGGTTACCTCTATGAATTCCATGTCTGGATGCTTCTCTGATCCCTCTGCTTGGCGGTTTAATGTGCTCCTCGACTCCCTCATCGAAATCCAAACTCCTGCTCCTCCTCTCTGTCTTCGACCAGCTCCGTCCCAGTTGCAGTCAAGACCCACTTACTCCTAACTGCTCAGTCCAGAGTAGTCTGGTGCTGACCTTCACAGCTCTTCTTTCTTAAACCTCCATCTAACCAATCAGCTTGTCCTGTGAGATCTGCTTCCATGGGATGTCCACTCCCTGGCCTCCTCTTGGTGGCTTTATGTCACTGTCTGGTCACTGTCACCTCTGGTCTGGGTTGTAGGATGCATTCTGAAATGCCATGTCTGCACTGCTCCTTGGGTAGCACACACAGTGAGCTGCTGGATGTGAGACAGTTCTTCTCACTCTTGCCAGGTGCTCTAGTGACTTCCTGTCACATTCACAGTGGGGGAGGGGACTGCAAACTCTTGGTGGCTCTGAGCCCCTTCTGCCAGCGGCAGCTGCTTCTGATGCTCATGCTGCTTCCATTGCGGTGGTCTCCTTTCGGGTTTGCCAGAGCACAGCCAACTCTGGACCTTTGCTGGTGCTGTCCCTGTGCCTGGAGTTCTGTCCCTTCCAGTTCCCACTTGCCTGCTCCCACACACCCCTACCTGATCTGCACGAGGCTTTGTACTGAAAGCAGCCAGCTGCCCTTGCCGCTTCTCATTCTCCTCCACAGTGGCGCACCCCTTCCATGCTGTGTCATTTTCTTGCTGGTTCATTCTCTATGTCTTTTCCCCACAACACATATTCCACGAGTCCAGGGACTCCTGTCCACAGCTTGTTCCCAGGCTGAGCCCGCCAGGATGCAGGTTGGAATCAACAATGGCTGGTCAGCGCTGCACCCTTGTGGGGATGCAGTGGGACACTTCTCCACGTTCCCAGGAAAGACAGGTGTAGGGACAGAGGGCGGGACTGCTCAGGATGAAGCTGGGGACATTGTTATTTGTGTGTCACTGACGCAGCCCTGAGGGACATTCATGACCTGGCCTGGGGACAGGCTCAGAACAGCCTGGGGAATTCACAGATGCGAGGAGCCTGTCTCCCTCAGTCCCAGCCTCATAACAAAACCAGGCGGGTGGCATAACAGCTGGAGCTTGTTTCTCACAGTCTGGAAGCTGGAAAGTCCCAGATCAAGGTCTGGCTAGTTCCGAAGCTGGTGGGGCTTTTCCCTTATTTGTAGATAGCTTCCTTTTTATGATGTGCTTACGGTGGTTGGCGGGTGGTGGGCGGGAGAGAGGAGTTGGGATAGATGCTCTGGAGTCTGTCCTGCAAGGCCATCGACCATTGTGAGGGCCCCATTTGTGACTTCATCTGTCTCTAACCACCTCCAAAAAACCCCATCTCGCCTTGGGGGTCAGAGCTTCATGGGTTTGAAGGCAGATGCTTAGTGTGTGACACCACCAACCAGAGCCTGCTGGAATGAGGTGGGACAGATGGTTCCAAGAGAAGCTACGAAAGACTGGGAGGTGCTCACATCAGAGACCACCTCCGTGGTGTCCCCGCACTGCAAGGCAGATGTAGGGATCCCAATTAAGTGAGTGTCGCGGAAAACGCAAGACCACTGAGAAGATCTGAGCCCAGACAGGACGCTGGTGATGCAGAGGGACAGGTGTGAGCCCAATCTGGCCGTGAGGGTTTCCGTGTGGTTGTGTTTATTAAGGCCTTCCTCCTTCAGGCCACAGTGCAGTGCCTACAGACATATGAAACGCAGTGTCTAACACAACCTGTTGACATAGGAGTGGGCAGCCGAGAGGTGACCTGCTAGACCTGGCAGTGGACACGTGGTCATCATGCAGTCTTCTTCACCTTCACCTGTGTTTGAAGAGGCCAAACATGAAGGTTCAGAATAGAGCAGTCTGTACTGGTTACTCCAGCTACTCAGGAGGCTGAGGCCGCAGGATCCTCAAGTCCAGGAGTCTGAGGCCAGCCTGAGCAACATAGGGAGACACTTCTCAGAAACAAACACTTCAGAAGCCAGCTCTGCACTCAGAGCATAGAGGCATGTAGGGTTCAAGGTTTGAGGAGATGAGTTTTTCTCCAGCACTGGGGGTGGACCCCAAGGTGCTCTACCCCTAAGCTTCAACCCTAGTCCTTTTTATCTTTTTATTTTGAGACAGAGTCTTCCCAAGTGACCCAGTCTGTCCCAGAACTTGGTATCCTCCTGGCTTGGCCTCCTGAGTTGCTGGGATCACAGGTGTATGACTGGCTGGGAGATGAGAATCTTAAGGCTAAAAACTGAGTGTTCTGAGTACAACCTAATAGTTTCTGTTTGCCTTTACAGGTTGTGTGAGATGTATTTCAATTATGAGACAAAATGTGCATTAGAAATGCTCCAGGAAGAAAGGCCAGAGTTGACCATCATCTTTGAGCCTTCATGGTAGGGGTGGACACAGGCCCGCCAGACACTGGATTCTTTGGTTCCACCACCTAGCTGTGCACAGGTGAGGTGAGCCCTCCTGTGCCCAGAGTCACCTCCACATGATCAGTGTCACAGCCAGGGTGACCAAAAGCACCCTCATGGAGGGAATCGAGGCCATTCATTTCCCTGGACAGTGCGGTTCTCAGTGCCACCACAGCTGCAGATGTTCCTGATGGACTCAACAGAGTCACCTCATTCAGTAAACACGTTCTCTTCCATTTCCTCTTCCTGCCCCCAAGTGTCCCCTCCCCATCTTCCCTTCTCACTCTGTTTACTTTTGCCAAAGTCTCCATCCCCCTGTTTCTACTAAGTGTGTGTTACACAGAACTACATATGTGCTATGTGGAATTTTGTGGCAGCTACTTATTTATTTTTAATTTTGTAACAGTTTTATAAGAAAAGTAATTCATGTTTATTTTAGCTAGTTGAAAATTGAGAAATATATAAAACCTTCTGGTTATTAAATTGATTGTTTAATTCCAAAAAGTACCCAGAAATCTTTTGAATTATTCATCTAAACTACTAAAGATTGATTGCTGTGTGCATTTAAATATCTCTTTGCAAAGTGACTCAACTGTGGTTGGTGGAAACCGAGTCACCTTACTCTAGCTCTGCAGGTGGAATGTCAGCTCTGTGTGGCAGGGTGGAATGGCACAGGGCACAGAAGTGAACACAGGGCATGTCTCTCACCTGGGCTGTCTTGGATTTGTCCTGACAGAAGAGCAGTCCCTCTGGTGTGCTCACACAGCATAGGGTGTAGGGTGGAGCAAGTGCTTCTGTGAGCCTGGGCGGTGTTGGAGCACACATATTACTAGAAATGGAAATCCCGCTTCCTCATTCAATGAGCCACCCAGGCCTTGGCTACTCAAAGTGACGTGTTGACGAACATAGGTTGTGCAAGAATGTAAATCAATCTCATGATTGCACACACGCTTTTCAGATAAGCTGTTTTTTTTTTTTAAAAATAGCAAGACCCTCTAGAGGAAACTGTGTGCCAATGTGTTGTCAGCTTTTCATTGCTGTGACCGAAATACCCAACAAGAATAACCTAGAGGAGGAAAAGTTCATTTGGCTCATGGTTTCAGAAGTTCAGTCTATGGTCAGCTGACTCCATAGCTCTGGGCCCAGGGGAGGCAGAATGGCATGGTAGAGGGGTTGGGAAGGAGCCATGGGGACAAGACCTAATCCCTAAGTGCACGCTTCCAGTGAGCCTGCTCCTTCAGTCACACTCCACCTGCGTTCAGGGACCACCCCGTACAGTGGTCCTTTCATTATGAATCCAGAAAACAGTTCAATGCACTGATTAGGTCACAGATCTCATAATCTAGTCAACCATCTCACCTCTGAACATTCCTGTGTTAAGGAGATTTTGGGGGGACATCTCATATCCAAACCAAATACCTAGCTATTTGTGAGACTGAGGCAGAGGATCATATGTTCAAGGCTGGCCTGGGCAACTGAGACTCTGTCTCAAAGTGAAAAATAAAAAGGGCTGGAGTGGCTCAGTGGTAGAACACTTGCTTAGCACAGGTGAGGCACTGGGTTCGATCCCTAGCACTTCATAAATAGTGAAGGCGGCTGTGCGGCTGACATGCCAGTGCAGACTTTCTCTAGTCTAGGACTTTCAAGTAACTCTTATCTGCATATTTGCTTTCTGCATCTTGGTTAAATGCTGCAGATTGCCTCCTTGCCACAGACCCTTCGAAATGCTGAATAAAAAGTGTGACTCAAATACATGCATGGAGATGGAGAACACCGCAGAGCAGAAGAGGTGGTGCAGAGACGAGGGCTGCTGCTCTTTCACACATGGACGCTGAGAGTTGATCACGTGCAAGTTGAGGGTTGAATCATGGACACTAGAGGTTGGAAAGGTCAGGAAGTCGGGCAATAGAGGCAGGTTGGAACGAGCTCTGAGGTCCCAGCCCAGGAGGGAGACTTGGTGCACAGCCATTTACACTGTTTATGACCAGCCAGAAGAGGAGAGGCTGCAGATTCCCAGCACAGAGAAGCAGTGAGCACTTGGGGAAAGGAAATGTGAGTGATCTGACGGGATCGTCACCATGGTACATCCCTCGCGCGTGCGTGAGTGTGCACACATAGTACCTGTCAGTGACAGAGCCTTGCTAGGAGCAGCCCCTCATACAAACTAAACGCACACAGCCCATGGGAACTTGGAGCACGAGAAACTAAGACCTGCTTTATGAGTGTAAGAGTTTGTCCCTCAGTGGCTGAGAGGAATCCCTGGACACAGAGCCCATGGCGGGACACCAGAGGAGGGAGGGAGGGAGGGAGAAGGAATGGTGGTCACCAGAGCAGGAGGGAGGAGGAGAGATGGTGGTCATCCAGGAAGTGTTCTGCATTATTAGAACTGCACTGTCAGTGAAGTAGCTGGTCAGACATCAGTAGTACAAAGACTGTGGATACCAGAGGCATGGTGGCACCCCAGGAGGAAGGGTGGAGGAGGGATGGTGGACACCAGGAGGAAGGGAAGAGGAAGAGGGATGGGTGGTCACCAGAGGAGGGAGGGAGAAGGAGGAGGAATGGTGGTCACCAGAGCAGGAGGGAGGAGGAGAGATGATGGTCACCAGAGGAGGGAGGGAGAAGGACAAGGGATGGTGGTCACCAGAGGAGGGAGGGAGGGAGAAGGAGGAGGAGGAGGGATGGTGGCCATCAGAGGAGGGAGGGAGGGAGGGGGGATGGTGGTCACCAGAGGAGGGAGGGAGGGGGAGGGATGGTGGTCACCAGAGCAGGGAGAAGGAGGAGGAGGGATGGTGGTCACCAGAGGAGGGAGGGACGAGGAGGAGGGATGGGTCACCAGAGCAGGAGGGAGGAGGAGGAGGGATGGTGGACACTAGAGAAGGGAGGGATGTTAGACACCAGGCAGAGAGGGTAGAGCAGGGCGGGTGGATCCAGAGGAGGGAGGGAGCAGATGGGATGGGAGGTCCTCCAGGCCACTAAGTGACTCAGCATGGACTTCCCTCAGGAAAGTACAACTCATGATGTAGAACACACAAAAAAGAGAAGTCGCCATTGAACAGAATCACCACAATGCAGCTGTCCCCTTCTGGGGTGTATGCAGAGGTGCTGAACTCAGCATCCCACTGAGTAGGTCTCCGGCAGCCATACCTAGGCAGGGCCTCCTCAGGGGGCAGCAGGACCTCATGCTCCCCAGGATCGGCACTGCCCCTGTGTAAATGGTGGTTTTTAACTTTAAAATTTCGGTTGCACATTGCTCACGTAGAGAAAACGCTCTGGCCTCCGTTCACTGACAGTGGTGGGTGCTTGTTTCTCTGCCTACTATAGTCTACTAGGCACAGGCTGTCCCTTAGGTCAGGGTATTAAACACCCACACAGATTCCAGCACCCAGGCGAGCACCCAGCAGAGGGCTGCAGAAAAGGCAGCTCTGAGCATGCGCAGAGCGCACCGCAGGGCCGTGGGTGCGCAGGCGTGCTCCTGGGCGGGGAGTGGGCGCTGCCTTGGCTAGAGTCCGTTCCTGTGCAGGTGCGTGATCCTTCGCTTCCTCAGGTCACGTTTCAGGAAAATACTACATTTCGTTCAGGAGTTTTTCATCTGCTTTGATCAAGGTCATTAGTTTGTGGCCTTCTCACCTTGACATGTTCTCCTCAGGTTTTGGTTAGGCTGAGTCTGGGTGTGTCCCCCGGTACCAGTCAGCTCCTCCCTGTTGTGACCCAAACACTCCGCAAGAGCAGCCTGGAGGTGGAGGAGCTTGTGTGGGCTCAGGGTCTCAGAGGGCCAGTCAAGGTCTGCGGCTCCTTGCTCTGGGGGGAGGGAGCATCATTGGGGAAGAGTGTGGTGCAGGGAAGTTGGCCAGCCAGGGCGACCAGCAAGCAGAGAGAGGGAGGGCCAGGGAGACCCTCTGTCATGGCGTGGCCACGCTCCAGCAGCGAACCAACCCACGGCCACGCCCACAGCAGCGCACCACCCCATGGCCACGCCCACAGCAGCGCACCACCCCATGGCCACGCCCCAGCAGCACACAACCCACGGCCACGCCCCAGCAGCACACCACCCCACAACTACTCCCCCAGGAGCTCACCACCCCACGGCCACGCCCCGGCAGCACACCACCCCACAGCTGCTCCCCCAGGAGCTCACCACCCCATGGCCACGCCCGGAGCAGCACACCATCCCAGGGACAAGCCCCCAGCAGTGAACCATCCAAGGCCACTCCCTAGCAGCGCTCCACGCCCCCATCCTTCCAAAGCATCAGCCCTTTCAATGGTGTTACCCACTGATTAGGTCAGGACCATCATAATCTAATCATTGCACCTTGAAACCTTCTTGCCCTAAGGGAGGAGCTTTTGGGAGACACAATACATCCTAACCATAACACCCCCTCTTTATATCATAGACCTGGTAGAATTCAAGTGGGAATCCTGCGCGTCTCTTTGTTGCAAGGCTTTTTATTTACTGACTGAATCTCATTGCTGTTGGTCTGTTTAGGTTTTCTATGTCCTCTTGGTTCAATTTGGGTAGCTTATCTTGAATTTTTTTTAAAGTTTTATTGTTCTAACCGTCATTGGTATGTATAGCTTGCATTCTCAACTAGAATAATCCTTTTGTAAGGTAAGAGATTATGGCATATTTTCTCTGTCCTTGGAACCTGATGTGGAGTCTTACATATCCAGAGTGGGTTTGGTGTCACTAGTTTCCAGTCAATGGTGGGAAAACTTTGTAAAGAAGGAAATTTGAGCTATGGGAAAAAAAATGATCTATGTTGACAGGAAGAAAGCACTCTTCTTCATTCTTGTAAGATTTTGAAAAATCTATGTGAAATTCATGTTCAAATCTATGAAGACCCTGCATTTATTATAAACAAATAAGATAGTTTCACACTGTATTATATATGCTTAGGAGTAATGGGAAAGGAAGGAAGCTTAAAAGGGGACAAACAGAAGAGAAATAGAAATGGAGAAAGAGGAAAAGGGGCAAGAATCTGGAAGTTCGAAATTAATTCACCCGACAAATATTTATTTCACACCAGCTCACCGAAACCTTTCTCAAAAGCACCTGGTTTCTTGGAATTACACACTTGTGAGTGACTTCATCAGTAGATGTGGGACCACAGGGAGGTGTGTCGTCTTGTGGTGGGGATGTTGAGGCGGTGGATCTCACAGTATCTACCCACTGTGCATTTTCAGTCCCTTGGGGGAAGGCACTCTGCACGTGACTCACTTGCCTGCTGCTGTCCAGGCGATGGAGATGGCCATGACGAGGATCTTCATCTTCTGCAGGGCTTCCAGGCCCTGGCCAGGAGTCTCCTGAGAGCTCCCTTCACGTCCTTATTCCTCAGGGTGTAGATGAAGGGATTGAGGGTGGGTGTGATTATGGAGTAGAAGAGGGAGATGAACTTGCCCTGCTCTTGGGAGTAGCTGGAGGGGGGCTGCAGATACATGTAGATGGCAGGCAGGTAGAAGAGGGAGACCACCACCAGGTGGGAGGAACAGGTCCCAAAGGCCTTGTGCCGTCCCATAGAGGTCTGGATCCTTACCACAGCCCGGGCAATGAAGCCATAGGAGAGGAGGATGACAGCCAGGGGGACCAGCACAAAGAAGGCCACCAGAACGGCCAGCGTGGTGTCATTCACAGCAGTGTCTGCACATGACAGCTTGATCATAGCTGGCACCTCGCAGAAGAAGTTGTTCAGCACCTGCCTCCCGCAGAAGGGCAGCTGGACTGTCAGGACCACTTGAACGAGGGAGTTGCCAAAGCCACTGAGCCAGGCCACAGCCACAAGCTGCTGGCAGAGAGGGCGGTGCATGATAATGGCATACCGCAGGGGCTCACAGATGGCCACGTAACGGTCCAGGGCCATGGCAGCCAGGACGATGCACTCGGTGCACCCCAGCCAGTGGAAAATGGCATACTGCACGGTGCAGCCACCATAGCTGATGGTCTTCCTGGAGCTGCCCATGTTGGCCAGTATCTGGGGGACCGTGGTGGTCGTGTAGCACAGGTCCAGGAAGGACAGGTGGCTGAGGAAGATGTACATGGGGCTGTGCAGCTGGGCATCCAGCCGTGACACCAGGATGATGGAAATGTTTCCCAGCATGGCCAGAATGTAGGACACCAGGAGGACCACGAAGAGAGGAAGTTCTAGCCATGGTCTGTCAGAGACGCCCAGAAGGATGAAGTACTTTGGAGGATCCCACAGGAAGCTCTGGTTGTCACTTCTCATGGTGAGGCATCTTGTGGCACCTGTGATGATACAAGAGAGTGGGAATGAATGAGTCCTGTCAGAAGGCAATCATCTTTGTACACCTGTCTGACCTTTCTGACCTCTGCAGACACTGGGACTGGGGGAGTCAGACCACTGCACCTGTGTCTTCACTTCCCCTCCTTCTCTGTGACCTTACCCACGCCCCCTCGTGTATCCAACGTCAGTGTCTGCATCTGCTAAGATGGGGAGTAGAGCCTCAGGTGGCCAAGGGACTGGGGTGAGTGGACACACACATGACAGGTTTATTTGAGTTGGACTGCTTCAGTTCTTTGCAGACATACTCAGGGGAATTGTCCAATCTCAGGCTTTATCACTTTGTCTTTGGAGGTGGTGGTGGGAGAGAGGAGGAAGGTGATTAAGCAAGATGGGCTTCATAAACAGCTGGGGACTCTGGGGGCTCAACTCTGGCTGCAGGAGGTGCCCATGCCTCTCTGGGGCACAGCACTCTCCCCTCCCTATAGCTCACTCGCTTTGGCAGTGCCAGACTGCACGGGTACCTGGAGTGGAGCAGCTGAGACCTGTCACTTCAGCTCCAGGTTTGTCATGACCCCTGAGAGGCCCCCAAGCACAGAGTGTTGAGCACAGGAACCTGTGAAGACCAGCTTTGGAGGTGTTCAGTGGAAGATCAGCCTGCCTCCAAGCTCACACTCCACATGTGACTTCTTTGCCGGTCTACTGTCCTGTCTCAGGAAGGAAGCAGTGAGGCTTCTGGATGACCTTGCTGTTTGGGGGCACCTGGGCTGCCATGTGCTATGCATGGGCTTTCCCACTCAGGGCCTTTGTCCCCAGCTCCTATCCTCTCCCAAGCACTGTGCCTTCAAGTTCATGATGGGCTTGCTATTGCTCCATGCTGAGAGTGGAAAGAAGTCAAACCCTCCATGAAGGTAATTTAGGGAGGATTAATTTTCAGTTATGGAAAAGAAAGCTAGCGTATGACATTTCCATGATGGGAGAGTGGCTTTTCTGAAGTCACCATGAACAGGGCAAAAACTTGGGGGAGTAAAGGGGTACAGTACAGCTCAGGGTTAGCACAAGAGCTTAGTCTGTGTGAGCCCCCGGTTCTATCCCCAGCATGCTCACAGGAGACATGAAGACACAGGAAAAGAAAATGTCCTCTGTGTTGGGTTCAGTTCTTTATGTAAAGTCTCTTGTACAAACGGTACAATAAAGAAAATCTGAGAAGGCTCGACTGGTGCATTTCTGCCTTTCCCCTGGTCTTCTGTCCACAGGTAGAGCTTCCCCTTCTCAGTGTTGCCCTCCTTGCCCAGTTCCTGCTTTGCCCTCCTGGGTCTGGCCTCCTGCTGTGGCTGCTGTGTTAGCTGCCTGCTGTGTCTGTGCACCAGTCCACTGCCTGGCCAGTGCCTGGCCAGTCCAGGGCAGGTGCTTCTCCAGGACTGATCTCCTTCCAAGAGGCCTTGTTCTCTGTTTCTCACTTGGAGCTCCAAGGTGCCTCTTTCCTTCCATCCTGGGAAGCTGTGCTGGAGCGAATCAGAATGGCTTCCCCTGCACTGCACATTTCCTCCTCATCCTGCTCCAGTGCTGCAATTTCTGGCTCAGAGAGAGAAGCTGCGCCTCAAATGGGCCTCTGTGTTCCTGGTGGGGCATGGGCCTGCTGGGTCTTCCCTGGTTGGGCAGCTCTGGCCAGGGGCAGCCCCTTTCTCAGCATCTTTGGGGCCACCAAACCAGGAGGGGATTTTCATGTGTTTATTAGCACCAATGAGGGTACCATGCTTGCAGAAGTGGCAGGGGTGACATCCAGTGCCCTTTTCCCATACTCCCCACTTCCTTCCCCACCCCTAGTAATGGGTCTTCTGTTCAGGCCCACTCTTCATCCTCAGGGAGAGGACATTGCCCATCTTCTGTGCCTGGCTGGTTTCACCTAACAGCACCCCCCAGTTCCACCCATTTTGCTATGAACAGGAATTTGATGTTTTTTCTTCTTTTTAAAACTTTAAAATTTGTTCTAATTACTTATACCTGACAGTAGCATGCATTTGACACATTGTACACAAATGGAGTACAACTTCTCAATGCTCTGGCTGTACATGGTTGAACAGGATTTCATTCTTTGTGGCTGAAGGATACCCTCTTGCGTTTCCTTCATTACTCGTCGATGGACATCCGGGCTCCTGGCTGTTGGGAGTCATGCACAGTGAACAGGACGGACATGGGGATACCTCCTGCATAAGATTCCTTGCCTTTGGGCACATGCCCAGGGCCATGCTGGACCAAGGTAGATCTCTTTCAGTTTTTTGAGTGACCTGGCTTTTCCCCACCGTGGCCACATGAATTATGCCCCACCAGCAGGGTGGGAGGTGGTCCTTCTCCAATTCCTCCCCAACCCTGGTCTTCTGTCCACAGGTAGAGCTAACAAGAACCCTAACCCAACAAGAACTTCTTCCCTTTTTGATCATAGCCATTCTAAGTGGCTAAGATGATGTGCTTTGTAGTTTTGGTTGGTATGACTCTAACAAAGGAGGTTCAGTGTGCCCCCCACCCCTTCCTGGGGGGGCACGCAAACACACACACACCCGACCTGGGGACGCGTGTGTACACACACACAGACACACCCCTACCTGGGCGCACACACATACATACACAACACCTTATTTGAGCTCACAGACACATGCATATCCTACCCGGGCATGTTTGCATACATACACATACACACTCACACCTCTCCTGGGTGTACACACAGAGACACACGCAGGATGGGAACATGCATACACACCACACATGGGTGCGCAGACATAGCACCTGGGTGCCTGCACTCACGTGTTCCCTATTTGGGCACATGTGCACACCACCCCCACAGTTTCTTGATCTCACAGCTGGACACTGGTCAGTCTTGGCCCTTTGTGTCCTGCATGGGATGCCTGGATGTCCATCTCTTTTGACTTGGAGCTCTGCAGGAGGAGCCTCTGACCCCGTTGGCCTTCTCTGCCTTCTCTCTGACCAAACACAGATCCGCTGAGGCACAGCCTCTCTTGCTGGACGAACAGCCATCTCCCAGCCTGACTCAATCCTGCTCAGGCAAGTCCTCCCGGACCCGTGTCTCCAGCTCTCATTTCCATGTCCTCCACATGACTTCCTGACACCGTGGACTGGGTCATCCCACTTCCAACCTGGCTCCCAGCCCCAGCCAGTTCCCTGTTAGTTTGTGGCTCCTGTTGCCCTCCCCCAGAGGTGTCCGGTGGCTTGCAGTGGTGTGCCAGTCCCTACCGCTGTTGTGCAGTGGTCTGTGCAGACCCGTCAGCACTGCTGTGGTGAGCCCTGGTCCTGTGGGACGGGGACATCAGAGGAAGCTCCTGCTGCCCTCGCTGAGTCAGGGACCAGCCCAGCTCCCTCACTGTGCCCCTGGGCTGCTTGGGTTTGCCGTGAGATCCAGCCTGCAGCTGCTTTTCTGGGGAAACCCTGGCTTCCTTGCTCTGTCCCCCTTCCTTGTGATGGCACTGCTGGAGCAGGATGAAGCTGTGGGGAGGGCTCAGGTCCCCATGTGCTGCGGGTGGCCTCCCCCCATCCAGGTGGTGTCCACATAGTTGAATCAGCTGCCTGGTACATGACCATCCTTCACTGACTTCCTGCCCTCTGGCCCGGGCCCTGGTGGCATCCAGCAGAGACAGGATATGAGTGTCCATGCTGTCACCCTGCCAGCCTCTAGTGCATTGTGCAGGGCAGTGTGTCTGAGCTGAGGGCCAGCCATGCACCCCATGGTTCCCTGGCATCTGTAGAGGACGAGGTCAAAGATGCTGGCTCTGTTGCAGCCCAAGAGGTCTCAGTGTGGGGGCGTGCAAGGCGACTGTCACTGGAAATGCCCTGCACATTCAGGACAATCCAGCCCATGCCCTGAGGAGGCCCTGGACTTTGCTCTCACTGACCTGGCCCTCGGTCCAAGTGGAGAGGGGATTCAGCCTCAGCAGCACCTGCTCCCTGTCAGCAGGCTTTCTGGAGGTGCGGGGCCTCCTGCAATCTCTTAGGCAGCAGGTTGGAGTGGGCTCAAGGTGGCCCAGCCTTGCTCCCAGGTTACTCCCGAGGATGTGGCATCCAGGGGCAAAGTACCGGTCCCTGTTGTGTGAGCGTGCCTCAGTCAGGTTTGCCATCTCCACTCCTGAGGGAGGCTGGGCTCCTTGTCCCCAGACAGCCAGTGGTGCCTCTTCTCCCCAGGCAGGAGGCTGTCCCTGAGGTCTGTTGATTGGTGTCAAGGGCTGGCTGCCAGTCGAGGCTCTGTGTTGGCTTGGGGCCTTGGAAGAGCAGCCGGTGGTGAGCAGTGGGTTTTGACTCTTCAGGGTTGGGAGGGAGACTGCAAAATCAGAGTGCAGCCAGCAGCGTTGGCCTTTGGAGCCTGAGACCCCAGTGCCCAAAGCAGAGTTAACCACTCTTTATCTGTGTGTCTTTGGGCAGATTACCTCCCTTCTCTGTGTCTCACTGTGTCATCTGCAGATATGAGAAGTACTAGGACCGCCCTCCAGAATCTGTTACAAGGGTGAGACGCAAGGGTGGCCAAGCTCTTAGAACAGTGACTGCCACAGGTACATGTGGAGATTTCTCTTCTGATCACTGTACGCAGTCCCAGCTACCCGTTTCATTGGTTACAAGGGGAGAAAAGGTTCAAGTTCAATAGGGAATGAAATTAAAACATTTTAGCTCAACACAGTGAAGGGAAGGGCTTTAGGAAGGCTTATTCCATTTTAGGATAAACTTTATTATGTGTATTTGAGTCACAATGTGATGCCGTATTTTCTGTATGTGGTACAATGGTTTCCACTGCAGAACAAGCTGCATGTCCATTGACTCAGCCACCTGCTGTCCTGTGGTGAGAGTGCTGCAGTCACTGCTGCCTGCCCTGCGCATAGCCCCGTGGAGAGCCCTGGCCCTGGTGTGGCTCCTCCTGGGCACCTGCACCCGTGCCCTTTCCCCTCCCTCCTCACTTCCTCAGAGCCTTTTCTTTTCTTCAGGTCCCATGAGTGAGATCACTCAGTGCTTTTCTTCCTGTCTGGCTGATTGCTCAGCACAGGCCCCACAAGCCACCCAGGCTGTGTGAACAGCAGAATGGCGTCCCTCTTGAGGGCCGAGGGTCCCCTGTGTGTCCTCGTTTTGGCCTTACTGCCAGGTCCACATCTGCTCACCCGTGGAGGACGCCTGGGCTCTTCCCTGGCTGGCTGTGTGGAGGGTCTGCGGGGAGCGAGGCAGAGGGTATCCTTGGGGGTTTCTGTGAGTGTGCACTGTAGGGACGACTGCTCACCTCTTCAGCCTCCTGCTCTTTCCATCTGTCTTTGGGGGACATTCCAGACACTTGGGGCACAATGGCCAGGAGTTGTGCCCATGTCCCTCCTTCTTCCAGATGACATTTTCCCAGCATTCAGGGACAAGGCCGGACAGCTTCAGTTCTGTCCTACTCATTCTGAGATGCCCGAAGGCTGCGAGAGGAGTGTCTGCGGAGGCTGCAGGGACTCACTCACTTGCTGTGGAAGGCGGGTCTCAGTCTCCACCTGCTGCTGTGCTGAGATGTGCCTCCCTGGGAGCCCAGGGACCTGCATGAGGAAAGCAGCAGAGCAGTCACCACTAGGGGTGAATTGCATGGAGTCTGGCCTAAACATGGGGAAGAGAGAGCTTGTTAAGCATCTGTGGGAAGCCCTGGGAAGTAAGCATCAGGACAGGGCTGCTGCGAGATGTCCCCCAGGAACCATCTGATGCCAAGGTGTCCTGCAGTGACCCTCAGTTTGACATGTGTATGTGCCATGTGTCTATCAGAGATCAGTTCATCTACACAGTCTACACAGATACCTGCCCGTGACATGGGAAAGCACAGCCTTGCAGTCCACACCCTTGGTCCCTAGTGTCGCATCGCTGCACACAATCCCCCGGGTCAGTGCTGAGCTGCTGCACATCTGTATCTCCCACCTGACCCTTCAGCCCCAAACCCACCCCCAAAAGCCAGCATTTCACAGAGGACTGTTGGAAGCCTTGCTCTAGATTTTCTGTTCCTAATACTAAACCAACTATACACAAAGACACCATCCTGCTCAGGCCTGTGGCAAGAGGACGGTGCTGCCAGAAGCAGAGGCTGTGTCCAGTGGGGGACAAGATCTACTCTCAAAGGACATTATGGTGGAGACTAAAGAGGCAGAAGGAAACTCCTTGCTTCAAGGTTGTTGGGAAGGATCAAAGAGTGGGCGTCTACCAAAATAGGGGTCCCCATCGCCCCCCTGCACAGGCCGTGTGTGCAGCACACCTGCAGGGCACCATGAGCAGCAGCCTTTCAGTCAGATCTGTGCCCCACCAGGGCTCTGTGCCACAGGGGTTGTGGGCATGCAGGATTCATATTAATCCACGTGCAAGGGGCCGGCTGGCTCTGATCTTTAAAATTGCCAGTAAAACAGAAAGTAGGCAGAGGCAGGTGATGATCCTACGCAGTCAAGAATTATAAAGAGGTGCTGGATATTCCTCACACATTCATTGAGGAACACAAAGTGACTTTTGTCATGGTGAGGTTGAAAGGATCATGTCCCCTAAGTGACCAAAGATGGATGGTGAGGGCATTAATGAAGCAAAGGTTTGATAAAGTGTGGGATGAAGAAGTCTGTTAGGAAAGGAAGCTCATGAGATGCTGAGAGACAGGAGAGGTTACCTGCCTACAGTTACCACCAGTTAATCCATTAAGTAGATCAACCTACTAGTGAGGTTACACCTCCCATAAGATAATCATTTCACCTCTGAATATTCTTGCATTTTTTCACATTTGAGCTCTTGGAGGCATACCTCACATCAAAATTACAGCAGGGAATAATGTCTACTGCTCATTTTTTAAAAAATGTGTCATGAATACTGAATAATATGTGGACTTTTGAAAGCCATGCATCTTTAATATGTTAAGTAAAATAAGCCAGGAACAGAAAGACAAGTATCACAGATCTCACTTGTGTGGAATCTGAACAGGTTGATCTTACAGTAGATGTGAGTGGAATGTGGTTTGTGATCAGAGGATGAGCAGAGTGGGAGGGAGGGACGAATGGGGAAAGGCAGATCATCACAGGTAGGCGAGAGTGGGCAGCTCTGCAGTGCTGTGATACAGTTGGTGGCTGTGGAGGCTAGCATCGTGTGTTATGATGATGTGGGATTATATTTCAAAGAAAGGACTTTGAAAGTTTTCACCATAAATGGTTCATATTTGAGGTGTCAGCAAACTTTGTTGGAAGGCACCTGGGCAAGGGGAGTGGTTGTGGGAAAGGGTTCCAAGGTGGTACTTTCTACTCCATGGGGGTGGGGACAATGTTGGTCCTTCTGGCTCTGGACAGTCACGCTGGTGAAGAGCCAAGGTTGACACAATGGTGCTTAGTGATTTTTGAGTCTGAAGAGTCCTCCTGTAACTGGGTGGTTGACGTGGGGGAAGGGAGCCCTTCCTCTGTGGTCACAGAGACTTGCTTGGGCAGTGCCATGGTGTGTGCGAGCCGTTGCTCCAGGAGACAGGTGGAGAACACTGCTCCTTGGGACCTGATCCAGCCCTGGGATGCAGCCCCCCACTCCAGGCTGCCTTCATATCCTTCTTCTCAGGGTTAGAGCAGGGGGTTGGGCAGTGGGGGACCACACCGAGGGACATGAACTTGGCCTGGGTGCTATTGGCAGGGGCTGGAGGTATATGAGGATTCCTGGCCCAAATTACAAGAGGACGACCAGCAGGTGGGTGCTGCAATTGCCAGTGCCTTGTGTTGCCCTGGGCCCTAGCAATGCATGTGCAGGAGATGAGCACAAGCAGTGGAGCCACTATGCCAAAAGGGACGGCTCCCAAGGTCAGGGCCAGGTCGCTTGCCCTGGTGTCACACACGCCAGCTTGATCAGGGCCGGCAACTTGAAGAAGAAGTGGTCCAGGGTGTGATGCCCACATAAGGGAAGCTGGAGGCTGAATGTGGCTTGGAGCACAGAGTTGCCCAGGCTGTTGGACCAGGTTGTGGCGGCTAGCTTCCCACACACCCACGGGCACATGATGAGTGGGTACTGGAGGGGCTGGCAGATTGCCATGTAGAGGTCAAAGGCCATCTTCATCAGCAGGGCACTTTCTTGCAGTTTGTCCAATGGAAGAGGTAGGACTGTGTGATGCAGCCACAGGTGGTAATCGTCTTCTTGTCCCCCAGAGGTTGGCCAGCATCTGTGGCACGATGGTGCAGGTGACACAGAGGTCCAGCACAGACAGCTTGTCCAGGAGGAGGTACGTGGGCATCTGGAGTCTGGTCTCCAGCAGGGAGAGAGAGATGGTGGGGCCGTTGCCTGTGAGCTTGAGGATGTGGGAGACCAGCATCTCTGTGCAGAGGGGGCGCTCCAGCTTGGTACCTGAGAAGCCCAGCAGGATGATGCTGCCGGGGAGCTCACGCTTTCTCCTCCCATGGCTCTGGCTCTCCCCTGGATGCAGACAGAGAGAGGTGAGATTTTTTTGAGCAGGGCATTTTCATTTCACTGTCTCCATGGTAACACTCTGAGGCCTTCACCATGGTGGTGGGTGGTCCCGTTAGTTTTTGGAGAAGCCCTCCCTGTGTGAGTCTGCTCTGTCAATCTCTGCCTTTGCTGGTGACACTTCAGGAGGGCGACCTGTCGCATCACAGGCAGACTTCATGTGGCGGTCCATGCGGAGCCCCGTGGCCTCACCTGTGCACTTATTCTTGTTATTCCTACTCTTTTTTTCTATTACTAAGTTTCTCTCTCAATCCATTCCAAAGCCTTGCTGCTGTCCAGAGGGGAAGGGGCTTCAGGACTTGGCATGCACATCTCTTCCAGGAAAAGCTCTCGGGGGACAGTGCCTGCTGTGTCATTCCCTAGAGTCCGGGAGGGCCCTGGCTCAGGAGGAGGGCTGGTGACCAGCTGCCCTGCAGCTGCCTGGTGCTGTGTTCTTCGCTGGGAGTAGATGGCTGCAGCTCATTCACAGCAAGCCTCTCTTCTTTTTTTTTTTTTTGCCCCACTGTTTCATTATGGTAAATACAGATAAAGTTTTCCACCTTACCTGTTCCTAGTGTGTGCCCTGTGGTTTCAGGCACACCATCGTGTGGTGCAACCCTCCCGCCTCCCACAACAGGATCCTCCAACTCACAAACTCCACCTGCACCTGCCTGATGTCTCTTCCTTGCTTCCTCCAAACCTGGCAGCCCCCAGCTTCATTGCCTGCATGTGATTCTGACCACTCTGACTGCCTCAGCTAACATGATCATTCCACATTTTTAGTTTCACGATTAGCTCATTTCCTTTACAGAACGCCCAGAAGTGCACACTGCAGTGCTGGTTGCGATTTCCTACCTTTTAAGGCCACATAGTACATGTACATACCTGCTGGTGTGTCACCTGCTGCTGACCCAGAAGTCGCCGGCACGTTTTGTTGCTGTGAACAGAGCTGCCCAGTGTATGGTGTGGGGTGCTCTCTGACCTGCTTCAGCCTTTGGTGTGCAGTCAGCAAGGACAATGTGGACCTGGGAGTCAGGGGACCTGAGGAATCCGGGGAAGAGGCTGTCTGGCTAGCGCCCATGTCACTGCATTTCCACCGCAGTGGACGCGACCACTGGGTCTGCATATCCTCCATGAGCTGGACCCAGGCTGGATTGGCTGCCCGATGGGTGTGGAGCTGAACCTCACCTGGGTCCCCTGTCCTTTCCTGGTGGTGATGTCTGCATATGCTCCCTCACACGTTGGCCATTGCACGTCTTCTTTGGAGAATGTGTATTTGAAGCCTTTGCTGAGTTTTGAGATAAGCTTTTTACCATCTGGCTGGTAATTAAGTTTCAGGGCACTGTTTATTCTATCATTTCAGATTTACCATGGGTTTTATGTGTGTTTGTTATTAAGTTGACATAGTTTCTATTCCTACATTTGTGATTTTTTTCATTAAAAGAAAGTTGAATTTTGTCAAATGTTTTACCTGCATCAAATTAGAAAACCTCATATTATTTATTCTGCTTCCTCTTCTCTTCATGCACCAACTTGGCTGGCCTTTGTGCACTGCAGCACGCTGTGTCCTGGTGGCCAGCCTGCCTGACCTCCATGTCCAGGCCCTGTCAGTGTCTGAGTTGCTGCGTCAGTGGTGCCGCAGGGCCTGGTTTGCTGTCTGTGCTGCTCTTCACCTGGTATTCATGTCTAGGTGCAGCTGGCCTTTTGGGAGGAGAAGAATGTTTCCTCTCTGGAGCCTCTGAGAAGACTGTGTCCTTTCCTCACTGGCCGCTGGGCAGTGGTCAGCAGTGAGCCTCCACGTCCAGGTGTTACTGTGCCTGGAGGTGTGGCTGGTGGTGTGTTGGGTCTCCTTAGTTATGGCCTGCTCATTTTCCACTTTGCTGTCCTCTGGTCCTGTGGGGCTTGTGACCTGTGGGCCCCTGCAGGACCAGTGTCCTTGACATCCCTTCCTTCTCTCTGCACTCTGAGCCTCCTGCCCCTGCAGGACCAGTGTCCTTGACGTCCCCTCCTTCTCCCTGCACTCTGAGTCTCCTGCCCCTGCAGGACCTGTGTCCTTGACATCCCCTCCTTCTCTCTGCACTCTGAGCCTCCTGCCCCTGCAGGACCAGTGTCCTTGACGTCCCCTCCTTCTCCCTGCACTCTGAGTCTCCTGCCCCTGCAGGACCTGTGTCCTTGACATCCCCTCCTTCTCTCTGCACTCTGAGCCTCCTGCCCCTGCAGGACCAGTGTCCTTGACGTCCCCTCCTTCTCTCTGCACTCTGAGTCTCCTGCCCCTGCAGGACCTGTGTCCTTGACATCCGTTCCTTCACTCTGCACTCTGAGCCTCCTGCCCCTGTAGGACCTGTGTCCTTGATGTCCCTTCCTTCTGTCTGCACTCTGAGCCTCCTGCCCCTCCAACTGCTCTGCTGCACTTCTGAGGAGAGGTTTCCATGCGCTGTCCTGAGGGTCCCCTGCATGGACCAGTCACTTCCCTCTGTCTGCTCTCGTTTCCTGCCTGGGCTTGGTTCTCTGTGTATGACCTGTGTGCCTCTGGGGACATCCTGTGTCGTCCTCTGTGGGCTGTCATCTCCTGGGGCTGCTTGGTGTTGCCCTATGTGCAGTGCCTGGGGCCCTCTGCTCCTCAGCTGTTCTCCATGCCCTCCTCCTGCCTGGCTTGGGGACTCTCTTGGGGGGGCTGAGACCTGGCACTCCTGTCTTCTCTCCAGACTCTCCTCTGCCTTTTCACCCATATGGGACACTGCCCTGCACATGCTCAGAGCTGCCCCCTGTCCCTCTGTTGAGCTCTTCCACTGGGCACTGTCCTTTCCCTCTCAGGACTGGCTGTGGATCTGTGCCATTTTGCACGTGTACCCTATTCCCAGCTCTCTGCCCTCTGTTCAGAAGTGCAGGTTCTAGATCAGCATGTCCTCACCAAGGTGCAGCCGCTAGGAGTGGGCACCGTGCATCAAGAAAGTCAGAAAGCGCACCACCAGCTGGAGGAGCCAAGGTCATACGTGGCGTTAGAAGAAGAGGAAACAGAATCTTGGGGCTGTGTGCTCATTCCCCGGTGATGCAGGCTGGAGATGCAGTGGATAGCAATCCATCAGCCATGTGCAGGCATCCAGAGAGTGCTGGTCGCAGCAGGTGGGTGTGAGTTCTAATCTGCCCACAACAGGGGCAGTAGGTTTTGGGTTGGCTGGGGTGGTGCTGTGCACGGTGGGATGTCTGCGTGGCTGAGGAGCACAGTGCTGATGCGCAGAGTCCACATCTGGGTGCAGTGGGGCCAGCCTGACACAGGGACAGGGAGCTCCAGCCTGGGGCTCTGCCTTCCTGCCCTGGAAAGCAGATGGCATGCCTCCCTCAGGGCGTGCAGACTCAGTGTGCTGCCGGTGGCCTGGCAGGAGGAAGCATGTTGAAGTGACTTCTTTACTCTCCACACGACTTTCCTTTAATACGTAATGACCGCACAGCAAGCCAGGGAAACCACAGCAGCACAGAGCACACAGTGTGGGTAGGGCAAGGTCAGTGCCTGGTCCTGGCCCTTGTGCTCCCCTGCCGCATGGAAGCCCTGGCTGTTCAGCTGGGCAGCTGCACTTCCGCTCCTGAAAGGAATTCTCCCTTACAGTATCCAAACCAAGCTAAACTAAACTTTAGCATGGTCAATTTTGGATAAATAAGTATACTATATTTTTGAATTTCTGTTAATTTCTGGTTGACGGACACATTCATAAGTACTGCTCAGGTGCCGTGTGGGGCTCTGAGGAGCTGGGAGCGGGTGGAGTGGGGAAGTCTGGCTGATGGAGATGCGGGTTCCACCTGCTGACCTCCTCCTGGTGCGGAGGGTGCTTAGTGTCCACTCCCCTGTCATGACTAAACAGCCCAGTGCAGATCTCTCAGCCTTCCCTCTGCCATGGCTGTCATCCACAACTCCTGTCCAGTGTCTTCCAGTGTCCCCCCACGGCTGGCAGCACTGCGGCCACCATCCTGCCCTCTTCTCCAAGGTCAGCTCTTTTACGTTCTGTATGTGAGGATCAGCACATTTCTCTCCCCTCTCTGTCCGAGTGTCTACTAAAAAAGCAACCCTTAAATGTGGCCAGGGTGTGGGGGACAGGTGCCCTCTGCTCAGTGGTGGGTAGGGAAGTTAGCACAGGCGTTATGGAGAGTGGCATGGAGTTTCCTCATAAAGTTAAGTGGCCAGTGACCAGCAGCCACTGAAGGGCCATAGGCCGGGAGGACATCACGCAGGGGAGCTTCTGAAGCTGCACCAAGTTTGACGGCGACCGTGTCCATCAGCAGGAGGGTGGGAGGCTGAGGGCTGTGCAGAGTGGCAAGCTCCTTGCCCAGCAAGAGGCCGATCCTTTCTCCTGGGGCAATGGACAAGCCCAGGACCACCATTTTAAGTGGTATAAGCCAGGCAGAGAAAGACAAATGTGATTTTATAAGGAATTTTCATTGTGCCTTGACACTGTGGGCAACCACTGGGTCAAGTTGGGCCACCAGCTTTGGGGACCAGCAGAAGGAAGGTTCTTGAAAAACAGGAAGCGCCAACCCTCTCTGGACCCCTGCTGCCTCGGTGTTGGCCTGTCATCCCTCCCAGGAGACCCTGCTGTGGAGCAGCGTGGGTCCCTTCCTCACGCCAGGCTGTGCTCAGTCGGCCTTGCATCTCTTTAGAGGGCACCGGGAACCTGCGGGCACCCACTCGTGGCACCCAGCCCACCTCTGATGTGGCCTCTCTCTGTTTCCTGTCCCACCAACCTCCTCTTGCTGTTGGCTGTGAGCACACTCAGGGGGTATAGTTCCAGCTGGCTCCTCTTTCCCCCTCTGTGCACCAGGGGAGGCTGCTCCCGTCACGCCCAACACAGCCCCTCTCCTGGTCAGACTGCCCAGTCCTACCCTTTGTGGCACTCATGCTCTGTTTGCTTGTCCTTCCATCACTAGCCGTCCTGCCTCCCAACACTGCTGGAGTGGATCCTGGGCAAGCTCCCCAGAAGCTGTCCTAACGTTCATCATCACTATAAAATGTCGCATGTTGTTGTGCTGCTCTGTGATGACTGACACACCTAGGCCACGTGTAGGCAGCAGGCCAGGCGGGTAGCATGTCCGTCCCCTGTCTGGAAGTTTCTCCTTCCTTCCTGCAAGTTGGAGCCCTTCTCACTAGAGCACCTCCTGTCCTCCACAGTGGCAGCAGGAGTCCCTCAGCTCTTGCCCAGTTTGCCTCCTGTAGGGGGTTGCCGGCTCCTTCACAGCTCACTTGCAAGTGGCATTTCTTCCACGTTTCATGCGGCTTCTTTGCCACCCGACGTTCCACACTTGGTTGGAATCAGATTGAGCATCCTGCCTGCCTCCTGCTGTGTGACACTGGTCCAGTGCTCTGGGCTTGCAGAGGGGTCCACGTGGGCTCTTTGCCCTTCTGTCCTGCTCTCAGGAGTCTAGGCTACTGCCTTTTCCTCTGTCAGCAGCTTCCATAGATGCACGCCTCTTTCAGTCCTGATTTTTTCTTGGGTTGCAAGCTGCTGTGCTGAGAGGGAAGATAGGGCCTAGGAAGGCTTTTCTGTCCCCTTGCCTGCCTCGGCCACCCGTCCTGGGTGAGAGTCTTGCAGTGGTGTGGAGCCACCAGGAGAAAGGAGGGGGCCTGCTCTCATGCCCAGCCCTGCCCTGACTCCCCTACCTGGAGGGGGAGAAGCAGGAGTTGAGCAGAGTGACAGCCCGCCCTAAACACAGAGCCCTTGCTCAGGAGTTGGGTGACTCTTCAGAGGGTCTGGGATCCTGTGATGGTGACTCTAGAATTTAACCAAGAGAGAGCATTTGTTGTTCCACTGAGCCTCCTGAGGGTTAGTGTCTGGCTCCTCTGGGGTCTGAGCCACGTGCAAGCAGGTGATTAGTTCAAGGGCCAAGTTTGCAGGAAGGTGCATCCAGTGGGAGTCATGTCTCTCTCATTATCTTGAGAACAGTCTTCCCCTGGGGTGCATGGCTGAAAGTGAAGGAAGTCTCTTCACATAGCAAAGCTCTCACCCCAGGGGCTGAGCAGTCTGTGGCCACCTCCTGTCTCTGTGTGGCTCCCTACCAGAGCAGGCAGAGGGAGCTGTGTCCAGCACAGGGAGCCACTCCAAGTCCCCAGAGGCTCCCACCCAAGTACTTCCTGGGCCCGGCATGGCTTCTGGATGAGATGAGCTGAGCGCGTCCAGGGTAAGGTAACTGAGGACAGGTGTCATTGTTCATGACAGGCGAAGCAGCTCGTGGCTCCAGTGAGAACCCAGCATCTCTGTCCCGCACCGTGGGAATTCTAGCCCGTGGGCAGCCATGGCCTCTGGGGAAGCCACGACCTCCATGGCAGCTGTGTCCTCTGGTGAAGCCACGGCCTCTGGAGCAGTCATGGACTCTGGTGAAGCCACAGCCTCTGGTGAAGCCACCGCCTCTGGGGCAGCCACGGCCTCTGGAGCAGACTCAGCCTCTGGAGCAGCCTCAGCCTCTGGGGAAGCCACAGCATCCGGGGTATCTCTGGACTCTGGTGAAGCCACGGCCTCTGTTAAAGCCACAGACTCCAGGGCAGCCATGGACTCTGGAGCAGCCTCAGCCTCTGGGGCAGCCATGGACTCTGGAGAAGCCACGGCCTCTGGTGAAGCCACAGCCTCCAGGGCAGCCGTGACCTCTGGGGCAGCCCTGGCCTGTAGGCCAGACAGAGTCTCTGGGGCAGCTGGGCCTCTGGTGAAGCAGGCTGCGCCGGGCCTTAGCTGGAGCTGTGCTTCCCTCACCCTGGCCATCACACTCACTCCTGGGCTCCCAGTGTGGCTGTCACCCATCAGAGTCCCTGGGAGAGCAGACACCGCCTGGCTTGGTCTGTGAATGCCTTGTTGACTGTGAGGGCTGTTCTCGCCATGGGGGCTCCTGGTGAACCAGTGCAAGCCCAGCACAGAGAGCGCTGTCACAATGTCACCACTGGGCCTCAGTGCACATGGAGGCACATCCCTGGATCTCCCGGCTTGCCCCATTTCCTGAAAGGTGACATGGGTTTGACTCATGAGAGGCCTTTCTGCCCCACCACTCAGCATGGGCCTGGGTCAGGTTCAGCTATGTAGAGATGGCAGAGATCCCTGCAGGTGTCACCACACAGGCATCAGTGAGCCCCTCCCGGTGTCCCCACACATAGACCAGCCAAACTTACGGGTGTCCCCACACAGGGTCTGGCCAACCCCTCCAGATCCCCACATGGAAATTTACGCTACATACAATCCACATAAGTGTGAGTGAGGAGCAGCCGGTCAATGTGCTTTACAGAATTCCACCCAAGCCTCTGTCCCCATGAGGAGTGCTAGTCATTCTTCCACTCAGCCAGCTGTCTCTCTATCTCTGTCCATCTTGTGTCATCTGTCACCTATCTGATATGTATGTCATCTGTCATCTCTCTATCCAGCTCCGTCATCTATCATGTGTCCCCCTCCTCTGTCAATCATGTGTTGTCTGCCTATCTATCCCTCCATCCATCCTGTAGCTACTCTCCAGCTCCTGTGTCTACATCATCTGTCATCCATCTATCAGGATCCATCATCTTGTATGGGTCATCCGTGATCTGTCTATCATCTGTCATCTGTGATCCATCCATCCACCCATCCATGCGCTCTGTGTCTATCCTCCAGCTCTGATCTCTGTATCACCTGCCATTGTCCATCATCCCTGTCTCTCCTCTGTCTTCCATCCGTCTCTGGTCTGTCTCCCACCCTGTGGGAGGTTGCAAGCTGGCGAGAGTGCTGTGGGTTGGGGGCTGCAGATGGGGTCTTCGCTCCACTGAGCTTGCTTTCTGGTTGAAGGGACTCGTAGCTGGTGAGGGAAACCAGGAGGTGTAGAAGGCAGTTTCCCATTCTGGTGGGAGCCCTGAACCCATGATGACAGCACAGAGGGGCACTGGGGACCACAGTGAGTGTGCACAGGGCAAGACTCATGGAGCAGGTGACATCTGGGCTGAAGCCAAGACTCGAAGAATAGCCAGAGGGAAAGGCAGGGCCCAAACATGGAGGCAGCACCAGCTTGCTGTAGGCTTTCCATTTAACTTCGTTTTGGAATCTCTTGGACATTTCAGTCAGGTTTTAAAAGCAATGATTCAAGTCCAGTATAGCTTCTGCCCCATTCACATTCTTTTCTCTTTCTATTTTTTGTGCTGGGAATGGAACCCAGAGCCTCACATATTCTGGGAAAGTACTCCACTATGGAGCTACACTCCAGCCCTTTTTACTTTTCATTTTGAGACAGGGTCTGCCTAGTTCCTGAGGCGGGACTCATACTTGCAATCCTCCTGCTTTAGCCTCCCAAGTAGCAGGGATTGCAGGCCTGTGCCATGGTGCCTAGAAAGAGCCAAATCCATGTATCAGTTTAAGGGCGTCATTCTCTCCCTTTCTTAAAACTATCCATCATCCAGTTTGTTTACCTCTTTGTCAGCCTTTGTTATTTTCTGTATTTTTCGTTCGAGCTTTTTGATAGGTTTGTGCCGATGTTTCATTTGCATCTGAATTTGCATTTGCCTAATGACCAGTGTCCCCAGCACATGACGTATCTTCTGTGGTGAGACACCTCCTCCTGACTTTTGATCATTTTCTAATTGGATTAAACTGTGAATATTTTTGAGAGAGCTTCATATATTCTAGACACCCAACCTCTGTTACAGTTTGAAAATATTTTTCCATTCTATAGCTTGCCTTTTAAGTCTCTTAGTGGTATCTTTTCCTAGGTGAGTTTTGATTTGGGTTAAGCCCAATTAATAACCTTTCCTTTTGTGGGTTGCTGAGAGTCAAGTCTAAGAATTTTTTGCCTCTTCCTGGGTCCTGAAGGTTTCCTCACCTCCTTCTTTTAAAATTACATAGCTTTACAGTTTGCATTGAAGCCCACAACACATTCAATTCCTTGAGCTGTGTGGTCCATTTGCACCCAAGTTCATGGTCCAGAATGTTTGGTCACACAGGAGACCTATGTTGAGGCCCTAGGTGTCCTCAGCGCCAGCGTTTGTCCTCAGGCTGTGTCTTCTCCCCAGAATTGCTCCTAATCTCTTGGGAGCTCCAGCCCACGTGGGAAGCTTGCTCCAGGCCCTAGCAGTCTTTGCCTGTGGGCTGCTGCCCTCCCTGCTCCAGTCCTGTGACTCTGTACACACTCTTAGAGTCAGGTAGGCTGCTTCTCTCCTCTGTGTTCCTTATCTTTTCAGAGTTACTCACTATTTGCCTTTCTAGTTTATTTTCCTTTCCTTAAAAAACGTAGAATAATCTTGACTATAGCTACAAATTGGAAGGGGTGTGGTTTGGGGTAAGAATGGTGTTGAGCCTGTGTGGGGGACAGCTGGCGCTTGGGTTGTCTTGAATCTACCAAGGCTGGAGGCCTCTGCGGATTGAAATCTTGGGGGGTTCTTTCCATCTGGGTCTTGGTTTTCAGCCTGTGGGTTCTATGCATGCTTCCTTTTACATTTGTGAGGCTTATGCTAATTTTTTTATATTTGGGAGCTCAGTGCTTCCTCCCTGGGGGTCCTTGAGAGCACCATAGTCCCTGGGGTCCCCCGGGCTTGGCTCTGTAAACACGCTGACACCAGCCTCCTCAGGTCCCCAGGTGCCTCATTTCCCACAGCTACAGGAGATGAAAGCCACCTTTCCTGCCCCTAGGTGAGCCAGTGCCATGGTGTCCCTGGCTGTGCCTGGGACTCAGCCTGCTTCCCCACCCCAGGCTACTTCCTCATGGAGGCCCCTTTTCCCCCCATGCAGGGACCTGCCACTGTGAGACAAAGGCATTTTGATCTGAAATGTGGGTTCAGGCCACACCACCCACTGAGCTAAGGTGAGACTCCTACCTCAGGAAGTGATTTCTCCTCCTCCTTCTGCTGCTGAGAGCTCCACCAACTCTTCTTCAGGTCAGATGTCATTTTTCTGTTTGATTTTCTATCAGAGTTGTCACTGAAGTTGCCTTCGGAAGACCCAGAAACTAAAGGGGCCAGAATTGGCTGCTCATTCCTGGAGAAGTCTCCCCCTGATCTCTGGAATTGAGAGAAGAAGGGCTTCAGAACCTCAGGTCCTCAACCTTCCCGGAATAAGAAGGGTGAGGACTTTGAATTTTGTGTGTGTGTGTGTGTGTGTGTGTGTGTGTAAATGAGGCTCAGGTCTGATCCTCTACTGAAATCATCTTTGTGGTGGCTTCTATTAGGGCTTATATTGGTTAGTGTGCATCAGAGTAAGGAGCTTCCCAATACCGACTTCTAATTTGGAACTCCATTTTTGAGAAAGATACTGCATCTGATTCAAAAAAGATAGAACACACTGATTTCTACAATGAATCGTAGGCATATAAAGATGATTCTGTTCTACTTGTTTGCCTAGTCCCTGCTGGGCCAACCCAGGGTGCCCCTGGAGACTAGAGGCACACATAAAACCACACTCTTGTGTAGGAGAGGAGCCAGGTTGAACAGAAAGCTCTGTTCTTCTGTATCAGCATAGAGAGAGCTTCTCTGCGATTGTGAAAAGAATCACAGGCTTTCCTCTAGAGACTGCTGAGACTAAGGGAGCTCTCTGTAGGCATGTAAGTGCAAGTTGGTGAGGGAAAGGTGACAAATGACAGCAGCCACAGCCCTACAGCACGAAAAGGATGGGAAAGGAGGAAGTGCAGAGCAGGAGACCTGGGCTTGGCTGCCACAGGACCTGAGAGAGTGCAGAGAGGGGACCTGGGCCCTGGGCTTGGATGGTACAGGACAGGAGGGAGTTCAGAGCAGGGGACTTGGGCCCTGAGCTTGGCTGGCACAGGACAGGAGGGAGTGCAGAGTAGGGGACCTGAGCCCTGGGTTTGGCTGCTATAGGAAGGAGGGAGTGCAGAGCAGGGGACCTGAGCCCTGGGCTTGGCTATCATAGGACAGGAGGGAGTGCAGAGAGGGGACCTGAGCCCTGGGCTTGGCTGGCACAGGACAGGTTAGAGTGCAGAGCAGGGGACCTGAGCCCTGGGTTTGGCTGGCAGGGGACAGGAGGGAGTACTCAGCAGGGGACCTGAGCCCTGGGCTTGGCTGTCACAGGACAGGAGGGAGTGCAGAGAGGGGACCTGAGCCCTGAGCTTGGCTGGCACAGGACAGGAGGGAGTGCAGAGCAGGGGACCTGAGCCCTGAGCTTGGCTGGCACAGGACAGGAGGGAGTGCAGAGCGGGGACCTGGGCCCTGAGCTTGGCTGGCACAGGATAAGAGGGAGTGCAGAGCAGGGGACCTGAGCCCTGGGCTTGGCTGCTATTGGAAGGAGGGAGTGCAGAGAGGGGACCTGAGCCCTGGGCTTGGCTGCTATTGGAAGGAGGGAGTGAGAGCAGGGGACCTGAGACCTGGGCTTGGCTGGCACAGGACAAGAGGGAGTGCACGGAAGGGGACCTGAGCCCTGGGCTTGGCTGCTATTGGAAGGAGGGAGTGCATAGAGACAGGAGTGGCCAGAGAGAGTCTCACCTTAGCTCAGTGGGTGTTGTGGCCTGGACCCACATTTCAGATCAATGCCTTTGTCTCACAGTGGCAGGTCCCTGCATGGGGAAAAAGGGGTCTAAAATTCCTAAATAAGAATGTGCAGTATATCTGAAATATAAATAGTTCCCCTACTCTTTGTTGTTAATTTCTATCCATTAAAGCCTAGAAAGCCCTGGTCTGTCTTCCATGAGTTGGTGTGGTTGGAGCATAACCTTAGGTCAGAGAATCGAGTCCCATTCACCAACCCAATTTCAGAACATTAGGCTGAAGTTTCCATAATGAGTTCACATTTATTATTTCATGCCAATGAAACTACTAAAGGAATTTGACATTTTCATAGCTCCTTTGCAATTTCATGACTGTCAACTAAACACCTGGGCAGGATGCGAGTCAGAGGACTATGCGTGGTGGCCACCTCACACTGATATAATAAAGCATGGAGAAAAAATGTTTTTAAAAGACCTGAGGTAACCTTGCAATTTTGGCTCAGGAGTGGCAGTCTAAGTGACAGCCATTGCTAAACAATTTGTGTAGTTTGTCATCGCCAGTCCTTGGGTCTCTCCATGGGGTGAAATTTAGCAATGGGTCTGTGGATACCGAAGCTCAGCTGCTCTTCACATTCGACACTTGCAAAGTATGCCTGTGAAAGTCTCCCGGTTCTTTAGCACTTGTCTGGCCACTTCTGAGGGTTCCCTGCCCCTTTCCTACCCCTTTGTGTGGCTTGGCTGGGGATCTGGTGTCTGAACTGTTGGATTCAAACTTAGGGATCCCCACCACAGCTTCAGCCAGGCAGAGTTTTCAGACTCCACCATGAGGGCCGACAGGTGGGGCAGCAGCCACAGGCACACAGGGGTCCTTCAAAATGCTTCTGTACTCCCATGTCCACTGTCCTGTGTTGCCTGGTGTCACTTGCTACTACTGTCTCAGGGGAGGCCTTCCTCAGTAGCTATTGGCACTATCAGGCAGGGTCCCCTTCACAGCCCTTGTCTTAGACAACTGTAGCCCTGGAGGCTGTAGGTGGCCAAGGTATAAGCCCACTGTCACCAGGCATGTAGACATGGGAGGTATGGATAGGGACCTAAAAGCCCTGTCCTCTTTCCATCTTGCATGAGGAAAGCCAACACACAGGATACCAAGCTGGGTTGTAGGTCATGTATTGCAGAGGCAGAATCACACCTGTCACCTCAAGAATTATTGGGTCCTGTTTTGATACAATGGCCTGCCATTCAAGGTGGCCTCGTGTGTGCATTCGCGAAGTCCCTGAGTATCGCCCCTGAGTTTGGCCTCTGTACCTGGGCACATCCTGCTGGCTCTTGTGGGAGCATCCTGCTCAGTGGGCCACAGGTCACATTCCTTCTGTGAACACAGCCAGAGCCTGGCTCTCAGGTCATGGCCTCCGTTAACACAGGCGCTGCTGCAGGGCTCTCCCCACCCGTTGGGAGCCACTGGCCAACACCCAGCCCTCGACAACTCTTCTGGCTGAGCTTCTGACCCGCCTTGGTCATCACATGCCTGTATCGTTCCCCAAGGCGGCAGGCTCCGGGACAGATCCATGCCCCGCCTGGGAGTCGGGCACACTGCCCTGCACATAATGGGCATCCGTAGGTGTACACTCAGAGTTGAACTCTCTTGAGTGCACAGCCAGGTGCAGAGGGCAGGGGGCCATGCTGCGTTCTCTTACCAGTGCCCTCGCTGTTTCTGCACACAGTGGGGTGGCCATGGGGAGCGGCAACGACAGCTCCCTCCAGGCGTTCATCCTGGTGGGCTTCTCTGACCGGCCTCGACTGGAGAGGGTCCTGTTTGCCTCTGTCTTGGTCTTCTATGTCCTGGCACTGGTGGGCAACACTGCTATTGTCCTCTTGTCCCTCGCGGATGCCAGGCTCCACACGCCCATGTACTTCTTCCTTGGGAACCTGTCCTTCCTGGACCTCTGCTTCACCACCAGCATTGTGCCCCAGCTGCTGTGGAACCTCTGGGGCCCAGACAAGACCATCAGCTACCACGGCTGCGTGGCCCAGCTCTACATCTACATGGTGCTGGGCTCCACCGAGTGCGTCCTCCTGGCCGTCATGTCCTACGACCGCCATGTGGCCGTCTGCCGGCCCCTGCACTACATGGTGCTCATGCACCCCCACCTCTGCCTGCAGCTGGTCGCTGTGGCCTGGGGCTGCGGCTTTCTGAATGCCTTCGTCATGTGTCCTCAGACCATGCGGCTCTCACGCTGTGGGCGCCGCCGGGTGGACCACTTTCTCTGTGAGATGCCGGCTCTCATCGCCATGTCCTGTGAGGACACCATGCTGGTGGAAGCCTGTGCCTTTGCCCTGGGGGTGGCGCTTCTGCTGGTGCCCCTGTCCCTGATCCTTGTCTCGTACGGCACGATCACAGCTGCAGTGCTGAGGATCAGGTCGACCGCGGGGCGCAGGAAGGCCTTCAGCACTTGCTCCTCCCACCTGCTGGTGGTCTCTCTATTCTATGGGACCATCATCTACATGTACCTGCAGCCGGCCAACAGCTACTCACAGGACCAGGGCAAGTTCCTCACACTCTTCTACACGGTGGTCACACCCAGCGCCAACCCCCTCATCTATACCCTGAGGAACAAGGATGTGAAGGGGGCAGTGGCCAGGCTCCTGGGCTGGGAGAAGGGGAATGGGGAAGCTTAAGTGAGCAGCATTTGCATCTGGCTGCTGAGTGCAGTGCCCCCGTCCACATCCTCAGGCCAGTGGTGTTCTGTGGAGGCGGGCTGGGGCGGATCTGGGAATCTTCACATATACATCATGAGATATCTCAAATTCACACTTGAGTCTCAAGTACAAACGTGACATCCATCTGTGTTTCCTGTGTGCACATACACATAGCCTCAAAGTCTCTGTGTAGGCATTCAGATCACCTGTGTCGCCACAGGCTTGCAGGTCCCGGGTGGGGTTTCCATGGTGGGGTGCTGATGGTGCTGAGGAGGTTTTGGGTTTTGGAGCATTGGTACACGGGGAGCTCAGATTGGGGTGCCTGATTCATGCGGAGGACTTGCTGGAGCTGTTCCTAGTCACCTGAGCCACCAAGTGAGGCCGACAACACAGCGGCTCAGGGTTCCAGTGTGGCTCACCCTGCCGGGTCTGGGTGGGACCAGCTGTCAGCTCTAGGAGCTCTGCTCCACAATGGCAGGGGACTTGTCATCTACCCTGTCCCACAAGCACCAGGCAGTTTGCAACTACATCCTAGGTGTCAAAGAGAGACAGTGAGCAGCCTTTCTCAGCACCCCTGTGCCCACGACTGTGGTGGCATTTCCAATGGGCATCTGGGCATGCTGGGAGGACAGCCTCTGCCCAGGCTGTCCTCATGAGCCGGGAGTGGCCTTTTAGGTGCATCTTCTGGAAGGGAGGACTGGGGGTCGTGGCCCCTCTCCTTGGCTGTTCTCACAGCAGAGTGCTCCCAGGAGGGCTGAGCAGGAGCCGGGCAGATGGTCTTCATTCGAGGGGACCGATGATCCTGGTCTCCTGGGGAGGTTCCTGGCCAACCTCACCAGACATGGTGCTGTTGGCGATCTTACAAGGTCAGTGCAACCAGACGTCACTAAGAGCAGCGCCGCAGCAGCAGGTGCCTCAGAGCCCGAGGATGTGACTTCCCGGCTCCACAGCCCCAGAGTGCAAGACCACGGCTGGGCAGGCATCTGTAAAGGCTCCCCTCAGTCTCTGGTGACAGACAGACCTGGGAGTTGTCGTGTTGGGGATAGTCAAAGTCGGCTCCTCTCTTTCCCCAAGCCTTCTTCCCATGTCCTGAACCATAAGCACCCTCGGGGGGTGGGAGTGACCAGAGAGCCTCAGCCCACCCTGTTCCTCGCTCAGCAGTGTCCCTCCGGTGACTGTTCCAGGTGAACGGATGGTCCCTTTCATAGACTAGCCTTATTCTAAGTCCTGGCTTTAGTTTAACCCTGGAGGGGTATAAAACCCAGGAGCAGAGAGCGTGTCGGAAGATGGGTTCACACTGAGAGCCACCTGACCCCCAGCCAGGCTCAGTGGCTTTAACCTATAATGACTCCGCTGGGCTCCCTGGCTGGAAACCACTGATCCCACCCTTCCGAAGAATGATCCGTGGATGAATCGCTTGGAGAAGGGGCCTGGAGAGCGTCCGTGGGGACACTTACTCTGGGAAGATGCTGTGCCAGTGCCCAGGGGCAACTCCGTGCCTCTGGGTGAGATGGAGCTGAGGGGCTGGGAATCTCAGCGGCATGGCTGCCAGTCAGTGAACAGCAGCACTTGGGACCCCTCCTCTTAAGTCAGTGGAGCTGAGAGCGTGGCCGCAGGTGTGCCCTTCCAGATGGCCTGGTGTGGGATTCCGTTTGTCCTTGGCTTAGAGTAGATACCAGCAAGGGAAGGAAACCCTTATCTCAGGCTCAGGGCAGATTCTGCTGCAGAGCTTCCTGAGACCCTCTCTGAAGCTGTGGGTGACGGAATTGTCTAGACTGTCTCCTGGCCGCACAGGGAGGAGGCTCTGTGCTTGCTGGCATTCCTTGTCACGCAGAGATAAATGCAGCCGGTGTCACAGAGTGGCGTTGTGAAGGACCAACGGCCACACTGCTGTGCTCAGTGGGTGGACTCCTCATCTGGCTCCTCCTTGGATCTGTTTGGTTTTGGTTGGTTTGGCTTAAGGGACCCTGCCTAAGGAGCATCTCAGAAGCACCACTGCAAGTGAGTTCTTTGTGGAAGTTTATGTGGGAGGGAGTTGTCACTTACACACTACTCTCTGTTCCTTTGGATACACGCCCAGGAGCGGAACTGCTGGATCACAGGAGCTGCCGTTCTCTGCTGTGGCTGTGCTCACAGCGCCCAAGGGTTCCCTTTTCTTTGTACCCTGCTGACATTTATTACTTTTTGGTCATTGTTATAATGACCATTCTAACAAGCATGAGGTGACATCTCACGTGGTCTTAACTTGCGTTGCCCTGATTGTCAGTGGTTCTGAAAGTTTTGTATACATGTTGGGCATTTGAATGCTCCTTGTTAGAAATATCTATTTTGAGAAATACCTGTTTAGATCCTCCTCTCATTTTGAATCAAATTACTTGTTTTCTTCCTGTTGAGCTTTTTGGGTTCCGTGTGTGTCTGGGATTCTGATCCCTGTCAGGTGTGGCTTGCAGGTGCGCTCTCTCATTCTGTCCTCCTCTGCTGTTGATTGGGTCCTTTGCTGTGCAGAAGCTCATCAGTCTGATGGAATTCTGTTCATTTCCACATTTGTTGCCTGTGATTTTGGGGTTCTATCCAAAAAGTTATTGTCATGGAGCTTTTAATCTATGTTTTCTGCCAGCTATTCTCCACTTTCGGGTCTCACATTTAAGATCTCTAATCTGTTTCCTAAATTATGAAATTAAGAAAACATCTGACACACCTCTGCAGCTGGGCGTGAGAAACCAAGGTAGGGATGATGTAGGAGGCCACGGTCCATTTCTATTGGTGGGGGCATTGTGTCCAGATTTGGCCAGGCAGAGTGGGCTAGGCTTCCCTGAGCTCAGGGCCAGGTGTAGAGTGGGCTAAGGTTCCCTGGGCTCAAGGCCAGGTGCACAGTGGGCTAGGGTTCTCTGAGGCTCAGAGCCAGGTGTAGAGTGGGCTAGGGTTCCCTGAGCTCAGGGCCAGGTACAGAATGGGCTAGGGTTCCCCGGGACTCAGGGTCAGGTGCAGAGTGGGCTAGGGTTCCCCGGGACTCAGGGTCAGGTGCAGAGTGGGCTAGGGTTCCCTGGGCTCAGGACCAGGTGCAGAGTGGGCTAGGGATCTCTGGCACTCAGGACCAGGTGCAGAGTGGGCTAGGGCTCCCTGGGGCTCAGGGCCAAGAGCAGAGTGGGCTAGGGTTCCCTGGGCTCAGGGCCAGGTGTAGAGTGGGCTAGGGTTCCCTGTGGCTTAGGGCCAGGTGCAGAGTGGGCTAGGGTTCCCTGGGCTAAGGGCCAGGTGTAGAGTGGGCTAGGGTTCCCAGGGCTCAGGGCCAGGTGTAGAGTGGGCTAGGGTTCCCTGTGGCTTAGGGCCAGGTACAGAGTGGGCTAGGGTTCCCTAAATTCAGTGCCAGGTGCAGTGTGGGCTAGGGTTCCCTGGGGCTCAGGGCCAGGTGCACAATGGGGTAAGGTTCCCTAGGTTCTGGGCAAAGTGCAGAATGGGCGAGGGTTGCTTGGGTTCAGGGCCAGGTGTAGAGTGGGCTATGGTTCCCTGGGGCTCAGGGCCAGGTACAGAGTGGGCTAGGGTTCCCGCGGCTCAGGGCCAGGTACAGAGTGGGCTAGGGTTCCCTGCAGCTCAGAGGCAGGTGTAGAGTGGGCTAGGGCTCCCTGGGGCTCAGGACCAGGTGTAGAGTGGGCTAGGGTTCCCTGGGGCTCAGGTCCAGGTGCAGAGAGGGCTAAGGTTCCCTGGGCTCAGGGCCAGGTGTAGAGTGGGCTAGGGTTCCCTGGGGCTCAGGGCCAGGTGCAGAGTGGGCTAGGCTTCCCTGGGGCTCAGAGGCAGGTGTAGAGTGGCTAGGCTTCCCTGGGCTCAGGGCCAGGTATAGAGTGGGCTAGGGTTCCCTGGGCTCAGGGCCAGGTGTAGAGTGGGCTAGGGTTCCCTGGGATTCAGGGCCAGGTACAGAGTAGGCTAGGGTTCCCTGGGTTCTGGGCTAGGTGCAGAGTTGGCTAGGGTTCCTGGGGCTCATGGTCAGGTGCAAAGTGGTGTAGATTTCCCTGGGCTCAGGGCCAGGTGCAAATTGGGCTGGGACTCCCTGGGTTTAGGGCCAGGTACAGAGTGGGCTAAGGTTCCCTAAATTCAGTGCCAGGTGCAGTGTGGGCTAGGGTTCCCTGGGGCTCAGGGCCAGGTGCAGAGTGGGCTAGGGTTCCCTGGGTTCTGGGCAAGGTGCAGAGTGGGCTCCCTAGCCCTTGCTTGGGTTCAAGGCCAGGTGTAGAATGGGCTAGGGTTCCCTGGGGCTCAGGGCCAGGTACAGAGTGGGCTAGGGTTCCATGGTTCAGGTCTAGGTGCAGATTGGGCTAGGGTTCTCTGGAGCTCAGGGCCAGGTGCAGAGTAGGATAAGGTTCCCTGGGTTCTAGGCCAGGTACAGAGGGTTGTAGGGTTCCCTGTGGCTCAGGGCCAGGTGCAGAGTGGGCTAGGGTTCCCTGTGGCTCAGGGCCATGTGTAGAGTGAGTGAGGGTTCCCTGGAGCTCAGTGCCAGGTGTAGAGTGGGCTAGGGTTCCTTGGGTTCAAGTACAGATGTAGAGTGGGGTAGGGTTCCCTGTGGCTCAGGGCCAGGTGCAGAGTGGGCTAGGCTTCCCTGGGGCTCAGGGCCAGGGGCAGAATGGGCTAGGGTGCCCTGGGGCTCGAGTCCCAGTGCAGAGTGGGGTAGGGTATCCTGCATTCCAGGACCCAGGTGCAGAGTAGGGTATGGTTCCCTAGGTTCAGGTCCAGGTGCAGAGTGGGCTAGGGTTCATTGGGGCTCAGGGTCAGGTGCAAATTAGGTTAGGGCTCCCTGGGTTCAGGGCCAAGTGTAGAGTGGGCTAGGGTTCCCTAGGTTCAGGTCCAGGGCAGAGTGGGCTAGGGTTTCCTGGGGCTCAAGGCCAGGTGTAGAGTGGACTAGGGTTCCCTAGGCTCAGGGCCAGGTGTAGAATGGGCTAGGCTTCCCTGGGACTCAGGGCCAGGTGTAGAGTGGGCTAGGCTTCCCTGGGACTCAGGGCCAGGTGTAGAGTGGGCTAGGGTTCCCTGGGCTCAGGGCCAGGTACAGAGTGGGCTAGGGTTTCCTGTGGCTCAGGTCAAGGTGCAGAGTGGGCTAGAATTCCCTGGGGCTCAGGTCCAGGTGTAGATTGGGCTAGGGTTCCCTGGGTTCAAGGCCAGGTGCAGAGTAGGGTAAGGTTTCCTGGGGCTCAGGGCCAGGTGCAGAGTGGGCTAGGGTTCCTTGGGGCTCAGGGCCAGGTGTAGAGTGGGCTAGGGTTCCCTGGGCTCAGGGCCAGGTGTAGAGTAAGCTAGGGTGTCCTGGACTCAGGGCCAGGTGCAGTGTGGGCTAGGGTTCCCTGTGCTCAGGGCCAGGTATAGAGTGGGCTAGGGTTCTCTGGATCTCATAGCTAAGTACAGAGTAGGATAAGATTTCCTGGGGCTCAGGGGGCAGATGCACAGTGGGCTAGGGTTCCCTGGATTCAAGGTCCAGGTACATAGTGGGGGCTAGGATTCCCTTGGGTAAGACCAGGTTCCACCATGCGACCAGCGCACTGGTTTCATTAAAGAGGTTCTTGGCATAAAAGTTAGCTAGCGAGATCAAAATAAATACACAGACTCAATTACCTTTTTCTATGACCAGGTCCTAGACGGCTCTCACCTCTCTGGCTCACACCTCGAACTACCCGGTAGGGCAGCAAGGATTACTCAGGGCTAGCAGGAGAGAGAGAGAGAGAGAGAGAGAGAGAGAGAGAGAGAGCGTGAGCACGCCAGGGAGTAGCCTTTTATTGGGGAACAAGAAATTCAGGGGAGAATTCCATCCAATGAAGGTTGAGGGGGGCAGCACTCCAAGGTCAGGGTCAGTGATTGGCCTCCGGGTCAGTGGTCAGTCACACCCCCACACGGACATGCTCTCGCACCTGGAGAGGGTCGGGAAAGCTCTGACACAGTTTAGCCAGAGCGCCTCACACCCAATCCGGGAGTTGCCCAATCACGTGTGAGAATGGCTCCCCACAGCCAGGTGCACAGTTTAGGGTTCCTGGGTTCAGGTTTAGGTGCATGGTTGGCAAGAGTGTCCTGGGCTAAGGCCAGGTTCAGAATGGCTAGGGTTCCCTCAGCTCAGGGCCAGATACAGAGTGGGGTAGGGTTTACTGGGTTCAGAGTTGGGTAGGGTCCAAGGGCCTTGTACAGAGTGGGCTAGGGTGTTCTGAGCTAAGGCCAGGTTCAGAGTGTGCTAAGTTTCCCTGGGTTTTGGGTCAGGTACAGAGTGGGGTAGAGTTCCCCTGGGGCTCAGGGCCACGTACAGAGTAGGCTAAGCCAGGTACAGAGTGGGCTAGGGTTTCCTGACCTAAGGCCAGATGTACAGTGGGGTAGGATCCCCTGGGCTCAGGGCCAGATGAAGAGTAGGCTAGGGTTCCCTGTTTTCCAGGGCCAGGTGCAGAGTGGGGTAGGGCTCCCTGGTTTCCAGGGCCAGGTACAACGTGGCTAGGGTTCCCTGGGCTCAAGGCCAGGTGCAGAGTGGCTAGGGTTCCCTGGGCTCAGGGCCAGGTACCCCCTTGGGTAAGATTCCCTTAGGCTCAGGGCCCTGGGTTGGTGTGTCTGTGCCTGTCAGTGTGTTTTACCTGTTTCCTGGAGCTCTTTTGCTTCCAGAGGTCAGTCCCTGAAGATTAAAACTCATGCAAACGTTCCCTCCCGCCTGTGGATACAAATCTGTGGAAACTGGTCTCTGTGATTTGATTTTTAATAATAAAAGTTAGAGATGTGACTATGGAGACAAGGTCTCCACCGGGGCCTGCAAGTCCGGCTTCGCTTCTACCTCTGCTGCATTAGCTTGCAGCTCAGGCTTCTACCTCTGCTGCATTAGCTTGCAGCTCATGCATACTCTGACAGATCTGGAGTTTCCTTCAGGTTGTGGTGAGCTGTCACTCTGGTGCCTGTCTCTGTCTCTTCACATCAGACGCATGCAGTCGACCCAGGCTGCTCAGCCATGTTCCCACCAAGAGCTTGTGCTCTGAACTTTTGGGGCCTTTCACAGGGAAGTGAGTCTTTCTCGCCTCTGAGCAGGGCCTTCCACCTGCCTGTCATGAATTTGCTTTGGGGAAAGGGGAAAAATGGAATTTCAAGTGTATGCTGTAGTGCAGGGCTGAGGGCTCTGGCCTCGTGCTGTTGCCAAGGAGGAAGGCGAGGATTCCAGGTCACAGGTAGACCTGCAGAGATGAACTCATGCTCCATCCCAAATAGCCAGGAACTTTAGTGACCAGCCCCTTGTAGGTGCAGCCAGTGCAGGATCTTGAGCTAGAGCTTGGTATGAGGGCGCGTACTTAACAGAGCTTTGCAAAATACGTTGATTTTACCTCAGAAGCAGAACACAGAAGTCAAACTCAGGTATTGTGAGAGCTCAGTTTTATACTGCTGTACTGATTTATCACAAATACTTACCAGTGACACTACATCCCCTGTCCCTGCAGGGTATAGAAGAATTAATGATTAATGACCAACATTCACACATTTGTCATTTGCACTTAATTGATTTTCCTTCACTCAGCAAGTGTGAGGACTGTGGAGATGGATGAGAAGATGGTGGGGAAATCCAGTGGTGCCCATGCTGACCCCTGCCATGGAGGGGCAGCTGGGCCCCTCTCTTGGTTCTGAGGTCTGGTGTCCTGTTGGAGACACGTCTGTTGGATCTTGAGGACTGAGAGTGTTAGAAAGCAGGAGAGCGTGAGGAAGGCGGTGCAGGGCAGAGGGAGACGGCAGTGGGTGCATTCGCCCAGGGTTCAGCATGGAGGCATGCCCCCACCAGTGTTAAGCTGACTGGGTTTGGTTTGGCCCCTCACAGAGAGAAAATGAGTGGGCCTAGGACAAGCCTGGCATCAATAGGATACATTTAAGTCAGGGCACTTGCTGCAGCTTACAGTGTGCCCTGGAGGAGAAAGGGAGGAAAAGCCTTTTAAAACGTTTCTCCTAGTGCCCCATGGTCACACGATAGTGGGGTACATTAACATAATCGTGGCTGCGTGCAATGTCACCTGCTCCATTTCAGTCTTCTGTGCTTCCTCTTTCCTCCATCTCCTCACTTCCCTTCCCCTAAGCTCTTCCTTCCATTTATTATCTACCTTAGTGCTTTACAGCTGGACACAGGCACAATGCACTGTGGAGTGTACATGGTGTGCAGAACATGGGCTGGTCACCTCCTGCCTTGGTTCCTCCCTCCTGGCCCCCTTCCTCTGCTCCACTGACCTCCCCTCTACTTCCAGGGGATCTGTGCCCCCTTTTCTTCCATTATTCTGCTCTAGCTTCCACATATGAGAGAAAATAAGAAAAAAGCCTTTTAATAACTCAGAAAGAACTTATGCAAGTTTAATTAGTGAAACAGGAGAGTAACGGAGACTAGGAATTGGGTTTGGGAGACAGATGTTAAAGCAGTGGGACGGTGAGGCTTGGGGACGTGGTTGGGCATGGAAAGCGAAGTTCCAGAGTTCCGGTCCTGGTTGCTTCTCTGGGCCTGGAGGGAACACGTTGTGGGATGGGGGAGTGTCTCACGGTTAGGGTTTAATCATGTTAGTTGGCAATTAGCAGTTTTCTCTCAAATAAGTGGGAAGAATCACAAGAATCATTATGTTAGAACTAAGGGGACAAATGCTGTGAAAATAATGACCTCAGATCCAACCTGTTGAGACAAAGCCCCTGGCACAGGGGGCTCATTACCCTCTTGGCACAGAAGCCCGCAGGGGAATGGAGCCATTAAGAAGTCCGCTGTGTGTCTGGGTGGGGCCTCTGAGGAGTGTCTCCTGTGCCCCGCTGGACTGCGGGAGGCCTCCAGGACCCTAGGGATCCCCAGGCGTCTGCGTCTGCACAGGAAGGCAGCCTGCAGGAAGTCCCAGAGCCCTGTCTTCCCTTACTTGGCCTTGGAACGCAGTTACACCAATGGCAGAGAGCGCTTCCTGGCCCTGGGGAGCAAGGCCATCTCGGGCCCTTCAGGTTAAGGAGCGCCTGGTGGAGACGCCCAGGCTCAGAGGCCTCAGACACGCGTCTTCCTCATCCCAGAGGGAGAAATGAATTTCAAATTTAAATTTTTCTGCTACAGAATCTTCCAAATAAGTGCAGAGTCCATGTGTATGTACAGACCTAAGACAAAAATACAGGTGAAAGCAACACTTTCTTTGAGTTGATTTACATTTTAAGATTTGTCCTGAAGTAAAATTGTAAAAATGTTGGTGTGCAGTTCTATTAATTTTGTAGACACATAGACTTATATAATGACCATCAAGATCAGGGTGTCCATCCTGAGCGCTCCCTGGTACCCTTTCTGTCTACACTCTGCCCCAGCCCTAAACTCTGAATCCTGAATCGGTGTTCATCACTATCATTTTTTCTTGGGGACAGCGCGGCATACGTGTCATCTTGAAGGACCCTTATGAAGGCCATGGCTGACTTTAAAGTTGCCCCTTCAAAGTCAGCAGGCTGCACGGGCCGCCCATTCTGATGGCTGTGCGGCCGCTCAGGTTTAGTTTGTGCTGAGCAGAATTCCTTTGCATGGGTGGCCTCTGTGTGCCTGTTTCGCTGGTTGAAGGGCATTTGGGCTGTGCACGGTCTTGGGTAATGATAAGTAGAGCTGCTATAAACTCTTAAATACAAGTTTCCTTGGGAACGTATAGGGGCCCTCAGAAGCTGCCAAATCCTTTCACATGGCGGCGGGTGCATCCCACCAGTGGTTCGTGGCCGCCCTGCCGCCACCTGGCCTTAGCTGCGCAGGAGGTGTGCAGGCCCCGTGCAGGCCCCCTGCAGACCGCGCCATGCCAACGTCCTCGTGGTGATGACTCAGGGCCCCTTTCCATGTGGATTTGTCACCATCACGTCCTTTTCTGTAAGGTGGCCGTTTCCAGTGTTTACTCATTTTTAACGATTTGCTTCTGTTTTCCCTGTAGAGTCGGCGCAATCTTCAGCAAGTCAGGACAGAGTCGATGGGTGGACAGTGGCCTGCGGACGTCTCACCCCAGCTTTTCACAGGGCCTCTCGTGCTCTCCACGGTAACTTTCAGCAGCACTTGCAATCTGAATGACGTCCCCTGGCCAGCCTCTCCGTCGCCCGTTGGCTTATGGTGTGCTAAGAAATCTGCGCCTACCCAGCCTCTAAGTGTTTTTCTTCTGTTTTCTATTAAACTCCTATGATTTTACATTTCATATCAATCGTCGGTGACCCGGTTTGGGTTGATCTTGTAGAAGGGATGAGGTTCAAGTGAGGGTTTTTGATAGCATATGGAGGTCCACTCGTTCCAGCAATTTGTCTTTCTTACTGCTAATGCTTAATTCTTGTGAGTTTTTTTTCTTTTTAGAAATCATGTTACGGATGCTCTGATACAAATTTTTCTTTTGAATTTTTTCAACATAGTTCTTAATGACTTAAAAAACTTTATTCATTCACATCAAACATGAACTAAATTCATAAGAATTTTGTTTCAAATAATGGGATTTTCATTCCTCAAGAGAATTCATGAATGAAAAGGAGCTTACAGCAGGGCCTGGGGTTTGGTGTGATTTTTATTTCCAAAAGTAGGCGAGACAGAAGCTTACTTTGTCCACAATGAAACCTCCTGAGTGCTGTGATCAGAAGCCAGTCCACACCCACAGAGATCATCCCTATGCTTCTCTGTTCTGCGGTGGGAAGGGGGCATACTGGGTTAATTTGATTGCAATGCTCTATAAACAGGGGCCTTTATTCAGGAAATGCTTCTTGAATCTTAAATATACAAGAACACTAAAACAATGGGATAACTGAGTGTGGTGGCAAAGGGACTCAGAGGAGACTCAAAGGGACTCCAGGAGGAGGATGGGTGTGCCCTGGTTGACCGTAGAGGACATGCTGTGGAGCAGAGACCACGACTACATGGAGGAGCAGGTGGTGACCGCCTTGTCACCTGGCGAAGGCTGACCCCAGCCCCTTAGCAGGGACACAGTTGTAGGAGACCAGGATCAGGACAGACCCAGGACAGTGTGTCCAGGCAGGATGGGCTGATGGCAGCCGGCATCTCACATACAACGTGTGATGTGTCAGTGACAGCAATGACCGTGTAGTCCCAGGGACCTGGTCGGTGGGGACAGCATCAGGTGGAACTGGCGGTTCCACTGAGCCAGGCTTAGGATGCCATCTGCAAGCACAGCTATGGACGCATCATGACCCATGATGGAGCAGCTTGCAGCTGGCTGTAAAGAGCCATGCTCCACGACCAGAGGGGCATGCATCCATGGCCTCGTGGTCATGAAGGAGACGGGCTGCTCACTCCAGTTGTGATGGTCTTTCCTGGGCCCAGAGGCTGACCAGCAGCCAGGGAAAGATGCTGGGTATAGCAGAAGCTGAGGATGGACAGGGTGCTGAGGAGGAAGTATGTGGGCGTGTGGAGTTGAGAGGTCACCAGGAACAGGAAGATGACTCATTAATCCACCTCTTCTGCCCAGTGCCTCGAATCTGTAGGAAGGTGTCGAGTTGGGACTTTGTCTGCAATGGGATGTGGCTATAGCTTTCCGTCTGCAGCACTGGGGTCCATATAACTCTAGGGACCTCTGCAAAATAGAGCTTTTAAAAGATCTGTATTGGTATTTCCAGAACTAAAGTGTCATAAAAAACCCAGCTTCTTTTCAGACTCTGCCAGCGCTGAGCCCCTTTCTGCTTCCTGATGAAATCTAGAATGTGGGGCACAGCAGCTTTGGTTAGCAGGACCAGCACCCTCACCTCCACCTCACACTCTGTGCCTCAGTGCTGTCCTTGCTCTGAGCTGCAGAGCTGGACAGGGACCAGGCACAGTGCGTTGCCAGCTACTCACTAAGAGTGTGACCGGGAGAATGACAGCTGGGGCTTGACCATGCATCCCTGGTCCTGACCCAGTCATCTTGACCACACTGCATCCCGTGTCAACAGAGGGCAGCTTGAGGGAGAAGCTAGGATCATTGTGTGGGTGTCATTTTGCAATAAGTTTGCTTCTGATCTGCCTCAACTCCGTAAGAGTGAGCTAGGTATTCTCATTATCAAATAGACATGAACCAAATATTTGGGCAGTGAGCATGGACCTCCCCTAGGATTAACAAAAAGGTATGTTTTCCATGTCAACAATTAAAAGCTGGGTCTGAGGACTCAGTTTCTTACCATACACTCATTTTGGTGTGACAGGTACCTGGATGCCAGAGGGGCTAGGATACCAGGACAGAGGTCTGCATGTGTGTCCCTGTGGCTTCCCACAGCTCTGCTGTCCATGGGCAAGATGTGCCCACGTGTGGTCTAATGAAAAAGGGTTGTGGATCCTAAACTCAGAAAAGGAGCCATATGTGATGAATAATGAGACCTAGAGTTTAACAAATAAACACAATTTGGAAGCAACAGATCAATTCCAGGGCTGACGTAGCAGAGTCTGTCCTGAATGCACTGTGTCTGCAGGTCTCATCGTGAGAACAGGTACCTACATGACGTTGAAGGCAGCTGCACAAGGACTGGGACATGGCAGCAGGATGCCAGAGGCCACGCCCTCCAGGCACACAGGATGCATCACCTGAGTTCACTGATGCTCAGTCCAGGGCTGGGGCCTGGCGTTTAGACAGAAAAGGTCATACCCATGCCAGGGTCACGTCGATGGTCTGTGTGGAACCAGGGAGAGCGAGTAGGAGAGGAGGAACTCTGACATGCACTTACAGAAATGTGCAGGGAGACCCGGAGCCCTCAGGCTGTGAGGGTTCCTCTTGCAGGTGGCCAACAGCTGTTCTTGGAGGCAGTGGCCTTCAGTACACCTGGAGTCACCTGATACTCGCCACCCAGCCCACCCTCCTCTGCCATTCTCGCCGTGGGCCTCGTGTCGCTGATCAACACCAGCCACTCATTTTATTTACCCGCAACTGCCAGGCCTTGCTGAGGGTGTGCCCCAGCCTGACCCTGCCCAGTCAGCTGAGAAGATCACGTCCACTGACAGTGGTGGATCCTGCGGACCTTGTGATGCCAGAGTCCTTTACAGTTTCCACTCCCTTTTGTGACCGATGGACACTTCAGCACTCGTGTCTAGCCTTACTGTGGTGCCAGGGCCTTGTGGCCCCGCCCGCATGCGGCAGTGCCTACTAAAGGCTCAGCGGTCCTCATCTCCCACGCCCTCACCATCTCCCTGGCCCTCCGCTGCCTGGTCTGGTGACCTGACCTCCATCTGGCTCAGAGTCCGATACACTGGCTCTGTGGGCTTGGCGGTGGTACGTTTCACACGTGCCAATGGGGCAGAAAATGGGGAGGAGGGCTACCTGGGGTCAGAGACTCTTGTGAACTCAGGGGCAGGACAGTGACGGCAAGGGGGGGGACCTAGAGCTTTCCAGAGGGGCCCTGGTTTCCCAAGGCACCCATTACAGCAGCCCGAGGGGCCCAAGCAAGGTGACCTGTGTGTGAGGAACAGAGCATGGGCAGTGGAGCTGGTGGGGCTACGGGTATATGGCTCAGCTGTAAGAGAAAGGAAGCTGACATACGGCCCGACCTGGGAAAGCCTCGGAATGTGCAAAAATGAGAGGATCCAGACAGGAAACCCACAGATTTTATGGTTCCCTTAACATGGAACTTCAAACCGAGGCAAATGCAAACACAACAAAGCAGGTTCCTGGTTGCCAGGGGCTGGGGGCTTGGCAGAGGCAGGGGAGGCACCAACAGGTAGAGGTTTGCTGCTTGCAGTAATAAAAGGGTCTGGAACGACATAGCACTGAGGGTTGTACACTATTTTGAATTGACCTACTGCTACACTTTAAAATGTCTGCATCTGTGGTGTATATTATCACAATACAAATAAACTCACACTAGCAAGAAATATGCTGCCTCATCAGCAGGGGTAGACAAATAATAAAATGACTAATAAAGAAAAAAAGTCTACTACAGCCTCTGCCAAAATCAGTGTAAGAGACAACTATGTCAGACTCCCCCCAACACCCCTCACGTCCCTGCGTGCAGACTCATTCCTGGCTCTGCAAGCAATGCTCCAGTGCGGGCAGACAAAAACAAACCCCAGGGTTCACAAAAGAAGCACACCTGTGCCCTCACTGCAGAGAGTGTAACTGTCCACAGGGAACAGTCCCCGAGTGTCTCTCCTGCCCTCCACTCCCTGGTGCACCCCTGCACCCTCCTCTCCTCTTGAAAGCTCCAGGGATGAGCAGCGGGCTCAGGACGTGCAGGGCTGTGCATCAGTTTGTCCCTGGGGTCCCCTGTGTTTCCCCTCTGGAGCATGGCGGGCCGTCCTCCCTCCATGGGCTATTCTCTTCTCAGCAAAGCTGGGTTGTGTTTTCAGTTCCAAGGCAACTGATCTAAGACTTAAGAAGGTGTCCTTGGACGTGCGCTGGGCAGAGCCGGGCACGCTGCCCCACTGAGCTGGCTTCCCAGAGCTGGGATGGTGAGGTCCCAGGGCTGATCTGCCCCTCCCAATCCCACATGCTCTGAATGCATGGGCATTACCAGTTCCCAAGGTTGTCCCCCTTCCTCCATGTCCCCTGCAGGAAGCAGAAGGTGGCTGCTGGCTCACCCTCCTAAGTGACCTTGGGTTTGCTCCTCCCTCGTGGGGGACAAGAGGACTGGGTCCCAGGCATCCTGGTAAGTCCAGTGCAGGCTGAGGGGCACGGATCATTGAAATGCTCTGCCCTCCTCCTCCATGGCCGGGGTGTTTAGCTGTCGTCCACACACTGGGGGCACATGGGGCTGCATGGTGAGCTCAGGTCAATGTGGACTCGTGGCTTTTCTCAGGGTCACTGGGCCACCACTCTCTGATGACATGGCATGGAGGAGGGAAGCTGGTGAGGTGCAGAGTGAGGGTGCTGACTGTGTCACTGGGGACTGGAGCTGAACGTGGCAGCAGGGTTCACTGTGACAGGATCGTACCCGTGTGGGACAGAACTGGCTGCCTTCAGTGCCAGTGCCCCTCGCTCTCTCACCTTCCCCCTGCCCTGCTGGTCTTCCTCCACTGACTCAGGGTTTCTGACTGGGCTGTGTGTGCCTCAGCTGGGTCCCTGGCTGTGCTCAGGGCGCACAGAGCATCCCTGGGCCAACTCCAGGCTGCAGCTGCTCCCCTCCCCCCAGCCCCTTCCTTGCTCCTCCAGCTCCCTGTTTCCATGGGTGGCCCCTCCCCTTCTTTCTTCCTTCTTCCACACAGGAGAGAACACGGGGACCTCCACTCTGCGCCTGGCTTATTTCTGCAGGAGGACATCTCTAGTGCTGAGGTGAGAGTGTGGTTGTCACCTTGGGAGGGGCCACCTCTTCCTCTGCTGGGGCTGTGGCCTTTGGGCTAGCTCCAGGGTCACCAGGAGCTCAGGCTGTGGATGCCTCTGGACGTTGCTGGAACCAGCTCAGAGCATCAGGAGGGTTACTGGGCCTCCAAGAGTCGGCCAGACTGTCCCATCACAGGCACCCGTTGGCGTCCATCTCTTGGTGACATTTCTGCATTTGCCAGGGTGTCAGCTATGAGTCAGCATCGTTTCTCTCTGTCCACAGGGGGGACACTTCCTCCCACAAGTGACAGGGCAGGTGTCAAACCAGCCTTCTGCTTTTCAGGTCAGCTGTGGGGCCTCTTGCAAGGACCCATCACTGGGACTCCTGCATGACGCAGTGGCAGAAAACTAGCCAGGCTCCCCCATCCCCACGTCCCAGGTATGAAGCCAGCCATGTTCTGAGGGCCTCAGCTGCCTGTGACATGCAGGAGGTGGGGATGCATTCCTCAAGACGCCCTCTCCAGGGTTTGTTGTAGGGACAAAGGAGGCAAGGCACCGAAGACAGCAGGAAACAGTTTTTTTTTGGCTGCAGCCAGGTACAGCCTTTGCTGTAATCAATCAATTCCCTGAACCCTGAGTTCAGGAAGTTTCAGAGTTTTATACCCAGCATGTAAGGGGAGGGGCTCAGAAGTTCATAGTCTGCAGAAGTTCACATAAAAGCAGTGCTAAGAGCCATAGCTGAGTAGGAATGAAGCATGGCATTTTTGGTTGAAAGGTGATGGCCAGCAAGCCATTGAGATGATAATGATTATGTTAAGATGTGCATTCAATTGGATATTAGACCCCTGCTCTCCACCTAGGCCTGCTACTTTGGAGCTCTCCTGGGACTCCTGGAGAATTCCCATTGGTTGGGGAAGTACGGTAGGAGGGATTTCCGGAGGAGGGATTTCCTGTTGGTGTGGTGTGTCCCAGGAGAATGCCGCGTGCGTGGTTTGTGGGAGTTTTGGAAATAAAGTTTGTTCCTGCTTGAGTGGCTCGTGATTTTATGCCCAGCCAGACTGCGGCAAAGCAGCTTTTTCTTTCACTGTTCTGGGTAAGTGAACTCTTTCAAGGACAGCACCTGAGAAGGGGAGAGCTGCTTTTCCCCTTTCTTTCCTCCCCCTGCCAGCTGTTACCATGGGCCCATTTGAAACTTATCTTAAAAATGTAGACATCTCTGTGAAGTCCCAGCTCAAGGCCAGAGGCCTTGTTTGCACATTTCTTCAAAGTACTATACTGATTGCGTTTGTGATAAGTAGTAAGGGGGTGTCCAGCACCTGGAGTGCTGGTATCTTCTCGGCCAGTGGCCAAGTAAACAGGGTGACATGAAAATAGGAAGTTTATCTACATTGGACTCTTTTGAAGAGACTCTTTTGCTGACAGTCCTAAAATCAGCCATGGTGAAGAGGGCTTTTCTGTGGAGAAAGGGGTGCCACTTCAGGTCCAGCACACCGCTGGCCGGCTGTCTGCAGAGCAGACCCTGTCTCGGCACGACTCCTCTCTGACAGTCTCCCAGGGGAAATGCCTGGTGCTCTCTGAATCCCATTTCTACCTGTGCCAAGGAGTCCCTGTGTGTACTCTAACTGACTGATTGGTGCACACTCTCTGTGCGTGTTTAGGAGGCTCCTGGGAGCTGGGATTCGGGTGCTCTCTGGGTGGACATGGCCTCAGGGTCACTAGCACAGCATCACTGTGGCCTCTGCTGTTTCCTCAGGGGGTACCTTCACACTGCTCTCTTCTGGGAGGGACATAAGGTACTGTGGTCAACGGCACTCACATGCTGGGACAGAACCTGACCCTCCTGCTAAACTCCAGTGGTGCCGTGGATGGCCCTCTACCCCTCCTCCTGGCAGGCTGCTCACCAGCCCTGGTGACCAGCCCCTGCTCTCCCTTCCCAGGTCCACCTGCAGGTATTGCATAGCCCTGAGTTCCCAGGTAAAGCACTCAGTGAACATGCTGTTCCTTCCCCCATGACTATGCCCAGGCACAGGGCTGGTGAGTGCCACTCTGCATCCTGGAACTGTAGGTGGTGACCTTCAGAGCCAGCTGTTAACAAGGTGAACAGGTGAACCCTAATCACAGCGGTAACCACTCTTCAGTTTTAGGCTGGGAGAAATGAGAGTCTTGAAGATAAGGACCCCAGAGAATGGGGTTGTAAATGCCATTCTGTTTTTGTGTTGCTCTCAACTTCCAGTTGAAGAGACCTAAATCTGAAATTGTTTGAAGTTAGTCTCAGCTTCCCTTCTGACCAGTAAGAGGTTGGCTGGATCAGGAAGTACTGCTTTTTGGAGTTTTGTCCACATGGACCAGATCGGTACACTATCAGGCTGGGGCTGCTGCAGAGTTCCATGAGTGGGGTTCCAGAGGCTGGGCCTGAGGGCTAATCAGGTCTCAGGGGAGCTTAGATCAACACACCCCTAGGGCCTGGCAGTTGCTGATCTCTGTCAGGAGCTGGATCTCATGAGCCTCTCAAGAATGCTACTCCAGGCACCAGGGAGCCAGTCCTGCACACTTTCTGCTGCCTCCAACACCATCTTCCCAGGCTTCATCCCTGGGTGTATTCGTACCTTTCAGATTCCCAGCCCACTTCAGCTGGTTCCATGAGCCACCAGACTCAGAGAGGAAGCCAGTTGCACTCCCCTCCATTTCTCTGACTTGAATCCCCTGGGCACAATCTTCTCTGTGTTCTGCTAGGTGCACCCTAGGCCACATGGTAGGTGCTTGCTAGGGTGGTGTGGCTGTGTTTGCTCTATATCTGGGCTCCATGGCAGCAGCTGCAGCAATTGCTTCAAGGTGGCCCCTGCTTCTGTTCTCTGTGGCCAGCTGAGAAACAGAGAGTGCTTTTCAAGCACCAGTGCACAGAGGAGCCTCTGGGTCAGTAAGTGTAGGCAGCTCTTGGTCTCCTGTTTATCCCCAAATCTGGGTTTCTCTATGTTGTCCCTCCTTCTGTGTTGAATCAGTGCCATCATCACTGCCACTGATATCCTTGATGCTGCAGCAGCTGGGCTCCAAGGTACTTTTTCTTCTTCATTTACTGTCCCAAATTTCTAAGTCCCTCAGCCACTGAATGTTCAATATTGAACTTTAGTGAAACCCCTCTTTCACTCACCTTGCTGAGAAGCAGTCCTCCTGTGCTCGAATCCTAAGCCTCAGAGAGACAAGGAATACAGCTTTCTTCTACTCTGCTATCTTCTGACTCCCCTAAATTGTGTTAAAGGTTTAAGTCACATGAGCCAAAAAGCATTTGGATCCTTTTCTTTTGTTTTCTTAAGAGCACTTATTTATCCATTAGCCAATTTTGGTACCTGTATCAGGTAACATACAGGTAAAAGCACATGTAATCCAGCTTGCACACACATACGTAGAAACAGACAGGAAACCAGGGTTGTATAGCTTACCTAGATTTAACATTGGCCAGGATTTTTTTCCCACACATATTTACTGGTGAGTTATAGTTGTACATAACGGTGGGGTTTGTTGTTATGTATTCATAAGTACACACAATAACTGGCTGATATCATTCCTTAATATTTCCCCCCCGCCTTCCCTCCTCCCTTACCCTGGATCCCTTTCCTCTACTCTACTGATCTCCCTTCAATTTCCATCAGATGTCCCCATCTTTTCCTTTTTCCCTCTCTAGCTTCCACAGATGAGATAAAATATGTGACCCGTGACTTGCTGAGTTTGGCTTATTTAGCTTAATATACTGGTCTCAAGTTCCATCCATTTTCCATCCATTTTGAAAATGACATAATTTCATTTTTCTTTATGACTAAATAAAACTCCATTGTCTGTGTATGCCACATTTTCTTTATACATTCATCCATTGATGGACATGGAGGCTGGATCCAGAGTTTGGCTACTATGAATTGTGCTGTGTTAAACATGGGTATGCACAGATTGCTACATACAGAATGCTGACTTTAATTCTTTAGGATAGATACTGAGCTGTGGCATGGCTGGGTTACATTGTGGCTCTGCTGCTATTCTTTGGAGAAGGCTCCATACTGATTTCAATAGTGGTTGTCCTAATTTACAACCCCCAACAGTGTAGAAGTGTTCTTTTTCCCCCACATCCTCTCCAGCATTATTATTTATTATCATTTGTCTTCTTGATCCCTGCCATTCTGACTGGTGTGAGATCAAATCTCAGTGTAGTTTTGATTTGCATTTCCCTAATTGCTAATGATGTTGAATATTTTTCATATATCTGTTGGCCATTGGTTCTTCTTCTTTTAAGAAATGTCTGCTTAGTTCATTTGCCCATTTATTAATTGGGTTATTTGGTCTTTTTTTGTTTGTTTTGGGTGCTGTTTTGAGTTCTTTACATATTTTAGATACTAATCCTCTATTTGAAGAGTAGCTAGCAAAGGTTTGTTCCCATTCTGTGTGTTCTCTTTTTACATTTCTAATTGCTTTTTTTTTTAAGCTGTGCAGAGCCCTTTGATTTGATGACATACCACTAATTAACTGTTGGAATTATTTCTTGAGATTTAGAGGTCCTATTGAGAAATTAATTGCCTGTGCCTCTATGTTGGAGCATTGACCGTTCATTTTATTTTAGCAGTTTCATAGCTTCTGGAATGATTCCTAGGTCTTTGATCCATTTTGAGTTGATTTTTTGCAGAGGGAGAGATTAGGGTCTAGTCTCATCCTAAATATGGATAAGCAGTTTTTCCAGCACCGTTTGTTAAAGAGGCTGTCTCTTCTCCAGTGTATAGTCTGAGCACCTTTTCAGGGATCAGATGACGTTATCTGTGCAGGTTTGTCTCCTTGTCTTCTGTTCTGTTCCACTGGTCTGTGTGTTGTTTTCAGGCCAGTGCCCTGCATTTTTTGCTGTTTTGCTCTGCAATATAATTTGAAGTTAGGCATTGTGATCCTCAGGCATTGCTTTCTTTCTTTCTTCTTCTTTTTTCCCTTAGAATTTCTTTGGCTTTTCTGGGTCTTTTAATTCTCAAAATGAATTTGAGAACTGTTTTTTTTTCTCTAGTTCTGTGAAGAATGTCATTGGTATTTTTGAATCTGTATATTGCTTTTTATTAGTTTACTATTAAATATTACATTATTCATACTGCCTGTCCATGAAATGGGTGGTCTTTCCATTTTCTTATGTCTTTGTCAATATCTTTCTTTAGTGTAATAGTTTTTATAGTAGAGGGCTATCACCTCTTTGGTTATATTTGGTCTTAGATATTTATTTTTTAAAGGCTATTGTGAATGGAATTGTTTCCCTGATATCTTTCTTAGCAGATTCACAGTGGTATATGGGAAAGCTATTGATTTTTGCATGTTGATTTTGGAACCTGCTACTTTGGTGAGTCTATTAGTTCTAGCAGATTTCCTAAGTACAGGATCATTTCACCTGCAAACAGTGATAATTTGACTTCTTGCTTTCTTGTTTTTATTCCTCTCATTTCCTCCTCTTGCATAATTGCTGTGGCTAGAATTTTTACTGCTATATTAAATAGGAGTGGTGAAAGTGGACATTCTTGTTCCTGATTTTAGAGGAAGTGGCTGCCGCAGTCTGGCTGGGCACAAATGCCGCAGTCTGGCTGGGCACACAATCACGAGCCACCACACAGCTTGTAGATTCAAACAGCAACTCTTTATTCCCGAACTCACACCAGCCGTCTACAATCACGTTCTCTGCCCAAATCCACGTTCTCTGCCCAAATCCACGTTCTCTGCCCAACTCCACCTCCACTGGGCTTCTATCTCCAAAAAATATACTGTCTGAATCCCGTGAGAACTCAAGGGGAACTCAGGCAGCAGGATACGCCCTATTCCCAGCAGGAATAATCTTAAACCTTAAACCTGGAACCTAAACTGGGAACGCCCTAAACACGACTATCTTAAACCGGGAACACCCTAATCTGCCTTGGTCCTTGAGCAAGGTCACCTACATTCAATGTCGCTGCAACATGTCAGCAACATGGGGTATGCTGGCAAGGAAATTGTCATACCTACTTGGCTAATGGCTCCCAGCATCTCCCCCCTTCTGATTAATTAAACAACAAGCAATGTGGCTTAAGGACCGTGCCTGGTAGGTTGTCCAATTCAACATATGGTTCTTACCCGTCATCGGAAAACTGACCTTTAGGCGTCAGCCTCCTGTCTTAGGTTGATACCACTGCAATTGAATCATACCCGTCACTGACTACCGGTCCAGCATACAGCCATACTTGTGGATAGGTCTATGCACCAGTGGGGGGGTGAGGTTCTTTGCCTCACCTCTGTTGGCCCCCAAATTTGGCCTTGGTGCCAGTGGGGGAGTGAGGTTAATGTGGCTTATGGACCGTGCCTGGTAGGTTGTCCAATTCAACATATGGTTCTTACCCGTCATCGGAAAACTGACCTTTAGGCGTCAGCCTCCTGTCTTAGGTTGATACCACTGCAATTGGATCATACCCGTCACTGACTACCGGTCCAGCATAAGCCATTGGCCCCCAAATTTTAGACCATCACTAGCAGAAGGGAGGAGGATACAGAAATGCCACGACACCAAGCCAATTGACGGCTCCTTGGGAAAAAATTGCATCACTGGTGACACCATCAGCAAAGATATGTCAGCACTACCACAATTAACATGGGGTGCGCTGGCAAGGAAATAAAAATTGCATCACTAGTGACACCATCAGCAAAGATATGCCAGCATTACCACAATTCGCTGCACCAAACGATAGTTACATAGTCCAGGCAAGTTCTGCAAGCAGTTCAAAGCAGAGGAATCTATCAATATGTCCATTTCCTCCCAAAATCCGTTTCCTCCCAAAGTAAGTTGACTCTTTGATTGAGCATTACTTGTTGAGTTCTTCACCGGCACTGGGATGGAGATAGGAATTCTGGCAATGATGCTAAAGAGACATTATCCTGAAAAGAATTATTAAATATAATGAAAAGGAAAGGTGAAAGTAAACAAACAGATCTGTTAACCTACTTTAAAAACAATCCTTAACAGCTGTTTACCTAATTTAAATTAGTAAACAAACAGATCTGTTAACCTCCTTTAAAAACAATCTTTAACAGCTGTTTACCTAATTTAAATTAAACCATTTAAATCACGTGAATAAAAATAAATAATAATAATTCGGATCCATTTTTTCATGAGCGCTCCTCATATAAGAAATATGGACATACGCACATACAGACATACAACACAAAACACAAGAGTGTACACAAACGTACAACACATAAGAAAATAGTAAAGGCCTTGTAGCTTTACCTAGGTGAAATCTCCATTGCAATGTTTAAAAACTCCACAGTCAAAAAATAAAACTGATCAGAAAAACATTAACCTAGGTTTGTATGAGCTCAAAAAATAAAAATAGAACCTTATGATGTGGAAAAATGCAATAATAAAATAGCTATTGAAAAAAGCATCCTGGTTAATCACTGTCGCAGATGTAAGAATGGCCAAGCTGGAGTTCTGGATATCAGCTGTTATGGATTTGAGTCAAATCATCTTCTTTTCAATCTGTAGAGACTGTTTTAGTTAATCTTTCTGGAATCCAAATGGGCTGCTGTTCTCCCTGTGGAAAAACACAAACAGACCCCCGACTCCAGACAATCACTGGGTCAGGACCTTTCCATTGTCCTGTTAGAATATCTTTCCAAAGTACTTTAGGCTTATGTACATTTTTTGGATACATATGCCTTTCCGCAGCACTAAGTCCTGATGAATCCAAATTTAAAAAGTTTAGAGTAAAAAGGGTTATTTTAAGTTTATCTATGGGGGATATATACCCCTTTCCAATTCCCTCTTTTTGCTTTAATAAGTATGTCTGTATCTAATAGTTGTCTTAGCTTTTTGCATTTTCTATCTGTGTAATACCTTACTTGACATTTTCAACCATTTTCTATCTTATTTCTATCTTCTAGTTTTTTTTTTTCTAAGGTTTGTATTTTTACCCTTAGTTGCTTATTTTCCTCCTAGTTTTTTTTTTTTTTTCCTATTTTGTGGGTTTAAAATTCTTGTCTTCCTACATCTTTTCTATCTTTTTACATCTTCTTTATCTTTTTTCTTTTTAACTTTCTATACTTCTGTCTTTAAAGTTTTTCACTTTAAATTTTTAATCTTCTTTATCTAAATATCTTTTATCCTATTATCTTCCCATTTTTTAAGCAATGCCTTTAAGATTAACTAAGCTTCTTTCCTCCATCATGAAGGCATTTTAACCACCTTCAATTTACCTTTTAAAGCCTTCCAATTATCATCTATACTGTACTTTTAAATGTACTTTTTCACCACCTACAACTTCACTCTTTTAAACGAGGCTTAGATTCTGTTTAAATCTCTTTAATGTTAGTTTACATGGCTGCCCTTCAACCAAAGGCTTTTTTTTTTAAACTCCATTGAGAAGCTTTGTCTCAATCTGCCATGTACAAATACCTTTTTCTTCTTTTTTCCTTTCTCAAGCTTTTAAAGTAAGTCTAGTTTCCTCAAAATCTTTTTAAATGGCATTTTACAACTTTTTACTTTACCACACAGATTATCACTCATCTAGAAACATTTCTTTTTCCTTTAACCTTTTATATTAAAATATATTTCCATATCTTGAATCTTTTTCTCTTTTTTAACCGTTAACCCTTTTTATAAATTCACATTTTGAAACAACTCTTATAAAATTTCTGATTTAGACAAATTACTCCACTTTAATAAGATGAAAGACTTTCATGTTTTTTGATACTATACTATAATTGAAACCCAACTGAAAATTTTTCTACTCTTTGTATATAAATTACACATGATAGAATCTTAACACTTAGTAAACTTGTTTTAGCAAAGATACAGACACAAAGCAATATTAAACATTTTTCCATTTACCAATTTATGAAAACACACATAATGTTTAAATATATTACCTTATGGAACTTAATAAGTAAAGAGTACTTGATTTCATATTTAGTGGTTGATATTTTAACACTTTAGCATTGTAAATTAATCAGATATCTGTAAAAACCAAGATCTTAGACAAGTGTAGTAAACAGAACTAGCCATCTCTTTCTTGAAGAAAACTCCTTCTACAGGATACCATGATGGTCCCATTGATATACTTAATAACTCGTCTTTAAAAAGCCATGGGCTACATTTTTGTATTGTATCAACATATGTCCTAACTGCTCTTGGTCTTACTGGGGTGCCTCTTTCCTCTAACAATTTTTCTTCCTCGGAGGCGAACAACTTCAAACCTTGAGTCAACCATTTCCCCCAGTTTGCCTGAGAAAGTTCTAGGAACAGGCAACTTGAAATAAAAACAAAATAAATCAAAACCAGAACATATTGTTTTTTGAAATGGTCACCCATTCTTTCGCTCTTCTTCAGGGGCGAGCAATTTCACTTACCTCCAAGCTTTAGACGTCCCCGCACGGACCACCAAATGCCGCAGTCTGGCTGGGCACAAATGCCGCAGTCTGGCTGGGCACACAATCACGAGCCACCACACAGCTTGTAGATTCAAACAGCAACTCTTTATTCCCGAACTCACACCAGCCGTCTACAATCACGTTCTCTGCCCAAATCCACGTTCTCTGCCCAAATCCACGTTCTCTGCCCAACTCCACCTCCACTGGGCTTCTCTCTCCAAAATATACTGTCTGAATCCCGTGAGAACTCAAGGGGAACTCAGGCAGCAGGATACGCCCTATTCCCAGCAGGAATAATCTTAAACCTTAAACCTGGAACCTAAACTGGGAACGCCCTAAACACGACTATCTTAAACCGGGAACACCCTAATCTGCCTTGGTCCTTGAGCAAGGTCACCTACATTCAATGTCGCTGCAACATGTCAGCAACATGGGGTATGCTGGCAAGGAAATTGTCATACCTACTTGGCTAATGGCTCCCAGCAAGTGGCTTCAGTTTTTCTCCATTCACGTGATTTTATCTTGGGTTTTTCATATAAAGCCTTCATGATATTGAGGTAGGGTCTTTCTATCCCCAATTCTTTAGTGTTTTTATCATGATTGGGTGCTGAATTTTGTCAAAGACTTCCTCTGTATCTGTTGAGATGACTAAGTAATTTTTGTCAGTATTTGTCTTTATGTGATAAATTTATCAATTTGCATGTGTAAAGCAGTCCTTGCAACCCTGAGCTAAAACCAATTTGATCATGATGTACAGTCTTCTTAATACGTTGAATATAATTTGTTACTACTTTTAAAGGATTTGCATCTAAGTTTGTCAGGGATATTGGTCTGTAGTTTTCTTTCCTTGATATGTCCTTATCTGATTTCGGTATGTGTATGATTATGACTTCATAGGGTGAATTTGGAAATATTCCACCCCTTTCTGTTTCATGGAATAATTTGGGGGAGCATTTGCATTAGTTCTTTTGTAAAGGTTTAGTAGAATTCAGCTGAGCATCCATTTGGTCCTGGGCTTTTCTTTATTGGAAGGCCTTTTGTTACAGCTTCTTTCTCATTGCTAGGTTTTCTATGTCTTTATGATTCAATTTTGGGAGGTCACATGTGTCTAGGAATGTACCCATTTCTTCTAGATTTTGTTACTAAAATACATGTTTTCAAAATGATCCTCAGGATTTCTATGATGTTTGTAGTGATTTCTCCTTTCTCATCTCTAATGTCGTTCATTTGAGGTTATCTCTCTTTTTATTTGGTTAGTTTGGCTAAGGGCTTATCAATCTTGTTTATCTTTTCAAAGACCAACTGTTTTTGATCCTTTGTATTTTCTTTTTAAATTCTCAGTTTCATTGATTTTGGTTCTGATCTTAATTATTTCTTTCCTTCTACTGGTTTTGGAATTTGTTTGTTCTTGTTTTTCAAGGACCTGGAGATGCATCATTGTGTTATTTATTTGGGATCTTTCTGATTTTCTTATGTAGGCACTCATAGCCATAAGCTTTCCTAATAGAATCACCTTGTTATTATTTCAGAGGTTTGAGCCAAACAATTTTGAAATTCCTCCCCTTATTTCTTCTATCACCCAATCATTATTCAAAACTGTATTGTTCAATTTCCATGTGTTTATGTAGTTTCTGTGGGTTTTTTTCCTGATTTATAATGTGATTCCTTTATGATCCAATAAGATGCAAGGAATATCAATCTTTTGTATTTGCTAAGAGTTGCTTTGTGGCCTAAAATATGGTCTATTGTGGAGAAGGATCCATAAGCCACTGAGAAGAAAGTGTATTTGGCTCTTGTTGGATTAAATAGTCTATAAATGTCTGTTAAGCCTATTTAATTTATAAAATTTTTCAGGTCCAAACAGTCTTCACTGAGTTTATGCTGAGATGAGCCACCTATTGGTGATTACTCAGTATTACTGTTCCTGGGGTCTATCCGAAGCGTAAGTGGAGCAGTGTCTGTTCACGTCATTAGGTATGCCAACATTTGGCTGGAACACTTACTATGAACATGTCTTCCTGTTGCATTGTTTCCCCTACCAGTGTGCAGGGCCTTCTTTGTCTCTTTGGTTACCTTTGGCTTGGTATCTGCTTTTTCCAGATAAGAAAGTGGCTTACTCCTGTCTCCAGGCTCCACTCCCCTGGTACAGCAATTTCCATCCTTGCACTTTCAACTTGTGTCTGTCTTTGCCTGTGAGGTGAGACTCTTACAAACAAAATATTGTGTTTTCTTTAACCATTCTGCCAGCCTCTGTCTTTTAATTAGAGAGTTGAAAGCATTTATATTGAATGTATTATAGAGGGATCTTTATTAATTCTTGCATTTAAATTTATTTCTCATGTTTAACTTAGCCCTGATTCCCATCTGCTTAGCTTCTCTTCAAGTAAGCTTTGTTCATTTGTGAGTTGTGACATTTGTTTTTTATGTATCGTGCGTGGAATATTTAAATATTTTCTGCAATGCTGGCTTAGTAGTCATGAATTGTTTTAGTTTCTGCTTAACTTGGAAGGTTTTTAATCTCTTCCTTAAAAGAAGAGATAGAAATCTTGGTTGGCAGTCATTTTCTTTCAGGATTTGGAACACATCATTCCAAGCCCAACTTGCTTTTAGAATTTGTACTGAGAAATCAAAATTCTGCTTGGCTTGCCTCTAAATGTGACTTGATATTATTCTCTTGAGACTTTTAAAATCCTATCCTTTTTTTCCTATATGTTGGGCATTTTAATTATAAGGTGTTGTGGACATATTTCTCTTTGGTCCTGACTATTTGGGGTTATAAATGTCTCCTGCATCTGGATGACCATCTCATCCTCAAGGTTTGGAAAATTTTCTATCATTCTTTTCCTAAAGAGTTTATGCATTTTAGTGGCCTGCATATCACAACCTTCTTCAATTCCCATGATTCTTAAATATGGTATCTTACTGTTGTCCCTTCAGTGTTTTTCTGATTTTCTTGGAATCTATTGATCATCTTATAATAATTCTTTTTAATTATTTCTATGATATTCATCCACTTCAATATCTTTGGAGCAGCGGCTGGTGAATTGTGACCTTAGGAGGTGTTGTGTTATTTGTTTCTCCTATTTCTTGTATTCCTGTGCTGTGTTCATGCATCTGTTGGGTGGTTCCTCTTCCACTCCTCTGTGTGGGTCTACAGAGCACAGTCTTCACTTGCCAATGTCCTAGAATGATCTAGTCGGAGACCCCCATAGGTGTGGCAACCACAGTTTTGACAATTCCCTTCACGGGTCGTCACAGTGGATGTCTATAAGTGGAACCCAAGGGCCCACCCCCAGTTATTCCTACTTCAGACCTGGTTGTTAGTTTGGGTTTTTGTCTCTTTTTTTCTTTTTACCAAGTAGAGCTGAAGTTTAAAGATCATTACTTTGTGTGTGGAGGAAGGTGCACTCTCTCTCATCTGGGTTTAGTTCAGCAGCAGTCTCTCCTCCTTGTGAACTTGTGGTGTCCCTGCAGATTCCCAGCATCTCACAGAATAGGGAGGAAACAAATAATAGCCACAAACAATGCAAGAAGTATACAGCATTAAAATAAATGCACAGTCCTTACTATGATACCCACACACTAATTAACAAGAGACAGGAAAGGTGGGGTCAACAATTGCCAATAGCAAGAAGTCAATAACCATGATCTAGATGAGCACTACACAGCAGTTTCCAGCTATGTGGTTCATGCTGGGAGAGCTGCAGCAGCATGAATGGGGCAGGTGTTATGCAGACCAAATGTTCAAAAAGGTGCTGAAACTACAGCTCATTGTAAAAGAATAGGATAGAAAGGTAGGAGAAAGTTTAGAATGCTCAAACTGAACAGAAAGAATGCACAAGAGAAGTATCCAGCAATGGTTATAAGAAGGAGGAGAAAAAACAGAGAACAAAAAGTCAATGGAAAGAGAGAGCAAGAGAAATTGGCTGTTAGTGGGAAAAGAAAGCAGGGGAAGAGAAACAAACAAAACAAAACAAAGGAAAACCAAAATAAACAAGCAAAACTTTTAACCCTGAAGAGACAACATGGGGAAAAAGGACTGTCATAAAAATTCTAAAAATGAGAAAAGGGAAACAAATATGTAGGTGTATAGACCCAGGAACCAATCAGCACAGCAAGAACAATAACAAAAAAAGGGAAGAAAGAAAGAAAAAGAAAAAAAGGAAGAAGGAAAAAGATTCTTCATGAAAGTGAAAAACATTGGCTCCACTTGGCTGCACTGAGGTGGTCCAAACCGTCGTCATCCCAGTGGCTCAGGAGGCTGAGGCAGGAGGATGCAAGTTCAAGGCCAGCCTCAGCAACTAAGTGGGACCTTGTCTCAAAATAAAAAGGGCTGGGCATGTGGCTCAGTGGTTAGGTGCCTCTGGGTTCAACCCCCAGTACTGGGGGAAAAAATGTGGAAATTTGCTGCATATGCCTGAGTGTCTTCTCCAGTTTTCTTGAGCTATGTACTGGGTCTGGGGTGGGGGTGGGAGCTTGGACTGGTGACCTCTTCCTCTTTCTGTCACTTACTGAGCTGCAGCTAGAGGGGCCTGAAAGTGAGGCTGATTAGAACAGCTCTGAGCCTCCCTTCTCACCACCATAAGGTGGGATGGGGTGGGAAGGGTTGTCAGCTGGAGTCTTTTGCACAGACCAGATCCATGTACTGCAGGGTGGGCTGCGGCAGAGTCCCAGGAGGGGGTTCCAGCAGCTGGGGCTTGGGGACACTCAGGCCCTGAGGGCTGTGCTGGGTGGAGGCTGCTCTGGAGAGATGAGATCAATGCACCCTGGCTCCGGGCAGAGGTTGATCTCTGCTGGGGGTCTGCACTTCAGGAGCCTCCCAGGAGGAGGACTCCTCTCCACACATCTGGAGTGCACAGCAGGGCACGTCCCTCTACGCCACCACAAGGGGGTGCTGAGGCTCCACTGCAGAGGTAGGACCACATCCTCAGCCCTCGGCTACAGGACTCACCCCAAGGGCCTCTCTCCTCCCCGAAGCAGGGGTTGGGATGGCACATCCCCACCCTCTGCTCCATAGTGGTTTACCTGGGACCCGCCTCTCTGAAGCCATCTAGGGCTCACCAAGATTGTCCTTGTCAGCAGAAACTCAGATTAGTTGGAGGGGGCTTCGTGTGAATAACAGAAGAAACCCCTGAGACCCTCCCCACAAGAAAGTTAGTAGGTGTTAAGGAGATCACGCTGGGATGAGGGACAAGAAAAATATGTGGTTCTTATAAAACCCCAAAGCATTGGAGGTAAAAATGTAAGCACACCTGTGGACTGACAAAGCCAGACTTCAAACTCAGGTCACGCCCCAGAGCTCGGCAACCACCTAGCCTTTATTAGGTTATCAATGTCCACTCACTGAATCACTGAAAGCACCCTCAAAGGCAGACATAATTACAAACAATGAACAGTGCAGCAGTAACGACACAGACGTGAAACACTGGTGCATATCAATGTCCACAGGACAGGATGCCAGTCATCACACACATACACAGAGCATATGTAACTCTTCAGGGTCACCATCAGCACACTCCCGGCAGGGCTCCAGCGCAGAATCTGAGCGCATTCTTTACGTCCCTGTTCCTCAGAGTGTAGATGAGGGGGTTCAGCATGGGGGTGGCCACGGTGTAGAAGAGAGCTATGAACTTGCCCTGCTCGTGGGAGCTGCTCTTGGCTGGCTGCAGGTACATAAAGAGGATGCTCCCATAGAACAAGGACACAACAGCCAGGTGGGAGGAGCAGGTGCTGAATGCTCTTCTCCGCCCTTCTGCTGACCGGATCTTCAACACAGCCTGGGCAATGTGTCCGTAGGACACCAGGATAAGGCCCAGAGGTAAGACCACAAAGATGAAGCTAGCAACGTACATCTCAACTTCGTTGAGCCTGGTGTCCACACAGGCCAGTTGCATAATGAGAGGCATCTCACAAAAGAAGTGGTCGATGCGATTGTGCCCACAAAGAGGCAGGAGCATGGTGAGCGTGGAGCCGACCATGCTGGTGGTCAGGCCCCCAAACCAGGAGGCAAAGGCCAGGCCAAGGCAAAGCTGTGGGTGCATGATGACAGTGTAGTGGAGGGGCTTACAGATGGCAGCATAGCGGTCATAGGACATGACGGCCAGGAGGACACACTCGGTGGCCCCCAGCCAGTGGGACACATAGAACTGCACCACGCACCCGCCATAGCTTATGGTTTTCTGTGGTCCCCAGAGGTTGACCAACAGTTGTGGGACAATGCTTGTGGTGAAGCTGATGTCCAGGAAGGACAGGTTGGCAAGAAAGAAGTACATGGGCGTGTGGAGGTGCACGTCCACATGGGTGACCAGGATGATGGTGGCATTGCCCAGGATAGACACGACATAGCACACCAAGACCACCATGAAGAGGATGGGCTCCAGTGAGGGGCGAGCAGAGAAGCCCAGGAGCACAAACATGGCAGGAGAACTTCCATTGGTCATTTCCAGCCTCTGATGCCCAGAGGGTGGGGCCAAAAGGCCACCCATGCTGGGGGCACAGGACATGATGCAGGAAGCCATCTCACCACTTAGGAGCCATGGACCATGAGCTTGCTCCCCGAGCTCTCAGAATGCTCCTGGATGGCCTTGCGTGGTCTTCCTGAGGCAGAGTGTCCGAGTGAGAGGCCTGGACAGGCACGGCCCAGGGAGATGTGGAGGTTCATGTATGACATTAGCACCTGGTCCAGTGGAAAGTCACTTGTGCCAGCAGCATCTGGCCTGTACCTGAGTGTGCAGTGACATGGGGATGCAGCACTGGGCAGAGGGTGGTGTTCCATGTGACGAACTGCAGGGCAGGAGTCAAATCAGAGTCCTGCCAATCACACAACCAGCTTTGTCCATGACATCTCCAGACTCACCCCTCCTTGCCACCTAGGGTCCCGCCACCTGGCCATCCTGTGGCCATTTTCCACCTGAGGTTTGATTTGATACCCTAACTTGTCTCCGTGCTTCCTTTCTAAGTTTTCCCTCAAAACCAAGCAGGACACTAAGATGTGCTAGGACCACAGGACCTGTGCCCACCCCAGGGCCTTGGTGCAGAGATGGCCCCTGCTCCATGCTCTGTAGCAGCCAGCCTCCCGGACTCTCACCCACTCCATCGTGGCGGTGGCCTGTAATGCAGGCCCTCCTCACTGCCCTCTCCACCTCTCCTCGCCTGCCCTCAGCCTTGGTGGCTACCACCCTCGGCCAGCTGCTCTGCCAGTACAATGGACCCTGTCTCACTCATAGACTACCAGTTCCCTGTGGGCTCAGTCCTTTGGTCTGTTTGCTTCTGGGTCCCCAGAGTCTGCCAGGGTCTGATGCAGAGTCACTTCATGTGTCTTTGTGGATGTGCCCTAATGGGTGGTCAGATGGCCTGTAGTCAGGGCAATGCAGACCTGGAGTTGAGGGGCTGCTAGCAGAACCTCACTGGGGTTGGCAGGAAAGGTGTCTTGGGACTGCCAGGGGCTTGCGGAGAGGCCCAGAACATGCTCCGCAGAGAGGGAACCAACCAGTCACGTCTGAGCACCTGTTCACCTTGGTAACAGCTTGCTCTGAAGGTCACTACCTGCAGTTCCAGGATGCAGAGTGGCACTCACCAGCCCTGTGTCTGGGCATGGTCAGGGGGGCAGGAACAGCATGTTCACTGAGTGCTTTACCTGGAAACTCAGGGCTATGCAATACCTGCAGGTAGACCTGGGAGGGGAGAGCAGGGACATGTCACCAGGGCTGGAGAGCAGCCTGCCGGGAGGACCGGGTAGAGGGCCATCCACGGCACCACTGGTGTTTGGCAGGAGGGTCAGGTTCTGTCCCAGCATGTGAGTTCAGTTGACCACAGTGCCCTGTGTCCCTCCCAGAAGAGAGCAGTGTGAAGGGACTCCCTGAGGAAGCAGCAGAGGCCACGGTGATGCTGCGCTAGTGACCCTAAGGCCATATCCACCCAGAGAGCACCCGAATCCCAGCTCCCAGGAGCCTCCTAAACACATACAGAGAGTGTGCACCAATCAGTTAAAGTACACACAGGGACTCCTTGGCACAGGTAGAAATGGGATTCAGAGAGCACCAGGCATTTCCCCTGGGAGACTGTCAGAGAGGAGTCGTGCCGAGACAGGGTCTGCTCTGCAGACAGCCGGCCAGCAGTGTGCTGGACCCTGGAGAGGACGTCTTGAGGAATGCATACCCACCTCCTGCATGTCACAGGCAGCTGAGGCCCTCAGAGCATGGCTGGCTTCATACCTGGGACATGGGGATGGGGGAGCCTGGCTAGTTTTCTGCCACTGCGTCATGCAGGAGTCCCAGTGATGGGTCCTAGCAAGGAGGCCCCACAGCTGACCTGAAAAGCAGAAGGCTGGTTTGACACCTGCCCTGTCACTTGTGGGAGGAAGTGTCCCCCCTGTGGACAGAGAGAAACGATGCTGACTCATAGCTGACACTAGGCAAATGCAGAAATGTCACCAAGAGATGGACGCCAACGGGTGCCTGTGATGGGACAGTCTGGCCGACTCTTGGAGGCCCAGCAACCCTCCTGATGCTCTGGGCTGTTTCCAGCAATGTCCAGAGGCATCCACAGCCTGAGCTCCTGGTGACCCTGGAGCTAGCCCAAAGGCCACAGCCCCAGCAGAGGAAGAGGTGGCCCCTCCCAAGGTGACACCCACACTCTCACCTCAGCACTGGAGATGTCCTCCTGCAGAAATAAGCCAGGCGCAGAGTGGAGGTCCCCGTGTTCTCTCCTGTGTGGAAGAAGGAAGAAAGAAGGGGAGGGGCCACCCATGGAAACAGGGAGCTGGAGGAGCAAGGAAGGGGCTGGGGGGAGGGGAGCAGCTGCAGCCTGGAGTTGGCCCAGGGATGCTCTGTGCGCCCTGAGCACAGCCAGGGACCCAGCTGAGGCACACACAGCCCAGTCAGAAACCCTGAGTCAGTGGAGGAAGACCAGCAGGGCAGGGGGAAGGTGAGGGAGCGAGGGGCACTGGCACTGAAGGCAGCCAGTTCTGTCCCACACGGGTATGATCCTGTCACAGTGAACCCTGCTGCCATGTTCAGCTCCAGTCCCCAGTGACACAGTCAGCACCCTCACTCTGCACCTCACCAGCTTCCCTCCTCCATGCCATGTCATCAGAGAGTGGTGGCCCAGTGACCCTGAGAAGAGCCACGAGTCCACATTGACCTGAGCTCACCATGCAGCCCCATGTGCCCCCAGCGTGTGGACGACAGCTAAACACCCCGGCCACGGAGGAGGAGGGCAGAGCATTTCAGTGATCCGTGCCCCTCAGCCTGCACTGGACTTACCAGGAAGCCTGGGACCCAGTCCCCTTGTCCCCCACAAGAGAGGAGCAAACCCAAGGTCACTCAAGAGGGTGAGCCAGCAGCCACCTTCTGCTTCTTGCAGGGGACATGGAGGAAGGGGGACAACCTTGGGAACTGGTAATGCCCATGCATTCAGAGCATGTGGGATCGGGAGGGGGCAGATCAGCCCTGGCACCTCACCATCCCAGCTCTGGGAAGCCAGCTCAGTGGGGCAGCGTGCCCGGCTCTGCCCAGCGCACGTCCAAGGACACCTTCTTAAGTCTTAGATCAGTTGCCTTGGAACTGAAAACACAACCCAGCTTTGCTGAGAAGAGAATAGCCCATGGAGGGAGGACGGCCCGCCATGCTCCAGAGGGGAAACACAGGGGACCCCAGGGACAAACTGATGCACAGCCCTGCACGTCCTGAGCCCCCTGCTCATCCCTGGAGCTTTCAAGAGGAGAGGAGGCTGCAGGGGTGCACCAGGGAGTGGAGGGCAGGAGAGACACTCGGGGACTGTTCCCTGTGGACAGTTACACTCTCTGCAGTGAGGGCACAGGTGTGCTTCTTTTGTGAACACTGGGGTTTGTTTTTGTCTGCCCGCACTGGAGCATTGCTTGCAGAGCCAGGAATGAGTCTGCACGCGGGGACGTGAGGGGTGTTGGGGGGAGTCTGACATAGTTGTCTCTTACACTGATTTTGGCAGAGGCTGTAGTAGACTTTTTTTCTTTATTAGTCATTTTATTATTTGTCTACCCCTGCTTATGAGATAGAATTTTCCATGCTAGTTATTGTATTGTAATAATATACACCTGAGATGAAGACATTTTAAAGTGTAGCAGTAGGTCAGTTCAAAATAGTGTACAACCCTCAGTGCTATGTCGTTCCAGACCCTTTTATTACTGCAAACAGAAAACCTCTACCTGTTGGTGCCTCCCCTGCCTCTGCCAAGCCCCCAGCCCCTCGCAACTAGGGATCTTCTTTCTGTTTGTATGGATTTGCCTCATGTGGATCCCATGTTAACAGAATCATGAAATACGCGGCCCTACTGTGCTACTTCTTCCACTTGGAGGAAGTGTTCAGGGTGGCGTGTGCTGCGTGTGCCAGTAACCCGTTCTCCTTGCAGGGGATTCCTGTCATCTGCCCTGCCTCCTTGGCTTGTTCATCTGAGGATGGTGTTTGTGTCCACCGCGTGGTGACTGTGAGGGTGGCCTCCCTTTGTGGCTACAGAGAATAGACACACTGTGCACATTCACCTGCAGGTGTTGTTTGCCTTTCTTCTCAGGCACCTGGGAGTGGAACTGCAGGTCTTATGCATTCTTTGATGACCTTACGTGCCCCTCCTGGCTTTCCACAGCGTGGGATTGTACCCTCCTGTAAGGAGGTCTGTCCCCTGTGTTCCACACCATGACCAGCACTGACTGTTTCCTTCCCTCCTTCCTTTCTTCGTGCCTGTTGAAAAGTCTCTACCACTCAGCCACATCCTGAGACCTCTTCATTTGAGACAGCATCTCAATAAGAAGCCCAGCTGGCCTTGACTTTGTGATAATTCTGCTGAGCCCCCTGTAGCTGTGACTACAGGAATGAGCCGTCTGTCTACCTGCCTCTGTCCCTCTCTCTTTTCTTAAATAACCGTTGTAATGGGAACGATATCTCTTTTAGTTTTTTTTAAATTTTTTATTTGTTTTAATTAGTTATTCATGACAGTAGAATGCATTTATGTTCTTTGATATATCACATGCAGATGGCAGGTACCTTCTCATTTTTCTGAGTGTACGTGTTCATTTTCCTAATGACTAATCATATTGTATATTTGGAAATGTGTTTGTTGGTCTCTTGCTTATTTTCTTTGGGGAAATGTCTATTTAAGTCTTTTTGCCCATTTTTTTCCTTGGTGTGTTTTTCTGTTGTTGAGACATAAGAGTTCTCATGTATGGTGGCTGCCAGACCCTTAGGAGGTGTCTGATTTGACAGTACCGTCTCTCCCTCGCTTAGCCTTTTCCTTTTTGGACACCAGTCCCAAATTTTGCACTTCACCTGTTTCTTGTGTTGCTTGTGGCTTTGGTGTCATGTTTAAGACACTGTTGCACAACCAGGGTCCTGTGGCCTTGCTGCTATTTTCTTCTGAGGGTCTTCCACTTTAGGCTCTCACCTAGGCCTCGGGTGTCTTGGATGTCATACGTGATGTGAGGCAGGGATCCGATCTTCAGCAGGTGCACATCCAGTTGTCTTCTTGCCACTTTTTGAGAGAGGACACTTTCTCCACTGAGGCCATGTCAGAGGTCAGTTGACACAGTTGTGTGGTCATCTCCACATCCACGCCCACACTGATGGCTGGCCTGTCCTTGTGATGGCATCACACTTTTGGTGACTGCAGCTTTGTAGTAAGTTTTGCAATCAGGAAGTGTGAATCCTCCAACTTTTTTTTTTAAAGATTGTTTTTGCTCTTTAGGGTCAAATGAATTTAAGAATTGGTTTCATACAAATTGAATATTGGATTTTTCATTTTCAAAATAGCTTTTGGCAAATGCCATCATTTCATTCTTCTTTAAGGATAAGTGATATTTCATTGTGTGTGTGTGTGTGTGTGTGTGTGTGTGTGTACACACACAGCAAATTTTCTTTATCCATTCATCTGCTGAAATGATGGCATTTACCGGTAAATGGAGCTGGAGAATATCATGCTAAATGAAATAAGCTCATCCCCCCCAAACCAAAGGTTGAATATTTTCTCTGATATGTGGATGCTAATTCCCACTCAGGTGGGGAGGCCAGGAAGAATAGACTTTAGATTAGGTAGAGGGAGTGAAGGGAGGGGAGAAGAAAGCGGGTAGGAAGGATAGTAGAATCAAGCAGGTATTATTACCCGATGTACATATCTGACTTCACCACTGGTGTGATTCGACATCAGGTACAACCAGAAGAAGAGAAGTTGTACTCCATTTATGCATGATGGCTCAAAGTGCATCCTACTGTCCTTTATAACTAATTAGAACACAAAAAAATAGCCTTTGGTATTTTGTTAAATTTGCTTATCTATCATAACTTGTTCTCTATGTCCTTTTTGTAACTTGGTTTATTTTTACCTATGAGGCCGTGTTACCTGTGGATGTGGGTGGTCTTCCTTTTCCCTCTCTACGGTGGAAGCTTCTGTTTTCTTGGGTGCTCCTAGCATGACCAGGACTTCCCAAGCAATGTCAGGTGGAAGGGGCGGATGCTGGCCTGCGTGCCTCGTTCCTGACCTTGCGGGGACCTGGGTCTGTCAGTCCAGTGTGACCTCAGCTGTGGTTTTCACATGTGGTCTTCACACACTGAGGAAGTTCTCTTTTTCAATTATGCCACTTGCTTTATCCATTGACCTTTCACATGTCGTCCACTGCTGCATTTGGGAGATAAACCCCTCCTCTCATAGTATAGAATCCTTTTTTGGTTCTTACTGCATTTGTCTTGCTCTGGATTTGGCTTGTTAGCATTTTGCTGGGTTTTTTTGTGTCTCTATTTGTAAGTCACATTGGTCTGTGATTTCATTTGATACCTCCATCTGACTGTTGTGATCTTTTGTGTAGTGTATAAGGCTATCACCTTGAGTGACATTTTAGATTCTTCCAGAAGTGGACCCACGCTTCATGATGGTCGGTCTGCTCTTGGCTTTGTGTAGTGGAACCCTCCGTGGCTGGTCCAACTGCTAAGGGTTCAGCCTAAGAATCAGTCAGGTTTGCACACTGCCCTGTTCTCAGGCTGTTCTGGCAGCTGGCCAGGCCACTTGAACCTACTCGTCATCAATTTTCATATCTGTTCATGAAAGAATTTGCAATGTGTGATTGTGACTCCTCAGTTCTATGAGGATAGTATCTGTGACTGTTCTAGAAGATTGTCCGTTTCCCACTAACCTAACATAGGATTTGATGCCTGGTGTGCTGATGGCATCCAACCAATATTATTCTAATCATTGATTAAAAACTTAATCAAATTTTAATCATTTACATTATGACAATGAATGAATGATTCTAGAGCTAGTCCGTTACTTAGAGCACATAGTCACTGTGCGGACTGTGTGGTTGACGCGGCCTACTGCTGGCAAACCCCCATGAGTCGTTGTATAGTGATGATCACAGTTTGGGTGCTCCTTCAGTCTTCCTGGAGTTATCCAAGCTAATCCGACTCAGTACCCCACATTGCAGATGAGGTCACTGAAGCTGTGGGTGGGCAAGTGACCTCAGGTCTCATGGCCACCAAGGGGTAGAACCAGGCCCACACACAGCTGTGCATTCCTTTTTCCTGCCTCACCTCCCCACTGATGTTATCTAGCTAATGGGCTCAAATACCAATGGCGTTCCTAGACACACAGCACTTCAGACTCACGCGCCTGGCTGCCATCTGCATCTGACAGTGTTGTGGGCTGGGTGGTCTCTCCCAGTGTGACTCTGTTTAGAGACAGGGCCTTTGAGAGACTGTTATTAAATGACACCATGAGGGTGATGCCCTAACCCAGAGATCTGACATCTTATAAGAAGAGGGACCACCTTCGCGCTCCATGTGCACAGAGGGAAGGCCCGTGAGGACACCGCAGGCAGGCTGCTGGCCATAAGTCATGAAGGGGCCTCACCCAGGACCACAGCTGCACTGGGACCCTGGACCTCCAGCCTGGAGCCCCTGAGAAGGTCAATTTCTGCTCTGTGGGCGTGCTGTGATGGCACCAGGGGGCTAATCCTGGGCCTGCTCCAGCTGCAGCCCCACCTCCACCCCAGTTGATGGAGACCCTGTCTTTCCATTTGCTCCAGGAACGGTGGTACGAGCTGTGACCTCTGTCCTTCTCCAAGTCTCCCTCCCTCTCATGCATAATCCATCAATAAATCTTCTTAACTCTAACTTTGAGTTATCCAGACTAGGATCCTTTCCCACAACTAAACCCTCTACCTTCCTCAGCAGATTAACAGTGTTAACGGTGAATCGGGTCACCTCCACCTTACCTGGAAATACCTCACCATCCTCCACCGACTCAGGAAAAGCCTGGCCTGGCTGGGTCTTCTCCTTCCACCTCCATGACCTCTCTGAATCCAACCAATATTATTTTAATCATTGATAAATGATTAAATAAACTGCTGTCCGTTGGGCAGCAGTCAGTGGAATGTGACCCCATAATGTGGCAGGTTGCAGGTTTTCTTTAAATTGCTTTTAAGGCTAATGAATAATCAAGTAATTTATAGAAAAATAATAGGTGTGCTAAGCCTGGGAATAAACAGGAAGAAACAAAGAGAGCCAATTAAGTAGATCAAGAAGGAAAGGTCAATGAGGTCAACCCCTGACAAGGTCAGCTGGGGTCACTGTACAGGTAGGATTTATGCCATGGGTTCCCCAGTGTATAACAAAGGGACATTTCTTCAGTAGTGCAGTCCACGTAGGTAAAGTGTGCCTGGTCTTGCAGCCCAGTGCCTGCATTAACATAGGACTGACTTGCAGAGGAAGTCCCCAGGTTGGGATGGGGACTATGACAGTTTTGGAAAGGACCAACTAGGGCCAACACCCCCACACCCCATGTAAGGGAGTTCAACATCTGATTAGTGGAGATGGCAGAAGGACAAGCCTAAACAGCAACAGGTCTGGACAGAGCACTGCTCTCCTCTGCTCAGAGACAACCACGTCTCCTCAGAGTGCTCCTTGCTGAGCCTTTCTTTGCTTTCACTTATGACAAAGTTCTCTTGAGTGGCTTTTCCTGCCTGAATTTAAATTTTCTTTCACTAGAACACAAGAACCAAGATTTGAGGCTTCAGCTCCTCACCCTCCTGTGACAATTCCCCAGGGCCTTTGCTTGCTCCTCACATCTGCTGGGCACTCACTTCCACACACATTAGTCCTGGTGGGGACCAGGCCAGAGAGGTGTGTTTCCCAACTCTTGCTTGGTCATGTCTCTGTCTTCACATCTGCCCTCAAAGCTCACTCCTGGGCACTGTGCCCGACTGGGGTTGCCCAGTCACCTGTCCCAACTCCTGCTCTGTTTCCTCTAAACCTCACTCCAAATGACAAACACTTGGTAGTGGGATGATTGCATTTTAAATGAATTGAAAAGAAAAAAGGAAATTGCAAAACAGGGTGAAATTTTTATCTTTTTTAATATATAATAATTTTATTCATTAAATGATACCATTAAAAGGTACAAAGAGAAGTGACAGAGTGGGAAAATAATGACCTCACATATAACTGAGCACTTTTAATTAAAAAAGGAAAAGACAGAGACACCAAGAGAAAAGCAGGCAAGAGACTTGAAAAACCACTTTATATAGGCGATAGCTAAATGTTCAAAAATCAGCAAATCTCAGCATCTTAAAAGTAGATGTTATCCTTCAGTTCAGCACCTGGCTTCCATGGCTTCCTCCCCAAGTTTTACTTCCGTGCTCTGCTCTTTCAGAACGTGAACTCGTGGAGTTGCCTGGTGATGTCCGCTCTGTAGCCTGGGCATCTCAGTTGCAGAACCCAGCACAAGATGCTGCTAATGCATGTGGTGAGTGCGGAGGGCTGTGGTCCCTGGGGTGCCGCATAGCAGGAATTCCCAGTGAGAACAAGGACTTCTACCTGCAGGAAGGCTTGAGGGGTGGAGAGGGGCGACGGGTAAAGTGTGTGCGTTTGCATGCGCAGTGAGAAGGAAACAGACGGGGGGGGGGGGGGGGGGGGGGGGCACCAGGGCACACTTGACAGACGCCACACATCTGGTCATTGCGCAAGAATGAGCATGCCGCCACCTGGAGGGGAGTCGGGATCCAGGCGCTGCTCCTGGGGGGTTCCCCCTTGACTGGCAGGTGGCTGCTCCTCTGGCATGTAAGGCCCTTCTGCTTACAAACCTCCTCCAGTGAAGACCTGGTTGTACTGGAGGAGGGTCCCCTTAAGGGCCTCGTTATAATCGCTCACCTTATTAGAGACCCAGTCCCTCTTATGCACTGTTTTACTTCTGTGGCTGCAGTTACCTGAGGTCAACGGAGGTGTAAAAAGTGGGAAAATCCATCAATGAAAAGAACCTCTCACCCGAAGCAGCCATAGCCCTGTGCGGTGCAGCAGGCCACCCTTCTGGGCTCACACTCCCACCCTGTGCCACCCGCGGGGTCGACGCTCCCACCTGCGGTGTTTCCAGAGAGACGCACTTTTTACGCGCTGTCTGTCCTTACTGTCCAGTCGCTGTTGTTCCTCCCTTCTATCTGGCAAGCTAACTTTCCGGGGTGTGCGCTGTGGGAGACCGCAGTACCCAAGAGTGCCGCGCCACCGCGGTGCAGGCAAACTCGGGATGTCTTGGGAAGGCCCCATGACTGAGCAGGGCCTACCGTGCAGTCACATCCTGAGGTCCGGGGGTGAGTCACGAGAGAGGAGGTGAGGACCCTACGCTCATCCCCCGCCACTATCATTCTCCAGGACCGCTCCTGTGGGCCAGCATCTCCAGAAAGAGGAGCTCTCTGCAGCCAGTTCTGACTAGACCTACCTCCGCTTAGGGCTGGGATGTGGCTCAGTGGTGGAGCCCAGGCCTAGCACTGACCCTGGTTAGACCCCAGCTACCTCCAGGGAATGTCCCTGGACCCAACTTCTGCAGTCAGTGAATGACAATGTAAAGACACGGGCATCTGTGCACATGCTCAGACGCGGGCAAGTACATGTGTGAGCCTATTGCGTGCCCCACACCTTTGCACAAATGCAGACCGGCCTCTGGCGGAGCCTCCGCCCACCTGCAGAGCCTCCCCCCACCTGTAGAGCCTCCCCCCACCTGTAGAGCCTCCCCCCACCTGCAGAGCCTCCCTGATGAAGGAATCCCACCAGAGCTCTCCAGTGCTCTGGGAAATGAGGGAGGAAAGCGGATGTGAGGGAGGTCCTGAGGAAGTCACTGCATTCGGTAGGAGTGCTGGCCTTACTCAGGGAGGCATGGGAGTCTGTCCTATGGTCAGTGCTGGATCCACGCCTTGGAGCCTTTCCACACAAGGGGGAAGCAGATCACATCTGTAGCATCACGCACAGTGTCCTGTCAGACCTTCTCTGTCCTGGTTCTTGGCCAGGGCAGGAGGCTGTCTCCATCAGGCCAAGCCCCGCTTTGGTCATTCTCCTGCTGGCCATGGTAGGGTGGCCTGAGCTCCCTGCCGGGTCACTCTCCTTTCCTGTGACTTATGGAATAGGCTCTGAGACCCGTGGGCCAAGAACCAAGGCTGTGACCCTCTCTACCAGGTGGATCACTGCCCCAATGCCTGCTCAGGGGTGGTGTGAGATGCAGAGCCACTGGTGACCTCGGGGAATACGTGGACCACGGGACTGTGGGATTCCAGAATGCAGCATTAGGAATAAAGGGTTGCCTGCATTCATCATGTAATGACCAAATCAGAGCGATTAGCACATCTGTCATTTTAAACATTCACCTTGTTTTTGGGTGAGGGCATTCAAGATCCTCTTTCTAGCTTTTTTCAAATAGATATTACACTCTTGTTAACTGTGGTCACCCTATTGTGCAAGAGGAAGCCAGAACTTATTCCTCCTGACAAATGCTGGACTCACTGACCAACCCTCCCCACCCTCTTCCCGGACACCCCACCTCTGGTGACCATATTCTAGTCGCAGCTTCTATGAGATCAATGATTTCATTATTGCATATCAGTCAAAAATAAAATAAAGCTCAAAGAAGGAGATGGGAGATTTGCATACTTTGTCTTAAAGAAGATGCCGCTTCTCTGTGGGATGAGACAGAGTGGCTATGATATGTAAGTTCCACATTAGATTTGTCTGCTCTTCTGAAGGCCAGAGGCGAAGGGATCCTGCCTCCTGACTTGCAGAGCCAAGTCCCCTCTGCACTTCTGTGATTGCTAATGAGAAGTGGATGCATCTTGGTTGTATGACAGTGGATTATATTGATATTTTCCCTCCATTAAGGATTACACGTTTGAAAAACTAAGATTCCTATGTAATTTAATGCAATTCAGATATTTACTACAAACCCCTCTTAAGTAATAGGCATCATATCCAAAATAAATGACTAAGTAAACACCATCAATTTCTGCAGATTAACCTCCAATCTTACTTGGCTGTAAACATCAGAACCTTTAGAAGTCCCAGTTCCTGGTGAATTAGAATTAAAATCAAAACCCTGGGGCATAGAAGAACATGCTGAGCTTATCAACCAATGCTGGGACATATCTCTGCACTCAACAGACTGCTGAGGGAGAGCGGGTGGAGGTGGGGTTCGTGGGAATTGCTCATGGTGGGTAGGTACTGGGGAAGGCCCAGAGTCCGCGGGAAGGACAGGAGGAAGCCGCGGGTCTTGCGCAGTGAGTTAAACCAGCCTGCCTCACTCGCCAGTCCTGATGCCAGTGGGGGAGTCCAACCTCCCTGTGCCCAGCACTACCAGCTCTGGCCTTTGCACCCCTCGGTTCCTGGCAGTGGAGCAGCTGCTGTGGGAAGCAGGCGAGGCAGCACCTCCAGCCCCAGTTCAGTAGGCCACCTGTCACAAGAGGACCTTCCTAGTGCACAGCAAATGCACGGTGCCCACAGGTCCAGGCGAGTGTCTGCCAGGCACATTAGAATACGCTTTAGCATTGAGAAACCAGCCTCTACCTCAGAGCAAAGCCTGTCGAAGGAAGGGGGCATGACCCTTGTCCTTGGAAAGACCCATAGAGCACTCCTAGGCACATACCCACCCTGCTGAGTTTTTTATCTACAAATAACAGGAGAGATTTGCTGCGTGCGCCAGGTGTCCCTGACTCAGTCAGGCTAGGTGGGGACCCCCTAGCAACCTCCAATCAGCATGAGATAGGGAAAATACCTGGGATGCCAGATGACCCTCCCAGTAGTTTATGGTGATTGATAACATGTTGGGAAACCATGTAGTTTAGCGTGTACACCCCTCGTGACTTAAACCAATCAGTTCAAACGAATCCCCCTCTTGTACTAACCAATCACCCCTACCCAACCTGTTCCCACCAGTGAATGTGCTAATCAATGTTAAGAGTTGTTTTATGATTTTCCTGAGGTGTGTGATGATTTGCTAAGAGATGCTATGATGTATGTGAAGTCCCTGCCTTCCCCAAAGAGTGTATAAAACTGCTGCAAACCCTGGGCTCGGGGCTTCTCAGCGTCACCAGTTGCTGTGTGCGTGCAGAGGATGAGCTAGCTTGCAATAAACGTCTTTTTGCTACTTACATCGATCTTGGTCTCTGGTGGTCTTTTGGGGGTCCCGAATTTGAGCATAACAGCATGAGATGAAAACCAACCAATCTTCATTCTTATTCCTCAAACCTGAGCCAACTTTTTTCTTTCATATTATAAATGTAGTAGAATTTAAATTTCATCAAGCAACATTTAGGTATTTGAAAATAAACATCTAATTTCTTGGGATGCTGGCTTTTCTAATGACTGATCCTCATTTTATTGAACATGCCTTGAAAATGAAATAATTGCATCAGGTTTGGGTTTGGGTAAGGAATTTTGATTCTGTTACCTGCAAATGCCAACACAAGGAGGGAGGTCCAGAGGAAGTCACTCTGGCTGGCCCTGCCTGCCCAAGTGGCTGGGTCAGAGCGCCCCCTCTGGCCTGCAGCTGCTGATGCAGATTTAATAGTACAAATATCTAGTTTTTCATGGAGACAAATTTGCCAACTAATATTAAAAATCTTAAACATTGTCAATGATATCATATCAAGATTTATTGATAAGAGCATTAATTTCAGCATTATTATAATAGAAAAACTGAAATTACTGCAAAAACTACTTGTTTTTTTGCTAAATGATTGTACATTGGGATGCTTTACATCTATCAGTGATGACATTAGGATGTATTTTATAATAATCATCCTAAAAAATGTAGCATTATGACTTTTTCTCTCTTATATGCTTTATTTTATTTTTAATTGACACATAATAACTATACATGTTTACAGGACACAGTGTGATATTTCAATACATGTATGAACAAATTGGGTCAATTTTCATCACTTTCAACATTTATCATTTCTCTATGGTAAGAAAATTCAAAATCCTCTCTTCTAGCTACTTTGAAATATATAAAACGTGTCATTATCCATGCTCTCCTTGTGAAAAAAGCAGACTTCCAAGCTTGTTTCTCCTTCTAGTGTTTCAGCCACCCTGTACCCTCTCTGCCCTGCCCTTGGCCTTCCCAGCCCCTGCAGACCACTACTGCAGTCTCACCCATGAGAACAACTTCAGATTCCACACGGGTAGACCAAGCAGTACCAATCCTCGGGTGCCTGGCTTGTTCACTTAACACAATGCCACCCATTTGTGTTTCCCCAGTGACTGGTGACAGGAGTTTCTGGCACACACCTGCTGGACAGTCCTGCCACTTCTTGGAGAAATGTCTACTCAAGTCCTTCGCCAATTTTTAAACTTGGGGTTTATTTGCTTGTTTATGTGGTTAGCTACTGAGTTGAATGAACCTTTACATATTTTGGAATTGACCTCTTATCAGATATATGGTTTGCAAAGTTGGCTCCCATCCCACAGGTGGGTTGTTACACATAGTGCTCATGGTTAATAATAAGGCATTGTTCACTTAACAGTCTGTTAAGAGGGCAGATCTCATGTTACGTGTTCTGTGGAGGTGCTCAATAATAAAAGCAGAAGAACACAGACACACAAGGAAATTATAGAGGTGATGGCTATGTGTATTATCTTGATTGTGGTAACAGAAATGGATGTTTAATACAGCTCAATAAATTGTACATGTTAATTATATTCTTCTTTTGTATATCAAGTATGCCTCAATAAATCCAGGAGGAAAGTGGTCTTTGAAAACATCTATGATGGTATGAAAAGAATGTGCAAAGATGAGCTCCACTTTGGAAATATTTGAACAACTGGGTCTGTGCAGTTGCCACAGAGGTGCTCATCAGAGCACACACACCAGGCTGCAGAGGGGCAGTCAGAGTACTCAGGTGATCAGAGAAGGCTGCAGAGGTGCTCATCAGGGTACTCAGGTGATCACAGCAGGCTGCAGAGGTGCAATCAGAGTACTCAAGTGATCAGACAGGGTTACAGAGGTGCTCATCAGAATACTCAGGTGCTCAGACAGGGTTGCAGAGGTGCAATCAGAGTACTCAAGCTCTCATAGCAGGCTGCAGAGGGGCAATCAGAGTACTCAGGTGCTCATAGCAGGCTGCAGAGGTGCTCCTCAGGATTTTCAGATGATCACAGCAGGCTGCAGAGGTGCAGTCAGAGTACTCAGGTGATTACAGCAGGTGGCAGAGGTGCTCACCAGGGAACTCAGGTGCTCAGAGAGGGCTGTAGAGGGGCAATCAAAGTACTTAGGCACTCACAGCAGGCTGTGGAGGTGCTCATCAGAGTACTCAGAAGCTCAGAGAAGGCTGTGGAGGTGCTCATCAGAGTACTCAGTGGCTCACGAGGGCTGTGGAGGGCTCATCAGAGTATTCAGGGGCTCAGATAGGGCTGAGGAGGTGCTCATCAGATTACTCAGGTGCTGAAAAAGGGCTGCAGAGGTACAATTAGAGTACTCAGGAGCTCACAGCAGGCTGCAGAGGTGCAATCAGAGTATTCAGGTGCTCAGAGAGGGCTGTGGAGTACTTGGATGCTCAGAGGGCTATGGAGGTGCTCATCAGAGTACTCAGGTGCTCAGAGGGCTATGGAGGTGCTCATCAGAGTACTCGGATGCTGAGAGGGCTGTGGAGGTGGTCATTAGAGTACTCAGGCGCTCTCAGATGGCTGTGGATGTACTTGGAGATGGGGTGGTTGCTGGAAGGTCTAACAGGCAGGTGAGGAACATGTGAGGAGATGGACATGCCAATCACTCTGATTAAATCACTACAGTGATTACAAAGATTGAATTTTCATACTCAAACTCATAAAAGGATACAAATATTATGTCTCAACAACACATATTGAATTATCATACTCTACCCATAAAATGATACGAATATTATGTCTTGACAACAAAAAATGGCCTAGGAAGTAGTGGTCTGTGGGCTTATTTTGGGGTAGTAGGATTCTGGAGGTTTTCTTTTCTCTTATAGTTTCTAGATTTTCCCACACCAAGCACATAGTAATTTAGTAAGCAAGAAGCATATCTCACTGGACATCTGGCACTGAGACCCAGAGTGACGTGGTAGTGCTGTCAGAGCAGATGGAGGTGATTCTGTCTTTCCAGGTAGGTGAGCCCTCAATTGCCAGTGGACAGGATCCCGGGCAGAGACCAAGCAGAAATGCAGAGGATTGAGGCCTGCAAAGGATTGAGGTTGGCAAAGCGTCCTGAAGGATGGAGGTGGCCATGCCAGGGAGCAGGCGAGGCAGGTGGGAGGCTGACTGTTCAGTCGGTGGTAATGGAGCTGAGTACCGTCCTTCCCCAGCTGGGTTCCAGCTAGTGTGAGATGCTGCATGACTCCCAGGCCTTCTGTGCTGCAGCAGGCCTGTCCTGCTTAGCGGAGCCTTGGGGACTGAGGAGTCATGTGTGAGAAAGAGGGCTGCCTGAGGTCCCGCACTCTAGCAGGCAGCTGGAGCACTGCCCAGCAGGTTTCTGACCCAGCCAACCTGAGGCGTGGTCTCAGTGCTGCTGCTGCTGCTCAAGGACCACCCAGCAGCACACCTGGCCAGGTGCCTTGCGATTGCAGGACCTGCAGGCATCCCCTGGGCACCTGTCACAAAGGCAGGATGCTGACCCATCAGACAGAATCAGAATCTGCACCCTGACAGGGTCCTTGGATGACTGGCACATGTGAGAAAGTCGGCAGTGGAGCTTGGTGTGCTGGTTTTCAGGTATGACTCAGGTGAACCATGACCTGAGCCCAGGTGTGCAGCACCCCGGCTTCTGCCTAATCTTCTCACATTTGCGATCAACAACAACAACAAAAGGAACAGCGTGAAACTGATAAACGAGATGCAGTCCTTCAGATCCTTGCGTTCTGCTGCTGGCTAACAGTTGAAACTCCTCAGCTCTAGTCTCCCCCTGGGGGAAAGAGTTGAAGTGGACCAGCTGCAGCTTCTGAATCCCGCAAATGGATTTCGCCTTGGCTCAATCCTGCAGGAGTTGCTACCTGCGGAGCACCTCCCAGGCTGGAGGCTGCTAGAGGGGCTTCTCTCCCCTGAGAGCAAAGGCTCAGTCAGCTGTTGGCTTATCTCCTGCCCTTGATGGTGGTGCCTTGGCGTTATCATCAGAACCAGCTTGCACTGTGGCTCCAGTGGGCGGCCCGGCAGGAAGCACAGGCCAGATGGAGGGAGGCCAGTCAGGCTCTGCATCCTTCCTCCTGCCACATCAGCCCTGGAGGTGACAGCTGGAAGGAGAGCTGCTGCTCCTCCACCTACTGCAGAAGGTCTCAGTGTGCCCCATATACACACTCCTTTCTCTTCCCATCTTGTCGTTGGAAGTGTCAGATTTGGAGAAAGGGGCTCCGACATGTGATTTGATTTTCATGGCCAGAGCCACAAAAATAAATTTTATTTTTTCCCTTTGCCTAAGAAGATATTTTCTTTTTATGTGCTGGGAAGGAAAGGCATTTGGGAGTCTTGAGCTCTCAGGCTTTTGAGGAACAGGCAGACACCTACCCTGTCTGGTCTTGAGCCTGGAATTTCTTTGAAGCAAAGAGCCGAGTCTTAGATTCGCTGCTGTGCACCCTGGTTTGCCCATACCTTGTAATTGTGCGTGTGCATGAACTCTCTTGCATGTGCACACGGTTCTTTTCCCCTCCCCTCAGGGCCATCTCTGCTTGCTCACTCCTGCCCGTTCCCCCGGCAGCCAGCACTTGGCAGGAGCTCAAGCGAGTGGTCAGATGCCACGAGGACCTTGCGCGTTTTGCAGGGCGTTGCTCTGGTCAAGATTGCCCCGTGGAGTGAAGCTGGAGCTGAGAAGCAGAGCCCTGTGGGAGGATGGGAAATTGTCTCCTGAGAGAGCTCAGGTGAGTCCTGGCTGGGACGCTGCCCTTCCTGAGGGAAGGAGAGGGAGGAGGAGGCAGGGCAAGTGGGCCAGGCTGTGCCACAGAGGTCTGCTCTGAGGGCAGTGTCCTTGAAGGGCAAATGGCCACTCCAGCTATGGAGCCATGGTAGGGTGCTAGGTGCAGATAGTGCTAGGTGCAGACCATGAAGATAGCGGATGATGGGTTGAATCCGAATTTCAGAATATCAGGCAGGTTTCGCTGTTGTGGTAGTGCACCTCGTGTGATATCCTGGGCATTTTTTTTTTGTGGGTGGTACTGACATGAAACACAATTCATGTTCATCTGAAATTGAAACTTAACAGTCTGAATCTGTATCTTTTCAGGCAGGTCTAGACCACTGCCACTTGAGTCTCTCCATTCCTTCTTTTTTCCTTACCTGGGGTCTAGGATTGACCTCCAATCCAGCAGCCTCTGGGGTTGGCAAGAAAATGCATGGCCAGGGGCCTGAGAAGGGGGAGGCAGAGCACGCAGGTGCATACTTTCAAGTAGTGGTTCTGCTCGGTGGGTTTTGAGCCCTCTCGCTTCGACGTCTTGAGGTGGTGGAACAGACATGGACACCAGGCCCAGTCCTCCTTACATGTTTCTGAAAGGATTGGCCTTGTGGCATCCTCTCTGTGGTCCCCTCTCCCCAAGCCCTTCGGGATCCCCCTCTGCACGGTTCCTGTGCTCCAGGCTGCCTGCCTCCCCTAGCTAAGCTCTCGGGCGGCTACACCCTGGCTCTGCTCTCAGATTCTGTACACACTGCTCCTTCTCCTTTGGGTGCGGCTTCCATCACTAGCTTTGCTGCAGCCCCTCCCTTGGTGCCTCCTACCTGGCGGACAGTCATCCACAGGCAGACTTGTTTACAGACTCTAACAGAACAGCATGGTGACTGTGCAGAGGCACAGGTGTGAAAGGGCACAGGTGTGAAGGGGAACAGGTGTGAAGGGGCACAGGTGTGAAGGGGAACAGCTGGTGGCTATGCAGGTGTGAAGACGGCTTTGTCTCCCTAAGCTCCCTCCTTCAGCCCCTTTGGTCTTAAGGAGCTTGTCCTTGAACAGCCCCAGGACTGTTTGGCTCAGGCGGAGCCTCATGCAATTGTGCTAGAGGCACCAGGGAGGCCAAGATCCTGGCCTCACAGAGTGCTCCAGCAGGAGAAGCGACATCTGTGCTAGCGCTGCAGTTCTGACTGTGGGGACACTTTCAGTAGAATATAGAGCAGCAGGGCTTGGAAGGTGGCTGGGGGGGGCGGGGATTTCATGGCCCTAGGTAATGTGATTGACCAGTCTTGCAGTCCATTTCCTGCTGCGGGGTACAAGGAAAAGGACTTATTCCTCTTGGTTCTGGGAAGTCTGAGTGTGGTGCCGAGTCGGTGCTGCAGCGTGGTCAGGAGGAGCCGGAGATCTCGCCCTACAGGCAGCCCGCCACAAGGGCCATGTCCCCATGACCAGACCCCCTCCGCAGGTTTCACCGCCCAGGGCCATTACTGACAAGTGTTGACCCGGGTTTTGACACGGACTCTCAAACCATCAGAGCAGGAAGGGCAGAGATACTGTGGGCTTAGCCTCCAGACACAGAGCCCAGTGGGGAGCCCCTGGACCAGGGCTAAGCTGGTGCGTGGTGGGACAGGGAGGGTGGAGGCCGCCGGGGTTCCCCCGTGACTACTGCCCATCCTACAGCTGCTTCTTCTGAATTCTTTCCCCTCCGTCTTTGAACTTCTCTCACTGCCTAAAAACACTTGATCCTTCAGGTCATTTTGTCCACATTGTGGTGTCCTGGTCATCCAGCCAGGCAGAAGAGTGTCCATGCCATCTCTCCTGGCCATGGTAAAGGGCACAGCTGTCTCTTGGTTTTCCACCAGGCCTTTCAGTAACTTCCTCTTTCTTAAAAAGACCAAAGGGCCGTGGTAGAGCAGGATCATCACTATCCAGGGTGATACTGAGCTTGTGTAGGTGGAGGGACAACAGGACCCAGCTCAAAGTTTAACTCAGCATGTGCCCAGGGTGTTGCCCGTGTGGCACGGCAGGCTCGCCCTTGGGAGAACGGGAGCAGGGCAGATGGCTGTGAAGCCCAGTGCACAGGTCCTGAGGAAAGCACCGTGCATGCTCACGCTGCTGTAAGTCAGACAATGGAGATCCTGTAGCTGAGAAGTGGAACTGGGAGGAGTGAAGCTTGTCCAGGTCAGCTCTTCTGAGAGGAGTTGAAGCAGTGTGTGATTTAGATGCCATCTGTCATGACCACGGTGGCCACTCTTGTCAGGTCAGGCAGATGCAGAAACAGGAGAATGGGAGGGAGGTGCTTCTGAGGGAGGATGGCAGGAAGGAGTGTTGAGCATCTGCCTGTGGGGGTGCTGTCATGGCAGGCTTAGCAATGCAGAGACTGTCCAAACACAGGGACAACCTGGGGACCGGGCAAGCGTTTGGAGGGTAGAGCTCTGCAGGAAGTGAAAACTGGTTGTCCATCGTTGGAGGATATTTGGAAGGGTGGACCCCCATGGGGGAGAAGTTAAAAATGAGGCTCACCAACTGGGGATGAAGGGCCTTCAGAGGCCCTTGGGAAGTGGTGAGATGGTGGACATGTGTGAGCTGGAAAGAGATGCAATGTGGCCCACAGGTTAGGGAGAGTGTCCATCCTCATGATGAGGTGCAGCAACAGGGAGAGGCTGAGGGAAGACACTGACTCCCACCAGACGTTAGATGGCAAAGAGCTGAAACTCACCAGGATCAACGGAAATAAAAAGAATGCAGGGAAAGTAAATGCAGTCCCCAGGGGCTGTCCTGGTGTTCGATGGTCATTCAGATCCCAATCGTGGAGGGGAGGATGTGCTTATGCTCCTCAGCTAAATCAAGGCTGCCCCGGCCTCTCCCAGGCGCCTGTCCATCAGCAAAGCCATGGGGTGGGGGGGTCCTATATGTCTGAAACTGGAGGAGTCGAGGCAGGAGGAGCAGCAGGGCATTCTGGGCGGGCTTCCTGGGATCCCAGCTCCTCCTGCATCCGCCACAGAGTCTCACACAGCTGCTGGATGGAGGAAGCAGGTCACAGGAAACACCCACCCTATCGGTGGGATCTCCTTTTTTCTAATTAGTAGCATACTTCTCTTTATTGGGACCCAATAGCACCCCACCCACTCATCCAACCATAGAACTCAAGACTGCCCACCCCTCTCCAGCCCTTGCTCTGTCACTCCAGTCCAGTGGCATGGACAGCAAATAGAGGCCACATTGCAAGTCCCAGTGGGTGCCCAGCATTGAGTAGGTGGACCAAATCCTCAGTGGCCCTGTAGAGGAGGCATTGCTGCCTCCCTGTCTCACCCGGCTTTGCCGTTGCTGTAAGAGAATCTCTGAGACTGTGTGACTTATAAAGAGTATAGATCTATCTCTTACAGCTCTGGAGGCTGGGCAGTCCAAGGTCAGGGCCTGCCTCTGGCTGTGTCCACTCATGGAGGAAGGTCGAGTGAGCAGGCGGGAGAGAGAAGGAAGAGGCCACTCCTCCTGCTTCAAGAGCCCACTCCCTGGTGACCAGTCCTTGCCCCAGCAATGCACAGGGAAGAGGCCTCAGGACCCAGTCACCTCTGGAAGGTGCCCCAGCACTGTTGCACTGGGGACTGAGTTCCCACAGGTGAAGTTTGGGGACACCTTCAGACCATAGAAGTCCAATACTTGTTTTAACAGACTTTATTTTTAAGAGAAATTTGAGATTCACAGAAAAATTGAGTGGAAGGTGCAGAGACGTCCTGTGAAACTGCCCTCCTGCCCCACCCATGCACAGCCTCCCCCGTCGTCAGCACCCGTCAGAGTGGCACACGTAACAGTGTTGACCAGGGCACCTCATTGTCACTCAAAGTCCACAGTTTTCACTAGGGCCCACGGTCAGTGATGTATGTTCTGTGGGTCTGGGCGAATGCGTACCATGCACACAGCACCCTGCAGGGCACATCACTGTGCTCTACCTCTTCACTCCTCCTCCCTTCCCACCAGGAAACCACTGATCTTTCATTGGCTCCATAGTTTTATCTCTTCCGGAACATTCTGCAGTTGGAATCACACAGTAGATGGCTGGAGGGTGGCTTCCTTCCCCTGGTGATATGCGTCAGAAGAGGGTTTAGTTTCACAGTTCTAAGAAATGGTTTCCGGCCCTTGACACGAGCCATGGGACCTCTCTGATAACCTAGATGGGGAAGGGAATTCATGTGGGACTGTAGGGCTCCTGTCCTGGGAGGGTGGGCTGTGCCTCCCCCACGCCTTCTGGAAGCCGGCCTCTGGTTCCCAAAGGGGAATAATGGGTGCAGTGCAGCCTTAAGCTTGTTGCTCATCTATGGGACAAACGCTAAGCAGAAGGCGGAGGGTCTTCTTTGGCAGACCTCTAACTGGTGCACATGTCAGATCTAGAATGCAGGATTCTCTGCCTCTCGACCCGTCTGTGCAGCGAGTGAGATGTGTATGCACACCTTGCCTAATCAACTAGAAAGAGCAGAGAAGTTTCTTAATCCAGGCAAAAATCTGAATTGTAGATTGCTAGGTTATTGTTCTTAATCATCTTGGATATCTTATGATGTCTATGTGAACCAGCTTTTCTTTTTTTCCATTTTTTTATTAGAGTTTTATAGTTGTACATAGTAAACTGGTTCATCCAGCTGACACATGCATGGAATTCGATTTCAGTTCACGATTCCCCGCTTTCTCTCTTCCTCCTCCCCTCCCCCATTCTCCTTCCTCCAGTAGAGTTCCTTTTGTTCATATATTAATTTACGATTGGCTCTTTATCTATGCATAAAGGTGACGTTCCCTGTCCTATATGCACATATGCACATGACATCATTCTGCACTGCCTCCCCTTACCTATCCCTTCACTCTGCCTCTGCACCATCTAGCTCTTCAAACAGGACAGTCCAGCGTGGGAGGGAAGCGTGAAGAAGAGAGGTCAGATGTGATTAATGCACACTGCATGATGAGTGGGAATATCACGTGAACCCATTAATCTGCACCACCGGTGCCTGTTAGTGGAACAAAGATGAGAGCTGAAAGAAAGTTCCAGTCACAGAAAATCCATCCTGCCCGGGGCGGTTCAGACTCAGCCCAAATTCCTCAGACAACATGGATTAGAACTCGGCTTTTTGAGGGCATGGCTCAGTAGTGGAGTGTGTGCCCAGCATGAGCAAGGTCCTGGGTTCAATCCCCAGCATTGGAAGTAAGGGTTGGATCTCCATAGTTGCTCACAGGGAGGTCCTCCACGCCCTCTCAGGGCTAAAGGAGCCAGAGTCAGTTTCAGGTGGTTCCCAGGGAGTAGGGCTCTTCTCTGCCCCATCTTCTTAATGAAGGAAGGATGGTACAGGTGCTTTGCTATACATGCCGTGCTCCACGGGGTTTCTTGCATCATTTGTGATTGGCGCATGCTCTGTGAGTACCTTAGACACCCCTGTGTATCGGCCACTGCCAGCATCTGTGCCTACCAGGCATGGCTTCACTTCACTTCATGTTGTTGATCAGAAACCTTGAATACTGAGTAGTGAATCCATCAATTTTTATCTCATAGTTTCTATTTTTTTTTTTGTCTGTTAAAATACATTTCCTTGAGTGGATTTCTGAACTGAGGCAAGGTTTGCACATAGTGAAATGGCGCGTTCATTGTAACACTTGCTGACTTTTACGAGTGCTCGCACCCACAGTTACAATGTCTATGATTTCTGTCAACCCATGGAGTTCCTGGTGTTCCCCCGGTCAGTCACCTCCAAATGCTGCTGTGGTTTCTGTTGCTGGGTGTGGCTCCTTGTGAGTGGACGCACACGATGTCACCTCTTCTGTGCTTGCTTTCTTTCTCCGACATCATCAGAGAGACTTGGCCACACCACAGGCACCAACAGCTTACTCTTTTTTTTTTTTTAATTGAATGTACCAGAGTCTGTTTATGTGCAAGTGTACACGAGCATGTGTGTGCATCCTCCACTGATGGCATTTCGGTTGCTTCAGTTTGGACTGTCATGAAGGGCCTCCATAAACACTCAGTTCCAGTGCTCCTGGGGGTGTAGGCTTCTGCTTCTCTTGGGAACCTCTAGATTATTCTTTTGGGATTTATGATAAAGTCCTGCCCCTCATGTTTGTTTTCTGGTGTGGGGAGGGAACCCAGGGTCTTGCACACAGTACGCCCTGAGCACTCTACCACTGAGCTGCATCCCAGCTCTGCTCCCTACTGGGTCACAGAGTCATTATTCTGAGTTTTCTCCCACTGACTCTATGCTTTGCCTTCCCCATTAGACCTTGAATCTCCATATCTACTATATGGCATAAAGTGGGGTTTTAGCTTTCTTTTCTCCAAAATGTAAGACAGATTTTGCAAGTTTGTCTTTAGAAGATCCATTCTTTTCCAATTGAATTTAATTCTTTTTGTAGACCATGCACCGAGTGCCTGTACTTGGATCTGTTTCCTTAGGCAGCATTCTCCATGTCTGTGCAATTTCTTTTTGCTGCAGGCTTTCATGAGCAGCACACTGTCTTCTTAGTGTAACTGTTGCATGCTCAGTACCTGCTCCAGTGTCACTGTTAGTCATAGTCACTGTGGGAAATAGGAACCATTTGGAGGGTTCTCCAGTGGGGAGAGCTCTACACAGAACCGTGGGGTGGCTGGGATGAGGGTCTGAGAACTGACTCGGGAAGCTTGGATACCAGGAAGCTTTGTGAGTAGTTTCACATTCAAGCTTCCCCAGTGCCCTCTGCCAGGCTGCAGAGTGGGCACTAGAACTTGACACAAAGATGGTTCTGTTTGTCAGAGGAGAAGCCAAAGCCTCCTGGTCCTTTGGACAGCACCTGTTTTGCCACCAGAGACCTGGCAGCAGCTGTGAGAGTCCCTCACAGCTTGGCGGTCCTTATGCCAGGAGGGCAGGGTAGTATTGACTCTGCCCAACGGTATCCAGTTCACGTGTGCCTTCTCGCTGCTCCTCAGCATGTCGGTTAAAACTGGACCCGTGAGCCCTACCAAAAGTGCCAGTTTGAACTGTGATGGGGCAACACTAAACATTCAGCTGAATTTGGTGGCTAAGTGTGACACCTATGCAGACAGTCTCCTCCAGCCAAGTACTTGCGCCGACCCTCTTGTGTGCTGTCCAAGTTTCAGGTTTCGTTCCTTTCTTGAGTTGTTTTTAGGTTGAGTTCTAGATGCCATACGTGATGGCAGTGAGTCTGAGGTCACCGTTTCTGGCCGCCCTTGTTGGGGTGCTGCTGGATTCTGTGAGACGACTGCCCACCAGCCTCACTGAGTACCTCGTCTCCACTGCTGATGGTCAGCACCTGGGCTCCTGCCTGGTGATGCACCCTCTGTGCAGATAAGGACCTCCCCCAGCTCTACTGCCCACAGCACTCGGTCCTTTTCTTTTTAAATGTCATTTCGCTTCAGTATTCATAAGCATGCTTGTCCTGTCCCGACCTTAGTAACTCTCCTGAAGGTGTTTCCACGGAGTTTGCTGTGTACTTGTGGCCCATGGCCTTTATCAAAACAAGAGCATTTCATGTTAGAACAAGCATGATGAGAACATTTGTGGCTAATGGGGGCTAAATATTATCAAATGGATTTTTTTAAACTATGAGATAACTTCACAATTTTTCTGTTAAATAATTTTTTTAATGTTAATTGATTTTTTGTTGGTGATGGTGACCTATCCTTGAATTTCTGGTGCACAGCCCACTTGGTTGTGATGTATATTATTTTTGCATCTTTAGATTTGGCGGACTCTTGCTTTAGCAAGGATTACTGCATCCATTTTCATGAGCAAATTGAGCTGTGATTATTTTTCTTCTCCTTGCCTCCTTTTGGAATGAGATCATACTAATCTCATGAAAGGGTCTGACAGCAGTTGACATTTTTTACTGTCTGAAGTGCAACAGAGGCTGCATTTGCCTCGTGGGCTGGATCCTTGAGAGCTCCTGAGTACACTTATGCACCACCTCCTGCAATTGGTTTTCTTGGTGTTTGTTCCAAGCCGTGTTTATTATGATAATGTTTCGTGGTTATCCTCAGGCTGCAGCATTTGCTCTGAATTTTCTGCTTATTGAATTCCTTAGGTCCTTTCCCTTTCCCGTGGCTGGTCTTGCCAGGGCTGTAGCACCTTCTCGACAGCCTTCCTGTCTAATAGCTGGCTCTCCACCATGTTTATTTCTACCCACAACTTGCTCCCCATCCCTTTCCAGCTTGTTGAAATGAACTCTCACTTCCTCCTGGTTGGCCCCCAGGTCTTCCTTCTGAGTCATTTAGAAACCCGCCCTCACATTTTGCCTTGGCTTTGGTTCCCGGCACTTTGAGCTCCAGGAAGTCCCTCGAGGTCCTTACCGAGGGGGTGTGCAGCATGTTGCTCATACCCAGACACGCACCTTGAGTTACAGTTTTACTCTTGGTCTTTACTTTCACTTCAAAATAGTTGGAGAAGCGGGCGCCAGTGGCTGATGTGGGAGCTGCCCACTGAGACTTCCTTTATGGCTCTATGAAGTCATAAGTTAGCACGGAAAACTTGAAAAATCAAGAAAAGCATAAAAAAAGCAGAGTGTCTGAAAAAGTTCCCATAATCCCAAAACTTTGGCCAAGATACATTTTAAAGTTTAATATCTATTTTTTTAAATGATAAAGTATTAGCCGATTAATTAATCCAAACAATTTTTACATTATCTGAGTTCCTCTTAATAAAAATTTACGCTGTGTGTGATGAGAATTCGTATTCATTAGCATATTGATCTGACATTCCAGTTAGGTCGCTCCAGTGCCAAGAACTGTCAGATCCTGCTTTTTGATTTTAAACTACAAATATTCTTTGGTAGGTAAGTCACTGGACCCTAGTAACCATGGGAGAACTAGGTCACTGAGGGTAGGCACCTCCTGCCTCATGGTCTGCCCAGCGGGACAACCATCAGTGCATGGTTGTGAATACCATGCCAGCGCCACATCAGAACACTCCTGCTGGAAGCGAGACCCTGACTTCCTCTGCATGCTGCAAATCCTGCTGTCTGCTCAGGTGCCCTGCACGTCAATTTCCAAAACACTTCTGGAAGGTGCGCCAGTAACAGTCAGGGGTGGCGGGCGTTTCCTCAAGCTGCTCGGCACTGGGTCTCCGTGGTTGGTTTCTGAAATGTGCTCTGTATCAGCGGATGTTGGCCAGTGTTGAAGGACAGAGAACTTTGGCAAAAAAAAAAAAAAAAAAAAAGGTTGTGATGGTTGGGAAAGCTGGAGAAGGCAGGGAGGGCTTTGGAGGACAGGGTTGGTCAATGTGGAGGAAAGGTCAACGTAGCCGGAAAGCAGGAACCTGCACAGAGGTGGAGGCGAGGACCGGGGCTGGGGCGTGACCCGGAGGGCCCTGGCCTTCGTACAGGGTGGGTTCTGAGGGAGAGATGCACAGTGCTCACAGTCATGGTCAAATCTGGGTGCAATGACTAATAGAGTAGACTGTAAATCAGGGAGACTTAGGGGAAAAAGCATTCAAAGAAATGCTGCTTGGATGGTGGTAGAGTAGAAAGTTTGAGTAGCCAAGTCACAGGCTTTGGCCCATCACTAACCTTCGCGTTAACCATGCAAGTCACAGGATTTGTCTCACCTCAGCTTCACTCTTCAGATGACTTAGAAGTTCGCTCCCACTCAGGGGCCAGGACCCATGGGCCTTGCCCTGCAGGGCTGAGGACCAGCTGCTGGCTCTGTCTGGGCTATGGGAGAAGCCGCACCTTCCCTATGCTAGGGTCTCCATACCTTGCCAGGTGATTCACCTGAGCCCTGTGGAGACTTGGGAAATTTGCTGGCCTGGTCATGATAAACCCCAACCCTGGAGCCTATCTAAAATGTCGGACTATGGACATTGTCCCATTTGAGCTACGGCTTTGGTTCATTTCTGAACCATGTTCTGCTTTTGTGACTCCCTGTCAATGCAGAGAGAGAGAGAGAGGTGTTTGGCCAAAGGAGAAGATTTCCACAGTTAAGTAAGTTGGAGAAGGGAGTAAAGCATCTGGAGAGGGTAATGGTCTTCTTTTTCCTCCTATGTGTCTCCATCCAGCTGCCTGGGAAAGAATCCAAAGAAGAACAGGAAGGAAAACCGAGGAGTGAAAAGGAAACGGTGAGCAGAACTGTCAGGCATTTTTCCTGGGTTCACTCCCAGAGTCTCTGTCCACGGGACCCCTCAGAGCCACGGAGCTGCCGAGCCTTGAGATCACCTCTGCCCTGGGAGCAGGTTAGGTGACGCCTGTCAGCCAGAGAGGTGGAGCTAGTGCAAGTCTTGCTTCTTACTGGCTATTCGAGGAAAGAGAGGAGTCCTGGCCACGTGATGCATGCCTGTAGTCCCAGGGACCAGGAAGCTGAGGCAGGACGGTCAAAAGTTCCAGGCCAGCCTGGGCAACTTAGTGAGGTCCTGTCTCACAATAAAGTATAAAAAGGGATGTGGTTCAGAGGTAGAGTGTGCCTGGGTTCAGTCCCCAGCAACACACACACACACACACACACATGCGGGGTTGTTAGCTGGAGTAAAGGGTGCTTATTCCCCGTTGACTGTTTGCATTGGGCTTCTTTCAGCCTATTTCTCATGGAGTAGCCAGGAGAACCTTTGGAAAATATGTCTAGTAACACCCTTTCCTTGCTTAAGACCATTGGCTTCCATTGCATCCAGAGTGAAGCCCACACTCCTCACCAGGACCCCCAGCTGCGTAGGACTGGCTCCTGTCCACCTCTCTAGACTCATTCCTCAGCCTCTGCCCTGTCCACAGCCTTCGGGACTCCTGCCTCCATTTTGTGTTCTTCAGCCATCCGGCTGAGCCTCCCCTCAGGCACTGGTGCCCTGCCGCAGTCTGGCTGGGCACAATTCAGGAGCCACTTGTCAAAAGAAACGAACTTTATTTTTAGAACCACACACGCCAAACAAAACAGATCCTCAGGAAAATCCCTCAGAGCCCAACTGCCACCACCGGCTTCCCACAAGCCTCTCAACCTCCCCACTGTCCATTTTTTGGCAACGGAGCCTGATGCCTTTCTGCATGATATCGTGGATAAACACCTGGTCCTTGATCATTTTTTGGTAATGGAGTACCCTCTATGGTGGTTTGAGAATGGCATTCATTAGCCCAATGTCTCCCTCTACGGCATCGTGGGCAAATACCCGGTATTCTACTCCTTTGATACCTAGTTTTGTTAAACCCTCCTCCTATGGGGCAATTCCTTTTAAAATGTCCTGTTTGTTCACAATTGTAGCATGTTCTTGGCCTGGCATCTAAAGCCTGTTGTACTGCAGCTGCCACATGCCCCATCGTTTCTCTTTAAAGCTACTCCTCCTGCTCGGGGGAGGGTGGGGGGCTGATGGACAGGAGCGCCTCCTGGAGGTGCTCAGTCTCATGCCTCCTCTGAAGGACCTTGCCGGCTGGGGTGCGTGGGGGAGTGGCTGTGCCTCTGCACCCACAGCTTCTGGCACTTCCACAGCCCATTTCCCTCTCCTGGCCCAGGTCTCAGTTGGAACTCTGGACTTACTTTGCTTCTTGTGCTTCATCTCCCTTTGCAGACCACTTGCTTTTACAGGCACCAGCCCTATGTGTCCCACTGCCTGGATGTACCAGTTGTCCCATCCTCAGTGGAAAAAGGAAGACAAGAGTGCACAAACAGCTCGCTGGCCTGCGATATCTGGCCCTGGCTCCCGGGCTCAGAAACACCTGATGGACTTGATGACCACAGGCTTCTGTATCTCTGCCGTCAGCTTCCTTCCTCATCATATCATCCTGGGTCTTGGTCTGTCTCTCTGGGGCAGATACTTCCTCCTCCTCATGAGGGCGGGGCAGGCTGCTTGCTGGAGGGCAGCTGAGGTTGGCAGCTTGGGCCCTCTCACCGCCTCTCACTGTGACTTTCTCTGCCCAGGGTTCCATTGGTATGTGAATCCGCAGAAACAACAGGGTGGTGGAGCCTGTCCTGTGACACATGCAAGCCTCTGGTCTCAGGCAGCAGTAATGCCGTCTGTGCAGAGTCTGAACCAGGGCTTCTCCTTCAGCCATTTAATATAGGCATCAATAAGGAATTTAAAGAAGACTTTTGTTTCATAATCAATAGAGCCAGACCTGACTCTGAGACATGGTCATGCACAAAGGCCAGCTCCCAAACACACCTGCAGTCAGTCAGTCAGTACCTGAGGCCACCTTCTGCCAGCCCTGCAGTCAGTCAGGGCTGGAGTCAGGTGTGCAGTAGATTTTATCTTCTCCTTTTTCTTGCTAAATAAGTGAAGCCTTCACCTCAGCTGATGCAGCATTCTTGATTACAATCAGAGGATACCTAAATAAGACATGGCAGGCCTCTTTAGCCTTCCTCACACTGTTGAGGTCAGGAGCCAGAGTCCAGGAATTCTGCTTGCGCTGTGCTGAGGCAGACCGGGAGCCCTGTTACTCTCTCTATCCATCACATCTGCGGCCTGTTATCCACCTGCTGGGCCAGAGACAGTATTCTTCCTGGTTAAATTTGCAAATTCGTGCTCCTGAGAGGAGTGTAAGCTATCTACGTCTTTCTGTGTAAATTTTGGCTATTATTTTTTACCAGAATATCATTAAATTAATTCATAACTTCAGTCATACTTCCAATAAGGACTGTATGAGATCTTTCAATGCCTTTGACTTTAATTTTCATTTGTGGAGCTATAATTCGATAATATTCACCTTTTATGTATATAGTTTAATAAGTTCAGAAAAACATACACAGTCCTGTCACCACCACAATTGAGATACAGTTACCTCCCTTTCTTCTCCCCTCCCACTTGCCCTCGGTCACCACTTTTGTAATTTCTGTTTCGCTCTTTGCAGGAAGTCATACATCACTGTTTTATCTTTACTGGAGTCTTTTATTTTTTCCCTAAATTGTTGCTATTCTAATTATTTTGAACCCCCAATTTTCTGTTTCTTTTCAGTCTTTCCTGTTAAGGAATGGAAAGATGAAAGAATATAAACTTAAATAATATTCTGTCTGTGCCACAAGGTCTCATTCATGTGTAAAAAGGTGGTCTCAAGAGGTGGAGCAGAGTGAGGCTAGTGAGGCTGGGCAGGGAGTGGCTGGAAGCAGGTGGCAGGACCTGGGATTGCAGTGAGGCAGGAGGGAGACCAACAGTGCCCAGAGAGAGGAGCAGGGGCAGGAGGGACATGGCGTCCGGGTCTGAAGGCTGGACGCGTGGGCAGTGGCTGCCAGATCAGGGAGTTTCCCTTTTGAGTGAAGGAGACGTGCGGGAACCACTGTGGGTTGGCCGCACTACTCTGAGTACACTAGAAGCCATCAGTCTGTGCTTGGAACAGGCGAGTGGTGATGTCTCAGTGAGGCCACTTCTAGGGCACACCAGCCTCCTCTCATCTCAGGAGTTTGCAGGCTATGTTCCCAGCGTTCAGTGTTGGGCTACATTGCCTTTCACTTCTTCTTGGATATGAGGAGCTCTGGATCCCAAACACCACTCTTACCGTCTCCAACACACCTTTCTTCTTTGCGCCCGGCCCGTGTGGCCTGTGCTTCTGCTGCTGCATGGGTTTTCTTAGTCCTCCTGGCCACTTGTGTCAGCTGGGAGTCGAGTCACCTACACTCTCTAGGTCCTCGTGTAACGTGGTCCTGCACTACCACCGGAAGTCGGGGCCGTGAGAAGCACAGCTCAGACCCAGGCCTGTCCTTTCCCGGGTGTCTATCAGGAGCTCATGTGGCAAAAAATGTGCTGGCTGGTGGCGGGTCTGCTGGCCTCAGGGATTTTGAAAATATATTCTGCACCTTTTGTTTCAGATTATAATTTTGAAGTGTACCTGCTACAGAGACTTAGCTCATTACATATTTCAGACACTCCCTGCCCTCGTCCTCCCTACTCCTCGTTACTGACTGACACAAATGATGCACTGTCTTTTCATTTCAGTTAGTTTCATGGTTTCTTTTGCTCTGCTTCACATGGAGTCCAGGCACCTTGGTGTGAAGGGTTCAGAGCAGCTGCAGGAGCCTGTGGCTTTCCATCTGGCCTGTCTGGATCCTTATTTGAGATGACCAAGGTGGTCTGCGGAGTCATCCTCCGGAGGACTGTTGGTAGGGTGCAGGGAGGTGGTGGAGGAGGAAATGGCTGGCCACTGCCTTCAGCTAGTTCCTCTGGGTGTCTCTGCCCCAGTGTCACAGATCAGTCTGAGTTGGTTCACTGGGGCTGTCACAGAAAGTGCCACAGACCAGGTGGCACAGGCCACAGAAAAGTGGGGTGGCATAAACAACCTCCCCATAGTCCTGGAGGCCTGAAGACTGAGATCAAGGTGTCATTAAGGCTAAATCACAGCTCACTGTCCTTGGCTTTTGGGTGGTTGCCATCTGTGTCATCTTCCTGTGTCCCAGGGTCTGCTTCTAATAGGGATACCAGGCAAATTGGAAGAGAGACCCTTCACAGGATCCTGTTTGCGCAGAATTTTTACTCTGCAAAGGCCCACAGCGTTCTGAGGCCTGTGGACAAAGGGTTCAGCCCTCATATGAAACTTGAGGGGAACGCAATTTAGTTCAAAGCACAAGCGAAGAAAATCCAAGCACATTCCTGGGAATTTGGAATTACTGCCACTGTCTGGAACTGACCCCTAGACAGGGATTGCCCTGCTGGATTTAAGTGACAGTGGAAGCCAACGCTAGGTGCCGACCATGCTCACCTGCATTTGGGTGGGTTTGGGATTTGTGGCCAGACCCTCAGAACTTGGAGAGCAGCAAACTGAGCTCTACCATTCCCAGCTTCTTTGCCACCTTTCCCAGAGGTTTGCATGTTGCAGACTTCAAATGTGGCTGCACAGTCATGTTCATTTCCTTTTTCTTAAAAAAAAACTCACAGGTTATATATTCTCAGAGGAATAACATGTTTGACAGTACACTTTTTCTTTTCTTTCTTGGTACCGGGGATTGAACTCAGGGGCACTTGACCACTAGCCCCATCCCCAGCCCTATTTTGTACTTTATTTAGAGACAACTCACTGAGTTGCTTAGTGACTCACCATTGCTGAGGCTGGCTTTGAACTTGCAATCCTCCTGCCTCAGCCTCCCGAGCTGCTGGGATTGCAGGTGTGCGCCACTGCACCCGGCAATACACTTTCTTTTTTGGTGATTCTCGGATCATATTTTTATATTCACAGCTGTGTGAGTATCAGGCCATTCTCCAACTCCAGGCTCGAGTGTGTGTGTGTATGTGTGTGTGTGTGTGTGTGTGTGTCTGAGGGTGTGGAGGGGTGTGCGCTGGGATCGGCCTCCTTTGGCCGGCTGCTCTGGAGCACTTCTTCCTTTGCCCCCCCCATCTCTGCACCTCTCTTCTGTGAGCACTGGCTGCTTCTGAGGTGCAGATCAGCACAGGTGGTGCCTCGGCTGCCTCCATACTTCCCTTTAGATTTAGGGGCTGGGTGGAAAGGGAATAAAGGTGATGTGTTGGCAGCCCATCGTCCCTAGGCCTTCTCTCGGTGTCCCCGTGAGGACAACCTCCACTTCTCTCACTGCCGGCCCACACTTTCTAATGTGTGCCGCTGTAAGTCTGTGAGAACTTGTGGGCCCTCTCAGCACCTGTAGGATTTGCAGCCCCATAATGAAGAGCAGAGAGGTAAATGGCCAGTCTCCCTGGAGTTGTCCTCATTGCCCCTGCTTATGTGTGTTCTCCCTGTGTGTGGCAATGTGTGGTGTGGTGATGGTAAGTCCTGGGACTCCCAGCTGGGGCACTCTCTGGCTCCTGCCCTTTCCTGGAATCCCCCACTTTTCCGAGGGCTGGGGAGACAGGCTCCTAACTGCACTGCCCCCGTGAAGGGCATTGGAGGATCAGAGGAGACCTGGGAGCTCCTCACTATCTCTTTCCTTGCAGGCAGGAAGTGGCCATGGTTGAAGGAGAGACTCAAGGTCAAGATAAGAATGGTAAGTCATTGCTTTCTAAGGTCTTTGATAGCAGGGAGGTAAACCTAAACATCCAGGGTATGGATGGTCCCTTGGTGTTGGAGGCAGCTGTTCAAAGTCTTGCCTTTTCAAAACCAGATCTCACTATTCTTCGAATCACAGTAATATTTGTACTTGATTTACTTTGAGCAACACTTCATAAACTTACTTGGGAGGTGATTAGCCAAAAACCTATGGATTTTAATGTATATGTTATCGTTTTAAAATAGTGCCAGCTTGAATAATGTTTATATATTTGTTTTTAAATAGTGTCAACTGGTGATGAGAAGTATATTTTTCTTTTTTCTTTACTCCACCTGCCACACCATTGAGGGTAGTAATTATGTAATTATTCAAAACAAGCAATTAAGAATAACAGCACTCAGTCCCTGAGGACAGCTATGTCGTAAAGAAAACTCTAGTTTTCTTCTATTCACTCATTTTTTTTTTGAGGTATAACTGGCAAATAAAAATTGTGGGTGATGGTTTGATGTATGTGCACATTGTGATGACGCCACGTCAAGCCAGCGGGGAGGAGAAGGAACACGCCAGCCTGGTCTCCCGCAGTGTCAGCCACAAGCACTGCTGGGGCCCAGAGCTCACTCACTTGCAGCTGGAGCCTGCACTGGGGACAAGCTCTCCCCTCCTCACCTGCAGGACTCCTCCTGCGTCTTGCCTCTGGCCAAGGGGAGCTTTGCTCTTCCCACTCCCTACGCCTGGGGCACTGGGCCACCAGATACCATTGCCACCCCAAGCAGGAGTCCCCATGGTCAACGCATGGGAAGTGTCACCTGACAGTGATTTCAAGTGCAAGTGCGAGTGTGGTCGTAAGGACCATGGTGCAAAAGCCATTTGTACCCATGTTTCATGTCACACCTCTGCCCAGTCCAGCTGCTGACCTCAGTCTGGATCCTGATTGCCCTGTCTCTTGCCCCTCTGCTGTGGCTCAACACCTCTCTCCTGAAGCCGCTTCCCTCTGAGGTCACACTACCTTGGGACCCTCCCCCACTGCACTGTCTTGGGTCCAATCTGAAATTGTGGTGTTCCTTAGTGGTCCATCTTTCAGTTATTTTATTCACCCCCCCCTGCACACACCCCAGTGTGTGGTCCTGGGAATTGAACCCTGGGCCTCACACGCTAGGCAAAGCATCTACTGCTAAAATACACCTTGGCACCAAGTTCACACATTTTATTTTAAATATTTATTTTTTAGTTGTAGTTGGACACAATACCTTTATTTTATTTATTTATTTTTATGTGGTGCTGAGAATTGAACCCAGGGGCTCACACATGCTAGGCGAGTGCCCTACCGCTGAGCCACAGCCCAGCCCCCAAGTCCACACATTGTATTGATATTTTTAATGGAACCACATTTTGCATTTTACTAAGGTAGTACCTCTCACTCTGGACCTAACTTCAGCTGGTGCATGGCTTACTAAAGGGCTCACCAGATAGTGCACTGCTTTTGTAAAGAGAGCAGACAGGCTTGATTTGATGTGTCCATCCTGAAGTAATTCAGGGGACGAAGCCCGAAGAACCTTCCAGGAGGGCAGGTCCCTGTTCTCCTTGGGCATCAGGGCTTGAAGTCAGCTAAGGAGCCTGATTCCTCTCTTCCTGGATCTGTCGCTTCTGTCCTCAGGGCTGTGGACCATCAGGATGTGGAGATGGAAAGGGCAGCCTTCCTGGAAGTCAGATTTTGACCAAAAGATGGAAACTGATGGAGCCTGTGGTGCACACCAGGGAAGCGGGGCTGGCTCCCTGCATTTGAGAGCAAGTGCATATTAGACGTTTGCATATCTTGCTGGGTCCAGGAAAGAGGCTTCATCTACACTGAGGTTTCCATCTAGTGTTTGTGAAAACTTAGACCCAACCATCTTTGCACAGGTCAACACAAGGGAAGTTAACAGGGGAGGCAACCGAAGTCATTAATCTCACATCTTTGTATAGTCACCTTCCTGATTACTGCAGGGAGGTCATCCTGCTGCAGGAGAGGCAGGGTGATGCTGCTCCCAACTGGGCACTGGTGGCTATCTTCCCTGCGATGTCCAGTCCTGGAGAAATTCACAGGGTATGTTGTTGGGCCTTTTCAACCCATATGAAACAGATCCAGGAACGACTGTATTTGTCCCACTACCCTAAGGAAGGGTTAAGGTGCAAAGCAGACCTTCAAAGCAGTTTCCTTGGCCCTTCACTCAGGCCTTGAGTCACAAATTGAAAGCCATGATAATACCATGTCCTATGTCTCCATGCTCTGGAAGAACATGGATCACAAATAGGCCATACTCTCCACTCTTTCTATAATGCCCCATGGGAACAATCGTTTAGGCTGTGAGCTCTCCGATTCAGGTAGGCCTGCTGCCCCAAGCACTCTGAACTGTAAGCTGCTTATGTCCCATTTTTAAATGTTAAGGGTACCTGCTGAACCTCTAACCCAAACCAGGTGATAGAACTCAGCCCAGACTCTCAAATCTTTGGGAGTTTCTTCCTTTAAAGCATCCTTCACACCAGCTTCTGCAGCTTGGCTGCATTTGTGTTGAACTGCAGAAAAGATCTTTCAAGGCATACCTGGATAATTGGATTTATTTAAATCAAGTTCAGTTTGCGTTTCAAGAAGCAATGCAATACTTATTAGTGTGTATTTCCTGGACTTGGAGAGAGGAAGACCTTCTTTGCCATTTCAGCAACTACATTCATACGTTCACTTTGAAATGCTCACTCTCCTGCACACTCTCTATATCCAGGTTCTGGTTGGCAGCGCCTGTGACTATGGGCCCTGAAACGGTGGGAGGACAGGGAAGGAAAGATGGCAAAGTGAGGCAGCAGGGTGAAACTGGCCCAACCCTTGATGTCTTGTGTTGCTGGCCTTCAGAGTTGGAGAGGCCACAACCCACGGACAGGGAAGCTCTGGATGCATCTCCTAGGGAACCCTTAGGCGGTGGGGCAGCCCAGTCAGCCTGTTTTCTGGGCAAGTGGGATGTCGGGGGCCAGATCCCTCCCTCCACTCCTGAGGCTTCTCTGTCTCTCCCGGGTCTGGGGATGAAACCCAGGGCCAGATGTATGCTAGGCAAGTGCCCCCACCACTAAGCTACACCTGCAGCCCTCCTGGGTTTTTATGTGGGCTCTTAGGCTGGATCTAGGAATCAAATTAATATGAAGTCGACACAAGAGACTAGCATAGAAGTTTCACAAATTTTACACGTAGAGACCTTCACCAAAAAGTGGAGTTGAAGAATAACCAAAGCAAGATGGTTTTGTGCTTTTTAGACAAATAGCAATGCATTTGTGGAGGAGCAACAAGACAGATGGAGCTCTGGACTGTGGTAGCACATTCTAGGGATGTTACCTGGATGCATGGATGGAGGGTGAATGGAACAGGGCCTCTGTGAGCATGTTATTCACCTTCAGTGTGGCCCCATTACCAGGCTCTGGTCATTTTGGCTCTTGTCCCACCTTAGCACAAGGATGATACGCTCTTCAAAAGAATCTGTCAGGCTTGCTGCAGAGGGAAAGTCAGGCCAAACAGCCCTTTCCACAGGTATCACTCCTAGTGAATTTAGCTTAAAATAACCAATTTATCATTTTTGCATATTTTGAGATGGTACATCCTTAACTCCTTCAAGACCAACTTTGTGGCCTTTGAATATGAAAGTTATACAATTGTTCCTCAATATTGTAAGAATTTCAGCACCAACAGCAACACTTCACCCAATAGTATGATTTCTTCATGCTGTTCAGACTTGTCTCTAGAACTGCACATAGGCTATGTAAATTCCTCAGCCTATGATCATAAAACAGGAGGGAACTGAAACATACTTATCTAGCTAAACAATCACATATGGCTACATTGATAAGGGCACATGATTAAATGAACGTATGTAGGTAACGTTCAAATTGATTTGAAATCAATGCATTGGACATGACTTTTTATTTGTGAAGAACAGTTAGCTATTAGAAATTCTTAGCTTATCAGTATGGAGAATCCTTGGAAAACTGGGAATGGAGCCACCATTTGACCCAGCTATCCCACTCCTCGATCTATACCCAAAGGACTTAAAAACAGCATACTATAGGGACACAGCCACATCGATGTTTACAGCAGCACAATTCACAATAGCTAAACTGTGGAACCAACCTAGACGGCCTTCACTAGATGAATGGACAAAGAAAATGTGGTATAGATACACAATGGAATATTACTCAGCTTTAAAAGATAATAAAATCATGGCATTTGCAGGTAAATGGCATTTGCAACTAAGAGAAATTAGTCAATCCCCAAAAAACAAATGCTGAATGATTTCTCTGATTTAAGGATGCTGATTCATAATATGCTGCAAAGGGTGGGGGATGGGAGAATTAAATGAACTCTAGATAGGGCAAAGGGGAAAAGGGGAGGGGAGGGGACATAGGGGTAGGAAAGACGGTGGAATGCGATGATCATCATTACCCTAAGTACCTGTAAGAAGACACAAAGGACGTGACTCTACTTTATGTACAACCAGATATATGAAAACTTGTACTGTATATGTATAATATGAATTATAATGCATTCTGTTGTCATATATAAAAAATTAAAACAAAAAAATTTAAAAAGAAATTCTTAGCTTATTTTGTTCAACAGAGTCTATTCAATTTGCTTCGTATGCCCAGTAATTGGTAAGATTAGCTGTCAAGTGTATTAGATCGTAGGTTTCAGAATCAGTCACTTTTATTCTTAAGAATTGGGATGGTTGCTTTATTCAGTATTTGTTGAATTCCCTAGTTGGAGCTTGTGTATTTAAAAAAAATGGGTAGTAGTGGATGCCAAGTTACTACAAGTTGAATTCAATTTCCTTGTATACAAATTACTTCAGGTTCACAGACAGAATCAACCTGAAGGGTATATTTGTATTTAATTTGGAATAGTTATTCTTGCTATTGTGTATCTATCTATCTCTTACATGACTTTTCCTCTTTAAGAATCATGCTTGTCCTGTGGTACTCTTATAGAGTTTATGTCTTACATTGACAGCCTCATGGCTTCTTCTTTATGCTCTGTACTTCATTGCCTTGGTGTTTGTGGACTTTATATTACCAGTGTTCATCTCAGTCAGCAGACTTGGTGTGCGCCAGTTGCATAGAATGCAGGATGGCCTGCCTCTCCATCTTGCCTTTCAGGGGAAGCCTGGGCTTGCAGGGGAGTCAGAAGTGTGGGCACCAGGCTCTGCAGTTTCTCCACCAGCTCTACCTTCACTTCTGCTACTGTGGTGGTGGCCCAAAAGTCTCACATTCTTTTCCTTTTGTTTTTTTTATCCTCTAGGTAAAGAATTTCTATCCACTTCTAATCAGGTAATTAAAAATCATCAGGATGAACCCCAAATTAAGTTTCATTTCATTTTTCTGATAAATGTTAAAATACAGATGATCTTATTCAAGTACTTGCAATTTCTGAGTGGACTTAGATAAATCTTTTCAATTTTAAATCATTTAATTGGTAATTTTAATGGACAAATGGAAGGAAATAAAAACTTAAAAATTTTAACTGATTTAGAAGATTAGAAAGTTATTGTTATAGTCCAATATTCTCTGAGACTTAATGTTTTAATTTTCAAAGCTCTTAAAACAGGTGGAATCAGAGAGACTTGCACTTACGATCTGGACACCATAGACCGTTTTCCGTGTAGCGTCCACATCTCTGCCTATCTCTGTACCCAGGAATTAGCATTCATGCTTGTGAACATGATAGAAACCAATAATGTGGACAAAGTTTTTCCTTTTAAAACTACATCACAAGGATCTCATTGGTTTGATTTGTATATATTAACGTCTGATTTTTTTTTCTTTTCTTTACTATCCATGCAATTGAAAATATGTTGAAATTCTAATTTTATAATTAGAATTTTCTCTTATAAAAAAACCTCGGGTTAATGATCTGCTCATGGCATCTCAATGTGTGACCGCGAGGGTAATGTCCTTCCCTCCTCCATCACTGGAGAGGGGCAGGCGCAGACCCGGCAGTGCCTTGGGGCACGGTGCCTGCTAGGGCAGGTCCCCGATGCCCCTGGAAGCGGGCCTGGGGGTCCCGGGGTGAGAACCCTGGGGCGACAGTGCGTGCGTGACCCAGGCCTGTGGTTTCCCGGTGCAGGAACCCGGCTCAGAGGAGGTGTGCTACACCGTCATCAGCCATCCGCCCCTGCGCTGGCCCTCGCTGAGCTCCAACGACGACGGCTACGAGAACGTCGACCGCGCCTCGCGGCGCCCGGGGCGGTCCAGGGGCTCCCAGGAAACGGAGTACGCGCTGCTGAGGACCTCCACTGCCAGCCCCATGGCCAGCACCCTGGAGCACGACTACGAGCTCGTGCTTCCGTGCTAGAGCCCGCTGCCGCCCCCAGCGAGGCCCGCGGGGCCAGGTCCGCTGCGGGTCTCTGCGCTGCCCCGGCGGCTTGTGGGCGGCGCCCCTGTGACTTGGGTGGGGTCACCTGGTCGCAGCGGCGCGGAGCGTGCACACTCTGCCTGCCAAGCCGGAGGTCGCCGAGGGTGGTACCTCCAGCACCGCGGTGCGCCGCGCAGGTCCTCGCAGCTCAGGTCCTGTCATTTCTCCATTTGCTGGCGCGGCACCTCCACTTGTACCTGCTCATTTGGACCTGTCGTCTGCTTAATAAACCCTCAGACCCTAGACCGAGGGCGGACTCTGCCGACCTGACACTGACTGACCCTGCTTTTGTCTTCTCCGGTCTTTCTCAGAGGAGGGACGCAAGTGTCCCAGAAAGAAAGGACAAAGGATTCGGACGTGGTTGCTCGTCAGTCCAACCGTAAAGATGAGGATTCTTTTCAAAGATTAGTAAAAAATGAAAACAAACAAAAACTTCACCGAAAGTCCCTGTGCTTATTTATGGCTTTGCTCGCAGCTCACTGCGACACAAGGCTGGTTTTAACGCCTGCATTCCCGGTGAACCTCAGGAGTGAGCCTCTGATGACCGCCCTTCCTGAGAAGCTGCAGGCCAGAGCCCACAGTGTCTCCCATAGCCACAGGGTCCCCCCTTCCCACCCCATGAGCACTCACGCAGGACTCCAACCAAGCTCTGCCTGTCCTACTTGTTGCATGCAGATTTTGACTAGTTTTGTGCTTCTTGGTGGTGATGTCGTTGTCTGAAAGAACTTAATGGAAATCGAGTAACTCCAGCACCGCCATCCTGTTGGTCTAGTAAAAATCAGACCACTTTATGCAAACTGACAAAGTTATTTACTCCCTGTATGTCTCTGTCCTTATTCCTAGTGTATAATAAGCCTGGCGTTGAAGGTGAGATTGAGGGGCTGTGGTAGGGCTTGGTGGGCAGCTGGGGACTGGAAGGAGGGTGACCTCAGAGTTGGGGACAGGGAAGCCCAGGAAGTCGTGTGCTAAGTCCTTGGTCATGCTAAGTCTTACCTGTTCATCTGTTAGTGGACCTTTTGACAAGCAGGGTTTATAATTTTGATGAGGTTAGAATTATGAATCATTTTAATATTTTGCTTTCTGTGTCCTAACTGACCATTTTAGGCTCCCAAGTTATGAGCATGTTCTCCTGTGATCTTGTGTTAGGCTTTGTGGTTTGAGCTTTTCCAATTAGAATTCTGATGAATCTCAGATCAATTCTGTTCACAGTGTAGTGTCATGAAATTATATTCTCAGATTACATTGAAATGTAACCATCTGTTTTAATATTCTCTTCTCTGCATTAGATCCACTGTAGACTGTTAAACAGATGATTGCTCACTGTTTGTGGTTATATTGTCACCAAAAAATGTTCCTGCAGAGGAGACCTCAGCTCAGGACCAGGGAGGCTCTCCATCCATCTGATTCAGAAGGATTTCAGCACGTGTTAGTCAGAGACAGACTTATTTGGGAAAGTGGATACACATTCAAGGGGGAAATTTGGCCCATCTGGAGAGTGGGTCCCAGGATTCTTCTTCAAAGGAACCTGGATGAGTTGTGTGGGAAGGACATCAGTCTGGTGACCACAGATGGTTTATGATGGCCTGGTGTTCTCAGGATCCTCAGACTGATGTGTTCTCTATTACTGTTTGGTAGATAATGCTGGAAAATCCCCTAACTTATAGTTTTATAATTTTCTTAAAATACATTGTTAAGGGGCAGACAGATGTGACTGGCGGAAACATGAGGTTAAGGGAATAATTCTACAAAATGGGCCTACTGTGCTGACCCCTGAATACTTTTACTTTCAAAAAACAATTTCCCTGCAGTTCTGTCTGGCCTAAGTGGACAGGATATGTCACATTCCTGTTATCTGCAGGGGAAATGCAGGCCTTGAAATGCTGATAAGAACAACACAGTCACCCTGAAGGGGGAGACTTTTGTGACCCTTACACAGAACCAGTCAGCATGGGCCAAGGTGACCTAGAGTAGTCATGGCAGTGGGGACTTGAAAGTCTGATGTCATCCTGCTGTCAGTCAAAAGTCGGGAGTTTTCTGGATTCTCTGGAAAGTTCCCTGGGAATCCTCCAACAAAACTGGAGGGAAGCAGAGGCACACTGTCCCTCTTCTGTCTGAGAGGACCCTCTCTCTCTCCCCCCTGACAGTTCCTTTTCCCATCCCTTGTAATGAACTCATGCCTGCTACTCTGAGTGCCGGGTCTGAGATTGACTTAATCACAAGAGTCGAGGTTTGAAGGGAATCTTTGCGCTGCCTGGGTTTCCCAGAGCTTCACCCTGTAGCTGATTGAGTTACTGGCCACTTGGGTTCAACTCCATCTCAGGACTCCTCTCCTCCCAGAAGGTCAGTGGTGGGGTGGGGCTGGAGAGTCCTTTCATCCCAGAACTTCTAGGGGACCCTGCCATCCTCTAGCTGGCCCTAAAGCAGGTGGGCCAGAGGGGCATTCTTAGGGGTAACCCAAAGCAGTTCTCCTAGGGAATTCTGTGGTTTTAAAAGCAGACTGTGCTTGGAATTTGGGGAAAATTTATATACTTTTTATTTTACAAAATATAAATATTTCCATTAAATGTATTTGTGACAAGTAAGCATTGCAGCCAGCCAAAATACTCTTCCTTCCCATTTTTTTGTCAATTGTGTTAACTCTAAATTTCCACAAGAAAGATTACAACTTTTTTCATATTTGCATATTCTGCTCCAAGAAACTCAAGATTGATTTGTAGAACTAGTGCCAAGCTCAGGCTGCACCTCTCCTTGATCAGGACTTTCTTGCTGGCCAAATTGTACTCAGCCCCTTTGAACTCTTTCCCAAAGGGACTGACACTCAGCTTCCATTACAGTCTCTGTGTTGTCCAAGTTTAGCAAGTAACCTGCTGTAGGTGACCAGGGACACCCTCAGGGCAAGGCACTGTTTGCATCAGGTTCATCATCCTCTACCCCTGGGGGAGGCCTGGCCACTGCCCTAGCCTGCCTTCAGCAAGAATCCTGTGGAACTGACTTAGTCGGTGTATCTTGGTGTTTCTTCCTAGAAACGCTCCACACTGACCATCCTGCTCCTCTTCTCTAAATTCTCCAGTCCAATTTATATCTGGATTTGAGCCCAGTCTCTCTCCCCTGCTGCAAAACCCCATTACAACAGACAGATTCACATGAGGGAAACAAATGGAGTTCATTACACTGAGTTTTACAATCCACGGAAGAGATCAGGGGATCAGTAATCCTCAGACAGGCAACCCAGACCTCCAGTGTCCGTGGCACCTTCAATAAGATTAGTGAATTGTTAAAGTGACAAGGAAAAGGGAGAAGACTTCAGGTCTCCAGGAACAGCAGGCTGTGGGAAGGCAAATAGCTGGCAGATAAGGGAGAGTCGGGCATCTCCTTCTATAGATTCCTCCTGTACCACCTCCAGGGGGAAGGTGTCATTATTGGTTGGGGCAGGAGGACCCTCACAGCTGGGGCTGTGTCCTGCCCCAGGCAAAGGGGACTCAGAGGCCCTTCCTGCACCAGCTCCTCCCATGGCACTCAGCTTAAAACACTGATGTTGAAGAGACATGCACTGCTGATCCACTATGTCAATCCAGTTCTTCTTAAGAGTACATTTCAATTTTGTGCAATCAATCCTAACATTTTTTTGATTTACATAAGTGATGCTTGCTAGTGACCTGAAATTTCAGTGTATCAATACATGGTTGTCGATTTGATCTTTAAATCAATAAAAGCTGTCCTATTTTGCCAATTTGGTGTTTTTATCTTGAAATTGTGTTGAATTTTTCTAGTTCAATTCTTTCCTACTCTTTTCCCTCTAGTTCATTCCCATGTCTGCTTCTTGAACGCAGGTGTTTTCAAGCCCGTCCATGACGTTCCTCTGTGGATTAAACATCCATTCTGTGAGAGGCGATGTACTTACTGATCTCAGGTTCATAAGCACCCATTGTGCGCCTACCCTGACATTCTTCATCTTATTTTTTAACTTTATTTTAACTTTTTAAATTTAAGGTGTCTTTGTTTGTATTTCTTCTGTCTTTTCCTTCATAAACCATTTTATTTAACCTTTTAAGTATCCAGTATTTGAGAAGTAATGTGGACTTGCCATCAGTTCAGAATTTTAAAAAAATTGTAACTAAAATAAATAGTTCAGAATTATCATCATTTAGAAATTAAAAATCATATTTTGAAAAGTAAAATGGTTAGTGCTGTTTAATTTTCTTTTCCCACACTATCCATGATTTGATGAAAGAATGTTAGACATTGGATATGCAATTATTGTTAATTACTTTATAACATATAGCTTTTTAATTTTTACCTACTTGTGGGGTTCCTTTTGATGAATTCACAAGTGCATGACATAATGTGCTCCATTTCAGTCCCCGCACTACCTCCTTTCTTCCCCTCCCTCTGTCGGTCTTCCTTCTGTCAATTTATTTTTAATTGGTGCACTGTATTATCCACAAAAGGGAAACTCACTGTGATGTAGTCACACATGCACCAGGCACAACTGAGTCAATTTCGTCTCCTTTCCCATCTCTCCTCCCTCCCCCTTCCCCAGGGTCCCCTTCATTACTGGTCTCCCTTTTGTGGGGGGTAGTAGGGATTGAACTCAGGGTCATTCAAGACCACTGAGCACATCCCCAGCCCTATTTTGTGGGAAGCCATCCTGACACGTGACTGGGCGGCTCCCGTTAAGGGTCTGAGGCTTCTGGCTGTGTCGGAATTTTCCCGGCCCTTTCCTGATGAGAGAACCCGTCCGTGTGGGGGTGTGACTGACCACTGACCCCGGGGGCCCAATCACTGACCCTGACCTTGGAGTGCAGTCCCCCCTCAACCTTCATTGGATGGAATTATCCCCTGAATTTCTTGTTCCCCAATAAAAGGCTACTCCCTGGCGTGTTCACTCTCTCTCTCTCCTCCTAGCCCTGAGTAATCCTTGCTGCCCTGCTGGGCAGTTAGAGGTCGGAGCCAGAGAGGGGAGCCGTCTCGGACCTGGCAATAGAAATAAGGTAACTGAGTCTGTGTGTTTTATTTCGATCTCTTCTAACTAACTTTATGCCAAGAACCTCATTAATGAAACCATTGCGCAGGCCGCATGGTGGACTATTTTGTATTTTATTTAGAGACAGGGTCTCACTGAGTTGCTTAGTGCCCTGCCCATTGCAGAGGCTGGCTTTGAACCAGTGATCCTCCTGCCTCAGCCTCTGGCACCACTGGGATTACAGGTGTGTGTCACCATACCTGACCACATCATGCATTTTTAAGGAACATTCTGGTTGTCAGGAGGACCCGCAGGCATGCCCACCACTTCACCTGCAGCCCACCAGCACCTGCAGCTCACCCTGTTCCTGCCTGCTTTAGGATGTTTCCCTGCCACCTGCCTTCCCCACCACCCTCAACACCTCTCTTGTGCCTCAGGGAAACTACTCCAGGCCTTCTCCCACACCTTTGTCAATCAACACAAAAAGGTGCTGTGCTGTTTGTTCTAATGGGGGGAGGGTGCTGGGTTGTAGCTCAGTGACAGAGCTCTTGCCTAAACCAGTACTGCAAGAAGTGAGTGAATAAGTAAAAATAAGAAAGTCCTCTGGAGACCTCCTGCTGATTGACTTCTTCTCCCACCAGCTCCTGAGTCACTCTGGATCCTCCCTCTGGACCCCTGTCCCCATAGCCATCTAGTGGCAGCAGTGCTGCAGAGGCCACAGCTCTTCCCCTGGACCCTCTTTGCCCAGAGCCGGTGCCAGCTTGCCTTCAGCTGGAGCAGATGTGTGGCTGAGGATTCTAGTTTCATTGCTGCCCTGGGGCTCACCTCAACCTTATCTGGATTTTAAGTCCATTAATATAGAATTGTACACATTCTAGATTCTAGAATTGTACACATTCTATGCCATTTAATTGTTGATTAAAGTTGCTAACCGAAAACAAATAATAACATTAAAAATGCTGGCCCTCCTTTCCTTTTGGCAAGCTAGGCAAGCGCTCTACCACAGGGCCATTGCCTCTAAAAATACTAGCACTTGTAAAAACACGAGGGATTTATTTATGACAGCTGTATGATCAAAATGCCACAGATTTGAAATTAAAGGTGAAACTAACTCTAAAGGAGCTCCAGATTGGGGGGTGGGAGGGGAATGCACATGTCCATGGATTTGGAGGATAAGAAGCAGGTGCTCGCCCAAGGCTTGGATGGAGCCCGTCATTGTGTAGATTCATCTGCTGGCAGATAAGTACTGTCAGGGATCAGAGCAAGCCAAGTCCAAGGAGACAGCACATCAGAGCACTGGTGACTGGAGGCTGAGCAGCCTCTCCAAGGACATTGTATGAGTGTGCCCAGGAACTCTAGACCTTCTAAAGGATAGTCCTCTCACCCGGAGGTGAATTGCAGGCACATCCCCTGCATCTTCTCATTTGATTTTTGGCTAAAAGTTACATGTAATACTGGTGGAGATTATTTTTCCCTTACCCATCTCAGTGTGTGGTGAAGTTTAATTTGCCTTAGTTCAGTTGAATATCATCTTCCTTTTGGACGTGTGGGGAACCATGTAGAACCCCAGAGTTTGGTATGGAGATTCTTTTAAGCTGAAGAAAGAAGCCTTCTCAGAGTTCTTTGACTGAAGAGAAGCAGCAAATTCTGGGAAAGGAGGGGCCATCAACTCCATCCCCAGGGCAGGCTGCTCCTAGGGGGAGATCCAGATAAGACCCCCCTAAATACCTGGGGGGGGGGTCGTGGCCAGGAAGCAGGGAGACCCCCACACCTACTCCAGCAAGTGTCACCACCCCTTTACTGTTTCCTCTGTTCTTCTGAAGTCCCCCAAACTTTCCTTAACAAAGGGCCTTAAGCTCCTGCCCACCTCCCTGCTGTGAGGCCTCCAACCAGCCCTCAGTACCAGTAAACCCTGGCTCTCCCTTGGTCTCTCTTTTTAAATTAACTTTGTTTTAGCTGATAGGTAAAACATAAGCATTGCACATGCCGAGGGGGTCGATGCTTCCTACATGTATGCCTTGTTTAGACCAGCTTACCTGTCTGTCTCCCCAAACACCTGCGGATTCTTTGTGGTAAAACCTTTTGAAGTCCTTTCTTCCAGCTTTTTGAGATGCCCAGTGTTCTACTGACATCTACAGTCACCCTGGACTCCTAGTTTCTCCAGCTGCAGCTTAACCACCTTCCCCCTGTCCCTGTCCAGCGCACCCTCTCTCCCCAGCCTCTGCATCCTCAACTCTTGCATAGTCAGTGCTCCTAGACAGCACAGGTGAGTGATGGACAGCTGTAGAAATGCTCTTGGTAGATCTTTCTATCCTCAAACCTGTCTCTACGTCCATGAACTACACTTTGACAGCGACAAGCCTTGGAGGAGAGCTGTCTCTGGGAGGCAGTGGGCCTGCCTAGGGAGCAACTCTGCAGGTGGTCAGGGTTTAGGCCTCCAGCTGGGCGGCCCCTCTCCAGCCAGCTGCTCTGCTTCAGGCCCCTCCGAGCACATTATTTTATTGAGCGTAAACCAAGTGTCTGGACCTACATCAGCCCTCGGGTAAGACATTTTCCATACTGGAGAGGGTTATTGGAACAATCAGGAGGGGACCTGAGGAGGACTGCTTTAGGATGTTTCCCTGAGGTTCAGAGCGCATGCAGGGTTCCTTCCCAGCACAGCCATGCCAGGTCCCATCTGGAGTCCAATCTGCATGCTGAAAAATACCAGTAGTGTCTGGCTAAATAATAAGACCAGAGCGTCACGCCTGACTTGCAAGCTCTCTTTCCCTGGGGTCCTGGCTGACGGAGCCCCTGAACTGGGTTCTAACTGCTCCCTTGGGATCCCATGCGCCAGTGACCTTCAACCCGGGCACCCTCCTTATTTCTCTTGGTGACTTCCCCACTCTCTCCTTATTTTAGAGGAAAAGAAGGTCTGTACTTTGTAGAGGCTCACACAGTGGGTGTCTCCTGTGCCTGCTCGCCTGCCCCAGGTGAGGGCTCAGCCCTTGGACCAGTGTCACCCAGTTTCTCTCAGTGACAGCCAGTCCTTAAGCCTCCTACAAAGCGTTCCTCTGAGGGGAAGGCAACCACTGTTCATGTCTCATTTATAATAAATACATGCTTTTCAATTAAGTGGTCTGTCATTCAAGAAAAATAAGTATGAGTGCTGACTGACTGACTGTGGGGAGTTCACAGCTGTCACTCTGTCCCCTGTGGTGGAGAGTGCAGAGCATGCTGGACGCAGCAGTGAACAGAGGCCCGGTGGGGGTTATTTCTCTGGTCCCCTCAAGAAATGGTGGTCATTGATTTAGACTGTGAAAGTGGGTGGGTAAATCATAGACCTTGGGATGCTAAAGATCTTCATGTGATGGCTGAAGCGCAGGGACAGTGACTGTAGCTCCCAGTCTCGCTCCGGGTTCTTCTTAGCATGTGGTCACCATCCCAGGTGGGTCAGAATGGGTCGATTGGAGCATTGCGAAGGCTGCTCCTGTCAGCCTGCTGCAGAGGCAGAGTGGAACCTGCTCTCCTGCTCCCGCCAGGCGACATTCGCCAAGCAGGTTGAGGTGAAGAAGCTGGGGACAGCTGGCTTCCTGGGACGTCCACAGAGGTGCTTGCTTGGTCTGCGCAGCATGGAGAGGCAACACACAGCAACAAGCTGGATTCCGTGTGGTCTTCCCTGGCCTCCCTCACAGCCACGTGTCCCCCTATGATCAAGCTCTGGCACCCTCAAGTCCGTCCATGCTCAGGGGTGCCCCTGCCTGAATGCTCAATGCTCTGGCTGAAGCCCATCCTGCGGGAAAACTAACTTAGGGGTTCCTCTGCCCCTGCTCACGGGGCATCGCAGGAAAACAGGTTCTTGTGTTTGATGAAATAAACTTTAACGTCAGACACCAAAAGTCATGCGAGAGAGCGTTATTAGAAGTGAAAGTGAAGTACAAGCAAATTGAGGCTGGAGAAAGCCTGGGGAGGAGAGAGAGAGAGAGAGAGAGAGAGAGAGAGAGAGAGAGATCTCCAGGCAGAGGACATCAAGGGAGACGATGCTGTCCCCAATTTTACTACTGTTATGTTTACTAGGAGAGCTGAGGACCCCCTTCTGCACTCGTTGCCAATCAGGAGTTCAACTTCTTCACGTCGGGAGGTGGTTTTTGACCTTACTTGGTACCTCTCTGGAACTTGATGGCCATCCTATTTAGGGGAGGGGGGCTTCACCTACAAGTCAATCCCATGATAAGGTGGGCACTAGGGTCAGCAGCTGGTCAGAGTTACCTTAGTGTGTGCCGCAGCCCGGCTGGCTGGGCAAAATAACCGGGGGGGTGACGAACAACTTGTGTACGTTGATACAGCAGGAGTAGGAGCCGTTTATTGCAGGACAGGAGCAGTATTTATACATTCCACACAGCTTATCTAATTAGCATAAACTAGATACAGCAGTCAACCAATAAGGAATCTCCACACTTAATGGCTCGCTTTTGTTACTTCTCAAACCACTCCCTCTGGCATTTTGCCAGGCACCATCCAGACTTGTTTACGAACTCTAACATTCCCCTGGCAAAATGCCAGGTGTTATTTTGACTTGTTTACAGACTCTAACAAGTGTGCCTGCACCTCTAAAGGAATCTTCAATCCCAGATAGCTGGAGATGCTTGCAGCCATAATTCCTAGCTTCCCATCAACCTCAGTGGCCTTGTTAAGAGTTAGTCCCATTAATCCTTTTCTCTTGATGTGATTTCCAATTAGCTCCCCTGTTTCTACCTTCTGTGAACTACCACCCTTTGCTTTCTCATCTACTTTGGAAGTAGTTTAAAGAAGACCCTAAAGTGATTTAAAGGACACTTGTGACCTTGCTTGCATTTCCTGCCTCATGGATAGCTACTACCTAACAGGCTCAGTCTGGATGGGGTGAGGAAGAAACTTTTATTGGGTTGAGTTCGTTGAGCCTTGTGCTGACCTGGCTGCCCCCGTAACAACAGAGAAATTTGCTCTGCAAGAGGAGCATGAAATGAGTTGCCTGTTGGAACACCTGTGGGTTATATGTTCTTGGCCACATTCACTGATTTTAAATTAGCTTATCTTTCCCATTTTTATGAATTTCTTCTCCTCTTAGGGCAGTTATTCCACTAGTCTGTAGACCCTTGTATTGAACCTTTCATTTACCCTTTTTGCCTAGGTAGAGCTTTTTAGAATAGCTCTTTCCATCCTGAGGGTGTGCTTGGTCTATTTTATGCATGCATGGTTGCTGACTGTCCATTTGAGAATGTGAGTCTTTACTTTAAGGCCGTTTCCTGTTGGCCTGGGCTTTTCCCTGTTTCTTGTTGCTGCATTCATTTGACTCCAGTGCATTTCTGTGGACCTCACTTGGCTCTCTCCTTCATTCTCCCCTTCATTTCACAGGGTCTCCTCCCGTATCTGCCGTTTCCTGGGCACCCAGGAACTGGTGTGAGCCTCCTTGGTCTGGTCAGGAGAGGTACTGCCTGTTTCTAATGCACACGATTTGGAGAGACATCGGGTCTGAAGATGTGCTAGAAATTAAAATAAAAGGCATGGTCAGAGGGATTTGCTTCAGATGGACAGCTGGGCAAAACTCTTAGGAACGAGGTGTGAACACAGGAGGGTGAGAAGACTGTCTGGCACAGGAAGAGCAGGAGGTTTGTCCTGGTACCAGGGGAATGTAGAGCAGCAGAAGTGAATGCCCAAAACCCCCGTTCAGCATAGCCCAGGTGGCAGGAGGGATGAGTCCTGGAGCACGGCCAGGTTCCCCCGCGGCAGGCGACCTGAACTGGCTGGGTCTGCTGGGGAAGCCGTGAGGCTGGCCACGAGGCTGGCCAGGCTCAGTGAGGCCCTGGGTTGGGGCGCTGCTGGGGGAGCTCTTGGGGCTGGAGAGGGCTGCCCAGGAGGACACCAGGAGCTCAGGGACCACTGCCACGGCTCTCTGGCTGTCCTATGCTTAGGGAGTGTTTCCTGGTGGGGCAGGGCACTCAGGGGCCACCAAGCTCTCTGGAGTGGAGCCTCCATGCCTTAGTTAGGGTGCCAGCTCCCTAGTGAGGCAGGGCTGCTCTGGGACCAGGAGAGGAACAACCCCCTACTTGCCACAGATGAGCCTCAGGCGCAGGGCCCATCAGGGCTGCATTTTTCATGGACAGAATGACTTCAAGATTGAGAAGCCACTGCAGAGTCTGGAAGGAGACATCTGGGCTGTGTTTCCCGGGTGCCTTCCTGCTCAGGGCTGGTGGAGGTGAGGGAGTCGGCTGGAACCTGCCTCATTATGTCCCCGGCTTTCTGACCACAGGACTCCTTTATGGTAAGGAGCAGCTTCCCACGTGAGCCGTACATTCAATGATAATAGGTAAGTTGTGAGGTCAGGGTGGTGGCTACTGGGGGCAGTAGGGGCAGGGAGGGTGGGGCAGGCTGGTCAACACCCACCAGGTTGCAGGGAGATGGGGGTGAGTTCTGGTGAGCTACTGCCACAGGTGCCCAGAGAGCAAACATGCAGCGGACACTTAAAAACCCAGGAGGAAGGGTTTAGAATGCTCGCCATAAATAAGTGATGGATGTTTGAGGAGGTAGTTACGTTTAATCAGACTTAAACACACAGAGTGTCCATGCATCAAAACAGCACGTACGACTTTCATGTTTTTGCGTATTAGGTACAATTCATGTACGTGTCAGCAGTTTCAGGGTGAGTTAGGAGGTGTTTCCATGGCAACACGTAGATGTATAGCCAGAGAGCTCAAGGATTGCACCTGCTCAGCTCCACACCCAGGGTCTGTCTCGCGAGGGAGAGGAGTGCTTCCTACCTGGGTCCTGCGCCCACCCTGCCCTCCGCGCTGCACTCCTGGGAAACAGCCTGGAGCAGGCTTTCTCAACCCCGCAGGAGGCCACATCCCCGGACCCCAGAGGGGCAGGGAGGGTCTGCTGCTCTTCCCATGGTGGCATTTTATCCCTCATGCCCTTTCTCAGTGCCACTGCAGTCCTCCTTATTGGAGCCTGTGGCTGGCCTGTCTGTGCCTTCTCACTCAGCCTCCCTCCCCTTCTTCCTCCAAGGCAGAGGGTCCAGAAGCTCCCCCCTGAAGCAGGACTTGCTGCGGTGCCCGGCGACGCTGAGTACCCCCTGAACCATGAGCAAAGCCCCTGTTCAGATAGATATCGGGGCACCCTGGGAACAATGCAGCCTTGGGAGCGCAGAGCTACAGCTCAAAGTGGGACAGATGGCTTAGGGGAAGCAGAGCAGCATGTGACATGAGAGCACAAGGGTGACATGAGAGGATGAGAAGTGCGTCCCCCGGCTACCGAGCGCCCACTTCTTCCCTTCACCAGGAGCCAGGAGGCCTGTGTGGCGAGGAGCACTTTGGAATGCCAGCCCTGGGCCCCAACTCCACTCTGCCTCAGAGCCTCCCTGGGCGGGCAGCCTCCACCCTGAGGCCTCCTCCTCTGTGACCGCAGGATCTCCCTGTGGAGACAGACAGGTGTGTAAGTCGTGTCCTCCAGGGCAGCTTGGCGCCCAGGGAGTCCTCCGTGAGTGTCCCCTCAGGTCCCTGGCAGCTCCTGGCTCTGCTGGCTTGGTGTTCAGATGCTCTGACATCGATAGCAAACCTTTTACTCCTCTTGCCAGCAAACCTTGGATGCACAGAAAACAGAGAATGCTGTCTTCATTTACCTGCTTTTATGTTTTTGGTCCTGGGGATTTCACCCAGGGATGCTTTGCCAGTATGTCACATTCCCAGCCCTTTTTTATTTTTTACTGTGAGACAGACTCTCATTAACTTGCCCAGGGCCTTGTTAAGTTGCTAAGGCTGGTTCAAACTTGTGATCCTCCTTCCTCACCTCCCCAGTGGCTGGGATAATAGGCGTGTGCCACCGTGCAGGGCTTATCTATAGATACTGACTTCCAAGGACCTGATGTCTTTTCACAAGCTAGATGAGTGGGCCTGTGACACCCTGAGGGCAGGTTCTTTATACCTCACTATTCACCTTGTGGGTCCCTGGGCTAGGGTTAGTGCTGCTGCTCTCTCCCCATCCATGCAACATGAGCAGGCAACTGACAAGGGTTTTTAAAAATTTTACTTTACTCTGACAAGATTCTTGACAGCAACACACACAGCTTTCTATTTCCTATTCCTGGCTGGGCTGGGCTCTGCTGGTAGAGTGCTTCCCTGGCATGTATGGAGCTCTGGCTCAGTACCCCACACCACTCGTGATGAACAGAGCGTCAGTGGCCAACTCATTAAGACACCCATTATGTCCAGCTTGAGGGATGACCACGGCGTGCCTCCAGCAGAGGTTGATGGATGAATTAGCTGAAATAATGTCTAGTGAGAGACAAACGCCAGTGTTTCATCCAATCTGTCTGTCTTCATCCGACTTCAGAGTGTGCTGTTGAACATAGGGAAACCTGTCTTCCAGGCGTTTGTGGTTGGAGCAGCACATGGGACTAAAGAGCTCTCTATTCACGTCTATGGGATGGGAACCATGAGGTGAGTGCTGAGATGTCCTTTCTGTTCTCGTTGGAGTGTGTGCAGACACACACTTAGTTGTCTTTATGCTTAAGACAGAGGTCACTGTCATGTCTGTCCTCTGCAGTAGCACTGTGTTCAACGTGGTTGGCTAGCAGTCCAAGAAGTGCCTTTGTGCATAAGCCTTTAAGCCTGCCTTGCCTATTTTAGGAGGGGCACGCATTCCTTCTGTGAAACAGCAGGGCTTCCACGTGGTGCTCAGGGAGCTCTCGGGGTGCACGTTTTGCACATCTGTCCAGCTGCTCGCTGCATGTGTTACAGCGTGGTCACCACATCTGCCCAGTGAAACAGCGCGGTGCTCCACAAGCACTTTGACTTAGCAAATGCTTTTGGAGAATGTGGTAGACGTTAATAGCATAAAGATAAATAAGTCATTAGATTCGTGGCACTCTGATACTAGCAATGCATGAATATAAAATATCGTAGAACTGGTTGGAAATGTGACATCTCTCTAAAGATTTCCTGTCTTTTGGGTCAAGTCTTAGAGGACTTATGGAGATGCCTAGGTGGGTTCAGTGAGGGGACACCATGCAGCCGTGGTGGGAGGGGCAATGGAGCCACACTGAAGGTTTGGGGAGCAGGTGAGGCTCCGGGGGACAGTAAGGTGCCTGTGAGCCTGCGAAGGCCGTGTGAGCTGGCAGTAGTGCCCACAGGCACAGCGATCACTGTTCACTGGCACACATTTGTCCCTCCACAGGGCTGGTATCATGCACCTCGTCCCCATGCGACAGCTCTGCTCCTCTCCAGGTCCCAGCTGAGCCAGCCAGGGCACCTCATGCAGTGACATGTTCAGGAACACAACTAAAATGCAGAAAGCGGGTTGTACCTGGAGCCTGTTCTCTTACCAGATTGTCCACCATGCTCTCGAGACGTCCTTGTAGGCAGTAAGGGATGAGGAGGTGACTTCAGTGGCATCCTGGTGGGAGGACACCAGGTGCAGGCCCATTCTAATAAATAGCATGAAAGAGAAACTTTGAAAACCTGAGCTGAGATAGCAAACCTGCTCATTCAGGGAAAGACACAGTCAGCCAGTCTTTCATCCTGAGCAGGATGGTGTGAGTGAGCAACTTCAGGGAGGACACAGGTCTCGGGGAGTCACCCCTCAGCTGCATCTGGAGAAGAGCAAGATCAGGTTGTCCAGGAGTCTGCAGATGTCCGGGCCTCGGCGCCTGCGAAGGGCAGTGGCCACAGTCAGTAGGCTCCCCCCCCACCCCCCGCCCGGGGTGCTGTTGAACTGCCTGTCATCCAGGTTCCCTGTGCTTCACGTGTTCACAGGGCGCTCAGCCAGGCATGCGCAGCCAGTGGCTGGCGTTAAGGTGGGTGCCAGGAGACAGGAGCCAGGTCCCTATTACAAGAAGAGCGTCAACCATGTGGACTCTCTTCTTGGAGTTTTCAGACATGGTCAGCGCGGTCCTCAGCATCCCTGGTTGAGATTAAAAAGACAGAGGCTGTTTTTAACTGTTCAGTCTCTTGGTTTCTTCTGTTAGTTGGTCAAGTGCACTGCCGGCAGGCGAGCCTTCATGAGTCAGCCTCTGCCGAGTTCCCTCCCTTCTGGTCATACTGCACTCACTCCCTTCCAAGTGTGTGACATCGACATTGTCCACTGTCCCATGAGCCCCACACATCGATTCTGGGTCAGGGTACTTGAAGTTTTAAATTCTCTTACATTGTGCAAACATTTATCTTAAGAAGGGAAATTTGAACTGAGCTAAAACCCCTCAACAAGGGCTATGCTATCCAGATAATGTGTACTGATGTCTGTGGTCCTGGAAGAACTGATTTAGTTCACCCTGGACGTGCTGTGTTCTGTAGCATAGGCGGCATGTGCAGTAGCTTCTCCCCACATTTGGCTCCTTCCCCCTCTGGCTCTGACCATGTGCCCTCTCCATTTCCATTCTCAGGCTGGGCTGCCCTCCTTCCGGACTCCTCGGGAGCAGCATGTGACCACACCTGGATTCATCCTGAGCGTCCCCGCTGCATTCCCACCGTGCTTGGGGATCTCCTGGGCACCTGCCGGCTCTTCTGTGCCTTTGGTACCTTGGGAATAACCATATTTCTAGAGTGCTTGCAGTTCCCACAGTTCCTATAAAATTCTAATATGTTTACACTAAAAAATCCATGTTGTTAAAAAACTGGGGCAAACTCGATCTCAAGTGATGCTGACTTTCATGTGATCCTCGAGCTACGTGGGACACCTGTGGGTCTCAGACCAGGTTCCACCTTCGGGGCCTAATAAGAGTCTCCCACTCTGGTGTTCTCTGCCGGCTATATGTGTCCAAAGTCTTAGTTCCCAGAACGTAACTTTTAATTTTCAAGGACTTGGCACAGGATCCGAGGCTCTGCCTGACGTGAGTGGGTGGAGCGAGATAATGGGGGGTGCCAACGACAGCCTCCTCTCTGGGTTCCTTCTGCTGGGGTTCTCAGACCAGCCTCAGTTGGAGCGGGCCCTCTTTGGGGTCGTCCTGCTCCTTTACCTCATGACTCTTCTTGGCAACTCCGCCATCATCCTGGTGTCCTTCCTGGACCCCAAGCTCCACACGTCCATGTACTTCTTCCTCTCCCACCTGTCCTTCCTGGACCTCTGCTTCACCACTGGTATCCTTCCTCAGCTCCTAGTCCACCTGGGGGGCTCAGACAAGTCCATCTCCTATGGCGGCTGCGTGGCTCAGCTCTGCGTCTCCCTCGCACTGGGGTCCACTGAATGTGTCCTCCTGGCCGTCATGTCCTACGATCGCTATGTTGCCGTCTGCCGCCCGCTACACTACACTCTTCTCATGCACCCCCGCCTCTGTCACTCCCTGGTGGCCACAGCGTGGCTCAGCGGAGTGGCCACCACCCTGGTACAGTCCACCCTCACCCTGCGGCTGCCCTTCTGTGGGCATCGCCACGTGGACCACTTCTTCTGTGAGGTCCCCGTGCTCATCAAGCTGGCCTGTGTGGACACCTCCTTCAACGAGGCTGAGCTCTTTGTGGCCAGCGTCCTGTTCCTGGTGCTGCCCCTGTCGCTCATCCTGGTGTCCTACGGCCACATTGCCCAGGCCGTGCTGAGGATCAGGTCGGCTGCTGGCAGGAGGAAGGCCTTCGGGACCTGTTCCTCCCACCTGCTGGTGGTCACCATCTTCTACGGGACCATCATCTTCATGTACCTGCAGCCGGCCCGGAGCCGATCCAAGGACCAGGGCAAGTTTGTCTCCCTGTTCTACACGGTGGTGACGCCCGTGCTCAACCCTCTGATTTACACTCTGAGGAACCAGGAGGTGAAGATGGCACTGAGGAAACTCTGGGGAAGACCTTATGATTGAGGGGACCTGGTGACTGCCAGGTGACACTTAGTTGACGCGGTTGCTCCCCTAGAGGATGACTTGGAAATGGCGATGACCCAACCCTGGGCTTTGGTAGAAAGCGAGGCTACTTTGAATTTCAGAGCAGGACAGACTGAGAGAGGCCCACATTGCAGATCTGTGTCCTCATCACGGCGTTGCCGATGTTAGGCAACCAGATGAGAACGCGACTGTGCTCCAAGCACTGTGCTGCGTGAGAGCTTCTTCTGTGTAACTGTCTTAGCCACGTGCTAGAGAGAGAGAGACCTGTGATGGGTCTCTCTCAGATACTGAAGAATTTGGGTCAGTTGCTCAGAACAGAAAGTACAAACTCTAAAGCTCAGTGACTATATCTGACTGACCATGGATTGCTGGACCCTCAGGTGGCCAAGGGTCCCTGAGTTCTCTTAGGTGCATCCCCCACCCCATGAGTCCTATGAGCTCTGAGGCCCCCTAGCGGGTCCCTGAGTGAGTCCCATTGAGCTCCGAGCCTGCTTGTGTGGGTCCTCGCACGAGTGCTGGGAGCTCCGAGCCCCTCTCCACTACTGTCCTTTCCTCTACTGGACATCAAACTTTTTAATTCCTCTCGTCCCTGTTTTGAGACACCCACTGTGCTGTGACTTAGTCCCTGTTTCCCATGTAATCTCGGTACAGGTGCCTCCTGGATGTCCATTTCAGTGCAGACCTTTCCACCTGTGTCCTCCTGCTCAACCACACTGCATTCGACTGCTTGGCCCCGGGCATCAAAGGTGATCTGGCATTCAGCACCTGTTGACTAACTTCAAGCCCCGTGGGGGTGCTTTGCCCTCTTTTCTCAGTATTAGAGAGTGAAGAGCTGTCCCCAAGCCTCGGTCCTTCCTTCCTCTCACAGGAAGGGGCCTCTGCCCTCAGGATGCCATGAGTTAGTGACATGGTCACCTCTTACACTCTCTGTTCCACATTACATTGTGTGTGCATGTCTTCATACATCTTGGAACTGCCATTTCTTTTAAGAATTTGATTCATTTATTCAACAGTTATTGAGGCTCTGAGGGCATAAATTTAAAAAGAAAACAACCTATGGCTTCACAGAGTTTTTACGCTAATGGTCCAACTCAATTTGTGGTATATTTTTCACTATGTGACAGTATCAAAACAATAGAAAAAAAATATTAGAGAAAATTCTCATCATTAGCAAGTTATTTGTAAAATTAAATCCATGTCAACCAGACTACAAGATAAATAGCTACATTTTTCTTTCACTTGGATTTTTGTTATTAAATTGACGTGTCGACAAAGGAACGTTATCTGAGCAGTAACTCTTCACCCTGAAGGAGAAGGAAAGAGTGTTCATTATTTTCTAATTTACACATTAAACAATTATACATTAACAAGTGTATAAAAATGAAGGAATCTGTGGCTGAGTTTTCAAGGGCCTGACATCTGTGATGGCCTTGAAATAGTCCCCATGCACCTTCGAAGCAGAGGCACACTTCCTGTCCAGCTAGTGCAAGGGACAGGAGGGGTCCACCTGGGTAGCAGGACAGGTGGGGCACCTTCTGCTGTGCTGACGAGGGCACCTGAACCTCCCCCCTTCAAGCAAAGTGGGATCCGTGCTCTGGACTGGTGGCCACAGTGAGACAGTGAGGACCGTGGGCTAACTAGGCAGGACGGAGATCTTGGACCTCTCTGATGAGGGGGTCAGGTCAGTGGTTATTCAAGGGAAAGTAGGTGCCCCTGTTCTGAATATCATAAAGCAAAAATCCATAGCTATTTAAAAGCTTTAAGTTAAATTCACATTTTCCCTGACACTACAATAATCCTAGGTGCTAATGGGCAGCACGTGGTGTTCCAGGAAACATTAGCTCTGAGCCAGCTGAAGTGTCATCAGAGTGGATGGAGGACTAGGGGCAGGGGTGTGGATTCTCAGCCCAGCCCTGTGCAGGGGCAGTTGGCCCTGGAGGGTGCGCAGTGCCACAGCCCCCCACGTTGCTGTGCCCGACCGACCTCAGTCATAGCCGACTGCAGCCATGGGCCGCTTTCTGGGGGCTTTGCCCGAGTGGCCATCTCCCCGAGGACCCCGTCGTGGTGTTCCACGGCTGTGTGCGATCCTTGGAACACGCCCAGTTTGCTGATGTCTCACACAGACCCCTAAGTGATGGCAGAGACAGTGACTGAGGGTATTTTTCCAGAACGGTGACCTGGAGTCTCTGGTTTGGACTGTGTTGGTGTGCCTTGCGCACACTTGGCACTGCCGTACCACGGACTTCATCCCCAGCCCTCTCTTCTCTTGGGCACTGCCATGCCCAGCTTTGTTTGAGTTTCTGTAGAAGAAAGACAGTGATTGTCTAAGCCTTCCAGGGACCCCTGCTGTGTTAACAGGCGCTCCTTCTCCATCCCAGGTGAGCTGTGCCTCCCTGACGCAGCCACTCTGCTGCTCAATTTCTCCTGATGTCCCCCCCCACCACTCTTCCTCTTTCTTGGAACAAGCCTCTTCCTGCAGCTCAGCAGGGTCCCCTCTCTGAGCTACTGCAGAGAGTCAGCCTGAGAAGCAGCTTCTAGCCAGAGCAACACCTCTTACTCCTAACTAGGGGCCATGCTCCACCTGGGGGTCCGACTCCCGGACTCTTGGGAGAAGGCCTCAGTCCCCACATGGTCTCCAGGGGCCAGCACTGGAGCCTGGCTCCTTGGAGAGCACGCTCGCTGCTGCCTTCTGGGAACACCTGGTCTGCTTCCCCCTCTGTCCTCTCCAGCAGTTCCCATGACCCGGGCACCACCTGGGAAGGTCTGTTTATACCCACTCCTTGCAGGTGGCTGGAGACACTGCCAGAGTGGTAGCTCCTGAGCCAGAGGTTGGCAGCCAGGGCCAGCCACAGCGGCCAGGTGTGATTTAGCAGATGCAAGCAGCGAACTGTTTCCCAATGCTCTTCCTCAGGAATGACGGTGTCACCCCCCGCCCCCCCTCCCCGTGCTGATCACCTTCAAGGCAATTAAAAGGCTTGCTTTGCCCCCTCCTGACATTTCCCCATCCCATGCCCCCTCATGCTGCAGCCCAGAATTGCCCTCTGAGGGAAAAGGCATTGAGTTCAGTTGAAGAGCTTTCTGGTTAAAGGCAAAACTAGTTAGTTAGCCTTTGGCCTAGAGTTCTCTCTCTTTGGCTTGGAAGAGACAGTTGTGTTCAGGATTTCTTTTCTTTGAAGAAGCCTTCATATTTGGGTTCTGTTGTTGGATTCTGGAAGTGAAAAGAGTCAAGCAGAGAAGAGTGATGGGTGAATGGCTCAGGGCAGGGTTGGCATCTCAAGAGAATCTGCGAGCTCCATGTGGGCTGCACCCAGCACCCACCCTGCAGCCGCAGTGATGTGCAGGGTGCTCGGCAGGAACAAGACCAGCCTCGTGAACCAGGTAGGGTATGGGAGCTCGTGTCTGGTGTTGACTCACATGGCCTCTCTGGTGGTGACAGCTGAGAGGGACGATGGGCATGTCATTGCAGCCTGAGTGTCAGGAAGGGCCCGTCTGAGCAGCTGGAGGGGCCAGGAGCAGGGGTGGTGTGAGGAGCTGGTTCATCCAGCCCTTCAAGTGAGGGCTGTCCGTGGTGTGCTCCAGTCAGGCAGGACAGTGATGCTGGCAGGGTTTCAGGACAGACCCCACCCCCACCTTGTCATCACCATCTCATTTCTGAGGGTGGGAAATAATCAGCCATGGGATTCAGAGAACTGCATCTTCTAGAAGAGTTCTGGAAGATCCCCTCTGTGGGCTGCCCAGACTCTGTGAACTCCTCCAGGGCAAAAGTTCCCTCCAGCTGCCAGTTTAGAAGGTCTATGCCCAGTGGTGTCTGGCCCAGGCTGCGTGTGTGAGGTCCAAGGAGAGCAGGTTGAGCAGAAGGAGAGGCAGAAGTTCAGGGAGGTGGCCTCCGTGGAGGCTGGTGGGGAACCTGTTGGACCTTGGCCGAGACTGCCTGCACTGGAGGAGGGGCAGTTGACTGCAGGATTCACCGGGCTCAGCCAGGTGAGGCAGTCCTTTCCAAGACCTCTCTGTATGTTAGGGACACCGAACTTTGACTCCCAAAGTGTTTCTTTTGAATTTTAAAATTTAATTTTATTAAAACTTTCTACTTTAAGCTCTTTGTATATCCTAGAGATCCATCCTTTGTCAGGAGAACAGCTAGCCAAGACTTTCCCCTGTGTGCTCTCTCTTCACTCATAATGGTCTGCTGGGAAGAGGCTTTGTAACCCAAGGCCATCCCAAGTTCCCGAGCTTGGGGGTCCTACTGACAAAGCCGTTGCCTCAAAGCTGAGTGCTGACCCTACATTTTCTCCTAGGAGTTTCTAGCTTCTGGTCTGATTCCCAGGTCTTCGATCCATTTTCAGGATCAAAGTGCAGGATGGGAGGTGAGGTCGAGTCCCATCCTTCTACACGTGGGTAACCAGATCCCCAGCACCAGTGGGCACAGGGGCTGTCTTTTCTCCAGGGCATGTTTGGGCACTTTGTCAAGGATAGGTTGACGGTATCTGTTAGCGCAAAAAAAGACCTGGATGAACAAAAACTTCACACATCAGCCAAAAGCCTTTATTCAGAAACGGTTCTAATGGACCCACTTTATTTATGGTTCTTTATTCATGGTCCTGATGGACCCACTCTCCTGGTGGAAAATGAGCCACTGATTAGAGAAAGGGGACTGGGCTTGTATAGGTGACTTAATTAATGCCAGAGCGTGTCTCATGGAGGGTCTGGAGTCAGTGGTCAGTGGCCCAGATGGAGGGTCTGGCATCAAAGGCCAGTATTATCTCTTTCCCCTGGGGACTCACTGTACTGTCACTGAGAAGGACTTACGTGCGGAAGGGTCGATACTTGGGCTTCTTCCTAGAGACTGTGGTCTAGGCCTGGAAGGCTCTGTCCTCCCCAGGGCTCATCTTGTCCCTGGGAGATGTACTGGAGAGGATCGATGCCCCCAGCGAGTGGCTTCCTTTCCCTGCCTTTCCCCAGGCCTTACTATGTTGGGGTTGTCACTTTCCACATCTCATGGGGTCTAAGTGGCTGGTCTCTGGGTCTTCTGGCCTACGGGTCTGGTTTATACCCGGGCCATGAAGTTTACTATAAGGAATGTAATGATGACGTGTTGCAGCCCAGGTTTCTTAGCTTTGCAACCAAAGCACAGAGTGTTACCAGTACGCTGTTGGTCTTGTATGCCAGCCTCGGTCTGAGGCAGGAGCCTAAAAATGTTCCTGAAACATCCTCAAAATTACTACTGCAATTGCTAATTCTGTGTTATCATTTCTAATGTGCTATTAGATACCCTCCCCATATTTAATTAGGGATTTCACAAACCATAATTTATGTGGGCTCTTGTAAATTTTTAATTTTAGATGTTTTTATCCAAGTATTCTTTTCTGATAGTTTTCCAATTAATTTTTCTTAATTATCTTACTTTGTTTAGCAGGAGTCCCAAACTGTGAATACTCTGGCTGTTGGATAGGTTTCTTTTGAATTATATATTTTAATACTCTCTTCAAATTTGGGTATGGAACTTTGTTTTTAGTGATCTGGTTTTATGAACACAAGCTAGAGAAAACACGGTCCGCACTCCGGTGCTGCCCATGAGTGGACTTTTATTAGGGCCCAACACCCCTCTCACTACAGCCGATGCAGTGCGTGCACTTCCTCGGGTGGGGAGGTGTGGGAGCAGGATCAGACAATAAGGAGGCCACGGGCATTTCTACGTTGTGATGGTGAGATTGTGGTGCAGCAGCTAGAAGGGGGTCGTGTGGCCTGATGCCCGGGGTTGCCACGTTGCCCAGCTATCATGCTGGGGAGCCCTGCTGATGTGCACAGGGTTAGCGCAGCTCAGTCGGGTGGCACAGTCACAGTGTCTCTGAGGTGTGACTGGAGCAGCAGGGCCTCTTCTACCAGGGGCGGGGCCTTTGTGCCCTCTTCCCTTGAGAGTCACGTGACCCGCACACCAGTTGACCACACCTCAGTGTCCTTGCTTGGGAAGCCCAGAGACACACACCGCAGGGTGGGGGTGACTTTTCAGTCATCCCTCTGCTGGGCACTTTTGTTGTGTGTGGCCCGCCTGGCTCTGTGAATCTCACAAACAATTCTGAAGAGCCACATGCCCCTTGTTGAAGGCAACAAGATAAAATTTAAAAAAAGCATTAAAAACCAAAACTCTCCTTTGCCAAAGATTTCATAAGAACAAAGGTTCAGGTGTATATACCAGTAAAGAATTCTTTTCTCTGTTTCTGATTTTGCCGCACTGGGGACAGAAGCCTGGTGCATGCTGGGCAGTGCTCCACCACTGAACTCCAACTTCTCTGCTAAGAGGAGTCCTTCTGGTAGCTGTGGCCTGCAGGAAGGACTGGCCGTGGTCAGTAGCGTCCTCATCCCAGCTGCTTCTGGTGATAGGAATATCGTTCTGCTCCTGTGCCCTGAGATAGCGCCTACAGTACGAAGGTCCCCAAAGAAGGGAGTCAAGATCACAGAGATGACATGTCCTCAGGAAAACTAGTGTGGGGGGCCAGAGGCACCTGGTCCCTCCCTTGGTCTCTAAAGGGAGGCCACAAAATGTGAGAACACACCACCAAGAAGCAAGGACTGAGGGAAGCAGGAGGCAGGAGTGGTGTGAGGCCAGGAGAGAGCTTCCTGATGGCTTCCACCACCCCAGACGGTGTCTTTGCCAGGTCACCCAAGTCTCAGGAGCTGGCTTTTACTTAGTGAAATCAAACCCAGCATTTCTCACCCATGTAAACCTGTATAACTAGTGTCCAGACTTAAGCATGACGAAAAACAGACTTTATTCCCCTTAATTGAAAAGTGCTAAAGTAAGACCTGAGGTTCTCTCTTTAATTGGAATATCTCAGTCTCTACCTTTCTGTAACCAGGAAGACAGTGACGGACAGGAGTAGGCTTAGATAAATTGGAAAGGTGATCTAGTTTATTCCAGACTTGTAAAACCTTCGAGTTGCCCTCTGCTCTGCTTTGGATGGCAAGACCTGGAGAGGTCGACCCCACACCATCAGAGGCAGACACCAGGACACAGAGCCCGGCCGCCTGCTGCCCGCTGCGAGGGAGCCGCCCATGAGTGCCCTCCTGGGAGGTGGCAGGCCACGGGGACCTGGTGGGGCCTGCCGTCTTTCCCAGGTGCGCCTCGGCCTTGGGAGCACCCGTGGGGATGTGGATGCAGAGGGGTGTCAACGAGAGCGGCCCGGCAGGCTTCATCCTGGTGGGGTTCTCGGACCACCCTCGGCTGCAGAGGGTTCTGTTTGTGACCATCTTGGCCTTGTACCTGCTCACCGCCTTGGGGAACTCTGCCATCATCCTGGTGTCCCGCCTGGAGCCCCGGCTGCACACGCCCATGTACTTCTTCCTCTCCCACCTGTCCCTCCTGGACCTCAGCTTCAGCAGCAGTGTCGTGCCCCAGCTCCTGGTCAACTTGTGGGATCCCTTCAAAACCATCTCCTACGGCGGCTGCGTGGCTCAGCTCTGCGTCTCCCTCGCGCTGGGGTCCACCGAGTGTGTCCTCCTGGCTGTCATGTCCTACGATCGCTATGTTGCCGTCTGCCGTCCCCTCCATTACACTGTCTTGATGCACCCCCGCCTCTGTCACTCCCTGGCGGCTGCCGCGTGGCTCAGCGGAGTGGCCACCACCCTGGTACAGTCCACCCTCACCCTGCGGCTGCCCTTCTGTGGGCATCGCCACGTGGACCACTTCTTCTGTGAGGTCCCCGTGCTCATCAAGCTGGCCTGTGTGGACACCTCCTTCAACGAGGCTGAGCTCTTTGTGGCCAGCGTCCTGTTCCTGGTGCTGCCCCTGTCGCTCATCCTGGTGTCCTACGGCCACATTGCCCAGGCCGTGCTGAGGATCAGGTCGGCTGCTGGCAGGAGGAAGGCCTTCGGGACCTGCTCCTCCCACCTGCTGGTGGTCACCATCTTCTACGGGACCATCATCTTCATGTACCTGCAGCCGGCCCGGAGCCGATCCAAGGACCAGGGCAAGTTTGTCTCCCTGTTCTACACGGTGGTGACGCCCGTGCTCAACCCTCTGATTTACACTCTGAGGAATGAGGAGGTTAAAGGGGCACTGAAGAGGGTCCTAGAGAAGGTCCTGGGAGTAAGTTGTACATGATTGTCAAAAAGGTGTACATGCAACACTGTGAAGAGCATCTTTTGTGATATAAAACACATTTATCATCTGAAAACAGAACACTTTTGTGTCATTTTCTCTCTAAATTCCCTGGAATTCATGCATATTCCCAACTTGGCCGCCACTCAGTAGTAGTGCTGCGTGGACCCTCGGTGCCCTAGGCTCCGGGGACTTTCTGTGAAGTGCATTATTTGTGAAGCACTTATGAGGCTCACTGTAAATCTGTGCTTTTCCAGACTGAGGTGAGCAGGGGCATGTTGGGGATGTCTAGAGCAGCCAGCCCCTTGGTGAAGACATAGCTTCTGTATGTGCCTTCCCACAGTTGCAGAGGGATGTGGGGCCCATGTGCTTACCAGGATGCCGCTGAGATGGCTGCAGGGTAAAAGTGGTGTGTATGGGTGTGTGGAGGTGTTGGTGAGCTGTCCTGCGGCCAGTCCTTCACTGCCCCAGCAGCTCACCTGCTGAAGGCAGGGAAGAGATGGGAGAGGGGTGACACTGCACAGGGACCAGGACCTCCTTCCAGGTGACAGACAGCGGGCAGCAGGGCCGGCTCTGGCTGTGCTCAGATCTGATGAGCGTCAAGTTTCTAGCTGTCAAGTGAGACTGGCGTCTGCCTCCTAAGAAATACGCAGTTGTGTGCTCTTCTCTGGCGTCCACAGAGGTATGAAGAGGGCACCCATTGCTGCTGGATGGCTACATTTCCATCACAAAACACAGCTTACATAATTTCAAGGTTTATCTTTCAGGGAAAAGCATCATCAAAGTGATCCAAACATCTCCACTAACCACTGACTTTCGTTTCACATGGGTTCACTCTGAATGCCCGTGGCCTGGACCATTCTTGTTCTAGAAACGAAGAATCTTGGATCTTGACCCTTGGAAAATTTGTGAGCTCAATGTTGCCTTTTCATTTCATTTTACTGAAGCAGGCATTAGGCCGTCCACGGCAGGAAAGAATGCTCACGTTTAAACCTCCCTCAAAGTAAACCAACGGTTCAGCGAGACAAGCAAGAATGTGCGGGGAGTGTCCTGCATTGTGCTGACCACTGCAGGACAGGACCGAGGTCAAGGAGGAGGGCCATTTATAGTCTCAGAGGTGAGATGAGGAAGACCACACTGGCCCTGCGTGTGGGAGTTCTTGTCCCTCGACAGTTGGCTTAGCCACAGTGATGTGCAGAAACCTGTGAGCATCTTCTGGAACTAAACAAGATGTGGCTCGGCTGGAATAAAGGTTCAGAAGTGAGAGGAGCAGGAGAAACCTGGGCGGGAGGCGCTGGCCATGAAGGCCAGTGTGAGCTCGAAATGGGAGCGGGGAGCCCCAGGAGGTTATGTCTGTGCTGTAGGTCCTTCCCCAGACCTGCCCTCTGGTCCCTGAAGAAATGTGGCACTGGGCTCCCCAACTCTTCACACTAGGGGAGTGCGTTTTGGGGTTGAGCCTGAGGAGTTGCAAGTGGCAGGTGCTGGTGACCTTTCCTCCCATCATCTCCATGATAAAGGAGAGTGGAGTCTGAGCATAAGCCACTGACTCATCTCACAGGATTTGGTCAACTTTCCACATGCTGAGTTCAGCCAAGGAAACTGAAAAGAAAAGATGTGAATGAGGCTTTTTCCCCAGACAGCAATCACACAGGTACACGGACGGACGGCTGCCTCCCATTCAACTAGAACACGCAGGAGGGTGCCTCGGGTCTAAAGGCTCTTGTAGTTTTACATCCCCATTTGTACAACTCCCTGAATGTCCTTAGAGGGTTCCTCTGAATCCTTTCAGAGTCGAGTCACAAGCTCCATGGACTTAGGATCCATTTCTGGAACTTGGTTTTCTTACTTAAGTGTGTTTTGATTCCTTGATTTTTACTTTTTTTGTGTATTATAGATTCTTGCTTTGTGGTTACTACGAGGCTTAGAAAACATCTGTTGATTATTACAAATTATTTTGAAATGATGCTAAATTAACATAATCATAAATAAAAGAAAAAATAACAAAACAAGAAGGAAGAAGGGTTGTCCGTGTCTTAGCCAGAGAGAAGCCACAGAGGCCCGGGAGCAGGAGGCTCACTCTGCTTTCCCGGTTTGTGTTACTGGTGGATCACAGTACCCATTGCCATGTACCATTTTTGTATTGTTTTTTTTTTGTGTGTGTGTCAGTTCAGAAAAGAAAATTAGTTTAAAAATAAAAAGAAAATATTAGAAAAATACAATGCTATTTTTATTAGCTCAGAAACTATGTTAAATGATGTATTTCCTCTATAAAGTAACGAGCCCCAGAGGTGTCAAAGGAAGAAGAGAGCCCTCCGCACTGGGAGAGAGTGTGACTCGTTGTTCCTGGGTGACCCCCAGAGGTCAGCAGTTCCTCAGCTCATTGCCAACCGGGACACTGGCACCCCCAGACCAACGGCTAGGTGAACGACACTTGTTTAAGGTTGCCGGGTGACACTGGAGTTCCTCCTTCTCTCTACATCCTCATGACCACTCAGTAGCTCCCTGGGGTAGGGGGAAATGCTCGTGCAAGACACGAACTCAAACAGGGTTGTTTCAAAGCCACTCATCCCGTGGGTCAAGAGTTGGCGGGACACAAAATAACGAAGCTAAGGAAATGTTATATGATACAATTCCTGACGGAGTGGGAACTCCAACAAGTTCAAACCGCTTCACAGTCAGACTTCCTTCTGGCTGGGTCATTGGAGTGTGCTCTGTCCCCAAAGGGTTGTAAAGGGTGATGACGAACCTTGCAGCTGCAGTCAGGGTTGGCTCGTCCTCTCAGTGCAGTGAGGGTGCCGATGGGTGAAGCTGGAGCGCTGGTCGGTCTCAGCTCTGCATACTGAATGTGGACATGGGGCAACTTATTGCCATCCCCAAAGTTAGTGTTCCGCAGTTACTGTGATGGATTGGCATGTGAAGTGCATTTTATTCACAGAAACAACGTAGTTAATAAGTAGAGATACAGAGGTAGATGAGAGAGAGAGAGAGAGACAGGCACCTGATCCCATCATGGCATAACTCCAGAACTCGATTCCACCCTGTTGAACACATCGCTGTTACAGTTCCCTTATAGAAGAGGGTGTGCAATTTTGGCCCAGGAGGCTGCACATGCTCAGCACCAGAACAAGAGGAAAGGCACCTTGAGGGCATCCCAGGAACCAACCAGGCTGCAGCCATCACAGGCTCAGACAAATGAAAATGCAAGCCTGCTTCAGGACTGGTGGAGACTAGAGGCCCAGGGAGCCCTAAGCCCAAGGCGACCCCATTTGGCCAACAAGCAGCTCCGAGGTCCTGCAGCTGTGGATCGGGCTGCCCAGCACTGCTCACGTGGGTGTCTCCATGTGACACTCCTTCTGCAGGATGCAGGGTGCAGGACATGGTGGAGGCTTCACCAAGGGTTCAAAGCAAGGCCCAGGGGCCAGACAGGGTGTTGGGGGTTGGATTCCCCACCAGCTGCCCCTGACAGGATGATGCACGGGGCTCTGAGGTGAAGCTTCACTGAGACCCCAGGGAGGGAGAAGTGCTGGCCAGGGGATCTGCAGGCAATGTGCACAGCGGTCCAAAGAGTGGGCCGTGCGGGCCACCATCACGAGAATCAAGCCCTTGGGAGCTCATGTCTGAGCACAGCGTGTCCAGAAGGATGGGCTTGGACCTGAGGATTTAATGTTCACCCTGCTGGGTTTTGGTCTTGCTTTGATCTGAGCTCTCCTTTTTGTTCCCTTCTTTCTGCCTTTTGGAGTGGAAATGCTTACCCTGTAGCTGTCCCACTATTGAATCTCAGAAATAAGTAACTCTCATTTTGATTTTTACAGGGCTGGTAGCTGAGTCTTGGAGGAGACGGACGTGGACTTTGGGTCATGCAGCAGTTAAGATGTTGGTTCTCTGGGATGAAGTGCATGCATGGCACGTTGTGAGGGCCCTTGTGGGCCGTGGTGGAATACTGTGACTGGACCTGAAATGTCCCCAAAGGTTTGGACGCTGAAGGCTTGGCCCCCAGCGCAGAGCTCCAGCCTGGGAGATGGGGCTGAGGGGAGGTCTCTGGACCACTGGGCTGTGCCCATGAAGCTGTGCATGGAAGCAGACTGGCTCGAAGGCAGCCATCCTGGGTCGTGGGGAACCCTAGCTGGGTTTCCCGCCTGGTTTCCCAGCAAGCCCTAAGGAGACAAAACCATTAGTCACATGTGGCCTTTGCCACTGGACCCTGGCTCTAGGGGTGTGCCTGGCTCTTCATTATTATCCCAACAAACCAGGCCTAGTCCAGCCAGGAGGAAGTCACTTTTGTCCTAATCCACTAATACTCCCCTCTTTCTGACCCAAATTGCAGGAATCCAACTGGTCTTGCTGCCACCCAGGACCCATTTTGTGTCAGTAAGCCCCTGAGTAAGTCCTACCCTGTGCAAGCTGAGATCTCTCTGCCTCTCTTCCTTTGGTCTCATGGCACCTGGAGCCAGTCATCATAAACCAGGACTAGGTGGTCCCAGAACAAGGGCATGGGCAGTGCCATCCTCTCCTTTGTCTCTTGCTTTGGCTGCCAGGTGATGAGATCAACGGCTTTGCTCCATGTGCTCCCACCATGGTGGACACCACAGCCCAGAGCAGTTCCACCCCCAAGCATGGGCTGAAATATCCAAAACCATGAGCAGAACCAGATCCACTTTTTCATAGGCTGATGATCCCAGGTGTGTGTTGGAGTAACAGAAAGCTGAACACCACCCCGTGTGACAGAAAGACAAATAGAGGTCGGAATGCTTTCAGCTAGACGGTTGGGGCAAAGACAATTATTCATTATGAGTTCCTTGTTTTCCAAGGGTGGTGCATTTAATTGGCAGTCCTAACAGGTGTCAGGTGCCATGGGGACACAGAGAGAAGCGCTGTCAAGTGTTTGTGGACTCTGTCTCTTGGGATGGCTTAAGTCTCAGTGCATTGGTTCTGGATGGTGGGACCCCAAATCCCCACACTATATTACGTGGTCACATCACCCACCCAACCCAAAGTGTCTCTCGTGGTGGTGGAGCACCCAGGGCGCAGGGTCTCAGAGGCTCAAAACAGGTGCTCAGAAACCAAGTACCGGAGAACAGTCAGCATTGGGGAGGGTTGGGATGGAAAGTGGCTGGGCTTGGGAAGAGAGTCTTTGGGAATCTGGGGAGGGGCAGCGAGGAGCTTCCTTCCTTTGGTCTCAATGCAGCGCCTGGTGCTTTTCAAAACAAAAGACTGCAAATGTTCTCCACTGGAATTAAAAAACAAACCAGGGAGTCTTGCAGCATGTATGTTTCACAATTTTATAACCAAACTACAAATTGCTTGGAGTTACAACATCTTAATTTGCTGCCTTATGTAGAAACCTCTTTATGAAGTAAATTCTATTAAAATGTTTCTAAAATCTATCACACTTTTAATTTTATATATTTATCTCTGATGTGCTATTAGACTCTTTTTTTGCTGATATTTAATTTAGAGACTTCTGTTTATTTAAAATGATAGTTTACTCTTTTATTTTCTTGTATTTTGCTAAATTATTTAACTTTCTTTATTCATTTTACTTTGTTTAATAATAGTGTTAAACCTGAATATTCTTACATTGTGATGCTCAGGGGTTTGATAAATTCTAAAGATCACTGATTGAAATTTTGGCATTCCTAATTACCTTGCTTTTTGTTCCTGCTTTCAAGTCTTACTGCAATGTGTTATGGGATTAAACATTTCTACTCTGATGTAATCACATCTTCATTGAATTAATACCTAGTCAACGATGCAAGCTGTCTATCACCAGTTTGGGCTTTGCATATTTTTATGAAAATATATCAATACCTACCATCAATGTGGACTGTCATGTTATTTCATAACTCAGATATGATGTGCTCATGTGGTAATAAAACATCTCTGTAATGACTTCCCTCCACCAACAGGAAGCACACTTTGCATCCACTTGGAGCCAAAGGTTAAAATGTAAATGATTGTAGGAAAAAGAAATTTAAGAAGGTAGAGAAAATAATCCACTTCCTAAAGATGGTTTTGGAGCTTGGTGGTGTCCAGAGTGCCTAAAGGAGTGGTGAAGCTGAGCCCCAGCCCCAGCCCCTGACCTGTAGACTCTTAAGAACATAATAAGATGGTTCCTTGAAGTTGTAAGTGGTGGGAAATTCATTACACAGCAATAGATAACTCTTTGTCTCATGGCAAACTCCTACACATTCTTCAAGACCCATAAAATGTTGCCTCCTCCTCTCTGAAGCCTTCCCTGATTCCTCCTTGCCTTGGTGGCTTCCTGTGTGTGGGTCTGTAGGGGCCCATTCCTCACCATGTGGACCTGTTTCCTCATCCATTTCTCCCCTTAGACCAGGCACCCAGCAGGTCCATCTTCATGTCCTACCACTGGGGCTGCTTAATGGATGTTCCATTTGATGAATGAATGAATGATCGACTGTGGCCAGTGCTGGCCTACCTGACCAAAGTATCAGGAAGATATTCACATAATTACATTGTGGGACTTGATGGATATTTGTATAGTGGAATTCACTTTTAAACAGCTTTACTGAGGGTTAAACAATGTGCAATCAACAATACATATTTTAAAATGTTATTCTTAGTTGTAGTTGGATATAATACCTTTACTTTTATTTGTATTCTTATTTTTAAGTGGTGCTGAGGATTCAGCCCAGCGCCTCACACATGCTAGGTGAGTGCTCTACTGCTGAGCCTCAACCTCAACCCCAACAATACATATTTTTGACAGGTAGTCAACTACATATTTTAAAGTGAACAATTTATTATATACATCCACAAAGCCATCTACACAATCAAGATAGTGAACTTCTCCATTACTTCATCATCCTCAAATTTTCTTTCTTTCTTTTTTTTTTTTTTTATACTGGGGATTAAACTCAGGGGTACTTTACCATTGAATTACATTCCCAACCCCTTTATTTTTTTACTTTTTTGTTTTGAGATAGGGTGTTTGCTGAGGGTCTCACTAAATTGTCCAGGCTGGCCTCAAACTTGTGATCCTCCTGCCTCAGCCTCCTAAGTGTCTGGGATACCAGGCATGCACCACTGTACTCTGCCCAAAAGTTTCTTTATGCTCCCTGTAATTTCACCCACTGAGCACAAGTAACCACCAATCTGCAGACACTATAAAATAGTTTACATTTTCTAGAATTATATATAAACAAAATCCTGTGATATGTGCTTTTAACAAAAATCTGGCTTCATTCACTCATAAAAATTTGTCCACCCTGCTGTGATATAGTCATAATCTATTCCTTTTCCCTGCTGAGTAGTATTCCATTGTATAGATGCATCACATTATCCTCCATTTTAAAAATGAGGAGACTGTGGTTTGGAGAAGCGAAACAACTTACCCAAGGTCACTTTCCTGGTGAACTTGAACGCAGGTGAGTGCCTCCAGGGCCAACTATCTTAACTGCCACCTATGCCTTCTAACTTGGGCATGATGACTTTTTTTCACTCTCTTTTCTTTTTTCTGTTTTTCCAGTGCTGAAAGGCATGGTGTCTTTTGCTGTGGTAGACAGAATAATGACCCCCAAGAGACATCTATATCATAATTCCTGGAGTCTGTAAATATGTTATATAAGGTGGAAAGGGGGAATTAAGGTTGCAGATGAAATCAAGGTTGCTCTAAGATGGCCTCAAGATAAAAGAATACCCTTGGTTTCTTACACTAAGTACCAGGGGCAGTGTAATCACAAGGGTCCTTTGAAGTAACAGAAGCAGGCAAAAGAGGAGAGGAGGGAAGGAATCTGCAGATGCTGGGTTTGAAAATGGAGGAAGGGGCCACAAGGCAAGGAATGCAAGAGGCCTTTAGGACTTGTAAGGGCCGGGAATGCTCCAGAAAGAATGGAGCCCTGCCAACACTGGAGGATGGGGGAGAAGTTTGGGGCCCACTTCTGACTTCTGGCCTTCAGGACTGTAAGATAAGTTTGTGTTGCTTTAAATCCCTCATTTGTGCAAATTTGTTACAGCAGCAACAGGAAACTAATACAATGACTTTGACCATTTCTTCTAGAAAGTATGAGCCCTGGGAGGAGAGCTAGGGGCTACTGTGGTGTCCAGGGAGAGTTGGGGGAAACTGAGCCTATCAGAGGGTGTGGGTCTCTGGGCAGAGTGGTCACACCCCTATTCCCTGCCATAGGCTCAGTCCCAAGTTCTGGCTAAAATATTCCCAAGTAGCGAGCTTTTCTCGATGGTGTGAGACCTTGAAGCTCAGACCTGTCTAGGCTGAACAAATCATTCCCTGGTTCCCTGAAGTCCTGGGGTGAACAAAAGAGATAGGTTTTCTCCACCAACTGAGCCCAACAGACCCAAGCCCCAGCTGCAGAGGATGCTGGGAATGTGGGCATGCTGGCCCAAGGTCAGCCTTGCCATGGATGCTCAGAAAACAGAGATGATCAAAGCCTTTGGAGAAGGAGGGCTCTTGGGAGTCCATAGGAGCTGACAGCAAGTGAGAGCACACTTAGTTCTTATATAACAGAAAAAGCAAACTGTTTTTTTCTTCCTGCACTCTCAACGGCCAGCACAGAGGACTTCTGTGGCCAGGTGTGGGGGTGGCTTTCCTGCACCACACATTTCTCCAATAGACATCTGCTGGGTGACCTGCCATTCAGCTCAATTCATACACCATTGAGAGGTAAGTTAGATTTCACAGGTGAAGGGCTCAGCCCCACAAGCCTGCCACCACCCCAGTCCAGATGCCACTTGTAAGTCACAGGTTGTCATCTGTATGTCACACCAATTGGCTATAATAAATTGGGGTTCCCACAGTTCCCACCTCAGGTTAGATAACTAAACAAGAGGGCTCACAGAACTCAGGGGAACTTGCCTCCTGGTTCATTAAAGGATATGATAAAAGACATCGATGAACATCCAAAAAGAATAAAAGGCGAGAGAAGAAAGAAAAAAGTGTAGTCCTGGGGCTGGGGCTGGGGCTCGGTGGTAGAGCTCTGAACCGGTCCTTAGGGCAAATCTTAGGATTTCTGGGCAATTTAATTCTATTTTGTATTGACCTTCCTCTTCATGGTTTTCCTTTAGAGACAGATATTGAGAGTTCATTTCACAATATTTATTGACTGAGGATGGCATGAATACCCCATCTTAATGTTCCTGGATTCTTAGCTAATGCAGTAAAACAACAAAAATTAAAAAATAAAATGTATACAAATTTGGAATAAAGAAATTAAATGCTTTTATTCACAGATGACTTGATTTTTTATGTAGAAAATCTCAAAGATTCAACCAGAAAAACTTCTAAAATTAAGAAATGGTTATACAATGTTCCATGATATAAAGTTACTATACAAAGTCAACTACTTTCCTATATACCTTCAATGAACAATGGGAATTTGAAATTAAAAACACAACACTATTTGCATTAGTATCAAGAAAATGAATACTTTGACATAATCTGGTAAAATACGGTCAGAGTCTATATGAGGAAAATTTAAAAATTCGATTGAAAAAATCAAAGAAGATTTAAACAAATGAAGAGATGTTTCATGCTCATAGATGAGAAAAATCAATGTTGTCAAGAGGTCATTTCTCTTCAAAATGATATATACATTCAATACAATTCAGTGAAGACACCAAAAATTTATTTTGTGGAAGTTAATAAACGTATTCTAAAGTTCTTATAGAAAGGCTTAAGACCCATATAGTCAACAATATTGGAGAAGAAGAAAAAACTTATATGACTTGCAAATTGATCCATGGAACAAAACAGAGAATCCAGAAATAAAAGCACATAAACACAGTTAACTGTTCTTTTACAAAAAAGCAAAGGCAATTCAATGCAGGAAAGATAATTTCTCCAAACTAAGTAAAATCTTTGTATATTTATATGTTGAAAATGGAGGAAGAGGAAAAGGAGAGATGAAAAAGCAGCAGCAGTGAAAAAAGAAAAAAAGAAAAAAAATAATCTAGATATGATCTGTGCTATTCAGTTTTTCATTGCTGATACTAAAGTAACTGACACAAATTGGAAGAGGAAAGATTAATTTTGGCTCACAGTTTCAGAGGTTGAAGTCCTTGGCTGGATGGTTCCATTTCTTGGGCCTGAGGTGAGGCAGAATATTATGGTGGAAGCATTTAGTGGAAAAAAAAAAGCTTTTCAGTTCAGGGCAGCCAGGGAGCAGAGAAAGAGAGGCAAAGAAACAGGCAATGGAGAAGATAATCTCCAGGTTAGTTCGCAAGTGACCTACTAGCTCCAACTAGGTCCTGCATCCCAGAAGTCTATTCAGCTATCAATAAATTAATCCTTTGATGAAGTTAGAGAACTTAGGATCCAATCATTTCCTAAAATCCCCATCTGTGCAACTTGATGCACTGGGGACCATGCTTTCAGCACACGAGCCCTTTGAGATCCAAAACCATAACACTAGATCCAATCCATAACACTAAAACAATCCTTACTCCTTTCAATAAATATTTATTCAACCTGCATCTTAGATGTAATTTTTATTAACATTATTTTAAATTGGGAACTCATAATTATAAATATTTATGGGTAACATTATTTTTTATGTATGTATACAATATGGAATTATTAAGAGGTCAAGCTCATTAACATATCTATCTAGTCATTCACTGATCTGATATTTTTGTGGTAAAACATGTTAAACTTACTTTTCGTTATTTTGAAATATATAATAAGGTTCTCATTAAATTTTTCTGCATATATTATCCAGTTTTCTCAAAACCACTTGTTAAAAGGCTGTCTTTTCTCCAATGTATGTTTCTGATATCTTGTCAAGGATCAGATGACTGTACATGTAGGGATTTATCTCTGTGTCTTCTATGGTATTCCACTGAGGACATGTCTGTTTTGATGCCAGTGTCTTGTAACAATCATTTTACTCTCTACTTCTATTAGTTAAACTTCAAGACCAAAATTTTAATATAAGACATTTATAAAATAACATCAGAAAGTGTCTAGGTGACCTTGAATTTGACAGTGGATTTTAAAATTCAATAGAAAAATATAATCCATGAAAAAAAATACTAGTAAATTGGAAGTTTGATAAAATGAAAAACTTTAAGACCCTGGAAGGCTGAGGTGGTAGGAATATATGAGTCCAGTAATTTAAGACAAGCCTGGGCAATATAGTGAGATACTATCACAAATAATGCATGAACCAATCAATCAATCAATAACTAATGCTCTGGAAATAATGTTGAAAGAATAAAGAAACAAATCATAGACTGGGAAAATATATTTAAACAACAAATATCTTCTTAAAACCTGCATCCAAAGTATAAAAGTAACTCCAAAAATACAATAATAAGGAAAAAACACAATTAGTAAATATATTTAAAAAAACCTGAAAACCCATTTTACCAAATGAAATCTATACATGGAACAAAAGCTTATTGAAAACTACATAATACCATGTGTCATTAGGGATTTTCAACATGACACTACTATGCCACAATTGAAATGGCTATTTTTTTAAATGACAATATCAAATACAAGTATACAAGTGAGAATATGAAGTAAAAGGAACTTTCATGTGTGTTGGTCAGAATGAAAAGTGGTACATTCACTTTGGAAGACCACTCTGAAGTTTCTTGCAAAGACATAGTTTGGTGCAGTTTAAATTTCAGTTGGAATCTTGTTAGACATTCTGATGGAAAATTGTCCTCTTAAATAATTAGGATTTCTAAAACTGGAGGATGCAGAGGCATGGTGTAAGAAAATATAATTGCCAAGAGGGAGCAGGAGCCTCCCCTCCCGCCCTCCTCCTAGGGAGCCCTGTGCATGCCAGGTGTGGCGAGGAGCTGCCCCTGGGGGGACTCAGGAGGGGAAGAAGGGCTGGGCTTGCACAGGTGCTGACCACCCGCTCAAAGACAGGCAGCTGTCCTTGAGATTCCCTTGCTGCATCTACAAGGCAGCCTTGGGAAAGGCACAAGGAACACCTGTGCCCGAAGCATCAGGTGACAGGAATGCTCAGGACAGAGCTGGCAAGACAGGGACATGCATGACCAGCCAGGGACACCAAGTCCCCCCGTGACCCTTCAGTCTCAGGGCACTGCTGTGCTGCTGGCCTGGTGTGGGAGAGCAGCTCTCCGGGGCCTGCCCACCACACCCTAGAGGTTGCCTGTGCCCAGAACCTCATGTGGGGTTTCGTCCACAAGCTGGCTCCACACCCTGCACCATGGCACCAGCCCAGTGCAGCCTCCAGCCACTGCAGGCAGAGAGCTGTGCCATGGGCTGATGAGGTACTCATAGCCTCTCCTAAGGGGCAGAACCGAGGTTCCTGGCCTGGCACACTTCCCAGATGCACCGTTCCTCCAGGGTGACTCTGCCAACCAATGAAAGAGCAATGGTTACTGTCCCCCGTGTCTGCTCAGGCATCATAGGACCAGGTCAGACGATCACCCACTGGTGAAGTGCCTGGCCTCGTGTTCAAGCACGATGCCCTGGACATGCAGACTCGAGTTCTTGCTGAACCTCAAGTCTGAGAAAATACAAGTGCTTCCCTGGAAGGACCCCGGAAAGGGAGACCAGAACCACAAGTCAGAAAGACCTGTCCTCTGCAACACCTTTGGTTCTCACCCAGCAGCATCCAGCCCCAAATCCATTTTATTCTTTGATTTAAACTTTTTCAAGTGTATTTAAAATTTTAAGTTATTATTTTAGAATACTTTTAGGTTAACAGCAAAATTGAGGAAAAGGCAGAATTTTGACCATTTAAAAAAAACTGAAATGTAATAAACATTTACATTTTAATGAGGAGAGGGAGATCTCTCCTTATTCTGTTTGTAATTTTACAGCAAAGATGCCTTCCAACCAGCAGCACTTACTGTGCCTGCTCATGAAGACCTGATGCTCTGTGTAGGAGACACTCGGCTTATGATGCAGCCCAGGTCCTCCCCCCTCGTCACGGATCTGCCACAGCCAGTGTGCCCCGTAACCCCCTGAGAAACAGTGTCCCAAACAGCCCTTGGTTATTAACAAGAGGCTGATTGTAACACCTTTTCCCACATCAAGTCCTGTTCCTCTTGACTCACCTTTTGTCTTCCTGGCCCATGAGAAGACGCCCTGACTCTCACACCAATACTGCTCTCTTTCCCCCTTAAGTGGGACCATTTCTTGTTCGCACCAACTCTCCTGACTAGTCGCTGTGGTCTGTCTGCTCTGCGCAGTGAGTGGCAGAGGCTGGAAGGGTGGGAGGCTCCAGCCTTGCTGCTATCCACAGGGACTCACAATCCAGCAATTTCATGCCTAAGTATTTGTCTTAATGAGTCAAAAATTTATGTTCAACAAAAGCCTGCACATGAATATTTATGGAAGATTTGTTGATAATCACAAAATGGGAAGCAACCCAAATGTCTTTGTCCTGGTTAATAGATGAACACACAGTACTTCATGCATACAACAGAATATTACTCAGCAGTAAAAATAAATGAGGTATGAATCCATAAAAAGACATGGAGGTATTATAAATGTATACTAGTAAATGAAAGATGGTAGTCTAAAAATGCTATATACTAGAAAGTTTAAACTATACAACATTTTGGAAAAGGTAAATTTATACAGAGAGTTAGAAAACTCAATAGTTACCAGGAATTTAGGAGGAAAGAGGGGAAGGATAAATAGGTGAATCATAGGGGATTTTAGGGTGGTGAATGCATTCTATCAGAAGCTGCAAAACTGTTTAACTCAGAGTGAAACAATATAAGTTATGGAATACAGCTAATAATGTAGTGCCAATTTGGGGTCATTAATTGCAGCAAATGTGTCCCACTAATGTAAGATGAAAATCACAGGGGAAAGTATGTGATGTAATAGAGAGGTAGGTATGGTGTGGATACATGTTACTGCATGTATTATCTGTCCAATTAGTTTGTATTGATAAAATTTCCACCTTAACAGCAGAAAATAAAAACAAACAAGAAATTAATGAAGTCAGAGAAAAAAGAACTATCAGCACAGAAATCAATTAAGTAAAACACTTCTAAAATCTATAAAAACAAAAGCTGTCTCTAGAACAAATAAAATAACCTTGATAAATCTTTAGAAGAATGACAAGTAAATTTAATAATAGACACAAATTACCAATATTAGGAATGTGAGACATTATATCACTAAATATTCTATGGATATTAAATGAAAAGTCAACTTGTCCTGTTGGCACATTCTTGTAATCCCCATGGCTCAGGAGATTGAGACAGAAGAATTGCAAGTTTGAGGCCAGCCTCAACAACTGAATAAAACCCTAAGCAACTTAGTGAGACCCTGTTTCAAAATAAAAAAAAAAAAAAGAAAAGAGATAGGGATGTGGGTTCACTGGTTAAGCACTTCTGGGTTCAATACCAAGTGTAAAGGAACACCTGTGGAGGAATACCTGTAAGGAGGTGCACAAAGAACAGACACAGACACACAAGTACAAGCAAACAGATAGGAGGAGTGGAGAGGAGCAAAATGAAGTGATGATGAAGAAGTACAGAAGTGAAATGACCACTCTTCCCTGCCTGGGAGTTTATAACTCAAAGAATATATACTTCCTGTTACTATGACTATATTCTAATTAGTATTTCCTTAACCCAAGTGCTAGCTAACTGAGATAAGATCCCCTTAATACAAACACAGAGTAATTTCTCTCCAAGGACATTGTTAAGGAGACCAGATAGTGACTGCTTAGTTGTCTAATTACCTCACAGGGAGGAGGCTGGGTATGCCAATTGTGGGAATCAGGGCACCAGTTAACACCCCTGGGAATTTGCTCACCAGGGGAAATGCTTCCATGTCTATTTCCATGGACAGAATATCTACAAACAAGCACTCAACCACATTTCCCTCAAAAAAAGAATCAGAAAATTTGATGAATTACTTTATGCCAATAAATTTGACAACTATTATAAAATGAATAAATTCTTACAAAGTTCAAAATAAACCAAAACTTACTCAAGAAGAAATAGATTTGGTCAATTGTCTTGTATCTATAAAAGAAATAGAAATTTTAGTTAAAAACCCTTCTACCAATACCAATCCAATCTCAAGTGGCAAAAATATTGAATTCCAATTACAAAAGGAAGAAGTAATAAAATTTTACACAAAACTATAAAGAAGATGAAGTGCTTTTCAACTCACTTAATGGGTCCAGTATTATTCTCATGAAAAACAAAAAACAGGAATGAGCATTGCAAGAGAATATTATTACAAACTAAGATCACTAATCCCCTAATGATTCCCCCCAACACTCCCACCCCCCCCCCACACACAATGATCTTGGATGCAAAAATTCTAAGCAAAACTTGGCAAAGAAAATTCAACAATATACAAAATAGGTTAATATATCATACCAAAGTTTTTCATAGAGATGCAAAGTTGATTTAACATTCCAAAATTGATCAATGCAATTTCATATCAATGATATAAAATGACATATATATGTAATATGCATATACATATATACATATATATTCGTAAAATCAATAAGTGTAGAAAAATATTTCCTAGTAACCCAATATCAACTTCTGTTTAAAATTTTAGCAAACTAGGAATAGAAAGTAAGTGCCTCAGTCTGACACAGGGAATCTATTAAAAACTTATCAGAAACACAATACTTAATGACAATAGACTGAATACTTAACCAAATCCTCAGAAACAAACGGGGTTTTGTACATATCATTTCTTTTGGTTTGCTACTAAAGAGTCTGTTGATGTACTCAGTTAAGGGGGGGGGAAACACTAAAAATCATACTAATGAAAAATTTAAAAATAAATTAACTTTATTTGCAGAAAACATGAACATTTATAGTAAAAATCACTGAATCTTTTAAAAATGTCTGGAAGTAATAGTAAAATTGCAGGATTCAAGATCAACATACAAATAAAAATCAATTGTATATATGGTAGAAGTGTATGTTCATAAATAGAGATTAAAAAAAAGATACTATTCTGTTGTGGGTCTATAGCTCGGAAAACACTCTCAACTGAATTTTTTCCAAATTGGAGAGTCTTTATTTAGCTAGCTGGCCACTGCTCCCTGATGGACCCAAACTGTTTCTGCCAGGAACAGTACGGGGTGCAAGTTCTATGGGGTTTATAAGGGGAAAATCAACATCCTCGAAAATGTAGATGCAAGCAAGCAAGGAGGACACAGAAGCTAAAGTTAACAATCAGCCACCCAATGCATATAACCACATCCTTGTTCCAAACACATGCAGTACAAAAATAAACAACTTTTACAAGAAATAAGTTATATAACTAAGGTTACATTTTGGAACTTCCAAATGGAGTCACTTAGGCAAGGTTTTGTTTTGTTTTGTTTTTAAGTTGTCAATGGACTTTATTTATATGGGATGCTGAGAATTGAACCCAGTGTCTTACAAATGCTAGGTAAGTGCTGTACCACTTAGCCACAACTCCAGCCAAAGGCTAAATTCTTTTAAGTACAGTCAGGATAACTTAACATTATTTATCCTATTATCTAATCTTGTCTTATCTATTAATATCCTCCATTTTATAGGGTGCTTATTGGGCTGATCCATAATCTAAGTTGGGCTATAACAATTAAAGAAAGCATCAAAAATATAATGTGTGTAGGAATAAATTTTACAAACCTCATTCAAGAAAGCAGGGCTAGTGGGAGTCACTGCACAGTTGCGGGTGTGCCTATTGATGAGGTCCCCTTGGAGCTTCTGTTAGAGGTGCCTGGGCTGCAGGGAGTATCTGGGAAGAATGGAAGAACTTGACCAAGTCCCACAGCTGGACGTGCCTGCTGGTCCTCCCTCTGCTTCCTGTTTGGATGCAATGTCCTTCTGATCCTCCTTCTGACCTTGTCCTCCTTCATGTCCAGAGTGCTGCAGAATGATGCAGAGCCAGAGCCGCACATGAGGGCAGAGATCCAGGATATGAAGCAAGAGTTCTCCACGGTCAACAAGATGGATGAGTTTGCCAGATATGCCAGGCTGGAATGGAAGATCAACAAGATGGTGGACCAGCTCAAGACTTATGTGAAAGCACGGACTGCTCAACTAGCCAAGATAAAATAATTTTTAAGTGTTGCTTTCTATACATTGCAAGCTACCTTGATGATGTCACTCATTTGGAAGTATTATTCTGCCCCTGTGACTGTTGTGCTGAGGAAATGGATAACACCACTAGACCACCTGGTAGCCTTCCCTGCTAGAACAGCAGGTGGTGTTGGAATTACTAGTTGGATTTTAGTCTGTAACAAGTTGTGGTGACCCCTTGTACTTTACCCTTTCATTGGAAAAGAAAGATGAATGCCACTGTGGGATTTTGTTGTTGTTGTTAAACTGGGGGTTGAACTCAAAGGTTCTTTACCACCTAACCCCAGCCACAGTCCTTTTTATTTTTAATTTTGAGACAGGTTCTTGGTAAGTTGCCTAGCCTGACCTCAAGCTTACCATCCTCATACCTCTTCCTCCTGAGTTTTTGAGTTACACTTGTGCCCCACCACACCTATCCCAGCTATTATGACTTCTAAAATGATTCTCTTATTAGGTTAAAAGTCTGATTGCTGCTTAAAAATACAAAACAAAAAAACCCAAAGTACATAGGGTAGTTTTGTATTGAATATGTTCTTGGGCTTTATGTGAGATTCTTGTAAGAATCCCAGTATTCTACAGTAATCTACAGTAACACCAGATTTGAAACAGGATGGGGGTCTACATGCCTTACTCCTGATTTGCTCTATTGGCACATTGTGGTCCTGTTGCCAACTGGAAAGTCAAAAATTTCTAAAAACTTGAATTCTTTTAAAAACATTTTAATTTATATATTTTTTAGTTGTAGATGGTGCTGAGGATAGAACCCAGTGCCTCACTCATGCTAGGCAAGTGCTCTACCACTGAGATACAACTGCAGCCCAAACTTAAGTACTTTTATATCTATTTTAGAAAGTAGCTTAATTTTATTACAACTACTAGAACTTGAACATTTGGTTTATTGTCTCATGTAGTAAAATTGAAAGAATAACACTAATTGACAGTGTGTGTTCTTTGTGTCTAAACTCATTAGTTGGATGAACATTTCTATAGTGTATATCATCTACTTATTTGCAACTGTTAGTTTTTCATTACAGTGTTTTATAAATGTACTGATGAGACCATAATGCATTGTTTTGTGATTGAATTGTTTTGTATTGAAAGCATTTCAAATTAAGTATGTTTTATAAACATTTAATATTTCTGCTGTATAGATTGGAATGAATTTGAAAAACAAAATAGGGAATCTGATTAAATTAATTTGAATTGATACTTATTTGACTTCTAACATGTAATCACATGACTCAACATTTTACTCTTCATTGTGTCAGAAGACGTGTCTATGTTTTCATTCATATTTTCACTTTTACAATTTTATGAATACTTATATTTCCTGATATACATATTCAGTCTTTACCCCTAATCCTAACACAAACAAGGATTATATTAATCCTTATTTTACCTCTATATGTAAACCAAATTACATATAGAGACAGGATTGTTTAGCACCTTGCTGCTGCTGGGGCTGTCTTGAAACTCATAATCCTCCCATTTCAGCCTTCAGAGTGGCTGGAATTACAGGTGTTCACCATGGTGACTGGCAAGAATATGAATTTTAAAGTGTATTCTGACTTCTATTTTCAATTATCAATGTTAAATTTGCATTTGTATTATGCTACATCTTTTATGGGATATGTATCCTTGCATTCCCATCATTACAAAATGTGAAATTACATGGCTCACTTTTTAATTCTTCCTTGTATTACTACATGTATGTTTTTGTAAATAATTTCATAGGTGTATTGTTAGAAATATTCATATTTCCACAAACACTTGCTAATTATAACCCTAACTCAAACCAACATTTTATGCAAACACTTAACTTATCTCAATTACTAAACCAAATTTTATTAAAAGCATGTAAACTATGATAAATTTTACGTGTATTTTAACTTATATGTTCAATTATCAATATTAAATTTGCATATATACTGGTATATATTGTTTATAGGATATATTCTTCATCCCCATGTTTACCAAATTTGTAATCACATGACTTACATTTTACTCATGCCTGTGTCACAACATGTGTGTTTATATATGTTATGAAACATAATTTCACAGTATATTCTTATGAATATTGATATTTCCCAATTCAAATATTCATTTTTTCACTAAAACCTTAACACAATCCAAAATTTTATATTGATCCTTATATTACTTCTATAAGAAAGGAAAATTTTACTTCAACCTTTATACACCAATAAGAATTTTAGAGTGTACTTTGACTTCTATTTTCAATTTTCAGTAATAAATTTACATACATATCACTATATCATTTATAGGGTATCTATTTCTAACTCCATATTTACAAAATGTCTAATCACATTATTTACAAAACACTCTCCCTTGTGTCAGGACATGTATCTTTTATGTTTTTTTTTTACATATTTTTACATGTCAGTCATGTGAATACAGATATTTTCCAGCATATTTGTCCATTCTATATCCTAATCCTAACTCAAACCAAAATTTATATTGCCTTTACATTATCTCTATATCTAAGTCAAATTTGACTTGAATCAAAATACACCAATATAAATTTTAAATTGTATTTTGACTTCCATTTTTAATTATCAAATTTAAATCTGCTTATATATTAATATATATCATTTATAGTATATATCCTCCAATCAACCTATATACAGGAAGTGTAGTCATATGACTGATATTTTACACTTCTCTGTGTCACAACATGTATATTTATATATGTTTTGTACATATTTTCATGTACATTCTTAGGACTATTGATATTTCCACATATACATGCTAATTTTTTAATCCTAACATTAACTCAAAACCAAAATTTCATACTAACCCTAACCTTACCTCTACATATTAACCAATTTTTATATAAATCCATGTACACCTATATCAATATTAAAGGGTATTTTTACTTCTAACTCAATTTTCAATATCTAATATACATATTTTATAACAATAAATCCTTTATAGTATATATCATTTCATTTCCCATATTTATAAAATATGTAAACACATGACTCACATTTTATTATTCCCTTTGTCAGAACATGTATGTATCTGTTTTCATACAGAATTTCACGTGTACATTCTAATGAATATTCATATATCCTCAAATGTATGTTAATTCTTTAACCCTAACTTAAAAACATTTTACATAAAAACTTACCTTACCTCAGTACTTAAACCAAATTTTATTTAAAATCTTGTATAACAATATGAAATTTTATGTGTATTTCACATATGTAATCATAATATGTATCAATATTAAATTTGCATTTATATTACTACCCATATTTTATGAGATATATTCTTGCATCGCCATATTTACAGAACTTTTAATCACTTGACTAACATTTGACTCTTTCCTGTGTCACAACCTGCATGCTTATATATGTTATTATACATATCACAACACATACATTTTTATGAATATTGATATTTCCTGAGCACCGCATTGGCCAGAACTCCAGTCCTCCCACAAGTTGAAGCCAGGAGGGCTCTGACAACTCCCTTGGTTGGCTCCAAACAGCAAAAGTTGTGCATGGACCCCAACCTCAAGCGCTACTGCAGGGGAGGGGGGGATGACACAACATTCCTGCACTGCCTCCTACACTCTGGCCCAGACAAGGAACCGGCACCCTACGCCACCTCCTGGGCAAGTTCTGCAGCGCCCCCTCCTGCAACACAAGCCATCCTCCCGGGAACTCTGCTTCCAGCTCACCCTCCCTGCACACCACATGGCCCCACCTCTATATTGTTGGGCACAGCCCTGCTGTCAACTCATAAGTGAATGCATGATGCGCACACGCACGAACGCAAGACGCGCGCACGCTCGACTCACGCACGCACGCACGTACGCACGCATGCACAGACGCACTGCGAACTACTTCTGCGCAGTGGGTTTCCTGAGGCCTAGAAGTTTCAGGCAGATTGTGGAGAAGCACGTGTCTTCAAGTAGCTGAGGACCTACCTTCCGAAGGCTGCCTGGCCTGCTCTGCTCCTTGCCAAGAAGCTTTGTCGCCCTCTGGGATGAAGTCCCTTCCGGCTTTCCACTTTGCGGTTCCTGGTGAGGATGTGAGGCTTCCCACAAAGGCAGCCTGGCGCTCACCACTGTGCTCCTGTTGGACATTGTGGATCCCGGCGGAGAGCCTCAGGTAGGGAGGGCACCAGTGTGTCCAGCAGTTTGTGGGGTGCAGCACTGGCTGGAGCGGCGTCATGGGACCAGAGCTGGGTAAGTAATGCATGGAGAAGAGGCAAAGTGTGTCTCTCTCCCTGTAAGGAGGTTCATGGATGCGCCGATCCTGCTGAGTCCTGTTTGGGATAGGAACCTTGCTGGATAGTTCTTAGGGAACAAGGAGCAGGGTGGGGTAGGAGGTGGGAGGGGTAGGAGGTGGGTGAGGTAGGAGCTCTGTGGGGTAGGAGCTGGGTGGGATAATGGAGGGGAGGGGATGCCCTGTGCTGTCCCTGAGAGGCAGTGACTGAAGGGGTGACCATGCTGAGGCTTGTGGGGGAAGGGTCCTGGCTGGAGATCTTAGGGGACCTGAGCTGGGTGGGGTAGTGTCTGGGGAGGAGGCTCACTGTGCCTGTTGCCACTAGGCATTCATTACCTGGTAACATTCCTGGGCAAAGCCCCACCCTCCACCCACAAGCGAGTGCATGGGGCACACAAGCTTGGGCGGGCATATTGCAAACTGTTTCTGTGCTTTGAGTTTCCAGGCATCCAGAAGTGACCAGTAGACAGTGGAGAAGCATGTTCCTCAAGTACCTGAGATCCTTCCTGCTGAACTTGGGAGCAGAGCTTAGGTATGGAGACCTCCAGTGTCCTCAGCAATGTGTGGCATATGGCCCTGGCTGGAGAGGTGTTGGGGGTCCAGACTGGATGGGGTAGGTGCTAGGTGTGGTAGTGTGTGAGGAGGGGGCACGCTGTTTCTGTAAAGTGGTGCCTGGAGAGGATGCTCATGCTGAGGCCTTTTGGGGGCACCGCCCTGGCTGAAGAGGCTTCAGGGGAACAGAGCTGGGTGAGGTAGTTGGTGGGGAGGGGGCACACTGTGTTTGTACCTGTGAGGAGATGCCTGGAGGGGGCGCTCTTGCTGAGGCCTGTGGGTACAAGGCCCTCACTGAAGAGGTGTTAGGGCACAAGGAACTGGATGGGGTAGTACATGGGGAGGGTACTTGCTGTGCCTGTCGCTGCAATGCAATGCCTACAGTGGGTGCTTGTGCTGAGGCCTGTGGGGGTGCAGTCCTGGCTGGAGAGTTATTGGGAGACCAGAGCTGAATGGGGTGGAGCTTGGTGGGGTAGGAACTTTTGTGGGGAGAGGTGCACTGTGCCTGTTCTTGCTAGGGGGTAGCTGGAGGGGGCAGTCGTCCTGAGGCTTGTAGGGGCACAACCCTGGCTGGAGAGGTCTTAGGGGACAAGAGCTGGGTGAGGTAGTACCTTGGGAGGGCTGAACTGTTTCTATAACTGTGAGGTAGGGCCTGGGAACATCCCTGCATCCCTGCACATAGCCCTGCCCTCGACACACATGTGCATGCAGTTTGCACACATTCACTGATTCATGCAGGGACTTATCCCAAACTGCGTCTGCACAGTGGATTTCTGGGCAGCCTAAAAGTGTAATGCAGATTGTGGAGAAGCTGGGGCCTTCAAATCACAGAGATCCTTTCTACTGATGGCTGCCTGGGCTTCTCCAGTCTTGCCCCTAGACTATGTCACCCTCTGGGAAGGTGTCCTTGCCGTCCTTTCTCATTCATGGGTGAGGATGTTGGGCCTCCCACAGGGGCAGCATGGCCCTCATCACCACCTCCTGTTGGTCTTTGTGGACTTATGAGGACAGTCTCAGGTAGGGAGGACTCCAGTGTCCCCAGTGGTATGTGGCATATGGCCCTGAGAGGAGAGGTTTTAGAGGACCGGAGCTGGGTGGTGAAGGAGTTCGGTGGGTAATGTGTGGTGATGGGGCACACTGTGCCTGTCTCTGGGAGGCAGTTACTTGAGGGGGTGCTTATGCTGAGGCCTGGGGACGGGCGCAGCCCTGGCTGGAGAGGCATTGGGGACTGGAGCTGGATGAGTTAGAGCTGGGTGGGGTAGTGTGTGTGGAGGGGGCATGCTGTGCTGGCCCCTCTGAGGTGGTTCCTGGAGAGGAGCCTCTTTCTGAGGCCTGTGGGGGGTTGGACCCTTGCAGGAGAGGTGTCCTGGGACCAGAGGCTAGGTGGGGTAGTGTGTGGGGAGGGGGCACTCAGTGCCTGTGGCTGCAAGGTGATGACTGGGGCAGACACACGTCGTGAGGCCTCTGGGGGCTCATCCCTGGCTGGAGAGGTGCAGGGGGACTGGCAGCTAGGTGGGGTAGTGGGTGCCTGCTGTGCGGGAGTGCCTGGAGGGGGCACTAGTGCTAATAAGGCCTGTTGAGGTGGGGAAGTGGGGCATAGGAGTTAGTGTGCTGTTCCTGGGTGCTCTTGGCAGGAGCTGAGTGGGTGTGGCAGAGGTTGCAGGGCAGTGGGGCAGAGGCACTTGGGTGCTGTTCCTGGGTGCTCCTGGAGGCAGCTGAGTTTGTGTGGTGGAGGTTTTAGGGCCGGTACCTGGCTTCAGTAGTGGGACCTTGTTGGGGGAGTAAGTGTGAAGGGAAACTTTGGTTGGGGGCTGGCCTGAATGGGAGGATGTTAAAGGGAGAAAGCGGAACACCTGGTTTAAATGGGAGTACACATGTATCATTTGTAAAGCTGTGTGTATGGTGTATCATTTTAAAAGCTGTGTTCTCAACTTTATCTGCCAGTGTTTTCTTTTGTTTGTCCCCCCAAAAGAGTAAATTGCAAGTTTTCAGTGTAAGTCTATTCTCTACATTCTGTACATATAATTTATATGTTTTTCTTGTACCTTATATTTTATTACAGTTAGGTGATTTGTAATGATTCATTGTTTATACATCAATGACTTTCATATTTTAAATCAATCATTTTTATGGAAACCATTTTTGTAAGTCCTCATTTACTTTGCTTTTTAGTTCACTATTTCCCAGTAAGTACAATTACTCATCCATTGGCATTTCCCTTTTTGCTGTGCAAAGGGTATATTCATTCTGAAATACTTTGATGTGTATTTGGTCCAGTGTGTGTTACTCAAGCTTCATGGAAATTTAATTATCAGTTGTTTTTGTCTTAAAATGGGAGATAAACTGTAGTTGAAATGGTCAGGTTTTTAAGGCATTTGTCTTCTGGTAACATTTTGCTCTGTTGAGACATGCATTTTGTAAGTACATGTCTTTATAATAACACACATATTTCATGTCAATATTTTTGTTCATAGAACCAGTTTTAGTAAAAAAAGGTTTTCTATTTTTTCACTTCATCATTCGATATGTTTGAGCCTCTGTTCATGTTCTATAGGTGGGAATTTATTATGATCACCATTCTGATAAAAGAAGCTGGTAGCAAAGTTAGGGTTAATTTTTATTTTTACCACAAGGTCATTTGTCATAACGAGGTTTTACTTAGGGGTTTTACAAGTTAGCATCAAAGTAGGCAATTAAGAATATTAACATTAACCAGCACTATTATAATTAATTCTTTTTTACTTTTGGGATTTCACAGTGGGACTGAGAATATATGAGGAGTATCATTTCTTAGAAGTATTTTTAAGTGTAGCAGATGCAACCAAGCTTACATATTTCCATTAAAATATGTATCCCTGAATTCCTGGGCTGGGGTTGTGGCTACACCTCAACATATATATATATGTGTGTGTGTGTGTGTGTGTATGCTTTGAAATCCTGTCACTTTTGATTTTCAATTATGTAGAACACCTTTCTGAGTGTTGATTATATTTGTATAAGTTCATTTCATAGTTTTTGCTATTTAGAATACCTCCAAATGCAAATGAGGGCTCTCATGAGGAAACTAAATGTGTAAATTTTGGTTTCCCACGGCAGTTCTATGACATATCCCAGGGCCTCCAAGCCCCAGCTAGTGGTTTGGTTTAGAATGATGATGGTATAAGTGGAGAAAAGGGATGCATACTTGATTGTTTTATTTGTTCATATGAGTTATAATTGAGAATAAAATGTAGTTTGACATACATAAATGGAGTATAACTTCTCATTCTTTTGGTTGTACATGATGTAGATTCACACTGGTCATGTAATAATATATGTATATAGGTTAATAATGTCTAATTCATTCCACTCTTCTTCCTACCCTCTTACCCTCCTCCACCCCCTTCACTCCCCTCTGCCTTATCCAAATCACCTGTATTCTTCCCTAGAGGGCATCCTCCTATCTCAGTCTCTAAACTCATGGACATTACAGGTGTGTACCACAGTGCCTGGCTTTTCTTCTCATTTATTCTGACGTCCCAGGCAATATTTCTTCTCTCAAAATTTATATTGTTTAACACCTCATAAGTACATATTAGTATGTACAATGTAATTACTTTGATTCCTGGGTGATATCTATCTCAACTTTTGTCATTTTTTATTGTAAATATATTTTAAATATCCTCCTTTCTACCTAGTTTCAGTTAGTCAATGCTATATTCACCCTCCTCTGCCATAGAACACAAGAACTTATTCATCCTAACTGTAATGGTGTTCTGGTTGACCAATCTCTCTCCATCCTCCCACCCTCTACACTCTTCCCAGCTTCTGGTAACAACTATTCTCTCAACATCTATGAGATTGACTTTTGTAGAATTCACATATAAGTGGAATCAGGTAATATTTGTTTTTCTGTGCCTGGATTATTTTATTTAACTTAATGTCCTCCATGTTTATCTCTGTGGTTGTGTATGACAGGACTTCTTTTAATTCTGTGGTCAAATAATATTTCTTTGTATATATCACATTTTCTTTATCCATTTGTCAGTTTATGGGCACATCTGTTGTTTTCATTTCCTGGCTATTATGAACAGTGCTGCAATCACTAGGGTAGTGCAGGTGTTTCTTTGCCATGCTCATTTCATTCCTTTTTGTGTACCCCCAATAGTGGAATTTCAAGATTATGTGGTAGCTCTATTTTTAGTTTTTGGAGGACTCTCCATACTTTCTTCTATAATAACTGAACTAACTACATTCCAACCATCACACTCTTCAAAAATGGTTTTTGTGTCTTGCTTACCACATTTATCCCAATATTTCCCTAATATTATGGCTTTCCAAGTATGAAAATATCTACATAGCCAAGCCGTTATCTCACTGTCCTCAATACTGTCATGTAAATAAAAAGTTTTTACAACTGTTTCTCAAACACACAATGACAGTTTCTGTCTGGAACTTTACTAGATTTTCATGCAACAATATCTTTGACTTTCTCAATAATTTACATAGTTTATTCCAGTATACTTAATTTTAAGTGTTTACTGTGTTATTATAAAATTGATTTGTCATTTTTACTTTACCATATTTGTTAATAGTACCTCAATTTTACCTTTATATCCCAAGGGATTGAATCTAGGGCCTTGTGCATGTGAGGAAAGCACCCTACCAACTGAGCTATATCCCCAGCCACAGACTATATTATAAAAATGGAGAATTTCATAGATACCATTGAATTTATGTATTGAGATGCAAGAATAAATAAAATAGCCACGAGTCATGAATAAAGAATAATTTGAGATTATTCAAAAATAATATCAATAATGATGATATAAATTAAGATATTACTAATAATTAAAATGTCTATTTTTCTAGCACTTAAGAAAAATAATCAACCTAGTCATATATATCCATGTAAGGTCTAAAAATATTTGGCTTTTATTTGGTGCTAAAGTTAAGAAAAGTCACACATCACTATTGCTGCATTATTTATTTATTTTTTTCTTTTCCTTTCCCATAAACACACTCTTTTTTTTATTGGTTGTTCAAAACATTACAAAGCTCTTGACATATCATATTTCATACATTAGATTCAAGTTGGTTATGAACTCCCAATTTTACCCCAAATACAGATTGCAGAATCACATCGGTTACACATCCACATTTTTACATAATGCCCTATTAGTAACTGTTGTATTCTGCTACCTTTCCTATCCTCTACTATCCCCCCTCCCCTCCCCTCCCATCTTCTCTCTCTACCCCATCTACTGTAATTCATTTCTCTCCTTGATTATTTTCCCATCCCCCTCACAACCTCTTATATGAAATTTTGTATAACCATGCGGGTCTCCCTCCATTACCATGCAATTTCCCTTTTCTCTCCCTTTCCCTCCCACCTCATGTCTCTGTTTAATGTTAATCTTTTCTTCCTGCTCTTCCTCCCTGCTCTGTTCTTAGGTGCTCTCATTATATCAAAGAAGACATTTGGTATTTGTTTTTTAGGGATTGGCTAGCTTCACTAAGTATAATCTGCTCTAGAGCTATCCATTTCCCTGCAAATTCCATGATTTTGTCATTTTTTTAGTGCTGCGTAATACTCCATGGTGTATAAATGCCACATTTCTTTAATCCATTCATCTATTGAAGGGCATCTGGGTTGGTTCCACAGTCTAGCAATTGTGAATTGTGCTGCTATGAACATCGATGTGGCAGTATCCCTGTAGTACGCTCTTTTAAGGTCTTCAGGGAATAGTCCGAGAAGGGCAAAAGCTGGGTCAAATGGTGGTCCCATTCCCAGCTTTCCCAGGAATCTCCATACTGCTTTCCAAATTGGCCGCACCAGTTTGCAGTCCCACCAGCAATGTGCAAGAGTACCCTTTTCCCCTCATCCTCGCCAGCACTTGTTGTTGTTTGACTTCATAATGGCTGCCAATCTTACTGGAGTGAGATGGTATCTTAGGGTGGTTTTGATTTGCATTTCTCTGACTGCTAGAGATGGTGAGCATTTTTTCATGTACTTGTTGATTGATTGTATGTCCTCCTCTGAGAAGTGTCTGTTCAGGTCCTTGGCCCATTTGTTGATTGGGTTATTTGTTATCTTATTGTCTAATTTTTTGAGTTCTTTGTATACTCTGGATATTAGGGCTCTGTCTGAAGTGTGAGGAGTAAAGATTTGTTCCCAGGATGTAGGCTCCCTATTTACCTCTCTTATTGTTTCTCTTGCTGAGAAAAAAACTTTTCAGTTTAAGTAAGTCCCATTTGTTGATTCTTGTTATTAACTCTTGTGCTATGGGTGTCCTATTAAGGAATTTGGAGCCCGACCCCACAATATGTAGATCGGAGCCAACTTTTTCTTCTATCAGACGCAGAGTCTCTGATTTGATATCTAGCTCCTTGATCCACTTTGAGTTAACTTTTGTGCATGGCGAGAGGAGGGGATTCAGTTTCATTTTGTTGCATATGGATTTCCAGTTTTCCCAGCACCATTTGTTGAAGATGCTATCCTTCCTCCATTGCATGCTTTTAGCTCCTTTATCAAATATAAGATAGTTGTAGCTTTGTGGATTAGTCTCTGTGTCCTCTATTCTGTACCATTGGTCCACCCGCCTGTTTTGGTACCAGTACCATGCTGTTTTTGTTACTATTGCTCTGTAATATAGTTTGAAATCTGGTATCGCTATACCGCCTGATTCACACTTCCTGCTTAGAATTGCTTTTGCTATTCTGGGTCTTTTATTTTTCCATATGAATTTCATGATTGCTTTATCTATTTCGACAAGAAATGCCGTTGGGATTTTGATTGGCATTGCATTAAACCTATAAAGAACTTTTGGTAATATTGCCTGCCATTTTGATGATGTTAGTTCTGCTTATCCATGAACAGGGTATATTTTTCCATCTTCTAAGATCTTCTTCTACTTCTTTTTTTAGGGTTCTGTAGTTTTCATTGTATAAATCTTTCACCTCTTTTGTTAGGTTGATTCCCAAGTATTTTTTTTTTTTTTGAGGATATTGTGAATGAAGTGTTTTTCCTCATTTCCGTTTCAGAAGTTTTGTCACTGATATACAGAAATGCCTTTGATTTATGCATGTTGATTTTATATCCTGCCACTTTGCTGGATTCATTTATTAGTTCTAGTAGTTTTTTTGTAGACTCTTTTGGGTCTTCTAGGTATAGAATCATGTTTTCCGCAAATAGTGATAATTTAAGTTCTTCTTTTCCTATTTTTATGCCTTTAATTTCTTTCGTCTGTCTAATTGCTCTGGCCAGTGTTTCGAGAACTATATTGAATAGAAGTGGTGATAGAGGACATCCCTGTCTTGTTCCAGATTTTAGAGGGAATGCCTTCAATTTTTCTTCATTCAGAATGATGCTAGCCTGAGGCTTAGCATAGATAGCTTTTACAATGTCAAGGTAAGTTCCTGTTATCCCTAGTTTTTCTAATGTTTTGAACATAAAGGGATGCTGTACTTTGTCGAATGCTTTTTCTGCGTCTATCGAGATGATCATATGGTTCTTATCTTTAAGTCTATTGATGTGATGAATAACATTTATTGATTTCCGTATATTGTACCATCCTTGCATCCCAGGGATGAATCCTACTTGATTATGGTGCACAATTTTTTTGATGTGCCTTTGGTTTCAATGAAGTTATCTCCTCCGCCCGGGACGTCAGTTCTCTGCCATGGTGGTATCCCATGCAAATGGTGACCGTTCGTTCCCTTTGCTGGGTGACCAATGCAAACTCTCCACATCGCGGGACTCGATGTCGGCCATGGAGGGCTGCTGCATTATTTAAATAAAATTCTTTTTGTTAATCTTTTCTTTTTTGCTGGCATTGTAAGGATTTCTAGTAGACATAATGTATTAATTTATTGAGGTATTCTGCTTAACTTTCATCATAGACTCCTCAAGGTTTACATTTAATATGTAAAAATATTTTGACATGCATAATCTATTTTTATTTCATCAACACTTTTTCTTAAGTTATGTATTTATGAACCACATAAACAAAAATATTCTACAAAGGTGATAACAAAATGAAGAGAAGTAAAACAATTCCATTAAACATATAATAATCTATGTTTACCATTGAGCATCAAATTTTTAAATTATCATATCTTGGCATTTTTCCCTTTATTTCCTAACACAAATTATATTTTTCAATACATCTTATACAAAAACCCTTTATTTCTTATTAATAATGTTTTCCAGCTAAAGCAGAATTTTCTGAATATTTCTGTGTGTGTGTATGTTTGTGTGCATAAACGTGTATGACTGTGTGTGTGTGTGTGTGTGTGTGTGTATGTATAGAGAGAGAGAGGGGAGAGAGAAGGACAGAAAGACTTTTTATGTTAGGTAAATATATTTGTATTTGTATGGAAACTCTGGTATAATTTTGCTATAAAATTTGAACTTAAAAATGAAGTATCTGATATAAATAGTTTATAAACAGAAAAATGAAATATCTGATAATAAACAGAAAAATGAAAATTGAAAAAGTATTATCTGCTGGTACATTCTTTATTTTGTAATTGATCTTTTAATATCAGATATTGATCAGATAATATCAGTACACAGTGAGACTAATTATTTGGGAAGATCATCAATATTAAATGCATTTGAGAAGTCCAAAATAAGAGCTATATTTCCATTTTGTTTTTCTTTTATTAGTTTTATCTTAGTTTTTTTCACTCTTTGCAAAGTATAAACTATCACCACCTCCTTTTCTCATATACTATAGCTACATAAATAAATTGTTTAGAAAATTTATAATGTGTTCTCCAGTATGTTACATGATCTTTAAAGTTTGAGACAAATGTTTTCAACTCTTTGTATGTTTTTTACATTGTGATTTTTTTTCATTTTATTAGAATACATGTAATGGGAGGTAATATCTCTATATTTCAATGTTGAAATTTTTAAAGGTCTTAATCACAGTACTTGTTGTAATACAGAGTTATATACATACCAGAGAATAACATTAATTTGAAAATATAGGACATAATGACAATTAAACAGGAGGATTGCAAGTTCAAGGGCAGCCTCGGCAACTCTGTGAGATCCTTTCTCAAAAATGGTTTCATCTGCTTCACTGAAATAAAATGTTGGGGATCTTGCTCAGTGGTAGTGCATCCCTGGGTTCAATCTCCAGTGTTAGAAAATAAATGAATAAAAATAAATGAAAAAAAGAACCAATTAGTTGATAACAATTTCATGAAATGAATGTGTATTTTATAAGATAACACATTAAAGGTTGTTTTTTTTATTTAGGTAGAACAAACAAAAAGATGAGGTTATTTTGTCCTAATCATAATATTTATGACTTATGGGATTTATTTTGATAATTTTAAATTACTGAAAAATTGGTATGTTACTTTAGTTATTTATATTTCTTTTTGTTAATAACTAGTTGTCAGCTAGTTATATCTAGTGTATAGTGGGCATGGTTTGGCCACCATTCTTTGATGATATAAAACATTTAATCATAAATATGGCTTAAGAATCCTAATCTGGAGGCTTACTGAAGCTGGGGTGTGAGTGGCAAATAATGAACTATGAAAATAATAACAAGGACTTTGGAAAATGTTTATTTTTCTCTCTCTTTCTCTGATTGATATGAGTCTATCTATATGTTTATCCATTTATTTATTAACATGTTTGATTGGAGATTGAAAAGGCAATTTGATATTATTTCTTTTTATATGACAAGGGAGAAAAAGTCACCTTGTCCTCTACAAAGGACTCCAAGATGGGTGTTCTGTCATGACAAGTCATCAAGATTTGAACCATTTGCTATTTGGGAACTGAGGCAATTTACTTTTTTTTTCTGTTCCTATTTCTCTATCTAAAAGGTAGCAATAAATATAGCAGCTTGTTTATAATTTCCATTAGTTTTAAATAAATGACGTGGAGACAAGCTGCCATGTAGACAGTGCCCAACAAAAATAGCGGCGACTCTTGCCACTGTCATCTATCTTGTGGTCCCTTGTCGTCATATCACAACAGTGTTGAAGTGTCAGAGAGATTTAATCCCTGACAGTATCATTAATTTTCTGTGATCTAAATAGTGACAGCTAATCTTTCTGGGTTTGGTTTGTCATAAATCAGTTGGTGACGAATGTTTCCTTTTCCACACAGATGTTTGAAAAATTTAATGCATTGTTCATACACTGTTGGGTGACATTCTTGGAACACATTCAACTGCAGCTATTTGAAATGTTATTACTCAGAGCCCCTCCCCCAATTGTCTTCATGACACCTATCTTCTGTAGCTTTTCCTATTATTTTCACTTACATCAGAAATTTCTTTCTAAAAATATTCACTCTTGTCACATTACTTCAGATGTACCTTTAGGATAAAAATACAAACAAAAAAGAAACTAACATAAATATAGTGATAATGAATTCTTTTTGTTAGTTGATAAGCTAAACATATTATAGAAGTTCTCTAATTTAGTCCTTCCAGTGATTCTCAATATGGGTGATTGTTTTCCCAATTTTAACTGCTGAAGAGACTGGCAGAAGTAAGATGAATCATGTTTTAGTGGCATCATCTTCTCTTTGTTATTGAGACTTAATGAAGAATCTGTCAGTTATTTTCTCCTTGCAACTTAGAACTTAACATGCTTTTATGCACTGAAAATAAATACTAAAAATAAAAGAAATTCATGTTGCACATCTTTGTTAAGGGAATAGTATACTAAAAATCCTCAGTATCAGCAGTCAGATATAAGGTAAAAATAAAATTTTTAAAAATATCTGCATCAGTATTTCTGAGAATAATTTGAAAAAGTGATCTAAGGTATTTGAAAAAATGTTACAACACTTCACTGAAATAAATAGCACTGTTATTGTTTTTGAGAAAAAAATAAACACTCAGGATATTTTTAATTAAAAAATAAGTTATAAATTTAAGCTATAAAGGATAATACTTAAATAATTTAAATTTAACAAAAACATTTGTAAAGGATGCATAAGTGTGCATCAAGTATAACTATTCATAATAGAGATACCTGGAAAATAAAAATGAGTAGTTCTATAAAATATTTAACTGTATCATTATACTACAGTAAAGCATTATAGTGTGGACACAAGGTAGCAGGTCTATTATATCAGAATAAAAATGGATAACTAGAAAATTTCTAATTTTTTTGAAAATAAATCTAATAAATTAATTGTAGAACTTGAAATTTTTATACTATTAACTTCATTTCTAAAAATCTTGCCAGAAGTTACAGAAAAATACGTGTGACATCTTATGGATGAGTACATGCATTGTAAGTTAAACAGTAGAACACACTGGTGTTCAAGTTCTTACAGGAATGACATTAAGCACCTTGCAGCAGAAGAACAAGCTGTAGGTAAATTTTTCTCCATGACATTAACACCTGTTTCTTTAGTAGAACTGCATAAGCATCTCAATAAAGTTCAGAATGAATGCACATTTAATTAAGGATGACAGTAATTTTTATGTAGTTTTTTATCTGCCATCTTAGAAATGTAATTAATATATAATTTTCCTACAATAAATATAACATTAGAATTTCAACTATTTTGCAGAAATATTATTCCTGTCTCATCACAGTGAAAACTTTAGTAAACTTTGTATAATCCTTAAAACATTTTTATAAATATTATGCTAATTCAATATTAATAAGAGATCAGTCTAGTTTATATTTTTCCCTAAAAATGGCATTTTAAAACAAAAGTGCATATTTATACCTACTTCCATCTTATTTTCAGATGTGCATCTATAAGAAAAGGTGGATTTTTGTGAAAAGTAATAAAAATACTTTTTTTGTTAGCTTACAATGTATAATATGCAATTTTCAAAGAACACTGTGAATTATGTACACATTAAATACATATAATCATATATGTAAATATTTTAGTATATATATATATATATATATATATATATATACATATGTATATGTATACACAATATAAAGCAATGTTTTGATGTTCTAGAACAGAAGTATCTAGGGAGTTCTTTCAGATTTCCTTACACTAAATTCTAAATCGGCAAGCTAAAATGGATGTATTTCTCTCAATACAGCAAAACTAATAGAAATAAAGAAAACTATGATTTCTAAATTAATTTAAAAACTACCTGTTGTGTTACAAAATGGCAAGGTTGGGGCTGGGATTGTGGCTCAGCGGTAGAGCGCTCGCCTAGCATGGGCAGGACCTGGGTTCGATCCTCAGCACCACATAAAAATAAAGGCATTGTGTTGTGTCCATCTACACCTAATAAAATAAATATTTAAAAAAATAGCAAGGTACTAAAATTAGAATTCAAATTCATATCTGTATATATTTTCAAATATTTGAGCTCTTTTTATTTTTGCATGAGTCCAAAATAACAATGAAAATACCGAAATCCACACTGTACTAGCCAGAATTTTCACAATATCTAATTACATACTTATTCTATCCAGATTCCATGGTAACTCTTGGCAATAACTAAAAGTGTTTCTAGTAGTAGTAGTAATAGTAGGTAAATGTTATTTTTTTAAAATCCAAAATTATTTTTTCAATTTGTAATTTCTTTATGGTTTATTTATTATTTCTGCCCATGTGTGGTTAAGAGTTATGTGATAGAGCAGCCCTGAATGGGGCTATGTAAGTTTCCTGGAAGTTACATAACAAAATACCACAAACTGTGTAGCTAACAACAGACATTTATTCTCTCAATATTCTAGCTGTCAGAATCTGAAATCAAGGTGTGAGCAAGGCTGTGCTCCTTCTGAGACTCTGGATAAAATCCATCCATTCCTCTTCCTAGCTTTGGTGATAACCATTAATCCTCTTCAATTTTTGTCAGCTTGAAGCTGCCTCACTCCAATCTGCTTCTGTTCTCACAGGTCCCTTCGTTCCCATTATCTTATATATAAGTCCTTCAAGCATATTGTTTAAGGGGCAACATTAATTCCTTCATGTTTACTGCAAGTAATAAAAACATAATGGATTTTACCATCTTAGCCATTATTATAGACTGACAGATTAATTTTGTTCAAATTATAATTTAAAATAAACAACTTACAAGAGTGACAGGCTTATTGCGTATTTTATTTTACAGTCCCAAACTCTATTAAGTATCCCATTTTGTAATTCCATTTGAACATTCTTAAGTTAGATATGTAAATAGTTGTTTTGTATTAAAATATGCTGGTATTTTAAATCTATAATTTTCAGTTAGGAATAAATTTTCTTAAATGATACTTAAAAAATCAAATAGTAATTCCTTTAAAATAACATCTTAGCCATTTTAAGTGTGTAATAGAGTAATATTAACAATTCACATTGTTGGAACAACCTAGGTACTCTTTTAACAGATGAATCGATGAAGAAAGTATGGTATATATACACAATGGAATATTACTCAGCCTCAAGGAGAATGAACATATGGCATTTGCTTGTTAATTGATGGGACTGAAGCTGTCATGCTAAGTGATATAAACCAGTCTCAAAAAAAACAAAGGCCAAATGTTCTCTCTGAGATGTGGATGCTAACCCATAACAAGGGAGGGGAAGTATAGGAATTCACTGAATTGGACAAAAGGGAATGAAGGGAGGGGTGGGAAGAAGAAAAAGAGTAGAATGAATTGCACATGATTTTTGAATGTGTATATGAACACATGAGCAGTATACCTGCACAAGAATGGGATAAAAATTGGAATGGTTTGCACTCCATATATGCATAATATGTTAAAATACATCCTAGGGTCATGTGTATGTAAAACGAAACAAATTTAAAAAAGGAGAAATAATTTTATATAGGTTTTGTATTCAAATTAACATATTTTATGCTGTCAGTGATGAGAAATATAATAATGTTTTCTGATAAATAAAAAGAATCAGTATTTGCATATTTTCCTTTCCTAGAATATTTATATGATCATTTGCTTTTTTTGTTATACCATTCTTTTGTTTCCACTTGAAAGACTCCCTGTAGCAATTCCAAAAAGGAAGTCTAGTGGTAATTAACTCACTCAGCTTTTATTTTTTTGCCAAAAAAGTTGTTATTTTTTCTTAATTTTTAAAGGAAATTATTGCTGGTGCTCTCTTCTCAGTTGTTAAATTGTTTTTAGTTTGTGTGTGTGCATCCTTTTTCTTTGAAAAATTAATACATCATATCTGACCTAAAGTTTTCTTCCAAAAAATCTGCTGATGTTTTTCTGAAAGCTCCATCTTAGGAGATAAATCACTCTTCACTTCTTGTATTCAAAATTTTTTATTTTCATTTTATTTACTTACTTATTTATTTATTTTCCAGTTGCTGATAGACTTTATTTATTTATTTATATATGGTGCTGAGAATTGAACAGACTTTTATTTATTTATTCATATGAGGTGATGGGAATCAAACCCAGTGCCTCACACTTGCCAGGCAAGTGTGCTTCTGCTGAGCCACAGCCCCAACCATCAAAAATCTTTATTTTTAAATTTTGATAGTTACAATTTTCCTCACTTTGGGTCCTTTGTGGATTCATCTTAATTATTTTTCTTTGAGTTTCTTGAATTTGGGTATCCATTTTCTTTCTCAGAATTGAAAAAAAATGTCTTTTATTTTTTCAAATGAGTTCTACTCACCCTTCTCTTTCTCTTCTTTAGAGATACATGCAAAACACATATTTGTCCTTGTGATGTTGTGTCATAAGTCCCTTAGAGTTTCTTCACATTTAAAATTTTATATTTTTAATTTTCTTTTTGTTTCAATCAATAATTTCAAAAAGCCTGTATTTGAGTTCAATGAGTCACTCTTGTGCTTGATCAAGTCTGTTACTGAACACTTCAAGTAAATATTTTATTTCAATTATTGTTTTATTTAAATACTGTCATGTTGGCATTTTTACACTTTACATGCATTTTCCTGATTTTGTGTCATTTTTTAATATTTATTTTTTAGTTGTAGTTGGACACAATATCTTTATTTTATTTTTTTTATGTGGTGCTGAGGATTGAACCGAGGACTTCCTGTGTGCTAGGTGAGTGCTCTACCAATGAGCCACAATCTCAGCCATTTTGTGTAGTTTTCTGCTGTTCTCTGATAACACATGTAGGTAGTTTTACAAGGACTATTTTTCATTTCATGAAATTTTTCATAGACCTTCAAAGTCTTAGGATTGGTCTTTGTAGAGTTATCTCATTTGATTTATTTGTGTTTCTGTGTTTCTTCATGTGTCTTGTTATTTCTGTTATAATTTTTTGTTTTGTTTTTTCATTTGAAGAAACAGCTACCTCTTCCAGACTTTGTGAATCAGTTTTGTATGGGGGACAAGTTTCACAAATTAGCCAGAAATTTTGGAAGCCCCTTGGATCTTTTATGGGAGTGGTTCTTTTCCGGACTTGAAAAATGATTTCTGAATTAGGTTAGCTGGTTTGTATTCTCTTCCTCCCCCTGGTGTCTCATTGCTGTACAGTAGAGTCTAATGCTTAGACAATCCTTTTGAGCCCTCTCTCTGGTTCTCAGCCCAACTCAGGTATTGAAAGTAAGAAATTTCCTCATATGAGCCTTGAGACAAGTGAGACAAATCATTTCCTCAGACATCTGTCTCTCCCTAAACAACACCTATAATATTGGAAGCATATCCACCCTTCCTCCTAAGAAAGTAGTCATGAATTATGTTTGTCTTGCTGGGTTGGGCATGGGGTTGATAGCAAGTGAATGGAAATGGCCTTTTTTACCTCTTTAAATAAAACTGTGTATTCCTGGAATACCCCAATTTCATAACTGGCTTATGCAATGTTCTTATGGGATCATTGGACCATAATCTTTGTGTGTCAATATTTGTGAGGAAGTGAGGTCTGGGGCTTTATATTCTGAAAAATTTCAGACATCACTCAAGGAAAACATTTTTATTTAATAAAAAAGTCTATACTAGGCTATTCATATTATAATGTGACTTTCATTCAAGTATAATTTCTTAAATGTGAGCTACATTGTAGCATAACATTCATTTTACGGGAAAGCTTAAATACACTTCGGCCACTTTTATCTTATGACCCATTGAGTAACTACAAATAATAACATTTATGATATTTGTGGTATTGTTTAAATATCCTAAACATTTTGGGTTTTCAAGTTGCAATATTCTTGTAAAATATGTATTATTTAAATTATTTTTCAATGCTGAATAGCTGAATGTATCCAATTAAAGTCATATGCATTCTCCAAATTTATAATTCAATTTTCTCAAAAAAGTTTAGTCAAATAGTATTTTTTGTGAGCCCTGAAATAAGAGAATCTGATGAGCACACTTAAGATTTTTATATTTTAAGGTGTTAGATTATAAACCAAATCTGATTATAAACCAAATCAAATGATGTAGTCTGTTGGTAATGCTTTCCATTAAATTTTTAATTTGGTTTATTGATTCTTCAATTTCAAGAGTTTCCAAATTATCCTTCTTCAAAATCTATATCTCCTTCTTGACATGATCTTTCACTTCTAATATTTTCTCTCTGATTCCAATCCTTACCTCATTTTTTACCTTTTATGTCTTCTTATCTTTGAACTTTCTAAATTTATTCCTTGACATTTCCTACACTGCAGTATCAGTAGAGTCTATTGTTGAATCATTCTGTTTTGGATGTTTTCTTCTCTTGTTTTTTTCATATTGTTTATGTATCAACCCATCTATTCAAATGGATCTGAAACAGTGGGGTTTCTACTCTACCAGCTTTTAGTTATCCTGTAATTTTCCAGTGCCTCAGAGATTAAGGGAAGTCAAATAACTGCAAAAACCTATGCATATAACATATAGGATTAAATTAAGTACTTCGTTCCTATTATGACATGTACAATGTTGATTGACACAATAAATAGAAATTGTAGGGTCAGCAATTTCTATCATTAAAGATAGTAGTTAATCATGAATTATGTCCATCAAAAACTCAAACAATTGGTATTACCTATGACTTCCAGTGTTTTAACTGCTTCTGTTGCATTAGTGGTGGGGTCTGACATTATACAAACTAACCAGTGGTAAGAGAAGTTAAAAATAGAGATAATTAAGAGTAAAGAAGAATATATTAGGGAGACAAAGACTTGCGATTTCAAAATAGGGCTGATCCATAGACAACATATTGTTCATTATTTATGAGGGGGAAGAGAAGAAATAAAAGTAAAAGAAAAATTAGAGGAAGAGTGAAAGAGAGAACAATGAGTCTGGCTTCTGTTGGTTTAACATCTATTTATTTATAGATTTTTAAATTACTGCATTATAGACATACACAACATTGAAATTCTCCATGCTTTATTCATAGATGTACAAAGAGAGTTTAGTTTGTTTCATTCTACTGTTCATCCCTCTGTTTGTCCTCCATGCCTTCCATGTAACCCCTTCCACAGATATCTCTGCTATTTTTGTTGAATGCCCTCTTTTCCATTATGTGGTCGAGTATTTACATATGAGGGGAAATATTTGACCTTTGGCTTCCTGAGTATGGCTTATTTCACTTAGATTTGTGTTCTCATTTCATCAATTTTCCACCTAGTGCCATAATTTAATTCTTCTTAATGACGAAGTAAAACTTCATTGTGTATATACACCATGTATTCTTTATCCATGAGTCTGTTGATGGGTTTGATGGCTGGTTCTGTAATTAGGTTATTATGAATTGTGTTGCTATAAGCACTGATGTGCCTGTGTTTCTATAGTATGCTGATTTCAGATATTTGGGTATATACCAAGGAATGAGACAACTGGGTCAGATGGTAGTTCTATTCCAAGTTTTGAAAGGGCTATTCATCCAGTTTTCAAGTACTAATTTGAAGTCCTACCAACACTGCATTTCCCCATGAATTATTCTTTTTTTCTTTTTTAAAATTATTTTCAGGTGTATGTACAGTAAAGTGTATTTTGACATATTATACATACATGTACTATAAATTTCCATTCTTGTGCTATATATACTGTAGAGTTAAACAGGTTGTGTAATTCATATAAGTACATAGGAAAGTTATGTCTGTTTCATTCTACTATTTTTCCTATTCCCATCCTCTCCTTTCCCTTCATCCTTCTATGTCTAATCCAATAAACTTTATTCTTCCTTTCCCCCCAAATGTTCTGTCTGATATGTGGGTCTCTGCACAATATTCTTGATAATTGATATTTTGAGTGGAGTGAGATAAAATCTCCATGCAGTTTTTTTTTGAATCTAATAGTTTTATTGAAGTATAGGGAAAGAGCAAGGACATTATAACAGACTTTCTCTTCCTTGTAGTTTTGATTGTCATTTCCCTGATTCCTAAAGATGTTTTATGTATATTTACACACACACACACACACACACACACACACCACTTGTATTTTTTTCTTTTAAGCAATGTCTGTTTTAGATTTTGTGCCTGTTTCGTTTAGTAATTGGGGTTTAATATTTTTAGGTTTTTTAATTATTCTGTATATTAATTTCCTGAGGAACAGATGAAAATATTTTATCACATTGGTAAGCTCTTTGTTTACATTCTTGTTTCCTTTGTTGTGCAGAAGTTTTGAAATTTGATTTCATCTCATTTATTGACTGTTAGTTTTATTTTGTGTGCTTTAGAGGTCTTGTTAAGTTGATGATTTTGTCAATATGTTGGAGTGTTGGGCCACATTTTCTTTAAGCAACTGTAGAGTTTCTGGTTTAATTCCTAGGTCTTTGATACACTTGGAATTGGCTTTTATGCAGGGTGATAGGGATCAAGTTTTATGTTTTTCACATATGAATATCTAGTATTCATAGCACCACTTGTTAAAGTGTTTCTGTTTTCTTCAACATATATTTTTGGCCCCTTTGTCGCATATCAGGTCACTTTATCTATGTGGGTTTGTCTGTGTTTTCTGTTCCATTCATCTTCAGGTCTGTTTTGGTGCCAATGTAATGCTGTTTTTTTTTTTTTTTTTTTTTTAGTAAAGCTCTGTGATATAATTGGATATCTGGTACTGTGAAGATCTCAGCATCACTCTTCTGGTTCAGGATACATTTGGATGTTCTATGTCACTTCTGTGTCAAAATGAATTTGAGAAATGTGTTTTGTCTGTGTGTTATGAAGAATGTCTGTGTTGTGAAGGATGTCATTGATATTTTGATTGGGATTGTACTGAGTCTGTTCACTGGTTAAGGTAGTATGACCATTGGGATAATATTAATTTTGCTTTTTCAAGAATATTGAAAGTATTTCCAGTTCTTAAGATTGTCTTCGATTTGTTTTACTTCACCATTTTATAATTTTCATTGTTGAGGTTTTTCATCTCCTAAGTTAGATATTTTCCAAAGTATTTTCTTTAGGGTTTTTTGAATGAGACATTTTTCTCAATTGTTTTGAAGAGGGTTTGCTATTGCTTATAGGACTGCAGTTGATTTATGTATTATTTTCTTGTATCATCTCTTTTAGTAGATTTGTTATCAGCACTATAAATTTTCTGATGGAGCATTTTAAATCATCTAAGTAAAATGTTCATGTCATCAGTAAACAGAGGCAACAGTACTTCTTTTTCCTATGTGTATGAAATTAGTTTCTTCTCTTGCCTGTTTGCTCTTGCTGGGGATTCAAGGAGTGGTGAAAGTTTACTTCCTTGTTTTGTTTTTGTTTTTAGAAAAAATGTTTCAATGTTTTTTAGTTCAGTTTGATGTTGGCATTTGGTTTCTCCTTCTATCACTAGTCCCTCTGGTGTTTTTAACCTGAGTGGGTGCTGAGTGTTGTGAACAGGCTTTTCTGAATCTACTGATTATATCATGGTATTTTTGTACTTAAATTTGTTTATACAGCAAATTTTGTATATGTGTGTGTGTGTGTGTGTGTGCGTGCATGTGTGTGCGCATATGTATATATGTACACATATATGTACTTAAATTTTTTTTGGAATTGGGAATTGAACCAAGGCATGATTTTCCAATTAGGTTCATGTGCCACTATCCACTTTTTAATTTTTTTCATGTTTTTGTAAATGCATTATAGTATTACAGGACAATGGATTTATTGTTACATATTCACATGTGAATCTAATATAAAAATAAGCAATATTATACCCCAGTGTTTCCCTTTTTTTCCTTCCCTCCCCCAGGTCCTTTTACTCCTTTTTTATTTCTTCTTTTTAGATATATGTGACAGTAGAGTACATTTGGAGATATTATATATGGATGAGATATACCTTATTCTAATTAGGATCCCATTCTTGTGGTTGTACATGGTGTGGAATTTCACTGGTCATGAATTCATATATAAACATAGGAAAGTTATGTTCAATTCATTCTCATGTCTTTCCTATTATCATGCTGGTCTCTTACCTTCATTCCTCTTTGTCTACTCCAATGAGCTTTGATTATTTCCTCCCTGTCCCTTATTGTGTATTAGCATCCACATATAAAAGAAAATATTTGGCCTTTGGTTTTTGGGACTGATGTATTTCACTTAGCTTGATAGTCCCTAGTTCCATCAATGTATTGCCAAATGCCTTAATTTGATTTTTCTTTAAGGCAGAGTAATGTTCTATTGTGTATATATAACCATATATTCTTTTGGATATTTGATTTTAAGAGAGACTAGGATGAAGGGTCAGAAGCTTGGAAGAGAAAAGCTATTGGTATGATTCTGTAATTCCCAGGTGTCCTTATGGAGAATAAAATTGACACTTTCACCCCAGGCCATCTGTTCAAGACTACAACAGTACATCTCAAGTAGGGTACATGACAGTCACTTGGAGAGCTCACTCAAACTCAGACTTCTGGGCCTCAACTCAGAGTGTCTGACTCAGGGCCCGGGGTGGCCCTTCTTTATTCCTTACAAGCACCCAGGGTTTGCTAAAGTTCCTGGTCTAAACACTTCCAACTGATAGCCCTGGTCTAGAAATTTCAGAGGCAGTGAAGGTGACATAAGGTCCTCCTTGGGTCCAGTCTTCACCTTCTTTCCCTACCTCTTTTCCCAGTGCCCTACAGAGAAACCTACTGTAGCTCCTACTTAGATCACACCTGTATATGTCCATGATAAATTGGAGCACGTGGGATCTTCCAGTCTCATGGGCCTTCCACAGTTTCAGATTTTTTTCCCTGAAGACTGCAACCTCCATCTCTGTACTTCAGCCACTGTCTACATATCAGTTTTTAGAATCTCATCTTTTGGATTGTTGATTTCCATGTGAATTTTAGAACATCGTTTACTCTTAGAATTCCACACTGCATTTTCATGATATTTTATCCAGGACTTTGTGGACACAGGATGTTGCTGATGACAATGGGATTCCTTTTTTTCCCTTTTATGAAAGGAAGCTACCAGTCTGGGACTAACTCCTCTACTGAGTGTCAAGGAGGAGCCAAACATGGGCCCTTTTGGGTTCTTAGGACTACTCTGAAAAATAATACTTACTGGGTGTCCAAAAAAATCAATTTATTGTACCACAGTTGTGGCGTCTAGGAGTCCAAACTGAATTATTATAAGGTATCTGCTCTGGAAGGTCTAGGGGAGGATTTTTCCTTGTCTCCTCTAGCTTTCAGTAGTTGTAGGAAATCCTTGGCATACCTTGACGTATAGATTCATCTTTCCTTTTTCTGTCATGATTATCACATGTTGTTCTCTCTGCACAGGTATACTTGTCCAAATTTCCTCTTCTAAGGTCATGAATCATTAGATTATAGCCCACTCTAATTGACTATGGACTCATACAACATTTTTATGTGCAAAAACCTCATTTCCAGATGAGGTAATAAGCTGATACGCTGGGAAGGACATGACTATTCAACCCAGAGCACGTATTGAGAACTTAATGTGCCCTATTCCCTGTATTTCCCATGGCAGCACTGTGAGGTACACAAAGGCATCACTCACACTGAATAAACTAGGATATGAAGCTCAGTAAAGTTGTGCTCCAGCCAGAAGCACATGGAACACACAAGGTTGTAGTCACAGTGTAGCTGTAGCATGGGTCCACCTGTCCATTGAAAGAACCAAAGGCCAAATAATCTTTATGATATGTGGATACTAACAAATAATCAGGAGGGAGAAGGAAGAATGAGACATGTGTAGACATGAGACTGCTTCCCAGAAATAGTCCCAGAGTACTACAAAGGACTTCAAATCTTTTAGTAGCTGCCTCTTTGAGAATCTTAGAGCAGGAATTGATTCATAATATAACAATGCTGAAATTTACTCATCAATTATCCCAAAAGTTGCAATATTACTCTTCTAAATTTAGATTACTAGAATTTCATTGAACATGCTATGCGGGTTTATACTATGGAATTAAAAAAATATTTTTCTTCACTATTTAGATATATAAATGACAGTAGAGTGAATTCTGAAATATTATATACACATAGAGTATAGCATATAACTTACTCTAATTGGGATCCCATTCTTATGGTTGTAACATGATATGGGGCTTCACTGTGTGTGTGTATTCATAGACGAACATAGGAAAGTTATGTCTGATTCATTCTGTCTTTTCTATTCCCATTTCCCCTACCTTCTTTTATTCCCATCTGTCTAATCCAATCAATATGTATCCTTCCTTCTCCCCCCTGATTGTTTGTTAGTATCCACATATCATTAAGATTATTTGGCCTTTGGTTGATAGGGTCTATTATGCTGATTTTATGTCCTTTAGGTTTATACTGAGAAGTGGGATAACTTGGTCAAATGGTGGCTCCATTACAAGTTTTCTGAGGAATCTCCATACTGCTTTCAAGTACTGGTTGCACCAATTTGCAGTCCAACCAGCAACGTATGAGTGAACCTTTTTCCCACATCCTCTCCAACATTTATTATTACTTGTATTCTTGATAATTGTCATTCCAATTGGAGTGAGACAGAATGCCCCTGTAGTTTTAATTTGCATTTTTCTAATTTGTAGTGATGTTGAACATTTATTTCATATATTTGTTGGCCATTTGCATTTCTCCTGTGATGTGCCTGTTCAGTTCCTTTGCCCATTTGGTGATTGGAATGCTTGTTTTTACAGTGTTAAGTTTTCTGATTTCTTTATATATCCTTGAGATGAATGCTGAACCTGATGTTCAGGTGGCAACAATTTTTCTCCCATTGTAGGTTCTCTTCACATGCTTGATTGTTTTCTTTGCTGTAAAGAAGATTTGTAAATGGGCAACTCATGTCCCTCTTGAAGCAATTCAATAATAAATGATACATGGAAAGCAAAATATAAATTACATGTGTGTCACGCTCATTTAAAGAGTCATAATACCTTTAAGAGATAAAGGCAGTGATAATCCTATTTAAAATCATGGAAGTAGGTTCATAAAATGTAGGCCCTTTAGCCAAATCCCAGTTTCAGTAAGTCATAGAGTACAGATAGAAACCTAGTTCTGCACTGATATTTGTGTTTTCCCTGAGCCAAGCTGTAGTAACAGGCCCAAAAAATCTAATGAATTCAGTTTGTTTGAATAGAGATAATAAAACATTCTTATTAAAACCCACTGGCCCAGATAGTATGATGGTTTAGCATTATGTCGTCTTTGTCAGTATTAGATGTTGACAATTTAAAATATTGTTTAGGATTCATCATTGATTTTCTAAATACAGATGTTTGGGGTGGGTGAGGTAGGGAGAGAGGCTCTGCTTGTAATATTAAAAAACAACAACAAATTGCCTCATTCAAAAGTTGACAGATATAGCTGAAGGATGTTAGAACAGTCAGTGAAAGAACTCAAAGAACTCAGAAGTAAGCCTGTATTCTCGTTTCAATTGATATATATATATATATATATATATATATATATATATATATATATAAATAAAATATGTATTATTACAAACTGTCATTTGTTTTGCCTGCTTTATTCCCCTTTTTTTCCATTTTGACATCAGAAGAAAAATGTAAAGAAGAAAATGCATAAAAAAGACACAGGAACAGATAAGAGAAGCAAAATCGTAAGACCACAAGCATATGGAAGAGTAAGTAAAAAGGGTCTTCTCTCCTGTACCTTATATCTGGGAAGAATTTTATTGTGCTTCAGAGTAACAGGTTTATAACTAGACAGGGCCCCTCTCTCTGTGAATTTCTCCACTGATTAACATAATTCCACTGATTAACTTTGAAATGATCACACTTAATAAAGATCAACCAGTGGGTAGTTGAATAAAAGTTTGTGGTGCATGCAGTGCCTTTTATATAAAAAGATAAGAGGTTAGGAGATGGTTAAAACACCACTATCTGAATTGTTCAACATCCTTCATTCAGAGCACATGATGAAAACAAAACTAGTATCCTGGGAGGCACCTGACCTTTGTCCAACAACTGGCAAATAGTACCCTCCTAGGAGTAATAAGAATGTTGGAAGTTCATTTTGAAGTGTGAGGTTCCAGATTGGTTGGTAAAATGATCCGTTGCTTCAGGGAGAAGATAAAGATGGTCTCCTACACCCTAGAGGTGGTGCATCAAGAGGTATGAGGGCTCATGATTATTTACACTCTGTAAATGGTGTGTGAGCATTTTGTGAGCTTGTTGAGCACTTATGGAAGTAAATACAATGCCTTGCTGTACCTTTTGATCACTAGCACCCTGAAGAGTTGCTACAGGGTGTAAGCACTCCATAATCAGTGTTTCTTCACAAACCATTATCTGTATAAAAGGGCTACTTTGAAAATAGAAAAGAATCATTTGTTGAAACATGAACCTATAGACATGATGTAAAAGGGAGTTTTTAAAAAGGAATTTGGAGTCATCATCAGTGATAGAGAAGACTGGCAGACTCCAGGTGTTACCAGATCCAGGTCCAGGCTCCTCATTACTGGAAAACCAGTAGTCAGGAGATGTGAATTAGTGGGAAAGAAATCAGGTTTACTGAAGATCCAGCACACTGGTAGAGGGAGGGTGCTGTCATCCTCATAGTGTCCTCTTGGGAATCTCAGGGACACAAAGGATATTTATAGGGAGAGAAAGATGGGATTGTGAGGCAGTGGGAGAGATTTCTTTAAGCAGAACTTTTGTCATTGAGGATGTGTTTCCTTTTCTTTCTTTCTGAATGGACCATAAGCATGGAGCTTGACTTTCTGGGGCTAGTACCTATACTTTTTTTGAATCAACATATTTCTTTCTGCATGGTAAATGTCACAGAAATTTGCTTGTTTTGTGTTGGTATATAGCTAAAGACTAAGAAGAGGCATGACACATTCTGATTTTATCTGAGAATCACCAGATGTTCTGGGTTTTGTAAATCTAAAGGAACATTATACAGCAGTTCACATCTTAATCAGTTAGCCACAGCTTCTCTCCAAAATTTAGAAACCTGGGTGGAAGAGAGGGTGTAACTCTGTGGGGGTGCACAGGAGGAAAGCTGAAGTAACTACCTAGGACAGCTCCCAGTGGTGATGTCCTCCCCACATTTTTTCTTTTTCTTTTTTTAAAGAGAGAGTGTGTGAGAGAGAGAGAGAGATAATTTTTTAATATTTATTTTTTAGTTCTCGGTGGACACAACATCTTTGTTTGTATGTGGTGCTGAGGATCGAACCCGGGCCGCAGACATGCCAGGTGAGCGCGCTACCACTTGAGCCACATGCCCAGCCCCTCCCCACCTTTTTCATTGATATTTTTTAATGAATCCAGAGGCACTTTACCATACAACTGAACTTATATATTTTTAATTTTAAAAACATTTTTGTTCCAATCTCTCATTAAGTTGTTGAAACTTGCCTCAAAGTTGAGATATTCTGTCTCGGCCTACTGAATAGATGAGGTGACAAGTATACACCACTGCACCTGGATAAGGGTGGCAACTGTTACACAGAAGCAGTCCTTATTTTTATTTTTTAATATATTGTTATTAAAATGTTTAAACACTCACAAAAATATAAGTACATGGAATACCATCCCACCCTTTTCTGTTATCACACTGTTTAAAAACTTAGCTCTAAAGTACTAAATATGGAAGGATAATTGTTGACCAGGCCGGCATATGATGAAATATACAGTATAGATTAAAAAAACTTTTAATTTAAAGAAATGTACAAGCTTTTGAATTTTTCTGAAAATGAACCTTTTTTCATATGTACTTTATTATGGATAGAAGAGGAACGATGTAAATGACAAGAAAAGCTCATGGAAAAACAGGAGGTAAACTTTTAGCAGATTCTGGATGGGGAGCCAAGGTAAATACAAATGACATTTAATCTCAATTCAGTAAGAATTAAAAACTTTTTGCTTCATGTAAGCAGGGTTACATTCCCAAGAGGCTGGCCTGTGGTACCTGGAGTCTTCTGTACCATCCTGGATGACATCACCTACCAGCCCAACCCCATCCTGGAAGGGCATCCAGCAGCAGGTAGGGAAGGCTCTAGGGTGACCAAGGGGAGTGGGAGGTGTTTCATTCTTTGTCAAAAGAAGTTCCAGGGGACCAGCACAGTGTTGCTGAGGAAGGTTGGGGTGAGAAGGAGATGGGGGAGGGGAGACCATTGAAGCCTGTTCAGGGGTTCTGTGCAGAGCAGAGGAAGTGGAGGCTGGGTGTTTGTTGGGGGCAGCAGCTTTTCAGAGGTGATACATGCCAAGCTTGGGAACTGGGAGGGCTTCAGGGTGTGGGAAGCACACTTGGACTGGAATAAAGGAGAGATTTCTTACATAAATAAGTGTCCTGAAGCGGTGTCATTTGAAGTCAAGGTTCAGAACCTGAGCTGACAGTGGTTGTGTTTCCTCTGAAGAAGAACTTGCAGGTTTTTAGTGCAGGTCTGTACTTCACCTGATTAGTCTCAGGAGTGGTTATTTTCTTCTTCACTGATCGTTCATCCCAGTTCAACTGAATGGTAGCAGTCCACTCTTTTGTATGCTAAAGATTTCCACATCCATGCACAACTTAATGTTGTCAGAAACATTTTGTGTACTTCTTTCTTGACTTTTATTTGGTCTTTCCCAGTAAGCAGAGTAGCTGTCCAATGTTGTTTATTAACATGGTCCCCAATGTCTATACAGACATTTAGACCACTGTAGATCCTTTTTGAAGTGCGTGATGAGATGACTTTTAGTCCAAATAGAATTCACACATGTGCAATTAAGTACTCAAAAGTATTTTGAGCCTGAGGGGGACCATGACATTCTCAAGTAGGAAAGAAAAAGGATACTGCAGTATGATCCTTCAAGATATCTCTGAACAGAAAATCATTATATGTTGAGAAAAAATTAGCTATATATTGAGATTTGTGTGTATGTTTTCTAGGTAGAAGAGTCTAGAATTGTTTTAGTTTAGCCTTTATCTGTTAGTACTGTAATAATGGTGAGGACATTGCCTTTCCTTTCCTTATCTTTCTTGCTTCCAGTTTCCTTCTGCATGTAAACCTAAAAAAAAGTTGAGTGTGAGTGAAGTTCTTATTTTCTCTCTCCTTCTTTTGTAAATGATGTTTATATCTTGACCAGTAGAAACTTAGATGTACCAGAGTTGTACATATTCGTGGTAGTTAAATATATTAACATGGTTATTTTAGCTCATTCTGTTTGTGCTCAGTTTTGATAAATGTATCCCTGTTGTCTGAATGCTTAGTAACACACTGTGTTTGGTATTAGAAGTGTATGGAAATAGCAGCACCATTGCCTCTGATCCTTGGCCTGGTAGTTTTCAGGGCTTGCTTGCTGAGTAGGAGAAGTTTTACGAGCCTCAAGTCAGTGAACTGGTTTCTTGTGAAGAGTATTTCCTGATAGGGTTGCACTCTAAATTCCATTTCTTTGTATGACAGGTTGTGTTGATGGGATGGGACACCAAGTATAATGGGAAGAATGGTGCTCCAATGCTAAGGGAATGACTCCTAGAAACATCAGTTCTCACACTCAAACCAAGTGTGATCTTGCAGGTGCTGGAGAGAGAATCTGAGGCTGACCATGAATCAGTGGATTGGAGACACTTGAAGACCCTGCTGCAAGCTAGGAGGCACTGGTTTGCAGTTGAGAAGAAAGGCAGTGTGGGCTGTTGTTCAACATCCACTTGGCAGACACCATCACCAATGCTTAAGGATGGAAGAGAGCCCCCCGATCTGGATTCTGCTTGACTCCAGGGGAATGATGCAAATTGGAGGTTAGTTGTGGCCTACATGATGGGGAAGTGTGCTCCTGAATATTGCTACCGAGAGGACCACCTGCCTTCTACATGCACCACAGTGCTTTGGATGCCTGGAAGCCCTGGGATGTGTGTCTAGGTATTAGTGAGCAGCAGGAAAGTGGGAGGCAGTGGGAGCTTCCAGAAAGGGGAATTGATAGAATGCAGGGCCCTGTCAGGACAGGGTTCTTGTGGGGATTAGGCTGGGAGTCCTGGGAGGGGAAGCAGTGGGAGGCAGTGCAGGGGCAACTGGCTGAGGAGTAGCAGTTTGGGTCTGGACATTGGCTGATTGATCTTTGAAGAGATTAGAGAATGCCAAGCCTGGGGACACACACCAGTAAGGATGTGTGTCCTCAAGGATGTAGGGCCTGTACCTGGGGGTGAGGTAGGGTTATTACATGGAGGAGGAAGTATTTTATGGTGACTGATTGTGGGCATTGGTTAGAGAGAAACTTCCTTTTGTTATTAAGCATATTGAAATACCAAATATGAAATCCAGGTTCTGAAAAACATTTAGCACTTTTTTTTTCCTCAATGAGTCTCCTGCAAACTTGTGACTTTTTCACCATAGTCAATAGGTCATAGCTGGTTGGTAGGGTTTCATTGTTTTGTATACCAGTGACTCCTATAATTTAAAACAAGCTTACCTTGCCCAAAGCTCTTTTTATATCTCTTCTGGTACTTTGAATTTTATTTTACTTTTGCCAATAAACAGTGTCTTTCCACTGACATTTGTCATCAAGTTGTGCAAGCTGAGTACTCAGTAACTTTGCTGTCTGTCCCATTCAATGTTTTAAGCTCACCCATCTTAAAAACTACCTTGCCACTGAAAAGCTGAATATCCAGGTGTCCTGGTGTAAATGCCAGTGTGTTGCACTTGTACCCTGAACCCCCCAAAACCACAGCATGCCAAGATGGAGGATCCTATCTTGGTGAGACCTACAACTCCAGGAGCAAAGCCTCTTCCATTTTTGTGCTTGAAGGGAAGAAGGAACCCTCAATGCTGGCAGCTGGCTTGGATCAGGGAGGCCCAGCAATTGAGAAGCAAGATATCACAGGAGCTAGAATAGTGTCTGGATCTTCTAAGAGACCCTGCAGTGTAGGCCCCTTCCTCAAATTTCACAGGTTGCTTCTCTGGGAGCTCAGGTGTATGCCTGAAGCAAGTGAGGTTGATCAGCACCGTGAAGTGGACCTTCTCAAAAATCACAAGTAGAAAGAGAAAAAGGAAAGACCAATATCTAAGATCAGTGTTGTTAAGAAACAGATGCATAGGGCCTGGGGTTGTGGCTCAGCGGTAGAGCACTCGCCTTGCACATGTGAGACCCTGGGTTCGATCCTCAGCACCACATAAAAATAAATAAGTGAAATAAAGGTATTGTGTGCAACTACAAGTAAAAAAAAATTTTTTTTAAAAAAGAAAGAAACAGATGCTTAGTGCTAGTCTGACTTACTCATATATTGAGGTTTGGGGTTGAGAGGACAGGAAGTTGTTCTGACCAAGGAAGTAGACGCTGTGAATGGATGGGGTCTTTGTATTTTTGAAAAAGTAGACTTGTCTGGTGATTGGTCTTTGGCTAACACCATGCACCCCATTTTCCAGGAACATCAACTCTGCTGCTGGTGACATCAGCATTCTGCTCATGGACCATTATCAATATGTGCCTCTTTGGTAGCTCTGTTTGGATATGTGGAAGTTCCTGCAGTACAGTTTGCTAGTCAAGACATTTTGTTGTTGGTCCTGGTGCATCAGTAGCTGATCAGAGCAGACTGTGTACTTGCATCTGTATTGGAGAACCAGCCTTTGAACATGGAATTGAGGATATTTGAGGAAGGAAGCTGTGACATACAGCAGAATTTGAGCAAAAACAAAGATGGCAATATGGTTATTGATATTGTACTTGGGATAGACATTTCAAAACCCAACAATCTACCAATAGATGTGAAAACCATGACTGAAGTGAAGAAAGTGAGGAGTTCTGGCATTCTTCTGAGAGAGTGCCAGTAGCCCTCCACTCACTCACTGCACTCTGTACTGCCTTCTGGCGACTTATGAATGAACTCTCTCCATAGCCTCAGTTGATACATGTGCAATGTTTCTTTCCTCTGGCAATTAAATCATATGATGTTTTTTAGGGCATAAATATTGTTTTAATTTTATTCCTCATTGAGAGAGAATTCTCAGAAACTTCAGGGCATTTTTATATATTCCAAAGTACATTTCATCCTGTAGCTACTGCTTTACCCTCTGTAACCAGTCAGGTGGCTCATCACTGTGTGATCTTCTTTCTATTTTTATGTGATCCCTGTTTGTTCTTCATTTCTCTCTCTAGCTTTTTCATAGGGTATAAAACATTCAACCCTTTGCATTCTGTGTCTGATTATGTCACTGATCATGTCATTCCTTGTTCCATTCATAACTTTGCTGGACATAGAAGTATTGGTTGGTAAGTATATACTTTCAAAGCTTGGAATACTTTATGCCAAACCCCCTTGATTTTAGAGTCTGAGGTGAGAAGTTTGAAGTGAAGCTTATAAATGTAAATATAATTAAATTTATACAAACAAATATAATTTTATATAAATGTGACCTAATGTTTTTCATGTGTATCTTTTACTATTTTTCTTTATTTCCATTGTTAGGTCCTTTGATTATAATATGTCTTGTAGAGCTGGTTTTGACACCATTAGCCTCAATCTCTATGTTCTTCTCCAACTTTGGCCAAGATTTTCTATTTGACCTTGAGCCCAAAGCAGTGGTGTTTGCCAACCATGTACTGAAGGTTTTGAAAATGTAAGCAAAAATAAACTTTCCTTCTTAAAATTGTTGTATGGTATATTAGTCATATTAATAGATAATTATTAACAGGGAAGGAGATACTTTTTAATCAAAATTTTGAGCTTTTGTTTTTTTTCAGTTTATTCTTTTCCAGGTTTTAAGGCTATTTTGAAGTGGAACTTAATGTATCTCAATTTTATATATTAAGATTTACATTTTCATTTATACTGGTTTTGCTTCAATGTTGAGTTTCTCTTCAAAGTCAAATTGGAAAAAATTGATTGAGACTATAAATTTGATCCATTAGATCCTCCAGGATATATTCTTATTTAATATGCATAAGCTTATCTCAAATGATTTGGAGAGTTCTTCAGGCTGGGCTACTTGATTTGAAGAGAAGGAAAATTTAAATTAAAAGCTTCAAGTTATAAATGCATTTTGGAACCAACTCATATCCTTCTCAGCTATATTGGTGTGTATATATTGTGACTTGTTAACCACCTGTGGGAAATTTCACTGAGATGTTCCAATTATTATCTTACAACTGTTGTTTTAATATTAAGTGATATTTTTCTCAAGACAAATCATAAGTATGTTTTCCACTGATATTTTGAGAGCCATATTCACTACACAGTTTTTAAATAACAGATACTTTTACCTCTAAATATATTTTCTGACAGGGTACAGTAAGCAAATGTTTTGTGAATTTGTATGGAAAATTAAATAACTCTACCCAATGGAAAATATAAACATTTGACCATGTATCTGAATCAAAAACATCAAGGTATGTTTCTATTGTAGATGTAATAAAATAAGATTTTGAATCACTCCTTCTTCATACTTATAAACCATTCTTTAAAAATGATTTTAGTAGAGTGACATGAATTTAATGAAATTCTTAAAACTATATGAGCATCTCAATTACAGTTGAACGGCATTCCCTTGTCTTTCATTAATACTTGACCATATGACACAGAATGAGAATTCAGTAATGAACTTTCCTATGGTTGGAAGAATGATTGATATTAGTGTAGAAACAGAGGATCTGTCCTTGAACCATAAATGCTCTTCAGCAGGGAGTAAATGCTCATATAACTAAATACCTATAATTATAAGCTACCATAAATTCTATATTATGATATGTACGTAAGTCATTTTATGTTGCCTTTATAAGGTATATGGGTAAGGTTACTTTTATAGTTTTCTATTTTTTGATTCTTATTCCTTTGTTATTCAGAAAGTTTTTCCTTGGAACCTATTTTCGCATTTAGCACTATTTTGGATGCTGGAAAATATATAATAGCATTTTTATTTGGTATTCAATATTTTTTACTTTTAATATTGGACAGGTTGTCTATCCCTTTCTGTTTTAGAACATGAATATATCTGTAGGGATATCAAATTGGGGTTAAAATAAATAAAGGACCCAAGCAAAAAGCACTTAAGTTAGAAAACCACAAGCCATATATAAAGAGCATAAATCATGCTGTCTTTAGTTAAGTGGGTCCACATTTAGAAGGTCAGGGGCTCACCCTGCTTATGAATAGGTTGAGTTCTTTTGTAAGTCTTGAGTGTCATAATCTATCTATCTATCTATCTATCTATCTATCTATCTATCTATCTATCTATGTCTATGTTTAGTACAGTAATATAAATATGCAGAAAACTTATACATACATGTGTACGTATGTAATAGGGCTTCCAAAAGACAGAGCATCATAAAATGATTATAGATATTTGTAGGTTTTTAAGCTGAAACAATCAGTTCACACTGGCTATTATTTTTTTTCAACATTTTTAAAATTTGTGCATTATAATTGTGCATAACAAGGATTTGTGTTATATATTTATACATGCACAAAATTTAACAATATAATTTGGCCAATATTGCTTCCCAGCACTTCTTCCCTCCCTGCCTACCTCTCAACCCTTGGTCTTTTTCTTTAATTATCTCCCTTTGATTTTCCTGAGATCATCCCCCACACCTTTCTATTTCTTTTTCCATTCTAGCTTGCACATATGAGAGAAAGCATGTGATCTTTGATCTTCTACATTTGACTTATTTTGTTTAATATTATGGTCTCCACCCATTTTCCTGCAGATGACATAATTTCATTTATTTTATGGCTGAATAAAGTTTCATATTATCTAACTTCTTTTTGAATTCTTAGCATTAGGCACACAGGGAAGCTAGTGTTAGTCCATCATATTGATGATAGTAATAGCGCAGCCCTCCTTTCTCATTCGCCTCCAATTTTAGTGTTCCTCGTGTGTGCCTGCCATGTTCCTTTGGGTGATCTTTCATCCTTGTGGTGGAATAGTATAACTTGCGGTAAGGATGAAGGATACTAAGCCAGAGAAGGAAACAGATGGCTGTGGAGGGAACTCCATTAGTTTGACTCCATGTCCATCATCTTTTTTCCTTGAGAAGCGTGGGTGCCAATTTTAAGCCAGAAAATGTCTGCAGTATGAGGATTGCCTTCATCTTATAAAATTTTATTCTTCTTGTATGTATCACAGTATTTTTCACATGTGAACTATAATTCTGTATGTAGTATAATTCTGATAATTATTTGACTTTCTCATTTTTTTCTGGTTGGGGATATGTTAGTATTATAATAAGGTTTTTCATTAATGAAATAGGTGGATTGGATTAGGTGATTTCTAATTCTGATTTCATCTTTGATACACCTTTTAATCTTTTACAGTTATTTGATATGTGTTTCATTTTTCCTGAGCACCTAAAAACATTTTTTATTCATTCTATTTAGTTGTACATGGCAGTGGAATGCTCTTTGACACATCATACATAAATGGAGCATAACTTCTCATTCTTCTGGTTGTACATGACGTAGGCTCACACTGGTCATGTAGTCATATATGCACATAGGGTAATTATGTCAGATCCATTCTGCTATTCTTCCTACCTCCATTCCTTTCCCCCTCCCTTCACTCCCCTCTGCCTTATCCACAGTACCTCTGTTCGTCCCTAGGAACCCCAACCCTTATTGTCAATTAGCATCTGAAATTCAGTGAAAACATTCAGCCTTTGGTTCTTTGGGATTAGTTAATTTTGTTAGGCATGATATTCTCCAGCTCCATTCTTTTACCACCAAATTCCATAATTTCATTCTTATTTAAGGCTGAGTAATATCTGGTTTGTATGTATACCACATTTTCTTTATTCATTCATCTGTTGAAAGGCACTTAGACAGGTTGCATAGTTTAGCTATAACATTGATGTGGCTGCATCACTGTAGTATTCTGACTTTAAATCCTTTGGGTATGAACTGAGAAGTGGGATAACTGGGTCAATTCCAAGTTTTCTGAGGAATCTCCATGCTGCTTTCCATAATGATAAATTGAAAATTTGCCTTCCCACCAGCAAGGTATGAATGAACCTTTTTTCCTACATCCCCCCAACATTTATTGTTGCTTGAATTCCTGATAATTGCCATTCTGACTGAAGTGAGATGAAATCTCAGTGTAGATTTGACTTGCATTTTTATAATTACTAAAGATGAACATTTTTTCATATATTTGTTGATGGTATTTTTTTCTGCTGTGCAGTGTCTGTTCAGATCCTTAGTCCATTTATTGATTGGGTGGTTGTTATTGTTGTTGTTATTATTAATATTATTATTAATAGTAGTATAAAGTTTTTGAGTTCTTCATATATCCTGGAGATTAATGCTGAAACTGAGGTGCAGGTGGTAAGGATTTTCTACTGTTCAGTAGGCTTTCTCTTCATATTATTGTTTCTTGAGCTGAGAAGAATTTTAAAGGCTGCTTCTTTGATTCCATCCCATTTATTGATTCTTGATTTTACTTCTTGTGCTGTACTGGTGTTGTTAAGAAAGTAAGTTCCTAAGCTTACATTCCTACTTTTTCTTCAGTTAGTTGCAGGGTCTCTATGTTCTAATGCCTAAGTCCTTGATCCACTTTGAGTTGTGTGCAGGGTGAGAAGTAGGGGTTTAATTTCATTTTGCTACATGTGTATTTCAAGTTTTCCCAGCACCATTTGTTGAAAATGATATCTTTTCTTCAGTGTTTGTTTTTGGTGCTGTTTTATAGTATTAGATAACTGCACTTATGTGGGTTTTTCTCTGTGTCTTCTCTTCTTTACCATGGTTCTGGTACTGATTGTGATGCCTCCTGTATCACTTTTCTTGCTAATGACTGCTTTGCCTATTCTGATTCTCTAATATTTCCAAATGAGTTTTATGGGTGATTTTTCTATTTCTACAAAGGAACTCATTGGTATTTTTATAGGAATTGCATTGAATCTGCAAAGCACTTTGGTAGTATGGTTAATTTGACAATATTAATTCTGCCTAAGATAGGCAGAATTAGGGCCTGGGAGATCTGTCCATCTTCAAAGGTCTTTAATTTCTTTCTCCTGTATTCTGTAGTTTTCATTGTAGAACTATTTCATACCTTTTCTTATATATATTCCAAAGTATTCTATTGTTTTCTGAGGCTATTTTGAATGGGATATTTTTTTAAATTTCTCTTTCAGTTCATTTGCCATTGATATATACGTACATAAATTATTTATGGGTGTTAATAACCCAATGAATTTTGACGTATTGTATCCCTGTTCCCATTTATTTCTGAATTTTTTTCTCCCCTGATTGTATCTGTAATCCTATCCTAATCCAGAGTTGTATATTTTAACCTCCAGGCATTAAAAGGTTTGTTTCTTGTCATTAACTTCTTATTTCTTTCATTTTTGATCTTATAGGGTACAAGAAGTTATCTCTATTTCTTGTATTTACCTTGTACTCGAAAATATGATTTTTTTTTTTTTTGGTTCGAGGGATTGAACTCAGAGGCACTTGACAATTGAGCCACATCCCCAGCCTTATTTAGATACAGGATCTCACTGAATTGCTTAGCACCTTTTGTTTGCTGAGGCTGGCTTTGAACTTGCAATCCTTGTGTCTTAGATTCCTGAGCTCCTGGGATTACAGGTGTGCTCCACCACGCCTGAAAATATGAACTATTTCAAAGAATGGTCATTGTTTCATGGAGAAGCAAATGAATTTATTGTTGATGGATTAAATAGTCCATAGATGTCTGTTCAGTCTGTCTGATTAATGTTTTCTATTTAGTTCTGAAAAAGCTAGGCTGGCAGGGTTTTCTTTTTGGATGGGCATGGTACAGAAAGGTTTCCCCAAACCTCAGCAGTGCAAAGAGTACGCAGTGTGGTCCTCACAAGGCCTTTCATCTGCCACAAAAACTCTGTTCCATATGTGGCTCCCTCCAATTGTCACCTCAACCCCCCCCCAACACCAGACCATTTTATAGGAATCTTGTTTTGTTTAAAAGCATTGACCCAGGTGTTGGGTATATGGCTTAGTGGTAGAGTGCTTTAGCATGTATGAGAACCTGAGTATGGTGCTTATCTCTTTAAAAAAATGACTTGCCAAAATTATTTTTGCTAATGAAAAAGCTTATCAAGGGAGATTGAGGGATACTGGCTGATGTGGGCCGTATGTGGAGGTCCTGACCTGAAAGCCTAGTGAAGCAGAGAGTCCATGAGTGTCTCCATGCATCTATTCACTCATTTTGCAAATTTGACGAGTCCTGGAAGATAAAGTGCAAGTCAGTTATGTAGGTTAGAACAGTGTCCAAGATAGTATGTCTGGTCTCCTTCATTTCAGTTAATATTTAGGGGTAAAACAAATTAAGTACAATAAATACAATAAAGAAGGCTCTGTAAAGGACACAAACTAGGCATTCAGTGTTCACGGTTCCAAGACTGGCTTGCTTCTGAGTGAGGGCTTCATTATCCTGTGATGGCAGGAAAAGTAGGAGCAAGGTGCTACTAGAGGCATTGGATTAAGTGCAGGGATATGAAATAATGCCACAGGCCCTGAGGGGAGGGAGCAAGATCAAGGGAGGGTACAAAAGGATTACGGAGATCATTGCCTGGTCATGGGGACTGTGGACCATGGTGAGTATTTTGAACTTCATTCTAAGAGGAATAGGAAGTCATCTGTGCCTCAATCAGGGTGGGTGTCATGGGTTGGCTCCTCGTATAAACTTTCTTCATTGAACTGATTTTGTTTTAACCCAACTGTTATGTTGTTCTCCCATTTTCATTATATCAAGGTCTCTAATTTTGTTGGACCATTCATTTAATGAAGACTTTTTGTGTTCCTTGTGTTACCACGTTTCTCTGATTCTTCTTGACCCTAGTAGCTTGAAAAGGTGCATGCACATTTGAAGAAACCATTACTTCTTCCAGACTTAAGGACTTATTTGAGGATGGGAAAGCTTTTTCCTGCAGAGCAGTATGGGAGGACATACTGACCTAGTATAGCACTGGTCTAGTGGCCTGGAGCAACATCTTTGTTATCTGAGGTTGAAGGATGCATTGCTTCTCTTTTAGCAGGCACAACTGTTGGTAACATGAGAACCTTCATGGTCATTGGTGGCTAGAGCTATGGGAAATCTAGAGTTGCTATGAGGACTAGCTGGGTCATAGATAGTGCCTCTAGATCCATGCAGAGAAGACTAGAAAAGGTGAAAGACATATGGGCCAGGCAGTGTGCACACTTCGGTGCAGTGTCAGCTGCAGGCATGTGCAATGTAGACAGGCTACCTGTGGGCAGAGAAGTAGTAAGGAAAAGCTAGGACCAAGGACAGAAGCCAGGGCTGGCAAAGAGTGCCTATGAGGTGGGACCTAGTTTGTTAAAGCACAGGACTGTAAGATCAGATCTGATTGTAGACACATAGGGCTTCAGGGAAGGACCAGAAGCAGAGCTTTGCCTGGCTGCTGTGTATCTACAGATCTGGGGCCTAATCATGGATGCATAAAGCTAGAAACCTCACCTGTGAATTGAAGTATGGTGGCAGGGACATGGAGGTGTTGAGGATGGCTGTAAACATGCACTATTTTTTTGTGAGTGGAACTGAGGAGAAACGTGTGCAGTGGCACAGAACAACTCTCTTCAGGCAAAGCTACATGGTGGTGGGGATGGTTAATGGGACTCTGGGTGCTTACATATGTTAATATCACCATGAAACAGAGCTGGTGACACATGTGTATGTAACTTCAGAGGCTGCTAAATATGGCGAGCAGTGGCTCATGACAGGTGTTGGAAGTGGTATTGTGCATGTGCAACTGCCAGTCCAACATCTGGCAGTGTGCATGGATATGGCTGCAGGTGTACACCCATCACATGGGATTGTGCCTCCAGTATGGGCTGCAGCCTTCATGTTCTCTTGCACAGGAAAAGGCTGTTTGGGGACCTTGGGTCTGGATTTGTGGCAACTATAGCTGAGGTTACCTTGGGTAGGCAGAATCTAGAGGTAGTGGTACAGGTGCTTGGAGACTGTGAATGCAAACACCTTTGAGGCTTTTTGTAGTAGGGAAAGATGCAGGGTTCCTCTGTGGCTGTTGGTTTCCTCAGTGGCAAAACTACTGCAGTCTGTTTGGAGCAAGCACCTGAAGTATGTAATGGCAAACCCTGAGGGAACGCCAGAAATGAAGGCTAGAGTTGTTTACAGAAGGAGACAGTGCAGAGGTTGTGGGGGTTCTGGGCAGAGTAGCCACTGGGGACCATGATTTCTTCAGCTGCAAGTTGATCCATGTGTTGCACCACTTCTTCTTTGTTTCAGGTCATCTCCAAATAGCTCATCTCTTCTTCTCTGCTCAGTAATCTGGGTCGGGAGAAACCGAATCAGGACATTTTGGTACTACACTGGAAAGCCTAGGGTGATGGTTGTTACACTATTCTCCTTTTGCTTTTGAGTGGAACTGGTGGGCTGGTTACTCCCTCTTTGTGTTGAGCAGAGCTATGTCAGGGAGTGGATGATGCAGCAGAGTGACACTAAAATTGCTTTTGGCGCAGTTATTCTGTTGTTTTCTTCTAATCTGTTGCTTTAAATTAAATGCATTCCTGAATTTTTCCAGATTTTTTTAATGGACATCTTAAGTCAGGGATCTCCTTTTCTGCCATTTACTGAATAAAGTAATAGGAAGAGTGCAGTATTTGTTTCCTGCTGTGGACATAGGCAGCTGTGCAATGGCAGAGAGGATGAGTCCTGCCCACCCAGGTCTGGGTATGGGGGGTTCTCACCTGCCCGCCATTGAGGCCCACCTGATTCTGGTGGGGCATCTCACTCACTGTATGGGTCTTGAGGGGTCTCAGGGGAGTTCCACCCGGTTCTTGGTGGGGTCTGTACAGAATAGCCAGGCGCTGATCACAGTACAGGGGGCGGACCTTCCAGGAGCCAATCACCTAGGGCCATGCAGATTGTGGAATGTGCATTTGTGTTTATCAGTGTCACCTGGCAACGACTATTTTGCCAGTTGGTTGGCAGATAGGTAATGGCAGACCTGCTTTGGTAGGCCACCTGACAGAGGTTGTTACCTAATTGTCTTTAGGATGGATAGAGCCTGGAGAAAGTTTGTTTATATAAGCCTGGGAATCAAGTTTTTCGGATATAACCCTCTTGGGAAGATCCACCAGGCTGCCAAAAATTGTGAACTGGGAAGAATTAAACGTTATCTGGGACGTGGATGTCATGTTGATAGCACCGATCATAAAAATAGGTAATAGGGTCTGGGAGGCCAGGGACTGAGGGGTAAGGGACCAATGGGCTGATGGAATTGAAGCCTGCTGCACCATCCAGGCTGTGCCAATGGGAGCAGAGCAGAAAGGATACCAGTTCTCCTTTCACCAGAATATTTGACTTTAATATCCTGTGGAGTCCTCAATATCCAGGACCTGCACACCTTGGAAGTTCAGTACCCAGGACTTCTAATGGGCAGCTAAACAAAACCAAATTTTTAACTGGTTTCCCAGACACTTAAAATTTCCCTATAAGGTCACTGATTTTTTTAAAAAAATAAATACACACAACAGCTTTTAATGTACACATTTTCAAAAGCATTGAAAAATTTTCAGATGCAATCTATTACCTGTTGTGTCCCAAGAGCCTCACAAGAACTCTGAATTGGGAAGATGGCATTATGTTCTTTCTTCTTTTTTATATTTTTAAAATTCCTTCACACTAGTATATTTAGGGGTGTGTCTTCCACCTCTAAAAATAAGATTTTACTTATTTCTCCCATGCTTCACTCACTAATTTGTGAAATTCTTAGGATAACTTGGTGTCATCTTGATCATCTGCAAATACTTCATTAACTTCAGTTAGTGAAGTTAACTACCTTTAACTACCTTTCCACAGAGGACACTAGAGTTCACTGGCAGCTTTCACACTTTCCAAAACACCAAACACAGCATGCTTTTTCAATTTTGTTATCACTTTAGACTAAAGTGAAAAAGCATCTGCCAAAAGCTTCTCACACAAAATTCCAAAATTGCTGATTCCACTGTTCCAGTACCCTTTCCTGTAGTTATCCGTTACTGTGTATCTGTACAAGCATGGAGAGTAGAGCATTGGTTGAGAGCATCCAGGCAGTGCAAGCTCTCAGTCACCAGGGCCAAGGGAATAGCACACAAAGGGTGCTTAGTCTGTACAGGGCTGCCTTCTGCTGCCCTACTGTAGCTTGCCCTACTCTGTTCTGAAGGGACTAAGAGTATCAAAGGTAGGTCCTGCTTGTGGTTTGTGCATTAGAATACTCATTGACCCCAAATGTGAGCTCTCTCTGTGGTTATCAATTTCACAAAAAACAAATAAAAATATCAGTACATTTTTTAGTTCCACACGCAGTCATTTAGGGTCATGATGACACTAAGAGAATGTTTGCAATGAACAAAGACTTGCCATTCTGTGTATCAAAATACATTATTAACTTTCACAAATTACTTGTTTGCCAATGACCAAAAGATAAGTGACTGGAACAGGATAAAAAGAATACTCAAATATCTGGAAGAAGAGTAAAATGGAATTGGTAGGTAGTGGCATGCACAGTTTTAAATGTGGCACAGCAGTTATCATTAAATCATCTATTTGAGGAGCAATGAACAGCTCAAGCCATAATCAACAGCCCAATACCACTACTCTTCATCTTCAAAATATTGTAGCTGAGAAATTTATTTCATTTGTTAGACTGAAATTCCTTCTGTTGCCAAGGACATAAATATTTTTTCTATGTTCATATGTCACTGTCACTTGAGCATCTGTAAAATTAGAGTATTTTATCTGATTAAATTAGAATTCCAAGGTTGGAAATGTAGCTCAGTGTTAGAGCATTTCTTGCATGGCAAAGCAAAGGGTAAGGGTGCAATCCCCAGCAAAACAACAACAATAACATTGTCATCATCATCAACATATAATAAGTTTTAAAAAGAGAGGTAGGAAAAAAAGAAGTCTTCTTTCAAATTCATGATTTCTTAGAACGCCTTTGCCAACATGAAGAAAGCATTTATGTTTTCTTCTAGTACATTTCTATATAGATGTCCTATAGTGCATTTCATCTATTGTAGATATTACTATACATACATTTCTTATATATGTATATTTTATTTTACATATGCAATTATAGGTTAATAATTTTGTTTTGGTGAGAATAGAAGAGAGCAAGTATAAAAGATTATTAGTCCTGAAAAAATATTGCTTTACTTTATAAAAGTTTCACATAAAAATACTAAACATCTCAACTTTAGTATTTTTAAGTGAAACTTTTATAAAGTAAAGCATTAAAGAATTATTCTTTAAGTCTATTCATTTGTACTCATAAAATGAATACGTTTTTAATGGGCAAGAACTGCACAGCTACTTATTTTGTATTTGACATATTCTACTATCTCAGAGAACTCTTACATAAAAACTTTCTAGGTGTGACCAGTTAATTAAAACTGACGTGATAGGACTCAATTTCAAATGAAACAGTTCTCCTTTTCAATCATGCATTCATGGAGGTAAGAAATTGTAAACGTCCCTTGTGAAAAATTAAGACAGTATTAAATACTGAACATTGAAAATACCTGATTCATATATAAATCCCATATATATATACTGAATTAATTTAACCATACTAATTCATTTGGGTTCTTTTTCCTTTGGCATTAAGTTTGCTTTCGGTTTGGCCTTTTACTGTTATTATTCAGCCTACTTTACCTATCATACTTTTAAAACTGAATTTAAATGCCATCCATGTCATGAGAACTGCCATAAATCTATTGTTTGTCTCACATTTCACTTAAGATGAGGCATCATGAATTATGATGGTTCTTTATTTTGTTTATGAAGAAAAATTTAAATGCTGCCAATTATAGTTGTAATGCAGCCCGAATTATTAGTGGGATTCCATTGTCAGTGTTGTTAAAATGATAAGAAAAAAAGTCATCTTAGACTCACTGAAATACATAGTTTTTAAAATATATTTTTAAAAATCACTACAATACTACTAACTTATTAATTGAAATACTCTTAGTTGATAAAAAGCAATAATATTGATTACAATAGCTACCAATTATGGAGCTGTTGCTGGTGCTACAAAATCTTCAGATGTTTTACATAGATTCTCCATTAAGCATCCTGGTAGTATTCAGGGAGATACTCATTTTAATCCTTACTTTTTTAGGAAATTGAGGGAGAGTAAGACTCTGGGATAACTAGTACATCACAGAGTCTAAAGTAGAATTCAAACTGAAGATGAGCTAAATCTCAAGTCCATCTTCTTTCTAGGCAAGTGGGCTGCTCTGCTCTGGGGATGTGGTTCTGTGGTAGAGCCCTTCCTTACCTAGAATGCTTCGGGCCTGGGTTCTATCCCCAGCAATATGAAAACAAAGCAAACAAAAATAAGTAAAATCAATGGAACAAGGCACAGTCACACATACCCATGATTCCAGTGACTTAGGATGCTGAGGCAAGAGCATTGGAAGTTTAAGACCATAGTGGGCAACTTAGTGAGACCCTGCATCAAAATTGTTTATATAATAAAAATGTGCTTAGGATATGACTCATTAGTTGAGTAACCCAGGGTACAATCCCCAGCAGTATCAGAAACAAGAAATAAGAAGAAAATGTCAGTGGCATAGGCTGATCATTCATTAATAAAATAAGTATTGACAGCTACTAAATATTGTACCTTCTTCATAAGAAAATAGAGGAATTATGAGCTATTTAATGTTTATAATTGCATAAATAGTTGTATATTTCAAAAGGTACCTTATGAATTCCTAATAAAGCTTCTTACTTGCACAGAACCCCTCTACATTATGCCTGTGCCTATGGCAATCCAGCAGTGGTGGCTCTTCTAGTGAAGAGGAAATGCAATGTCGACTTGTGTGACAGTGATGGCAACACACCATTGATGAAGGTAAATATACCAGTGGTTTTGCAGGAAATGAATTTGATGAAATGCTTAGAAGAAAAATTGGTTAATGCCATTTAGTTATAACTAATGAGTAAAACATGAAATATTTTTCTTGGATTTCCAAAATTTACAATCTATTTCTTGGTTAAAACCAACAGGCCCTACAATATGAGGAAGAGGAATGTGCAATTATTCTTCTAGAACATGGTGCCAATCCAAATATTCACAACAACAAGGGTGAAACTCCGCTCCACTATGTTATCTTTTATAGGAACACATTAATAGCAACAAAACTGCTTTCATCCAACGCAGATATTGAAGCCAAAAACACGGTATATACATCAATCACTATTATTTTCAAAATATTTAAAATTTTTCTTAAAATTAACAGTAATGCACGTTAAAAAATACTGATTATAAGCAAATTTTCTTTTTATTAAAATACTAGCAAATGTTGGAAGTTCTCCTCGTATTCTTCCTCCTTCTTTTGTAGCTCATGTGTGTATTTAGTTTGCCTCCATCAGTTGAATCCACACTTAGAATTCAAGAGACTCATGCAGAAATCTGAACTTCAAGCTTCTGTGAAGGAACCTGATGCGGTCCCCTTGAGCCATAGTACTGTGTGGTGTGGTGTGCAGGGTTTGCCTCCCACATGCTGGGCACACATGTTCTTCAGTTTGCTTCTGGCAACTGCAGCACTTACTCCAATCACCTACTTTGCCTCTATAAATGAGGTTACAGCTCCTCTTTTTTAATATAGTGTGATAAAGATTTCATGGTGTTTTCTACTGATATACAAGAATATGGACTACATAATATATTATGAATCTCTTTCAAATGGGATTAATTGTTTGAATTTAGAATTTGGAAGTTAAATAGTTTTCTCTATATATACTATGAAAATCATGTTCCCACTGGAATTTTTGAAAGGCTGATTAGGTCACTCATTGCTAGAATGGATAAATTATTGCTAGAAGTAGATAACTCATGGATTTCGCCAGCTATACTATGTATCAGTCTTCAGCTTTGTTCCTTAAAAATGCAAATGTTTAGTGCCTTTCATGATGCTACAAGTAATCTATGTAGATCAGCATAAATCTTGATGATACACAAAATTTCTGAATTAAATTTTGCCTAAAATTATAAGTAACTTTAAGTAGCAATTGAAGTGGATGAGAATAAAAAGAATTTTGGAAAATAACCAAGCATTATGTTACCAGGATTGTCATTACAAGTAAGAATACATTTTCAATGTTATTTTTATTAGAGTTTATAGTTTTACATAGTAGTTGAATTCATTCCCCAAAAATCTTACATGCATGGAATTCCAGTTGAGTCATTGATTCCCTCTTTTCCATCTGTCTACCCCTCCTCCTCCATTCTCCCCCTCCTATTCTCCTGGACCTCCTTTCACCTATTTATTTATATTTGGTTGATTCTTTTTACTTATACATAAGGATGCAATTACCTGTGGTATATTTATATATGCATATAACATGAATTTTAAAGATTTCCTTCTTCATTGCCTTCCCTTTTTCATTATCTCTGTGCCTCTCAATCTTCTTTTTCTACACTAATGATCTTCTTTACATCTTTTGATATTCTGTTCTTCATTTCTTTTTCTTTAATTAACTCCAGCTTCCACATATGAAACATTTTACCTTTGAGTTTCTTATTTGACTTATTTCACTTAGCATGATATTCTTGGATACCAACTCATTTACCAACAAATGACATAATGTATTTTTATGGCTGAGTAATACTCCATTGTATGTATGTGCACCAGAATTTCTTAATCCTTTCATCCATTCACAGGTACTTGGGTTAATTTCATAATTTACCTGTTGTGAATTGTGCTACTGTAAACACACATGTGACTGTATTAATATACAGTTACACGTAAAATTTTGTTTTACTAATTTTGGGAAAATACTGAGTCATGGGATAGCTGTTTCATGTTGTGGTTCCCTTCTTAGATTTTGGGGAATCTCCAAACTGTTTTCCAGGGTGGTTGTACTAGTATGTAGTCCCACCAACAGTGTAAACGTGTGCCTTACCCCCACATTCTTTTTTCTAACCAGGGAGAGAGAGAGAGAGAGAGAAAGAGAGAGAATTAATATTTATTATTATTATTTTTTTCATTTTCAGCGAACACAACATCTTTGTATGTGGTCCTGAGGATCGAACCCGGGCCACACGCATGCCTGGCGAGTGCGCTACCGCTTGAGCCACATCCCCAGCCCCACATTCTTACCAGTATATATTACTGTTTGTGTTCTTGATAATTACCATTGTGGCTGGAGTAAGATAAAGTCTTAGTGTAGTTTTTATGTGCATTAACATAATTGCTAGAGATGTAGAAGACTTTTTTTTTATATATAGTTTGGACATTTGTGTTTCTTTTGAGAAATTTCTGTTTAGGTCTTTTGCTCAGTTATTGACTGGGTGGTTTTTTTGTTTGTTTGGAGTTTTTAAAAATATTTATATTTTAATTCTTATTGGACACAATACATTGATTTTATTTATTTTATGTGCTGCTGAGGATCAAACCCAGAGCCTCACATGTACTAGGTGAGTGCTTTACCACTGAGCCATAATCCCAGCTCTGTGTTTGTTTGTTTTTTTTTTTTTTTTGAGTTGGTTATTTCTCTTTGTTAATCCCCTCTCAGTGGATTAGTTGGAAAAATTTTCTCCAATTGCATAAAAATAATATATTTTTGTATTGAACTTTCTGACATGTAAGATAAATATCTTTCAACTTATAATAAGAGAAGACACAGGAACAATTATGAAAAAGAAACATAGTTTACTCAGACTCTAAGCAGAAATTCCTTATATTGGAATCTGGGATTCTGATTTCATAAATAAAAAAGAATCAAGTGGACTTGTATAACATGGAGAAAACTTTCATGTCGCTGGAAAGCTCTCAGAAATATATTCCTGTAACTTCAATTGTTCACATGTGAATATCTCCAATAAAAAATCGGTGTCAAGTAGGTGTTAAGCAACGGAAAAGCTATTTCTGTACTACTGGACATACAATGCACAGTTGTGTAAATTTTCTCTAACAGTAAAACACGGAATCTTTTCTATGCAGCTTGGTATTTCTGGAAAAGTAGACGTTCTTCAGAATATGATTTATACACCCTACTAGTGAGTTGAGAATTTGGCTTGTTAATGAAATATAATACTTATATCCTTTACTAATATGTATTAGGGAATGGGGCTATTGGGATATAAAATACAGTTTATGTCCTAAAGATACTCTTGGTTGAGGAGGGTGAATGTTACATAACTCCAAGATGCCATGATGAATGCTTGACAGCGGCAAAGATCCATGGAAACAGTAAATGTATGAAGCAGTTTTAGAAATTCTGGAGTTCATGTGGCCACTCTAGGCAGAGGAGAGGCATCTCAAAATGAAAGAGCAGCACGTATGGAAGCAGAATGGGAAGAGAAGAGAGTAGCTACTCTTAATTTACATTATTATTATATGCTTATGTTCATACAGTATTGTGTAAGGTTAACTTCAGTTGAAAAGTAGTAATTTTGTGAATAAACTATATTTGTTGTTTTTCAGAGTGGCCAAACACCACTTTTACTCGCCATAAAGAAAAACAGACAGATGATGGTAGAATTTTTTATTAAGAATAAAGCAAACATACATGAAGTTGATGATAAGGGAAGGTATAGTACTTTATATTTTTTGGAAAAAGGTTAATATTGTAGTAAAATCACTCAAGTTAAAAATATTAAATTAATGGGAATGACATAATCATTGGAATAGAGTGAAATTTGTTAACATAAACTAAAATTAAGGAGAAAAGCAATTATTCAAACTGAGCAACACAAATAAGAGTATGTAGTATGATTCACATGCCCTTATAATTATTGGCTGATGATTACTATTTGATTTTGTTGATCACATAATCTTGTGTTAGCTAGAGTTTTCATGTTAGTTTTGTAAAATATAGACTTTTAGTTTGTGCTTTTATTCAGTATTGAACTTTTTAAATTTTCTGTAATATTTCATCTTCTCCTGGTATAGTTTTCTTTTGGAAATGCTGTGTTGAGTATAGATAGACATTGAAAATTATTTTTTCCTTTATATGACTATTTGCTTTAAATTACTTAATTTGTAGAATATTGATTTCAGATTTTTCCTAAGTGATGTCTAATTAGTCTTAACAAATTTTGAACATTTATAATGAAAAAGAGTGTAACATATGCTTGAAATCTGGTTGCAAGATTATACATGTAGCATTGATTTCAATGCCTGGCAAATGCTTCTCAGAGTGAATGACTGAAGCAACAATTATTATTATTATCACCAGTGCTACTGTTATTATGTTATACCTGCAAATACCTTTTTTATTCCTTGACCTTTGGCTGACTGTGAGTTACAATATATTACATCACTCTAAGAAAGAAATGGAGCTTTATTCATTGAAATCTTTGCCAACTCCAGATGAATGACCTCATCATAATTAATGTTCATTGAAGGATTTTAAGTTTGTAACTCTCCCCTTTTGGGACACGTGATTTATTTTTTATGTGTTTGTTTCCTTTTAGACTTACAAATGATTTAGAAAGATAAAGAGTTGATCTTCCAAGATGTATATGTCTGTTAGTGTATGTAAAGCTAGATGTCAAATTGGTAAAATGTATTACAATGGCTTTTTAAATAAACTTATTAAAATACCTAAATTTGAAGTTATCTCTCTTATTTTAGAACAGCCCTCATGTTGGCTGTGGAACATAAATCAACACACATAGCTGAGCTGCTTCTTCAATGTGGTGTTAATGTGTCTGCTTCAGATAATTGTGGAGAGATTGCCTTGTCTTATGCCATTGCTAGTGGAAATACTGCGTAAGTATTTACATTACAATACTAATCAAAATTAGATGTATATCCACAATAGATTTCATAGCATTACTATGTATGGAACCGTAGTGAGTTAGGACAGTTCATTAGTCAGAAACCCTTCAAAGTCTAGCCAAGAAGCAGTGATGATATTTTGAATGGGCAAAGAGAAGGATGGAGGGGTAATGGAGGCAAGAAAGATGGTGGAGTGAGATAGACATTATTACCTTGGTACAGGTATGACTGCATACATGATGCAATGGTACATCCTGTAAAATCAGAAATGAAAGTTGTTGCAGTTGTGTCCAATGAATCAAATTTCACTCTACTGTCATATATACATAATTAAAATGGATTAGTTATTTTTAAAAAAATAAGTAGTGATGTGTGCATGAGTCACCTTCAAGGTTTGTTCTCTCCTCTCTCTTCCCCTCTCCTTTCTTTTTTTTCTCATGCATGCTGGGAAATTTTCCTACCACTGAGATATACCACTAGCTAATATCTTAGGACTTTGTAAACCTTTATCCTTAGGGTTTCCAGCATTATCCATTTCATTTGAAGCATAACCCCTCCTCACAGGGACAGATAGTATCACACCTATGATTTTATAATTTGCTATTTGGGTCTTGAAATTCCCTGTTTAGCTGAAGTTAGCTATTTTACCATCCCCCTTTAATTTATCAAGGACCTAATGATATCCTTGAAGTGTAAGGAAGATAATTCTGTAGTCAGATGGAGGGGAATAAATAGATTTTTAAATTGTTCCTTTGTCTCTGTCAGTTCTGTTGCTGTGGTGTTTCTGCCAGACCTGGCCCTGCAGTCTGGTAGTGAAGAGCTTTTATTTCAAAATATCCTGACTGATCCAACCCCTGAGTCTTCATGGTAACCCACACTTAGACTCAACACTCTTTTTAGTTCTCATGCACTTATGCTTTTTTATTCAACAGTTGTTTCCAAGCAGAAGCACTCTGCTTTGACAGCTTGGCCTCTAGCTTTGGCCAACAAATACTAAGCACTCTGACCCTGTCCCCCTTTTAGGAACCTTATGTGGAATCCCCATATTAGCCTTGCCCTTTCTGGTGCATTATCCTTTTAATACTTTGTCTTTTCTGTCATAAAATTAAAATCATTCAAATCTATTAGAAAGCTTCAAGTAAAGCTTCAAGTAATCTCTGGAAGAGATCAGAGTTTTCTGTCATCTTGGCTAACAGATCTGTGCCCCAAATCCCTCCATCCCTTGAAATAGATTTCCTTTGACTGCAGGGGGTTCCACATCACTGTTTTCCATGGTGAGTGCCAATTTAGATTGGCACTTCTAGTAGTTTTCCCAAGTAATGGAAATTTCCAAGCTGTTGGAATCACTGCCTAAAGTTTTCAGCATTTATTAAGGTCTGCCTCAAAAGGAATAGATTAAGCAGATTCATTGAATCTAAGAGAACTAAGCCCCATCATGACTCCTCAGTATCCATTGTGTTAAAGAAAATTTTGTGTTCCAAGTCAGTTGGAGATCAACATGGAAATGTAGCTACACTTATCTGCTGATTCTGTTCAACTAGGTAGAGAAGAAATAGTAGTAGTCCAAGTTTTTGGCATTTGTTAATTTCTTGCCTTTGTTATTATTGATTAGTCTCACAGAAGGGGATGATTAAATTCTCTAATTTAAGGAGATATTTATAAATAGTTATAAATTAATTGTTGATTTGCTTTGAGTTATAAAGCACAAAGAAGAGCCCAATTGATCATGAAAATTAGGACTCAAGCATTTTTTAAAATAATTTTAACTTTTGAATATTAGAACCTATGAAAAATGCACATTAGTTCTAGCTGAGATTGTAAGTAGTTAAGTATGCCATTATTTTACTATTTTGCTTAACATGTTTCAATATTATCTTAGTAAATCTCCATAACAACCTGGTGAACTAAAGTGATACAACCCTTATTTTTTAAAAGGCCTTAAGCCTAAGAGAAAGAAGTTGTGCAAGAACAAAAACCTATTTTTTACAGAGACAGGGCATTTTCTGAGTTCAAGCTACACTAGTTAATATATTTACCTGTCCTGTTCTCAATTAATGATCATTTCATCTTTTTTCTTCTTTAACTTCAAGCTATGGGTGCAGTAACACATGCATTTATCCCAGCTACTTAAGAGCCTGAGGCAGGACAATTGCTTGAGCCCAGGTATTTAAGATCAGCCTGACCATCATCATGAAATACCATCTCACAAAACAGAAAAAAACAAACATTGTACAAATAATTTTCAAGTTAACAAAATGTTTATAGGGCATACAGATTAGGAGAGCATATGAAAAAGTTCTGATACTAGATCTAAAACATTATTAAGTATTGAATTATATTTGGTCAGTGTTTTCATATGAGTGTTAAAATACCAATTTTATTACTTTTTTCAAATATAGAAACAGGAATTTAATTCTTCAATACATGAAAGCACAATCTAGAACATCAGTAAATTTCAATCCAGGTAAGACTTAAAAAATGAGTTACTCTTGGTGTTCATGCCCTGTGTAAATAAGAGTAAGAATGTTTGATCAAAAAAGAAGAGTGGAAAAATTTAAATGTTCAAATTCCATTCATATTTTTTATATCTTTCTTGCTCATATAGAATCCAGGATATCTTAATAATTAACTATAAGAAATTTATCATCTAAATGATATTGTCTGAAAAAATTTTACATTAATTTTGACCCTGAAATTTTATGTCTTTGCAGAAGTAAGAATATTTTTAAATTATACATTCTGTTTCGTATATGGTCACATGATAGCAGATTGGACTTGTTGTAAAACCAGGTGTTCCTGTCAACTGTTAATATCAGCTCCTATTGAGTGCCTACATTAGTGAATTTCACAGTGATATTTATATACACACATATACAATACTTGAATCCTGACCACTCTCCTTACTTCCATTTTCCCCTCTACTCCCTTTTTCATCCCCAGTTACCTTCCCTCTTCCTTAATGTTCCCTCCATCATTTTCTAGTCATTCTTATTTTCTTCCCAGATTCCACATGTTAGGGAGAGAATGTGATAATTGGGGTTTTGTTTCTGATTTTTTCACCTTAACACGATGACCATCCTTTCCATCCATTTTACAATTATTGTCTTTGTTTCTTTTTTAACATTTTTATTTGGGGTTTGAAATATACCATTTCCTGGGCCTTAAAATTTCTACTCAGAAATCTAATATTTTTCTGATGTGTTTATAATTGCTTTGGCCCTTATTATAGATTTCAGTGTACCTTTTTATAGACTATGATTTGGAGAAGTTCTTTTCGGGCCATGTCCATTTGGTATTCTAAAATCTTATACCTGGATGTCCATAACTTTCACAAGATATAAGAAATAGTTTATTTTATTCACTGAGAAAGCTTTCATTGCCTGTAGCCTGTACCTCTTCTCCATTATGTGTACCAGTGATTCATAAAAGTAGTCTATGAATTGTGTCTAGTGGTTTTGTAATTTGTTTACAATTATTTTGATTGTTGTTGATATTGTCTGAATGTGATATTTCATAATTCTGTAAGAGTTTCTTCATTTATTTCTAGTCTTGCTTTAGTGTGTCCAGACCACTGAATTTTAGTCATCTCTTTCCATTACTAAATGTGTGTGTTAGGTTAAAGCTTTTTATCGCTGTTCTTATTTTTAATTTTTTTTTTCAGCACCAGGTTTTATTTTATTTTTTTAGATATGTATGACAGTAGAGTGTATTTTTTACATACATGGGCTACATCTGATTCTATTTAGGATCAGAGAGAACTTTTGGCCTTTGGGTTTTTTGGTATTGGCTTATTTCACTAAGTATAGTAGTCTCAAGTTCCATCCATTTACCAGCAAGTGACATAAATTTTATTCTTCTTTATGGATAAGAAATACTCCATTGTGTATATGTACCCCGTTTTCTTTAACCTTTCATCTGTTGAAGCTCACCTAGGTTGTTTCTATAGCTTAACTATTGTGAATTGGGCTGCTGTAGACATTGATGTGGCTGTGTCACTGTAGTATATTGATTTAAAGTCCCTTGGAGATAGATATATATATATATATGCCCAACTCTCCATCATGTCAACTTAGGAACTTATTTCCTCAACAAGACTTCTAAATTGCAACAAATAAAATCAAGATTCAACTGGGGTGATAACTGGTTGAATGGTGTTTCCATTCCAAATTTTCAGAGGAATCTCCATACTGTTTTCCAGAGTACTTGCACCAATTTGCAGTCTCACTAGCAAAGTATGAGTGTAACTTTTTTCTCACATTCTCTCCAGCATTTATTGTTACTTGTATTCTTGATAATTCCTATTTTGACTGAACCAAGAATGGAATATCAATGTAGTTTTAATTTGCATTTTCTAATTTCTAGAGAAATTTAGCATTTTTGTGTTTTTTCTACTTTTTATTGATCTTATAATTTTTTAAGTGCATGACAACAGTGGAATGCACTACAATCCTTATTACACATATAAAGCACAATTTTACCTCTGAATATAAAGTATGTTTATGTCAATTTATGCCATTTTACATATACTATTTTTCACTACAATTTGTTTTTTATTTTTATTTGTTTCAGTTAGTTACACATGACATTACAATGACCTTGACATATCATACATTTGAACCACATGAGATACAATATCTCATTTTTCTGAATATACAGGTTGTAGATTCACATTGATCATGCATTCACATATACACACCAATAATAATAATGTCTATTCCATTCTACTATCCTTCCTATATTTCCAACCTCTCCTCTCCCCTCCCATCACTTCTCTCTTCTTAATCTAAGGTAGCACTATTCATTTTTTTTTCTCACATCTTCATACATGTAGTTTGTATAACAATGAGGCTCTTCTTCCACCATCCGTGCAATTCCCTTTCTCCCTCCCTTTCCCTCCCACCCCTCTTCCCTGTGTATAGGTAATCTTCTTCTCATGCTTTTCCTCTCTTCCCCATTTTGAGTCACCCCCCCTTATATCAGAGAAGAGGTTTGGCATTTGTTTTTTGGGGACTGGCTAAATTCACTTAGCATAATCTGCTCTAATGCCATCCTTTTCCCTGCAAATGCCATGATCTTATTATTTTTTAGTTCTGAGTAATATTCCATTGTGTATATATGCCACATATTTTTATCCATTCATCCATTGAAGGGCATCTAGGTTGGCTCTACAGTCTAGTTATTGTGAATTGTGCTACTATAAACATTGATGTGGCTGAGTCCCTGTAGTATGCTGTTTTTAGGTCTTTTGGGTATAGTCCTAGAAGAGGAATAGCTGGGTCAAATGGTGGTTACATTCCCAGTTTTCCAAGGAATCTCCATACTGCTTTCCAAATTGGCTGCACCAATTTACAATCTCACCAGCAGTTCAATTCTGATCAAAATCCCAATGACATTCCTCACAGAAATAGAAAAAGCAATTATGAAATTCATCTGGAAATATAAGAGACCCAGAATAGCAAAAGAAGTTCTAAGCAGGAAGAGTGAAACAGATGGTATCACTATACCAGATCTTAAACTATACTACAGAGTAATAGTAACAAAAACAGCATGGTACTGGCACCAAAACAGGCTGGTGGACCAATGGTACAGGATAGAGGACACAGAGACTAACCCACAAAACTACAACTACCTTATATTAGACAAAAGTACTGAAAGCATGCACTGGAGAAAATATAGCATCCTCAACAAATGGTGTTGGGAAAACTGGAAATCCATATGCAACAAAATGAAATTGAATCCCTATCTCTCACCATGCACAAAAGTTAACTCAAAATAGATCAAGGGTCTAGGAATTAAACCAGAGACTCTGCATCTAATGGAAGAAAAAGTAGGCCCTAATCTTCCTCATGTGGAGCTAGGCCCCAACTTCCTTAATAAGATGCCTATAGCACAAGAGTTAAAACCAAGAATTAACAAATTGTATGAATTCAAACTAAAAAGTGTTTTTTCTCAGCAAGAGAAATAATATGTGAGGGTGAATAGGGAGCCTACATCCTGGGAACAAATTTTTACCCCTCAACATCAGATAGAGCTCTAATCTCTAGGGTATACAAAGAACTCAAAAAGCTAAACACACACACATACACACACACAAATAATCCAATCAACAAATGGGCCAAGGACCTGAACAGACACTTCTCAGAAGAGGACATACAATCAATCAACAAATATATTAAAAAATGCTCACCATCTCTGGCAATCAGAGAAAGGCAAATTAAAACTACCCTAAGATACTATCTCACTTCAGTAAGAATGGCAGCCATGATGAAGACAAACAACAACAAATGCTGGTGAGGATGTGGGAAAAGGGTACCCTCATACACTGCTGGTTGGATATTGAGCATTTTAAAAATATATTTGCTCACCAATTGTATTTCTTGTTCTGTAAACAACCAGTTTCAGATCCTTTGCACATTTATTGACATCCTATGACCACTAGAAGAGAATATTAACTATACTGGGTTGTGTGTGTGTGTGTGTGTGTGTGTGTGTGTGTTAAGTTTTTTGATTTTTTTTTCATGGGGACAAGTAGTGGGGATTCAACTCAGGGGCATTCAACCACTGAGCCACATCCCCAGCCCTATGTTTTATTTTATTTTATTTTTATTATTTTTGTTGTAGATGGACACAATTTACTTATTTACTTGTTTATTATTTATTTATTTATTTATTTTTATGTAGTGCTGAAGATCAAACACAGGGTCTTACACCTGCAAGGCTAGTTCTCTGACACTGAGCCCCATACCCAGCTCTGTTTTGCATTTATTTAGACATAGAGGTGCTCAGTGCCTCACTATTGCTGAAGCTGGATTTGAACTCTGGATCCTCCTCTTTCAGCCTCCTGTGCTGGTTTGTTTTGAGTTCTTTATATATCCAGAAGACTAACGTTCTGAGGTGCAGGTGGTAAAGATTTTCTCCCATTTTGTAGGTTCTCTGTTCATTTTCTTGATAATTTTCTTTCCTGTGAGAAAGCTTTTTGCTTTGTTACCTTCCCATTTATTGATTCTTGATTTTGTTTGTTGCAATTTAGAAGTCTTGTTGAGGAAGTCAGTTCCTAAGACAAGATGATGGAAAGTTGGGCCTATATTTTCTTCTAGTGGGTACAGGATGTCTGGTTTAATGCCTAGTTCCTTGATGTACTTTGAGTTGAGTTTTGTGCAGGGATAGGGGTAGGGGTTCAATTTGATTCTGCCACATGCATATTTCCAGTTTTCTCAGTACCACTTTTTAAGAGGCTGTCTTTTCTTTTAATGTATGTTGTTGGTGACTTTGTCTAGATTAACAAGACAGTATGAATGTGATTTTTGTCTTTGTGATGTCTTTTCTGTTCCATTGGACATTTTGCCTGTTTTGGTGCCAATCCCATGCCATTTTCGTAGCACTATAGTATAATTTGAGATCGGATCTTGTGATGTCTGCTGTCTCCTTCACTTTTTTTCACTAAGGATTGTTTTGAATATTCTGGGCTTCTTGTTTTTCCAAGTGAATTTTATGTCTGCTTTTTCTATTTCTTTGTGAAATATCATTGACATTTTAATAGAAGTTGCATTAAAACTATAGCATTTTGGTAGTATGTCAATTTTGGTAACATTAATCCTGCCAATCCATGAACATTTGAAATATTCCATCTTCTACGGTTTTCTTCAATTTCTTTCTTTAGTGTTTGGTAATTTTCATAATAGAGGTCTTTCACTTCTTAGATTGTTTCCTGATTATTTTATTTTTTAAGTTGTTTTGAATCCATTGTGATACATCAGCTGATGCATAATTTGTGTACAGGATCATAATTGATTTATGAGTGTTAATTTTATATCCTGCTACTATGCTGAGTGTGGTTATGAGTTTTAAAAATTTTGTGGTGTAGTTTTGTGTCTTCAACATATAAAATGTTGTTGTCAGCAAATAGGGATATTTTGAGCTCTTCTTTTCATATTCATATCCCTTTAATCTCTTTTTCCAAACTGCTCTGGTTAGAATTTCAATATTCATATGTTGAATAGAAGTGGTGAAAGAGGGCACCCTTGTCTTTTTCTAGTTTTTAGAAAGAATGTTTCATTTTTTTCCATTTGGAATCATGTTACTCTTGGGTTTTTTGGTATAGAGATTTTAAAATGTTCAGTTACATTCGTATTATCCCTATTTTTTCTACCATTTTGAACATGAATGGATGCTGTATTCTGTAAAATGCTCTTTCTTCAACTATTGAGATAATTATGTTATGTTTTTTAAGTCTATTAGTGAATCCTGTTTTGATTTCCATAGGTTGAACCAACCTTGTGTCCCTGGGATGAACCCCACTTGATCATGGTGCACTATGTTTTTTTTTTGTTTGTTTGTTTTGTTTTTGTTTTTTGAAAGGTTAAACACAGCATGCATTTTATTTTATTTATTTATTTTTTTATTGGTTGTTCAAACTATTACAAAGCTCTTGACATATCATATTTCATACATTAGATTCAAGTGGGTTATGAACTCCCATTTTTACCCGAAATACAGATTGCAGAATCACATCGGTTACACATCCACATTTTTACATAATGCCATATTAGTAACTGTTGTATTCTGCTACCTTTTATATCCTCTACTATCCCCCCTCCCCTCCCCTCCCATCTTCTCTCTCTACCCCATCTACTGTAATTCATTTCTCTCCTTGTTTTTTTTCAGTATCACTTTGTCTAAGTATTTCTTTGTTTGTTTGTTTTTCTTCCATACAAATTTAGAAGTGTGAAGTCTATAAACATCTTCCACTTATGAGGAGGATTGAGAAAATTGACATCATATTGTATAACACAGTACTAAATGGACCATCCTGCTCTCCTGGGACCAGATAAACTCTTCTTTATGGAATTTAAAAGTCTCAATAAATCATAGTTTGGGCTGGGGTTGTGGCTCAGTAGTATAGTGCTCACTTAGCACATGATAAACACTGGATTTGATCCTCAGCACCACATAAAAATAAATAAAATAAAGAAATTGTGTCCAACTACAACTAAAAAATATTTTTTAAAAAAGTCATAGTTTATAAAATTGTCATCAAATGGTCTTTTACATCTACCTTGCCATGTGAAATAAGACTAGAATGTGAATAGCATGCATGAATTGAAATACTCCTCTTCTTTTGAGTGGTGAATATAAACTCATTCTATATAATTTTAACAGTACAAGTCCTTTGTACTCCTCCTCCTCCACATCATCATCATCATCATCACCATCATTGTCAGCATCATCATCATTATTTATTTCACTGTTGGGATTGAAGCCAGAGCTCCTTCAGTCTATGCAATACATTACCACTTAGCTCTTTCCTCTGCCCTACCAGTAGATTCTCTCAGAGTAAATGTCTTATTATTTTGTTGTTGTTGTATTGTTTTGTTTTGTTTTATAGTTTTAATGAAGTGGGAAAGAATTTCTTCTATATGGAGAGACAGTGTTTGGCTCATTCTGAAAGCATGAGTGAGTTCATAGCCTATTTAAATATTTTATCATATCAGCTATATCTACATAACAACTTGCTGCTACTTCCCTGGTGCTTCTTTCTGTATTTCCCTATGACCATGTGGTATGGATAAGAGTGTATAAACTCTGAAGGTTGTCATCTTTCAACACTTTTGTCCCTAGGGGAAGTAAAGTTTTGTTTGTACCACACATAAGATAGAAAAAGTAGCTGGAAGTAAGAGATGAGCATATTTGCCGTCTCCTACACTGGAATGTCTTTGTAAGCTTTCTGTCCCTGATCTGTTTACTGCTTTTCTCTAATTTCTGTAGATTTTTTTTTCATACATTTGTTGACCATCTGTATTTCTTCTGTGAAGTGCCTGTTGAATTTCTTTGCTCATTTATTAAATGGGTGGAGGTGGGTGATGGGGTTATTATTAGTTTTAAGCTGTTTTTTTTGTTGTTGTTGTTATTATTATTATTATTTTATCTATCCTGGAAGTTAATGCATTTTCTGAGGTGCAGGTGGCAAAGGTATTGTTTCCTATTGTGTTGGCTCACTTTTCATGTTCTGGGTTTTTGTCTTTGCCGTGAAGAAGCTTCTTAGTTTGATGGAGCACCATTTATTGAAAATTGATTTTACTTTGCGTTGAGGGGCCTGCCCTTTCAGCATCTACTCTTGGGAGCTTGAGGGCATACAGAAACCCCTCCAAAGACAGTTGCAGATAATTGCTTCTGCTATATTATGCAGCAAAACTAGCTTTCATAGTTGCTATGTTCCAATTTACATATAGCAGTCATGATAGGCCAGAGGGGATACACAACATATAATATTATGGGAGTCCTGCCACCAAGAGTCTAGCAACTGCCTTGTACCAACTGGGGAGTAATTTCTTGTCAAAGGAGCAGGTAAATGGTGCTTGCCAGTGTTCTGACAACACTCTGTCCCAAAACATAGTGTTGTATGTTAGGACATCCCTGCTGCACAATGAGAAAGATGAGCATTCCTCCATGTAGATCCAGGGTCAGGCCCACCAACAACTTCTTTTGCTTTAGAGATTTTATTAATAAGTCAGTTCCTGAGCTGATATGTTGGAGTTTTGGGCCTATGTATTCTTCTATCCGGTGCAGGGATTCTGGTCTAATACCTAAGTAATTGATCCACTTTGAGTTGAGTTTTTGTGCATGGTGGGAGGATTAGGGTTCAATTTAATTCTACTACATATGGATTTCAAATTTTCTCAGCACCATTTGTAGAAGAGGCTATCTTTGCACCAGTATATGATATTTGTGCCTTTGTCTAGTATGAGATAATTGTATTTATGTGGGTTTGTTTCTGTCTTCTGTTTCATTGGTGGTCTTACCTGTTTTGTTGCCAATACCATACTGGTTTTGTCTTTATAGCTCTGTAGTGTAATTTGAAGTCTGATATTGTGATACCTCCTGCTTCATTTTTCTTGCTAGGTATTGTTTTGGGTATTCTGGGTCTCTTGTTTATCTAAGTAAATTTCATTATTGCTTTTTCTGTTTCTGTGGGATCTGAAAGGGAGAGCATTTCTTTGGGCTCTGGAAGGGAGTTGCATTGAAATTTTATAGCACTTTTGGTAGTATGGTAATTTTGACAATATTAATTCTGCCTATCCAAGAACATGGGAAGTCTTTCCATTCCTAGGACCTTCCTCAATTTATTTCTTGAGTGTTCTGTAATTTTCATTGTAGAGGTCTTTTACCTTTTTTGTTAGATTGTTTCCCAAGTGTTTTTTTATGCTATTTTGAATAGGATAATTTTCCTAATTTCTCGTTTAGCTCATCTTTTATTGGAGTATAGAAACAGTTGATTTATGAATGTTACTTTTGTATCCTGAAATTTGATGAATTCATTTGTGTTCTAGAAGCTTTCTAGTGAGTATTTTTTTGAGGGGATCTTCTTAATATAGAATCACGTTTTCTTCAAACAGTGCTCGTTTTAGCCCTTCCTTTCCTATTCATATCCCTTTAATTACATTCCTTTGCCAAATTGCTCTGGCAAGAGATTAAAGGACCTGATTTGTTCAGCTCTCTATTTATCATTCAGTCGTGAATTTGGTCTTCTGGTGTTTTATTCATTTATGATCTGATAGATTGCAGAGTATTATCTCTACATTTTGTATTTGCTAAGAGTTGCATTGTGTACTAATAGAAGTAGTGAAAGTGGGCATCCCTGTCTCATTGCAGTTTTTAGAAGAAATTCTGTAGTTGTTCTCCCTTCATAATTATGTTGTCCTTGGGTGTGTCATGTATAGCTTTTACAATGTTGAGGTATGATTCCTTCATTCCTATTTTTTCTAGTGTTTAAAGCATGAATAGATGGGGTATTATGTAAAAAATAGATGCTGCATCTATTTTGATAATCAAGTGTTCTCATCTCTGTATCTATTTGTGTGATGAATTACATTTATTGATTTCCATTTGTTGAATCAGTGTTGCATTCCTGGGATGAAACCCACTTGGTTATGTGCACTATTTTTTAAAATCTATTTTTGTATGAGATTTAGCAGTATTTTATTGAGGATTTTTGCATCTATGTTCATCAAGGATATTAGTCTGAATTTTTCTTTTCTTGATGTATCTTTGTCTGGACTTAGTATCAGTGTGAGATAGGCTTCATTTAATGAATTTGAAGAATTCCCTCTTTTTCAATTTTATGAAATAATTTGAGGAGGATTGGTATTGGTTCTTCTTTAAAGGTTTGGTAGAAATTGGCTGAGCATCCATCTGGTCCTAGGCTTTTCTTTGTTGGTAGAGTCTTGATGACTTTTTTATTCTCATTATTTGAAATTGATCTCTTTAAATTTTCTATATACTTCTGGTTAAATTTGGGGAGCTCATGTCTCCTGGAATTTACTGATGTCTTTTAGATTTTCTAGCTTATTGGAGTATAGATTTTGAAAAATAGCTTCTATTTATGCTCTGTTTCAGTAGTATCTGTGCTGATATTTCCATTTTCACCATAGGTTTTGGTACTTTTCATTTTTCTCTGATAGCTTGGTTAATATTTATCAGTTTTGTTCATTTAAAAAATTTTTGATTCATTTCTTTTTCAGTTTTTACATCTTGATTTTATCAATTTCATATTTGATTTTTATTTTTTCCTTTATTTTTCTGATTTTAGTGTTTTTCTCTAGGTCCTTAAGATATAATGTTAGATTATTTTACTCAGTAACTTTCTATTCTTTTAATGTATGGGCTCAATGCTATAAACATTTCTCTTAGAACTGCCTTCATAGTGTCCCAAAGGTTTTTATATATTGTATCACTATTCTCATTTACATTTAATTTTTTTATTTAAACTCTGATTTGTTCATCTATCTGTTCATTATTCAATAGTGAATTTAGTCTCCTAGTGTTAGTTTTTTTTAAATTTTCATCTTGTTGATTTCTAGTTTTATTCCATTATGATCTGACAGAGTTCAAGGTATTAGCTCTATTTTTGGTATTTGTGAAATGTTGCTTTATGTACTAAAATATGGTCTATTTTGGAAAATGTTCCCTGTGCAGCTAAGAAGATAATGTATTCAGTCATTGATGAGTAAAATATTCTGTGCATTTCTGTTAAGTCTAAATTATTTATTGTAGTTTTAGTTCTATATTTAACTTTTGTTGGTATGATCTTTCTAGTGATGAGAGACACATCTTAAAGTTTCCAATATTATTGTGTTGTGATCTGTTTGATTCTCTATATTGAGAAGGAGCTCTTTGATTACTTAGATGCTTCATAGTTTGGAGCATATATATTTACCACTATTATTTCTTTCTGTTGTATTGCTCTACTAAGCACTTTGAAAATGGAATTTTTTATCTGTTCTGATGAACTTTTGCTCAAAGTCCATTATATCAGATATGAAAATAGATACACCTTGTGTATAAGATCCATGTGAATTATATGTTTTTCCCATCCTTTCACAGTTAGTCTGTGTATATATTTGTCTAAGAGGTGAGTCTCTCGGAGACAGGCTATTGTTGGGTTCTTTTTTTTCCAAATCAATCTGCCAGTGTATGTGTGTTGATGAGTTGAGTCCATTAACATTCAGTGTTATTATTGAGAGATGATTTATGTTTCCTGTTATTTTGGTTCATTTCTAGTTATCAAGTTGAAATAGATTCTACTTTGATTAACTATTCTTTTAATTTTAGTTTCTGTATGTTTTTATTTGTATATTTTATTTTTTCTTAATAAAATATTTATTGAGTGTGTTTTATAATGCCAGCTTTCTAGTTGTGATTTTTTTAACTTTTGTTTATTATGGATGTTATTATCTCATATTAAAATCTGATATAATTTAGTATTCTATGCAGAATCCATTTTCTTTCAGAGCTTAGTATATATTATTTCAAGATCTCCTAGCTTTTAGGGTCTTTGAAAAATCAGCTGAGATCTGGATCGGTTTGCCTCTGAATATGACCAATCATTTTTCACTATCAGGTTTTAAAATTCTATTATAAGTAAAATTCTATACTTATTCTGTATGTTAGGCATTTTCATACTATTGTGGCTAGGAGTGTTGTAATTCTATATATTTGGAGTTGTATATACCTCCTGTGTTTGATTTTTCATTTCATTCTTAAGATTTTGGAAATTTTCAGTTATTTCATTGAAAAGATTGTTCATTTTTTGTTTTGAAATTCAATACCTTCATCTATCACAGTGAATCTTAAATTTGGCCTTTTCTTATTATCCCATACATATTTTTAAAAATTCTCTTCATGGTTTGGTAACATCTTTTCTCCATGATGAACTTTATTTTCAAGATTATGCACTACTTCTTTATTACCTGAATATTTGTCCTTTAAGTCATCTAGTGTATTGGTGATGCTTTGCATTGCATTTTTAATTTGGTTTATTGATTTCTGAATTTTGAAAATTTCTGATTGATTTTTCTTTAGAACTTCTATTTCCTTATTGATATTTTACTTCTTGTGTCTTCTCTGTGATTTTACTTTTTACATTATCTTTTATCTCATAGATCAGTTGAAATATAAACTTTCAAAATTCCTTCTCTGATATTTTCTTCACTGTGGTTTTTGTGGAATCTGCTTTTGAGTCATTCTGGTTTGTTTGGGATGCTTTGTTCCCTTGCTTGTTCATATTGTTTGTGTGTCTATTCATGTATCAAAATGGATCTCTAGCAACAGAACTACTATTCTGTGCATTTCTAGTGATCCTGTAGATATCTTGTGGCTCACAGATTGGGGGGGGGGAGCCAAATAATTGCAACCAACTGTGCATAAAAAATATAGAACTAAATTGCATACTTAATTTTTATTTTCACACAAAGTTAGTTGGCACAATAAACAGAACTGTATCAATTTATATCAGTAATGACAGTAAGTAATCATGAGTTATATCTTTCATAAAATAAAAGAATAGGTGTTTTCTATAGCTTCAATTGTATTAATTGTTGCTTTAGCATTAGTGGTGGTGTGTGGAGTTTTATAAACCAAGAGTTCTGGGAGAAATTAAAAATAGAGTTCATTATGAAGAAAAAAGCAATGGTGATAGAAAAGGATTAGCGGTTTCAAGATGTGAGTAGGGCAGAAGCAAAGTGATATACGATGTATTGTTTATGAGAAAGAAGGAAAAACAAGTAAAAGAAATAAAGAGTAAAGTGAGAATAATGGAATTTGACTGTTTGTAAGAGAAAAGAAATAGAAACAAAAAGAAATAAAAGGTTTGAAACAGAACACAAACTCAATCCAAAATAGGCTAATTGAAAACTTTAACCCTTAACAACAGAGTAAGGAAAAATAACTATGTTTCAGAATAGTACAAATGAGAAAGCATAAACAAATATGTACAAGTGTATGAATGTCCTTCATGTATCCATCAGTACACATACAAAAACTAAAAAGAAAAAAAAAACAGGATTGTTACTGAGAGTATGTGCTTGCTGTCTCTTCCAAAGTGTCTTTCCATCTCTCAGTTTCCATTCTCCATGGGATGGTATGGGGAGCTGTGAAAGGTGCTGTCAGCTCCACCCCCAGGGTATATGTCATGCTAGGTTCTACAATATGTTCTCAGGGGAGGCAGTGAGGTCCTGTCTTTGCCCCAGGTGTTTCATTTCATGGGGAGTTACTGGGCATAAATAAATCAGTGCACACCCAGGACTTTACTCTACTCTTCTCCCCAGGGCTACATTCATGGGACAGGGAAGCCAGTCCTTTACCAGTTCTGTTTTTTCAGGGTACTGTTCTTTCTTACCTCCTTAGGTCTTCCCTCAAGCACCAAGGTCCATCACTCCTGCTCATTGAGATTTTGAAGCAACTGCCACTGGTCTTGGGCACAGCTGTGTCAAGGGAGGAGAGGAGGACAGGCTCTCTTTGGCCTATCTGACTAGTATTACCCCCAGGAGAAATACTGTCCATGCCAGAAATTCTCCTGATTTGCTAGGCTCAGTTTATGTCTTGTGGATGGTGTCTGCAGATTTATATATCGGACTGAGCCCCAACACATGGATCTAAATTCCCAGTCTGAGTTGGTGCCATTGCAGTGCAGATGTTTAAATATGTCTCCAGCTTCAACTCTCTGTACATTCCAGGCAGACTGGTGGTGATTTTCATGCCACAGTTTAATGAGTAGAATAGCTTGACCCTGTGGTCCCACATTCTGCATTCCAAGACTGTCTGCTGCACTTTTCATATATATAATTAGTTTTAGGTAGACACAGTATCTTTATTTTATTTTACATGGATTGAAACCAGTGCCTCATGCATGCTAGGCAAACACTCTACCACTGAGCCACAACCCTAGCCCCTTGTGTGCATCACTTTTCAGTCTTTTTTTGTCCTAATGTACTGATTTCCCCCAATCACATCAGATCCTAAGCTCCAGCTCTGTTTCTCATCTTTGTCTGATATACCCCAAATTCCCCAGTTTTCAAGTTATCTGTCCAATATTGAGTATCAGTGGCATGCTTTTATCTCCCACCTCACAGAGAAGCAGTTTTCTCACTCTCTGAGTCCCATATGGTGGAGCTGTGAGAAAATCCACTTCCTGCTAATTCACCATCATGTCTCCCCTTGTTTGACACTTATATATTTATGCTACTTTATTTGACAATGATAAGGTTTTCTTTCATTTTTGCAACTTTTAATAAGGATTATGATTATGGGACCAATGATTTACTTTTAAGTATCAAACTTTTATAATTCCTGTTGTTTCTTCCTTGCATTTGATAAGTACAAAGTGGGAAACTTAGGAGTTGTTAATGCATTCATTACTTACCTGTCATAAATACAATTAATATTAATTCTAAAAATTTCTCCGAGTATGGGTCTGGAGGAACATTTTATAACAAAACATCAGAGTCATAAAATTTTATATTTTATATTTCTGTTTTTGATTAATTATATATTTTACTGTTTTATTTAATAGTGAAAGAAAGTCCTAAAGATGACTCATTAAGAAGGTATGAATTTATAGATTTTAAATAAAAAATGTCTATTAACTAAGTGGAGAGTGAAGGTAGAAGGATTTGTTGAGTATTCTAGTGTGGGACAGATACCACATTCATTTAACACTTGTTTCCTAAAGTTATCTTATAAGCACTTTGAAAGTATCTGTGCTATTATAATCTGTTAATTACTAATAAAGAGCTGTCATTCATAGAGGTTGACTATTGGTCCCATATTTGTGTAATTAATAAGTTTCAGGCCTGTGTTTAGACTGTAGTCTTACCTGGCTGACAACTCCATTGTGTTGTTCCACTGTACAGGCTGATACCAAGTGGGACATATACAGGAAAAATAAATTTTACAATTTATTTCAATGTGTCTGACAAATGTATTCTAAATAACACATATATTCACATTTTAACTTTCAAATTGTGTATCATCAATTTAGAAAGTCAAAGGCAGTTGTGTGTTAATTCTGATTTATATTTTACCTGATAAGCCAGGTTGTAGTCCAAGATTTTGTCCTGATATTGACAGTTCCACTAGTAATCAGGATTTTTTCTTAATATATCAAAAGCTTTTATGGAAAATCTCACAGAGCTATGGCCTCATGGTTTCTAATAAACAAGAAGATCAGGCAAGTGCTGTAGAGAAATTATTTTACTGAAAGTTATGAATAACATTATTTAGACAATGTTGTATTACTTATATTAATCCTTAGAGGACATTCTAATTTCTCTACTTCCTGATTTTCCAGTTAGTTTCTCTTCAATTACTACCCCTAACAATTTTATGAAGACTTTTACTTTTATACTTTTTTCCTTTTTTATGACTATAACCTTTTATTTAATTTCTATTTGTATTTTCTGTTTTGTTCTCTTTGTGTTTCTGTTTTATTTTGTCAATTGAATATTTTTTTTCTTTTGACAGATCAAAAGTTTAGAAATTTCAGAATTTTAAGGAATTTTAGAAACCTTCTAGTCTTTCAGCATGTGTTCTACATGCCAGCCAAATGATAGTTTTGAGGATGTACCTGAAACTTAAATATATTAAAGGGAGTTTTCTGGGTACAAACAATGACAACAATGAGATTTAAACTCCAGTTTCTTAATTCTGAGCTCAGTACATTTTCTGGTTATCATTTTTAAGGTGATTTTTTAAATAATAGATTGAAGATTGACTATAGGAACCCAACTAAAGAGGACAAGACTAGAATTTTTAAGTGAACACAGTGGTAGAGGGTCAAAATTTAACTAGTGAAGGAAAGGGCTATAAAAGTATTTACCCAGAGTAACAACACTGTGTTGGGTAGGAATAAGCATTTTAAAAAAGAGACCAAAATCTTAGGGTTTATGATTAGTTTGATGAGCACAAAACAGGAATGAAGGACACAGAATATTAAAAGCTCTCTATAAAGGCATATTAATACAAAATTTAGAGGAAGTCTTAATAGCTTGTATTTTGCCTGTTTTCATCTCTGCGATGCAGGAATGGATTAGAGACTAGTGAAACAGACTGTGGAAATTGTTAGAATACATGAATCTGTGGCACAAAACAGATTTTCATTCACCTTCACTTTCTTTCCAAATTGCTGATGTCCTTAAAATGTACATGTAGTGCTGGGCAAAGGAGTGATTGGCAGGGAAAGTTATTACAAAGCTTCAGTTGAGTAGTTGGAAAGGTATTCAGACAGGCCAATGATCGAGACTCCATTTAGTTTAACCTTGTGTCAGGAATCTGAATATTCAAGGGATGTAGATTTCAAGTTTAGAGATTGCCACTGAATTTTGCAGATGAGTGACTGGGAAATGGATTCCCAGAGGAAGGAGTGTATTTACATAATAGCTAGGGAAACAGAGGTACAAATACCAAGACTCTGCTTTTCTGCCAGTCTTTCCCCCTGGGTGTCTGAGTGCTTGTAAAGGTTTTAAAGGGCTTGCTAGTTTATGAGGACCTGAATAAAGTGAGACCTATACAGGAAAAATCAATTTTATAATTTATTTCAATGTTTCTGACAAAGGTATTCTAAATAACATATATATTCACTTTTTAACTTTCAATAATTTTTAAAGTTCCAGAGAACTCTGTGCATTATTTGTGGGTAGAGGGAATAAATAGTGTATTATTATTGGTGATTTCCATGCTGAAGAACAACATTGCTTAGTATTTGACTCCTGGATATTCACAAGAGAGAACTGTGCCTCTTGTTATCTTGTCTTGTGTTACCAGAGGTTTGTTTCAGTTCAGGTGAAAAAGAAATGTCAGCCATTAATTGGGTTTTAAATTCAGCCTTCAAGACAGGCAATTTGCAAGAACAAATTATTATCTGTTTCTGCTCATGTATTGGCTATTGCTCTGAATTGGAACTAAGAGTGCCTTAATATCTATATTGAATATTTTATAGATTCACAGCAGTAGAGTCAGAAAGAGGTGAACACAAGCTATTTTTTTTAATTGGAGGTCATATTTTAATTAATCAATCAAGAAACACCATTTAATAAGTTATACCTTAAATTAAACAGAGTTTATTTTAAAAAGAAAACTATTCACCATTTTTGTTATACATTTTTGCTTTAAAGGTCTATCAAAAAATCACACTCAGGTGATTCCTTGTTTGCAATGGTTGGGGACAGCTATGAAGCTCCTATTAAGGTAAAGTGATCTTTTATAAAAAACCTCATGTTCTTGCTCTGAATTTTGTGTTTTAAGATGTTAATGCTGAAAATTTAGCTATATTTTTTCTTATATTTTGTATGAATATTTGCTAAGAATCCATTTTAAAGAATTATGTTGATTTTTTTTAAAAAAATGCTTTTTGTATCACTGTTCTCTCAAGTACTTGGGGATCATGGGGGCTGGAAGTAACAATGGGCTGTGAAATACATAGTGAAAGAAAAATTGCATTAGAAACAGCTTTCTAACTGTAGAGGAAATATAATATTTATTCAAGGATTTTTTTGTATAAGTTTTCATTACTGTGGTTTTTAAATCATTCTTACATGACTTACAATACTCATGCCTAAATTAATTTTTATAAAATTGTGGAATTTCCCTGGTGCCTTTAGTTTGGAATATATAATATACATTGCACATAACTTTTCTTTTTTTACTTGGACCCTTGATATTTTGGTATCATAGCATTTGAGGAGACCTATATTCTCTATTTCTTTCCGTGACTCCATATTTACACTAAAGTAATATTGGGAATTATGGCAACCCAGAAATCTAGAATCTGTATCTTAATACTTGTATTAAAATGGCTTGCATATCCATACTTTGAGTCTTTCCACTAAAAGTGACAGTAATTAAAAAAAAAAACTATAAGTAAATAGCAGAAAGATTAGAAGAACAGAAGGAAGAACTAGGTCCTGAATTAGAACAAATTATATTCTATGCTTTTATAATTATATTCTAGTATATAACTTCTATTTTGACGTATAACTGAAAAGAACCAATAAAAATTCTAAAGGTAATGAAATGTTCTAAAAATTTACTCTTCATCTAATCAAAGAATAAATGGTGTGTGCAAGGTAATAACCAGTTCTGGAAGCAGAAACATTCAATAATTGTATGGTAATACTTTAGTTTCAGAATTGTTGTTTTTCCATTATAGTTTCTTAAAATATATAAATTCTATGTCTAATTTTGAAATTTCAAATTTTAGATGTTTCTGTATTTACTTACTTTAATGTTTATTGTAAAACACTACTATTTTTATGAACTGTTCCAGGTTAGGAAATATATTTGCAAATATCCTGGAGAAGCTAAAATAAGGTTAAATGTAAACGATATCTTTTGTTTTGAAATTACTTTAATTTTATTTCAGTTATGAAAAGCTAATGGATAAAATTTATTATTCATCTATTTTATGTGGAACATTTCCACCTCTAGTTTTCCATGTGAGAGAAATATATGATACTTGTTTCCTGAGTCTGGCTTATATTATTTAACATTATGCTTCCCTGTTTTATTCATTTTCCTAAAATTAACTTAGTTTTGTTGTTCTCTATGCATAGAAATCTTCCTTGTTTATATATACCACATTTTCTTTATCCATTCTTTTATTAACTAGCATCTAGCCTGATTCTATAACTTGCCTATTATTAATAGTGTCATAGCAAGATGGGCATGTGTATATCTCTAAAATAAGCTGACTTTAATATTTTCTGGTAAGTACTTAGTAGTATATTTGAATAATAAAGTAGTTCTATGTTCAGTTTTTGAGTAGCCTTCATATGAATTTCCATAGTGATATAGTAATTTATGTTCCTGCCATTCACATGTAAGAGATTTTTCTCCTCATCTTCCCAGTATTATTTGCCTTCTTGATGATTGCTTTTTTGAATGGTGGAAAATGGGAGCTTGATGTTGTTTTGATTTGCATATTCCCGATTGATAAAGATGTTATGGGTTTTTTTTTTCCCTGAAGTGTTGGCCATTTGTATCTCTTATTTTGAGAACTAGCTGTGCATTTGCTCATTTATTGAAAAGGTTTTTGTTTTTCTGGTGTTAAGATATTTGCATTAATATTTTTAGGATATTAATCCTCTGTCAGAAGAATAGCTGGCAAAGCTTTTCTCCATTTCTGGAGGCTACCACTTCTTACTCTTTTGTGTTTCACTTACTATGCAGGAATTTTTCAGTTTGATGCACCCTCTCTTATCCATTGTTGCTCTTATTTTCTGAGCTGTAGGGGGCTCTATTCAGGAAGTTATTGCCTACATACTGACGTGTTTTCCATATATTTTCTTCTAGTATTTGTAAACCTTCTAGTCTGGTACATATGTCTTTAGTCCTTTCTGAATAAACTCTTGTACAGTGTTAGAAAATAGGCATCTAGGTTTCTTCTTTTACATACGGATATCTAGTTTTTCCAACACTATTTCTAAAATGTTGTTTGTCTTTTCTCCAAAATATGTTTTTGGTGTCTTTGCCTAGTATCACATGACTGTACCCCTGGGTTTGCTCTCTGTCTTCTTTTCTATCCATTGGTCTATGGGTCTTTCTTTACACCAGGACCATGGTTTTTATTACTATGACTCTGTTTTATATTTTGAAATTGGGCATTGTGGTTTATCCATTGTTTCTCTTATGATCAGTATCACTTTGTCTAAGTATTTCTTTGTTTGTTTGTTTTTCTTCCATACAAATTTAGAAGTAGTTATTTTCCCCCCATTTCTGCAAACAATACCATTTGAATTTGAATGGGAATACATGGAATCTATAATTCATTTATGGTACTATGCCCATTTTCAGAATATTAATTCTGCTTCTCTATGAACATAGCAGATCTTTTTACTTCCTATTGTTTTCTTATTTTTTTTCTTCAATGTGTAATTTTTATTGAAGAGGTCATTCACTTTCTTGTTTAGGGTTATTCCTAGCTATTTTTAAAGTTATTTGAATGAGCTATTACTCTTGCTTTATTCTCTCTAGGTTTTCTATGGTATATAGACAAACAGTTTATTTTTATATGTTTATTTTATATCCTGTTACTCTGATGAATTCATTCATCAAAGTAGAATTTTCATAATATATTATGTTCTTCTAAGAATTAGGACTAAATCATTTGCATATAGAAATAATTTAACATTTTAATTTTCTTATTTGAATCCCTTTTATTTCTTTCTCTTTTTCTAAAATTTTAAGTACTGTGATTAGTGAGATTGGCGGCAATGAACATCCTTGTGTATTTCCTGATTTTAGAGAAAATGTTCTTCTTCATTTTACTATTGGCTTTGGATTTGGTATACTTGGTCTTTATTATCTTTTAATAAAATTCTCCTATTTCTAATCTCTCAGGGCTTTGTCATGAGGGCCATTGAATTTGTCAAAGGCTTTTCCTGCAGCTTCTTAAAAGATCATGTAATTTTGCTCTTGATTCTATGTGTGATGTATTAGTTTTATTGATTTGCATGTATTGAATCATCCTGGATCAAAATCAGCTTTTATGGATTTTTTTTTTTTTGTATGTGACTAGAGTCTCAAACCAGGAGCATGGTATGAAGGAATCACATCCCCAGGACCTTTTATTGTTCACTTTGATAACAGGTCTCACTAAATTTCCCAGGCTGGCTTTGAAATTACAGTGTTCCTCAAACAACCTGATGCTTTTCTGAGAGTATAGACCTACACCACTATGCCTGATATGTATGTTATTTTGTAATGTGTTGTTGAATGTGGTTTGCAAAGATTTTATGAGAATTTTTATACTATGTTCCTCAAGGATATTGATATCTAGTTTTTTCTTGTTCTGTCCAATATTCACTTTTCCATTCAGGGTAATACTTTGCAGAATTGCTTTGGAAGCATCTTTCCTTTGCTCTTTAATGTAATGGGGGATTAATATCAGTTCTTCTTTAAATATCTGATAAAATTTAGCCATGTATTCACCTCTGAACCTCTGGTCCATAAGGCTTTTTATTATTGCTTCAACCTAATTGCTTGTTATGGAGCTATGGTTTTCTCTATCTGTTTGATTCAACATTTTATGACATATTTCATTAATATCACTTAGATTTATTTATCTTTCAATTTTATTCTTTAAAATAGTCTAAATTTTTCCCATTCATTGAAATATAAGTTTTCTAATAGTCTCTAGAGATCTTCTGGATTTCAGTGGTATCTGTTTTAATATTTCACTTTTTGTTTCTAGCTTTATTCATCTGTATCTTCTTTTTTCTTTTAGTTCCCTTGGCCAAGGGTTTATCAATTTTATTTACCATTTTAAAAACAAACTATTTGTTTCATTATTACTATGTTTTTAAAAAATTATCTATTTTATAATTTTGGCTCTGACTTTAATTAATTCTTTTTTTGTATTGGTTTTAGAATTCATTTACTGACGTTTTTCTTAGACCTTGGGATGCATTATGAGGTTTCTAAATTGAAATATCTTAGATTTTCAAATGGAGGTAGCCCTTAGTATAAACTGTCCTCATACAACTGCTTTTGGTGGATTAGTGGAGGGATATCGGAAGGGATAGAAAATGTACTGGGCAGTAAGATTTGTCTAAATATGTTATATGCATTTCTGTATAAGTTACAATGAACCCCATTATCTCATATATATATGATCCACAACCCTAGCCCTCGTGTTGATATTTCTCTATTGTCCTTCTATCCTGGTTTTATAGAGTTAGTAGACAAATGAATATAATATTTGGCTGATTTGCAGAGTATATATAACACTGTGATATAAAATATTTCAATTTTTAATGTGTACTTCTCTAGTTTTTTAATCTAATTTATTTCAAATCTGGAAAATTAGGTGTCTCCTTAGAATACTGATTAGGCAATCTTCAAATAATTCATTAATTGCTTAACTATCTCTCAGATTCTTCCTCAGAATAGTGTTGGTCATTCATTTGGTGATGCACATCAAAGAGAAAAAGATGGTATAAATGGACATACAGAAGGTAAGAACCACTCATTATAAAATCATTGGATATAATGCATATTTAAAACATGAGCACTAGTATGATTTAATAGTGGAAGAAATGAAAATAATAAATAGTATGGGAGTTGAAATAGTGTATCTTATCAAGTTGCAACCACAGGGTAAGTTGGAGTGGTCCTAGAGGAGCTGAGTTATTAGGTCCAGACCTGCTGAAATTAGAGGAAATTTGGGACACAAGAAAGGGGAGAGAAGAATTCGGAAATGAAGAATGAGAAAAGACTATAGACAACAACAACCAAAAAAAAAAAAAAAGAAAGAAAAAGAAAAAATAAGCAGATGCGCATTGATGATGGCCTGATAAAACATTCCTTGGAAAGATTATGACTTCTAATACATCTACAAATTAGAGTACAAAACAGGGAGAATTTTAAATCGGTGAAATAAATGGCCAGGCACATGGTGCATGCCTATATTCCCAGTGGCTCTGGAGGCTGAAGACGGAGAAATAATTTTTATTTTAAAGCCAGCTCAGTAACTGAATGAGGTCCTCAGATATTCAGCAAAACCCTTTCTCTAAATAAAATATAAAAAGGGATGTGGATGTTGCTCAGTAGTTAGACACCCATGGGTTCAATCCCCAGTACCAATAACAAAATAACAAAGCAAAAAGAAACATCAAATAGGCATGTTAAGTTAGAGGAATTGGTAGAAGATTAAGCATGCATAAGAACTCTCAAATTTTATTGAATCATATGTTGGGGACCATGTACAAAATGTATGTTCTGACTCAGCAGGTCTTTGGTTCTACATCCTGAATACATTCAAAGGTGCTTCCAATGCTCCTTGATCCATAGACTACATTCTGATTTGCAAGAGCAGTTGAATGAATTGCCCTTTAGAAAATCTAAATTAAGAGCCATTGTGTCTTAGTTCATGGCATAACTATATTAAATTAGAGCATAAATCTTGCTTTGTTTTTGATTATGTCTGTTGGCAAAGGGGAAGAACAAATGGATGAAACATAGAAATCGTATTTTTTAAAATATTTTTTGTAGCTGTACACAATAACTTTATTTATTTATTTATTTATTTTTATTGTGGTGCTGAGGATCGAACCCAGAGCCTTGCACATGCAAGGCAAGCACTCTACCGCTGAGCCATAACCCAAGCCCCCAAATTGTATTTTTTAAAGATTTTTTAAGTTGTAAATTGACACAATACCTTTATATTATTTATTTTATATAGTGCTGAGTATTAAACCCAGTACTTCACATGTGTTAGACAAGCGCCCTAAGACTGAGCCAAAACCCAGCTCCTAGAAATTGTATTTTTAAGATACAGTTACTGCATTGGGAAGAAAAAGTAGTGGGAATAATCTAAACAACAACAACAACAACAAAAAGAATCAAGACTACAGGTCTAGAGATAGCTTTTGAAAATCAAAGGGAGGGGGTAGTGAGGAGGGAATAAAATTAGCTAGGTAATTTTGAAGGTAATAATAAGGAGACTGAGGTAATGCATTTCAGCTGGTTTCACTATGTTTGCCTTCAAACAAAAGTGAGAATTACTGGTCCAGAGATGGTTTTAAGCAGGGGAAACTGTTAGAATTGGGGCAACCAGCCACTTTAATTCCTTTGCTCCATAACTACCAAGTATAGGGATGTATTGATATCAGTATTTGAGATCAGAAACATAGCATTTAAGAAACATGGGGCGTTTTAAAAGACAATTAGTTTTTTTCTTTAATGAAACCATGGCTTTGGGCATGCTAGGAATGCACTCAATTACTCTGCCAAGTCCTTTTCTCTAAATAGCTAGTATTCTGATATGACAGATATTTTATGAAAATCTTTGAAAGTCTAAGAAGTTATATCAAACAAGGCTCATTTTGTAAACAGCAGACTCTTTAGGTTAATTTGTTGAATACCAAAGCTGTTATTTTTTGTATATATGCTAATGAATTTGAAATATAAAAGGTTATTCATGTCTGATAATTCTTTTGCATTTCAATTCACTTTTCCCCTTTGGATTACCATATATTAATATTTTATGCTTATTAAAAATTATTTATTAGATACAGTTCCTATGTCTTCTCAAATGAATGAATCAAGAAACTTTGAGTGGGTCAGACCAGAGGATATATTAAAAGAAGATACACCACTGTCCTCCATGGGTATGGAAAAATGATTATTTTAATAAGTGTATACCAAAGCTGATCATTTCTCAGAACTTTCCTCAATGCAAATGAATTATACTTTCCACTTGACGGTTATCACAACTTTGGACTTAGTATATTGTAGGACAAATGGAGGAACAGGATACATACCTGTAATAAAGTTAATGAAATGATTGTGATAGGCTACATTAAACACACCTGCTGTTAAATTATTTTCTTTATTTTATATATTTATGCCCCAAAGTTTCTCCTTTGCTCCTCTGATTAGATATCCCCATTCCCTCAATCAATCCGCACCTTTACTTAGTATGTGTGCATTCCCTATTATATTTGTGGTAATTGGAAATGTAATCTCACTTTTGAAAACTTAACTCTATGCTTAATTAAACTAATATTGGATGTTTTTCTTCAATATATTTGAATCATGCTGCTGTACTCAACAAAAACCAGCAAACACAGAAGTCCAAATGTTAAAATATTATTTATCAAAGCTAACCCATGGAACTTGACTCCATGTCAATTCAGCAGGAAGGTGTGGGTGATTTTGTCATATTCATGTTTTGTGGATTGTGTATCCCTTTTGCTTTTCAGTACTTCAGAATTTCACACATCCTGTTGTGAAGGTAATTATAAACTTCTATGTTTATCTTGAATTATTAACTGTGTATAGTATAAAATGTACAACACGTATTTAATATCTACTTTCCAAACCCATACAGCCTATCTTAGACAGGAGGTATTTTCTTCAAAAGAATACAGTGGGGACAACAGAAGAAAGGATATGCAAATCAGGTAAAAATATATATATATACACATATACATACATACACACATACATACACATTCCAGTGTCTATATTGGCATACAAGTTTAAAATTATATCTTTAAAATCACAACAAAATGATTTCTAAAAAAATCTTTATCTCAGACATTTTTAAAATTAAATTTCCCGGAATTCTTATACCTGTTAGGTGAATTATGAGGCTCTATTTTCCTCCAAAATTTTATAAAAACTTATTGCATAGCTGCCAATAATTTCCAAATCTTGGAAGATGAACATAAAAATATGTGTCTGAACCCAGAGATTAAGTATAGTGTGTGAAACAAGACCCAATTAAAATTTAATCTCAATTCTAATATAATACCCACTTTATTGAATAATTACATTGAACCCGTGTTGTACTTTATGCAGCTGTGGATTCTATTCCTTCATCAGTTGTGATTATCTCTGTATTAAACCATACAAAGTATTATTGTGTATTCTTTATATTATTCATTTTCTATAAAACTAATAGAGTATTTTTAGGAAATTACTCTTTTATGATTTTTATTGACCCAGAGTTGTAAATTCAAAAATACTTACACAAACCACTTTATATATTCCCTCTTCATGCTTTTCTTTCTTTTTTTGTTTGCTTTTGTTTTTAGTTTACTTTTCAATGGTGGGGACTGAACACAGATACTTTGGCATGCTAAGCAGTGGCTCTGCCACAGAGCTTTTTCTCTTATTCATTGGAAGGTTGGGTAAATCCAAGATTCAGGAAATTGACCCCCAAGCACTAAAATGAGTCCCTTAACATACAAAAATGAGAAATTCAAATATTACATGGTAAACCCAAAGAACTTAAACAGTTGGTGTGTTTTATTCTACATGTCATTTGAAATCTTGTGTAACAGTACAGAGCCTCTTATTCCAGAGACCCAGCTTTGTCCTTTATTACTTAATGGAACTTCTTTCTACACTGGTCCCAGAAAATGATATATCCTCTATTTTTCATGGAACATTTTTTTCCATTCTGGCCTGCTTCTCTCTATTTGGCACTCCTGCCACCTTCTTATTCATTTCTGCTCATGCATATGCTCTCCACACTCATCCTATCTTCAGCATTTGGAGCCATCTAGCTACAACACAAATGTGACTATGAACCTCTCTAGAAGATAAAAGGCCAGCTTTTAAAATTACCCAGAAATCTTTCATGCGTTCAGCCTAACACTTTTTCCTTTCCCTTAATTTTACTGTCATCTTGATGGCTCCTCACCAATCCCTATATTTTCAGACAAATACTGACCCATTTAATGCTTCACTCTGTGTCTATCTACAGCCTTTTAAGCTTTCCCCATTTTCTGCCTCTTACTGGTAACCTCATTCCTTTAGTCTCTGCTGAATCCTAGCTCTAGGAAAGCCATTATTCCTGGCACCTTTTTACTCTATTCTCATAGGGAACATAATAATTCTCAGTTTAAATAAACTGTTGATGCTAAGGTGATATAAAAGAGGTCTTCTCAAGTTCAGGAGCCAAACGGCTAGACAGGGGAAGGAGTAATTTAGAAGTCAACTGGTAGATATCCAGTTGAACAGTGGCTGAAATGTTGAGATACCTCAAGGGGGTAAAAAGCAGTTTATGACAAGGAGATTGATAATCATGCAGGACTTAACAGATTAAGTCTTACAGAAGAACACATTTTTAGAGTAATGTAGAAAAACATTGCATATGCAAGATGTTCATTGATAACAGTAGAGTCTAAGTCACTGTGGAAATGACTACTGATGAATAGTTGTTTTTAAAAGTTACTGTTATGGGGAAGAGAATACCAAATTGTGTGTATCCCCACATTTCTGTAGTGTTTTTAAAATTTAATTCTGGCAAATTTTCATTCATCTTGAGTGGATATACCTTTGAGATATTCTTGTTTCTTAAACCTGGTGATACATAGTGTCTCCTCAGGTAGACTGTTGAAGTTTTATACCACTAAAAACATTCCCTGAAAAAAATTCTCTGCTGGGTACAGTGGATCACCTCTAAACACAGCTATTGGGAGACTGAGACAAGAGCATGGCAAGTCTCAGGCCAAAACAAACACTTTAGAGAGACCCAGTTTCCAAAAATAAACAAATATACAACTCTGGCAGAGCTCTTGCCAATGTTGCAATGTTCTAGGGTTAAATCACTGAGTACACACAAGTATACCCCACCAATAAACAGTTAAAGAGGTAATAGCACCTAAAATTCAAGCTTATTATTACTTTTTATTTTTGGCAGACTATCATTCTCTCTAAATGTTCTAAGTTGTTTACATAAATCTACATACATTTTTCAGCTGAACCATTTTGGTTCTCATCATCTGAAGAAGAGGAGGAAGGTCTTGATGACACCAAAAATAAGCAGCCACAGGTGTGTTCACTCAGATATATTTTTTAAAACTTCTGATTTCTTACTGTATTCCTTGTTTTAAGAAAGTCAATATGGGCAAATTTGATTACCTTTCATAACAGTGGTTTGAAATCTAAATATGATAATTTAATATTGAAACCTAATAGAATTTAACTGGTTATGAATCTGAAAATAGCATTAAAATTCAGGATAACATGTAGATAAATATTATCCTTGTGATTTGGGCAGAATTTTTTCTGAATATTATTTGGGTTTCTATTTTTTTAACCCCTGAAAATGATGAAGAAGTTAAAATTAGTGGTTGGTTTTGCCAATAACTATTTTAATTAATGAACATATATAGTGGTGATGGTCATTGAGTACATTTATGGTAAAAGATGGTCCTTCCCAGTGGCTCAGTTTTAGTTACATATAAACATGGAAAATCACATCCATCTCAGGTGCTCTGTGGGTATCACAGGCAGAGTGAAAAGACACACATACATGCAGATCCTAATCAGACAGCAATTTCAGACCAGTTTTTCTCATACACTCAAATGTGCATAGCTCACACACCCAGCCCATGGATGGCTGGTGAAATCCTTGAATTCATTTACTATTCTAAAAGCCAAAATTCTAGGTTTCATTTGGTCTGAGGCTCCCTACGGTGCCTCTCCAGGTTTTCTTTTTTCCATAGCTGCTGTTTTTTTATCCAGAATGCACACAGGAGCCAATATGACTCAAGCTCTGAAAAATAGTCAGGAAGTGCTGTACATTTTTGTGCTGTCATTTTTCTCTTCACTGGTGTACTTTTTAGTTCTCTCTCAGAGGAACATGTTGTTTACTCTTCCCAGATCCTGTGTGTTGCTTTCTAACAGTATGATAGAAACATTTCTTCACCCTACTTTGTCATTTTATTAAACTGGATTTTCTCTCAGTGAAACACTTACTATAAGCTCTTTAGATCCTGTGAGACTGTGATGACCAAAATGAGGCAAGTCCAATAAAGTCTTATTTCTGCTCAACATCACATAATTCCAAATCTCTTATCACACTGAGTCTCATAAGTCTGTTATTTAAAACATGTAATGCAACATAATATTAATTATATTTCTCAAGAATGTTTAATTAAGTATTTAATGCATTCTCATCTTGTGGGGTTGTGATATATGGTTGTTTACACTCTTAGAATACATGCATTTATGTTATTAAATTTTCAGGGAATACCTTTTCTATGATATCCATCCTGCTTTTACCAAATCAGGAGCCATTGGAAGACAAGAGTTCAGCTTCATCTGAAGCACAAATTCTAGGTTGCCCTGTGGAAAATATGACTGTACTTATCTACATTTTAGTTAACTGCTTTCAAGACCAAAATTTGGGTGATGTCTAAAAGAGTGATATTGAAGTTTTCATGCAGCTCATTGGGGTCCTTTATTTTGCAGGTATTTTCTGAGGGTGGTCCACAGATGTGCATTTCTCACTCATCTGGAGAGAAACCTTATATAGCAAAAGAGAAAGCAGATGGACGTGTCCATGGTAAGAACTACATACTCTACACAGTTCTTTGGACAGAATATTGATTTCTAACATGAGTGCTGATTTATTCTAATACTTGGAAAAATGGACCTAGTAAACAGGTAATAATGAAAAGTGAGAAAGATAATGAGTTGTCTCTCTTAAGACCAATGTCCAGCAGCAGGTTATAGTGGGAGTGTCCCTTTTAGTTTCTATACAAGACATGCATAGATCATAGGGGAAGTTGGAAATTGTGAAGTAGAGAGGATAAGGGTGAATACACATTGGGAAAGGCAGAGAGAGTGAGTGCAGCGAGTAAATGAAGGAAAAAGAAGCCATGAAGGCTGATAAATTTCAGTCACATACCAGAATAAAAAGACCACCTGTTCAAAATGTGGAAGGAAAATGGGAGTTTCCAGTTGTGCAAATGACTCAAGGTGTGAATATTTTTTCTCATTTCTGAGTTGTCATTAGAAAGGAATTGACATGTGAAGAACTGATCATGAAAAAAGAAAGCTTTTTTCTTTTTAGGTGAAATGTTCATAAATCCATGTGTCTGGTCATAAATTTATATAAAACAATATTGTAATTAAAACAAATAAAAAATAAAAATACCTATATCATAGACATTATTGGCACTACCTGGGATGAAGCACAGATGGCAGACACAGAAGTATGGGAAGTGGAAAAATGTACAAAATGTTATGGACTGATACCTAAATTCATAGTTTTTTAAAATATTCTTTGGACAATTTGGAAAGGAGAAGGGAGAATAGACACTGAGAAAAGCAGAGAGAATACAGTGAGTAAATGAAGGAGAAAGGACTTCTCATCGTTCAGGTTTGGGAACATGATTGGGTGGAAAACTGGCTCTATTATTGTAAGGCATTTGAAGGCAGGGAAATGAGAAGCAGACTAAGTGCAGACCCAGACTCTCAGACTCTAATAGATCATCTGTGGGGATCCATACTCAAAATGCATACTCTGACTTACCTGGCCTGCACATCTATGTTTTCTTCCATGTAAGGTGATTCCAATGATCACTATCTGCCGGCCACCATGTAAAGAGGTCAGGAAAGGATTTCCTTTTAGCAAAACTAAATGCAGAGCCACTGGAACATCAAATGTAATAAAGTTATTGCATACATCTAGTTTTTATTCTGATCTTGTCTCTTGGCAAGTGATAAGAACTTGAAGTATAGAATTTATATTTCTTAGGTCTAATCCTTAAATTGGGAATTAAGAAAGAGTGATGGACTGGGGTTGTAGCTCAGTGGTAGAGTGCTTGCCTTGCATGCGTGAGGCACTGGGTTCTATCCTCAGCAACACATGTAAATAAATAAATAAATAAATAAAATGAAGACATTGTGTCCATCTACAACTAAAAAAAGAAAAGAAAAAGAAAGAGTGGGGATAATTCATAGACAAAATGGAAAATATAAAGAATCAAGACCAGAGATCAAGATGTTGCTTTTGAAAAGTTCCTGGGAAGGAGAAATGTGGAAGAAACAAAATAAGTTAGCTGGGTAATCTTGGAGGGAATGATGGGGAAACTGAGAACATGCAATTCAGGGGCTATCAGTATATCTATCTTTCACAATATGTGAGAGATTGTAACTTGTCCATCATTTGAATCATGAGGGGCTTGTAAGTTGGGGAAAGATTCCAGCCATGACCATCTTTTCTCCATACCTATCAGACATACTGCTTGCTGTGGTTTAAATTGAGTCATTCTGAGGAGCAAAATTACATTTCAGAATCATTCGTGGTTTTTAATGACAGCTCTGCTCTTTCTCTTCTTTCCTCTCTTCCTTCCTTCCTCTCTTCCTTCCTTCCTTCCTTCCTTCCTTCTTTCCTTTCTACTCCCTTCCCTCCCTCTCTGTCTTTTTTCCTTACATAATTACTTTCTGTATTTCTTTCCTATTTGCCTGAAAATAAAATTTTGATCATGGGCATTCTAGAAATTCACTTCATTACTGAGCTACATCCTCATCCTTCAAAAGCTAATTATAATTTTTTGATAGGCCTGGCCTTTTATGAATACACTTAAAACACTGGCAAGTCACACCAAACCAAACTCATTTGTAAACAGAACTCTTTATACAGTTTACTCTTTGAATACCCAAAATCTTTGTCATATATGCGTGTGTTTGTGTGTGTAATAATATTTTATTGTTATCAGATAAAGCTGTGCTCTTCCATTTCAACTTTCCCTTTAAATTTTTATGTCTCAAAAGTTTAAACCAATTAAACCTTATTTCTTAGATGTGGAAACTATCTGTTCTCACACAAGGGGATCATGAAAATCTAATCTGTTTAAACCAGAGAATACAGGAATAGAGGATGCACAAGAGGAACCAGCATCCCACCTGAATATAAGAAACAAACAATAGGTGTCATAGCTTTCAGTGTCAAAATATATATTTCAACTGACTCCTTCAGATATCTTTGTTGAGAAATGAACCTAACATTTCCCTGGGATCTGAACACAGCTTTGGCCTTACTAAACAAAAATGAAAGGACAAATGCAGTAAATATATACATACTTAAAATTATAAAGATTAAATCTTTTCAGTAGTATTTCAGTAAGATAGGTTCTATGGCTTGTTTTTGTTTTGACTTCACCTTTGCCATTGACTCTCTTAGGGACCTTCTTTGCTTCTCCACTAGAGGATTGTTGGATTCTCCATCAATCTGTATCTTTGCATTGGTATATGTTTCCTTGTCTGTTTTATTTATGGTCATTGGGCAAATAATCTCAGGTTTGTGAAATGAACAGCATGTTTCACAAAACCTATTCACAAAATTCCTTTGGCAGATTTTAGTCACATGATTGTTGTCAGCCAAACCAGGCAGCACAGAAACCCAGGAGATAGCATCATTTTTAGCACAGCTGAACCATGGACCTCAGCTGTATGTGGAGGCATCTGTAATGTATGAGTTGTTTTGTCCTCTTCAACTTTGCTTGATTATATACCCCTTTTGTTTTTCAGCCTCTAGGGATTCATCTGATTTCAGAAAGGTAATTAAATTTCTATATTTATTCTAAATTATTAACTTTGTAGTCAATGAAAAATACACTCTTTATGTACTATCTTCTTTCTAAGCGCACCGATCCCATCACAATAAAAGAGGCCCTTCCACGGAAAGGATCAGGCAAGGTGAAAGAAAAGACAGTCAAATTGGGTAAGTTTTACATTACAACACTCCAGGGAACACAATGTTAAAACACTTGAAATGCTACCAGTGTTCTCACATGTAAGGTGGTTTTCCCAAAGAGGTGGGAGGATTTTCCTCACAATGTCATCAGTAGTCACAGAAAAAGATCTCTCCTCTGTGTTTCTGGGAATATCCCCTCAATTCTGAATTTTTTCCCCTACATATCATACTATTACATTCTCCCTATTTCCAGCCTTTGGTGTGAACTAGCTACCATGCAAATGTCACCATAAGCATCTCTTTAGAATGTGAAAGGTCAACCTTCTGAAATTTCTTAGAAATATTTCCTGACATGAGCCAAGCCTCATTCTGTATCTTTATACCTTTCCTCTGCCTCAACTGTCCTCTAGCATTAGGCCTTACCTATCCCTTTATTCTGAGACAAATCCTGACCTATTTCATACTTTTCTCTGTGTGGGCCTACAGCATTTCATGCTCTCACCATCTCCTGCTCTCTGGCTACTCACCTCTCACCTGTCTTTTTGAGGGGTGAGTAGCCAGAAAAAACACCATCCCTGGGGGCACATTTTCTCTGCCTTCTTAAGTCATTTTCTCTGACACTTCAGCTGGTCACATTAGCTTCCAGACACATAGGTTCCTCTTTGCCCTTCTCACCGGAGTCACATGGGTATAGTCTAGCCTGCACCAGTTTTTTCTACCTTCCATCAGGCACAACCTAGGTCCCTTGATAGGCACTTCCAGGATCCTCATGTGCGTGCGTGTGTGTGTGTGTGTGTGTGTGTGTGTGTGTGTGTGTTGTTTAGAGGAACTGAATCAAAGAAACCACTGTTGCACTCTTTCCGAAGATGGCTATGGCTTCAGCACTCCCATCACCCATTGAGAGAAGAGCATGCTTTTTAAGCACCAGTGCATAGTGCACCTTTTGGTCAGATCAGTTTAAGCAATATTTTTGATCTCAGGTTTCTCCTTAGCAGGGCACATCATGGTACAACTTAGAATACATCTTCCTCTTCTCTCTCCCCCTTTGTCTGAGGCAGATCTGCACTGATATTTGCATGCAGGTTGTAGGCTTTTTTTGTTTATGTTACACAGATTACTGAATCTCTGGACCTTTTCAGTGTTCAGAAATTTTAGGGATTTGAATAAAATCCCTCTTTCACTCACTTTGCTGAGAAGCTCTTCACCAACTCTTTGGTCTCCATGCAATAGTGCAGCTTAGAATGCAGCTTACTCTATACTAACATTTTCCCAGAATCAGCCCCTCTTTCCATGTGTATTTTCAAGCTTGTTTCTGAGCAAATTTCATTGATCTTGAGTAGACAAATCTTGGCAATATGGTTTGCACTGAACCTTGTATCCTGTCATGTCTCTATAAGATGTGTGTTGAGGATTTGGATCAAGAAAAAATACTCCCTGAGAACTCAATGTTTGTTGGGTGCAAATGGGTACATCTTTATTCACAACTACTTGGAAGTCCAAGCCTTGAAGGATGGCTGTATTCAGTACACTCAGAGGACTCCAGTTGCCAATTAAAGTGGCCATGGGATAGAACTAAGTGGTAGAGTATTTGACAAGAATGCATAAGTTTGTGGGTCCACTCCTAAGAAAAAGAAAAAAGAAAAACTGTGGAAAGTTGAAACCAGTAATTATTCACCAAATATTAAACTTAATTGGAAATCATATTTGGGAATATTAAGTTGTTTTGGTGTTACAATTACCCTTTTCTATTTGTATTGATATTCACTCTTTCTAATGCAGTTCTAAGGAATGTGAGTAAATGTTTTCATTTATCAGCAGAGACCCATTTTGACATGACTTCAGAGGAAGAGCACAAAAGTTTTGATGACGCTCAATGTACCCAGTCTCAGGTATGTCAACATATAAAGCATTTCTTCCTGTTTTCTCTTGTTTTTCTTTCTTGAGGAAAGTAAAGGAGGCCAAATGAAAATACCTTTTAAATAGTCTTTTGGAATCGAGGCATTATATATTGCGAATTACATCTAAAACCACTCTGAACTGGTTAGAATCTGAAAATAGCATTAGTAGTCCTGTCAACTTATAGCTAAATTTACTGTGTAATGGAGGCAAAACAATTCTAAATGTTGCTTGTGCTTCCACTTGCATAAACATTTTGAAAAATAAAGTTGAGACTAAATTTGAGACTGACGAATAACCACCTGGGTTATGAATGGTAATGGTCACTGACTGCATTCATGTGAAAGGGTGATGTTGTCAAAGGCTCAAAATTCTAGTGAAAATCAGTAGTTATTTGCTACAAGTTGAAATATATATATATATATATATATATATATATATATATATATATATATAAACTTTACATCCTGGTTAATGTTTATTTGTTATTTCTTTGTTTATTTTTTATTGATTTTTTTTAAAAAATAAATGACAGGATAATGCATTATAATTCTTATTACACATATATAGCACAATTTTTTATATCTCTGGTTGTGTATAAAGTATGTTGACCCAATTTCTGTCTTCTTACATGTATTAAACAATTTTTCTGTGGTGACCTTTTCATTTTGTTTCTCATCCTTGCCGAAAATTCAGTCAATATGTTGAATAATTTTATCAAAATGTCTTAGTATATTAAAGAAATGTATTTGTGTGCATTAATGGGGGAATGATGGAATTTAGAGATGCTGTCTTATCTTTTTTCTCACATTGCCAACATTCCTGGTGTGAGATTTAGCACACATCTAGATTTATTTTATTTGGCTGGCATATGTAGGTCCTTGGGTTTACAGCTTTCCCTTTGGGGTGTATCCTGGGCAGGGGCCATATCTCAGTGTCAAATCCCCAACTGAACACCTAAGTCTCATATTTTCAAACAAAAACTTTGTTAGTTTATTGTTTAAACAGTGTGATCCTATTTAATATGAAACATACTCCTCAAAATTCTTTAAAATAAGACTTGAAAGCCTTCTCACATTTGATGGTGAATGCAAAGTCGGATGAGTTACAATGAATATCATTCCTCCCGTCTTTTGGGGTGTATACACCTTTGTTAGCATGTTGTCAAGGAATGCCTTTTCTATGACATCCACCCTGCTTTTACCAAATCAGGAGCCATTGGAAGATAAGTGTTCAGCTTCATCTGGAACACAATGCTAAGACACCCTATGAAAAGTGTGACTGCTCAGTCTGTAGTTATCTACATGTTAGTTAGCTGCTTTCAAGACCAAAATTTGGGTGTTGTCTAAAAGAGTGATAGTGAAAGAGTAACTAAGAACAGAGTAGGGTCGAAGAGCATGAGAAGAAGATTAATATTAAACAGGGATGAGAGGTGGGAGGGAAAGGGAGAGAGAAGGGAAATTGCATGGAAATGGAAGGAGACCCTCAGAGTTATACAAAAGTACATACAAGAGGAAGTGAGGGGAAAGGGAAAAATAATACAAGGGGGACAAATGAATGTCAGTAGAGGGGGCAGAGAGAGAAGAGGGGAGGGGAGGGGAGGGGGGGTAGTAGAGGATAGGAAAGGCAGCAGAACACAACAGACACTAGTATGGCAATATGTAAATCAATGGATGTGTAACTGATGTGATTCTGCAATCTGTATATGGGGTAAAAATGGGAGCTCATAACCCACTTGAATCAAAGTGTGAAATATGATATATCAAGAACTATGTAATGTTTTGAACAGCCAACAATAAAAAATTAAAAAAATAAAAATAAAAGAGTGATAGTGAAGTCTTCATGCAGCTCATTTTGGGGTCCTTTATTTTGCAGGTATTTTCTGAGGATCATCCACAGATGTGTGTTTCTCACTCATCTGGAGAGAAACATTATAAAGCAAAAGAGAAAGAAGATGGACATGTCCACGGTAAGAACAACATATTCTACACAGTTCTTTGGATAGAATATTGATTTATAACATGAGTGCTGATATATTCTAATACTGGGAGAAATGAACCTAGTAAACAGGGAATAAAGAAAAGCAAGAAAGATAAAGAGTTGTCTCTCTCAAGACCAAAATCCAGCAGCAGGTTATAGTGGGAGTGTCCCTCTTAGTTTCTGTACAAGACAAGTATAGACCACAGGGGAGTTGGAAAACTTGAATTTTTATGTTGGAAAGAATAATGTTCTTCACATTCTACCTGCTTTCTGTTCATTTCTCAGTGTATTTTCATTTTCCTCAGGGAATCTTTTCTATAGATCAGATTTATGTATTAGATCACAAACCTCTTTTCTAATATCATCTGTCTAAAATTATAATGATCTTTTTTTGTGTGTCTGTCTTCTCCATTAGACTTTAAGCTAAAGAACAATAGGGGTATAATCTCATCTGCTATATCTTCAGAGTTCAGCATATTGTGTCATGTGTTTTATGCACTCATTGCTTTAGTGTATAAATAATGCATGTGAAATATACAGCATTCATATATTTAAATTAGTAACATATTTTATTTCTATCTTCTTTTTTTCTGACAGATTCTGTTAGCCTGTCGAAAACCCAGAAAGCAGTTCTATCACTTCAAAGAATAATAAAAAGCAAAAAAAGTCACTGCACACAGTGTTCACTACATGTTAAAAAAAATGCACAACTGGAAAATGAGATTCATGAGCTAAAAAAGAGGGTATCAGAGTTTAAGCAAGAAAATATAGAATTGAAACAACAACTCCACAATTTGAGGTATTATATCCTAGATTGAAAGAAGGAGTGGAATCTTTTCCTTTAATCCAGTAAAATAAGAAGGACATTTTTTTTTAACTACTTCCTCATCTATTAGCACTTTGCAAAGGATAAAACATGAATAAATTATAAAATTCTTACAAATATGATAGCATATTATTAAATGTGATTACTTCTAAAAACTAAGTTCATATTTTTCCCCATCACAATTTTAATGGCTCTATGGAACCCCATCTGCTAGTAATCTATTTATTTAACAAGCATAATTTGGGATTGTTATTTGTTTATATTTTTAACTTTTTATTACAGTTAATATTTCAAGAAATATCATTTATAAAAAAAATCATTTCCTACTCAGATACCATGGCATGTGCCTATAATTCCAGCATCTTGGGAGACAAAGATAGGAGGATCAAAAGTTCAAAATAATCCTCATCAACATAGCAGCAATGTCCTAAGCAAATTAATGAGACCCTGTCTCCAAAAAAAGAAAAAAAGAAAAAGACCTTGGGATGTAGCTAAGGGATTTAGCTTCTGTGGGTTCAATCCCTGGTACCAAAGTTGGGGATGAGAAGAAAAGAAAAAAAATAACTTTCTATATTTCTGTTTACTTTTGAAAACAATTTCAATATAGAGTTATTTGGTTAAAGTTGGGAAACTTTAAAGATTACAGGATTTTTAAATTTCTCTCAAGAAAGTTTGTTTTCCACCAGTGAGGCATTTTTCACTGCCCTGAAACATGTTATTATACATTTATAGTTTTTAGGCTGATTTGGGGGATCAAACTCAGGGTTTTGTGTTACTAGTGTGATGTGCTAGTGCTGAGCTAGATACTCGGCTACACTTCTAATATTAACATTCATTAAAAAATGAAATGAAAACATTATTTTTTATTCAAATTCATTCTCATTCATAAATTTGTTCATATTTCTATATTGAAAGGACATATACTTTTTGTGTTTTTTAGGTATATATGACAGTAGACTATATGTTGACATAAATTTATTTTTGTTATGTCTTATATTCCATTGTGTGTGTGCACACACACACATATTTTTTTTATCCATTCATCTGTTGAAGAACATTACTCTTCATTATTGGATTAAATATTAGGTCCCATCTTGTTCAAAAATGGATTTTGAGTTTTTTGTAAAATACATAATGATCAAAAAGGTAAGTTGAGAGTGTTACCATAAAAGAAACATAAAAAGTATAATAACAGGTAAGAGATTATTTATCCCAGTCCGGGGTCATAGTAATACAAAAGATACATATTTTTTATATCTTTATTTTATTTATATGTGGTGCTAAGGATCAAACCCAGCACCTTACCCATGCTAGGCAAACACTCTACCACTGTGCTACAGCCCCAGCCCCAAAAGACACATATTGAAAAAAAGAATGTCTGAATATGCTGTTACACTGTAAGCCAATTATAGGTATACCTGACATATTTTATGAAGATAAATGATATTACTACTGAATTCATAAGTTTGTATATAAACAATGTCTTTAAAACTTATTTGACATGAAATTATCTTTTTAACTGGGGAGGACCTATGATTGTGCAAAAAAAATTACCTTAAACTTGTCAATTTACCAAATCATTTCTAAATTCCTTTTCTGTGGTATCTAAAAGATTAGCTAGTAATAGAAACTTATCAAATAACAAAACAATTTTTTATTATTGACTTTCAATTATGTATGTTTTACACAAGATTAAAGGAGAAATTTAAAATGTTAAACTATAAAAGCTTCAGAGAACATAGAATTTTTATTAAGATACTAAATCAGCATACAAAGAGCCAGAACATAAAAAGACATTTTTGGTTTTTGGCAAAAATCAATTAAAAGGCACCCATATTAACTTCAGATATACCTTAAAAGAAGATGAGGTGAAGAGAAAAAATGATGATATGTTACATGAAAAAAATAAGAACTCATTAAAAGAAAAAGAAACAGAATTTAACAAAGAGGATCAAGCGAGAAAGCAAGCTGAAATCTCTGTTTGTACAGTAGATACAGAATTGGAGACTGCAAGAAATCATTTTAATCAGGTAAATGAACGTTCAGTAAAGTTTCAAATTTTTACTGTATTTCATTTGAATTATTTATAAAATCCCTTTAACTTATTGTATGTGGCATGTTTCACTTAATGATGGCAATGTGGTCTGAGGAATGTGCTGTTTGGCAATTTCACCAACATGCAGTCATCATGTGTGTGTACTTCCACACACTTCAGACATCTCCCACAATGCCAGGAAACACAGACTTATAGGACCTCCATTTATATGCAGTCTGCTGTTTCCCAAAGCATGGGTATGTGGGGTGTGAACTACTATTTTGATTTAAAACACAATGTTCATTATTTGGCAATAAAAAAAAATTAAAAAAGATCTGACAAACCAGAAAAAAAAAAACCACAATGTTATCTGACTCTAAAATTAAATGATGATATTTATGACAAAACTAGTTACAGCAAAACTTAGCATCTGGTAGTTGTTCAGCATTTGTTTTCTGAATGAAGAAGTTTAGTTTAATCACGGACATAAATACAAATTTAGGTGTTTTATGTTAAAATACAAACTAAATATCTATGCACCTATTTAAATCATTTTTTTAAAAAAGTGTTTCACAATTACATTTCTGTCTGCATTTAAGAAATGTTTTTTTTTCTAATTTTTTAATTTTTTTAAAGATAGAGAGAGAGAGACAATTTTAATATTTATTTTTTAGTTTTCAGCGGACACAACATCTTTGTTTGTATGTGGTGCTGAGGATCGAACCCGGGCCTCACACATGCCAGGCAAGCGCGCTACCACTTGAGCCACATCCCCACCCCAAGAAATGTTTTCACTCACCCAAATTTATCTGTCATTTGTGCAAGTGAAATGTAAGACATTTACTCATAAAGAATAAATCTACCTTTTGGAATTATTTTTTAATCTTGAAGGTCCCACTCTTAAATTAAGTTTTTAGACTTCTGTCACCTGCTGATATACAGCCAAATCCTTGCTGAAATAAATTTGTAGATTTTAGCAGAACAAAATAAAACCTACAGACGATTTCCATGAGACCATAATGCCAGAATTTACAATATGAAATTTCAGTAACACATCTTTGCAAACAAAAAGAGATAGACATGTGCAGAAAGGAAATGTTTCCTGAATTATTTTCTTCTGTTTTCAAATGATTGAGTGTGTGTGTGTGTGTGTGTGTGTGTGTGTGTAACATAGTTAAACAGTAAATCTATTAATTATGGGAAAGTATAGAGGGTTTTAAATCCATATATTTATAACCATAATGTGCATATTTTGGAGGTGAGGGGTGCAATTTTTGTCCCATTGAATTAAGTAATGTTCTTAATTCAACTGTATTTCTCCACAGCAGTCCCATGATGACTTTCAGTGTAGCCTTATAAAGAGAAAAGACTTTTAATATTTTCCAGAGGAATAGTTGATTTTTCTATGATCTCAAAACCCTTACTTCTAATAGTAGATCTTCTAGTTTGGGGAAGTGACTTTGCTCTCTTGTTGTATTAATGTGCATTACTACTCCCACTGTTAAGTAAGGAGGAAAAGTGGGGCCAGCAAATACTCTGGTTTTGTAAATCATTTTCTCACTTTTAAGAAGAGAAACAAACACTTTGCTTCAAGTAATCTTCAGTACAAAACACCTTTGGAAAAAATGGCATACCATAATATGTTCTTAGAAATAAATTACTGGTAAGTATTTGTTCCTAATACATAAGATCTGTTTATTTCCTTTATTTTATATTGACTCATGTTTCAATGTTCACTAAGATGAAACAAGTGCTACTGAGTAGAAATCTCAGGATTTTCTGAGTAGAGCCTTACACATTTTGCCTTATTTGTCATTTGTATTTTGAAACACAGACCTTCTTTGGTGTTTATCCATTCATAGGACAGAAGTAACTGGCTTTGTGGATGAGCACTAGAAGCAGAGGCAAAATACTTGGAGAAAAATCATGCAATTTGCCTATGTTTTTAGCCTTGTGCTCCTTTTCAGAATTGTGATACATTGTTCATTGATATAGATCATGTGTTTAATGCTGTTTCTACCTTTATAATTTATCAATAGATGCAATTCTCATTCCCAGCTACAAAATGTTAGAAAACAGAATATGCTAGGAATATTTTTAGGAAAAGACCTTGGAGAACTTTTGTATGTCTCAGTAGATGTAGAGCTAAGGCTCTTACTATGGTCTGGTTGAATACATGAGGTGTCAGATTGCAAACTTATTCTTCTTAAAGTTAAGTGTTCTTTTATTTGCCACTGAAGCCATCCCAACAGATAGGTACATAATAAAATATTTGGAACTTTTAACTGTTTAAAGGGTAGATCATATGATCCTAAAAGTGGATCAACAGAGAAATAGTGAATTCTAATTTTTATTTATTGTTTTTAGGTATACATTACAATAGAGTTCTTTTGGTGTATTACACATACATAGCATATAACTTCTTCTATGTAGAGTTTTTCTGGTCATGTACTCATATGTGAACATAGGAATGTAATGTCAGATTCATTCTACTATATTCCCCTCCTCTCTCAGCCCTTTATTCACTTTTGTCTAACCAACAAACTTCTATTCTTTTATCCTCCACCTTTATGTGTGTTAGCAACTACATGTTAAGGAGAATATTCAGACTTTGGATTTGGAGGACTGGATTATTTCACTTTGCATGGCAGTGTCCAGTTCCATTCATTTGCCAGCAAATGCCATAATTTCATTCTTCATGGCTGAATCCATTGTGTATATATGACACATTGTCTTTATCCTTCCATGTGTTGAAAGGCACCTAGGTTGGTTCCACAGCTTAACTTTTGTGAAGAGCTGCTATAAATATTTATGTGGCTGTGTCACTATAGTATCATTGGAGTATACACTGAGGAGCAGAATAACTGGGTCAAATGGTCGTTCCATTCCAGGTTTTGAGAGAAATCTATATACTGCTTTCCTGAAAAATTGCTTGGTGCAATGTATGAGTGAATCTTTTCCCCACATTCTTTTTTTTTTAAATTTTTATTGTTGGTTGTTCAAAACATTACATAGTTCTTGATATATCATATTTCACACTTTGATTCAAGTGGGTTATGAACTCCCATTTTTACCCCGTATACAGATTGCATAATCACATCAGTTACACATCCATTGATTTACATATTGCCATACTAGTGTCTGTTGTATTCTGCTGCCTTTCCTATCCTCTACTATCCCCCCTCCCCTCCCCTCCCCTCCCCTCTTCTCTCTCTACCCCCTGTACTGTCATTCATTTCTCCCCCTTGCATTATTTTTCCCTTTCCCCTCACTTCCTCTTGTACGTAATTTTGTATAACCCTGAGAGTCTCTTTCCATTTCCATGCAATTTCCCTTCTCTCTCCCTTTCCCTCCCACCTCTCATCCCTGTTTAATGTTAATCTTCTTCTCATGCTCTTCGTCCCTACTCTGTTCTTAGTTACTCTCCTTATATCAAAGAAGACATTTGGCATTTGTTTTTTAGGGATTGGCTAGCTTCACTTAGCATAATCTGCTCTAATGCCATCCATTTCCCTGTAAATTCTATGATTTTGTCATTTTTTAATGCAGAGTAATACTCCATTGTGTATAAATGCCACATTTTTTTTTATCCATTTGTCTATTGAAGGGCATCTAGGTTGGTTCCACAGTCTTGCTATTGTGAATTGTGCTGCTATGAACATCGATGTAGCAGTGTCCCTGTAGCATGTTCTTTTTAGGTCTTTAGGGAATAGACCAAGAAGGGGAATAGCTGGGTCAAATGGTGGTTCCATTCCCAGCTTTCCAAGAAATCTCCATACTGCTTTCCAAATTGGCTGCACCAATTTGCAGTCCCACCAGCAATTGTACAAGTGTACCCTTTTCCCCACATCCTCACCAGCACTTGTTGTTGTTTGACTTCATAATGGCTGCCAATCTTACTAGAGTGAGATGGTATCTTAGGGTGGTTTTGATTTGCATTTCTCTGACTGCTAGAGATGGTGAGCATTTTTTCATGTACTTGTTGATTGATTGTATGTCCTCCTCTGAGAAGTGTCTGTTCAGGTCCTTGGCCCATTTGTTGATTGGGTTATTTGTTATCTTATTGTCTAATTTTTTGAGTTCTTTGTATACTCTGGATATTAGGGCTCTATCTGAAGTGTGAGGAGTAAAGATTTGTTCCCAGGATGTAGGCTCCCTATTTACCTCTCTTATTGTTCCTTTTGCTGAGAAAAAACTTTTTAGTTTGAGTAAGTCCCATTTGTTGATTCTAGTTATTAACTCTTGTGCTATGGGTGTCCTATTGAGGAATTTGGAGCCCGACCCCACAGTATGTAGATTGTACCCAACTTTTTCTTCTATCAGACGCCGTGTCTCTGATTTGATATCAAGCTCCTTGATCCATTTTGCGTTAACTTTTGTGCATGGCGAGAGAAAGGGATTCAGTTTCATTTTGTTGCATATGGATTTCCAGTTTTCCCAGCACCATTTGTTGAAGATGCTATCCTTCCTCCATTGCATGCTTTTAGCCCCTTTATCAAATATAAGATAGTTGTAGTTTTGTGGATTGGTTTCTGTGTCCTCTATTCTGTACCATTGGTCCACCCGCCTGTTTTGGTACCAGTACCATGCTGTTTTTGTTACTGTTGCTCTGTAGTATAGTTTGAAGTCTGGTATCGCTATACTGCCTGATTCACACTTCCTGCTTAGCATTGTTTTTGCGATTCTGGGTCTTTTATTTTTCCATATGAATTTCATGATTGCTTTCTATATTTCTACAAGAAATGCCATTGGGATTTTGATTGGCATTGCATTAAACCTATAGAGAACTTTTGGTAATATCGCCATTTTGATGATGTTAGTTCTGCCTATCCATGAACAGGGTATATTTTTCCATCTTCTAAGATCTTCTTCTATTTCTCTCTTTAGGGTTTGTAGTTTTCATTGTATAAGTCTTTCACCTCTTTTGTTAGGTTGATTCCCAAGAATTTTTTTTTTTTTTGAGGATATTGTGAATGGAGTGGTTGTCCTCATTTCCATTTCAGATTTTCCCCACATTCTCACCAACATTTATTGTTACTTGCATTCTTTATATCTCAGTGTAGTTTTAATTTTCATTTTTCTAATCGCTAAAGATGTTGAACATTGTTTTTCATATACTTGTTAACTGTACATATTTTTCTTTGAAGTGCTTGCTCAGTTTTTTATTCATTTATTGATTGTGTTATTTTTTGTGAGTTATTTTTCGAGTTGTTTATATATTCTGGAGATTAAAGCTCTATCTGACATGTCAGTGACAAAGATTTTCTCCCATTCTATATGCTGTCTACTCACATTCTTGATGGTTTCCTTTGCTGTAAAGATACCACCCCATTTATTGATTCTTTATTTTACTTCTTGTGCTTTAAGTGTCTTTTTGAGGAATTCAGTTCCTACACTGACAAGATGGAGCGCTGGGCCTGTCTAGTCTTGTAATAGGTCTAGGGACTTTTATCTATTATCTAGGTCCTTGATCCACTTTGTTTTTGAGAAATAGGGGTTAAATTTCTCCTACAACATATGGGTTTTCAGTTTTCCGAGCACAATTGGTTGAGGAACCTATCCTTTCCCCAATGCATGTTTTATAGTGTGTTTGTCTAGTATTAGATAACTATATGTGTGGGGTTTTCTCTGTCGCTTCTCTTCTGCAAAGTTATTTATTTATTTTTTACATTGGCAAACTAACTAATCACTTAATCTATTCTTTCATTCTGGTATAATGCAGATTTTTTCAATCTTTATTTTTTTTCTTTTTTTTATAACCAGGAATTGAACCAGGAAGCTTCTAAAGAGAAGGTATCTAAACTACAAAGAGAAACTACATTGCATGAAGACCAGTTGCATTACTATCAGAACAAAGGTGAAAATAAAATGGATGGAATCATTAATGTCCAAACCCAATTTTATGATGTTATAAAAGAACTTCAAGCTCGGAATGACATATATGGTCTCATGCTGGGAAACAAATATTTGGAATTAATCAATGAAACTAATGATTTAAAAGAACAACTGGATCAATATGGAAAGGAGAAAGCAGAAGAAGTAAGTATCAAGCAAGATATCTTTATAAAGAGTCTTCTTTGATGTAAGGAGAGTAACTAAGAACAGAGTAGGGACGAAGAGCAGGAGAAGAAGATTAACATTTAACGGGGATGAGAGGTGGGAGGGAAAGGGAGAGAGAAGGGAAATTGCATGGTAATGGAAGGAGACCCTCAGGGTTATACAGTGGAGGAGGTAGAGAGAGAGGAGGGGAGGGGAGGGGAGAGGTGGGGAGGGGGGAGGGTGGAGGATGGGAAAGGCAGCGGAGCACAACAGACACTAGTATGGCAATTTGTAAATCAATGGATGTGTAACTGATGTGATTCTGCAATCTGTGTATGGGGTGAAGGTGGAAGTTCATAACCCACTTGAATCAAAGTGTGGAATATGATATGTCAAGAAATTTGTAATGTTTTGAACAACCCACAATAAAAAATTAAAAAAAAAAGAGTCTTCAAAGGAATACTCAAAGTGATATCTGCTTATGGCAAAATGTTGAATCTTGATGAATATAAAAATGTAGATATTATGAATGTGTTTCTGTATCAACACAGAACTACAACCTGTTGTCCATCAAAAATAACTTAGACCTCATTTGCAGCACAACCAATCTGTGTTTGAAGTGCTGAGTATTCCAATTTCCCTGCTCTGATTCTTACACACTGTGTACATATTTTAAAATAACTATAGGTACTCATGTGTCAACTAAACACAAAAGACTTAGTTAAAATATATTTTAATATTTAAAAAGGAGGAAATTTTTAAAACTTGGGCCTGACCCTTCAATTTAAGAAATTTTTTCTTATAAAGATTTAAGAGGTTAAGATTTTTTTGTAGGTTTATATGCTGACATCAGTAATATGGTCTCAATAATGCTGAAACAATATCTAATTTGGGTGCTATTAATTCATCCCAAAGTTTGCACATGCTAAACACATGTTCTACCAATGAGCTACATCCCATTACTGAATAACAATTTTAATGTCTTCTTGTTGCTATACTTGAAGATCACAATGAAACACATAATGGAAATGCTCATACCTAGTTTCAAATAAATTAGTTACTTTTACAGTTCATTCCAGATTTTACAGTTGAACTGAAATGTAGATGCTGTATTTTGTAATAGACTTTCTTCAGTATATTTTTGTATATTTCTAGTTGGTAAATTTATTTTTAGTCATTTAAGTTTAACATAAATCTGAAAATAACTGTCCTGATATTTTTTTTTTGTTTTCATTCATGTCTTGTCCACCTCTTTAAAAGCATCTATTTGTCATTGTCATAAATTGGGACTAATGTGATGAATTGCAGCAAAACCACACTTGATTTCATCTGTAATTTGATGCACATATTCATGATAACTTGCTAATAGTTTTCTTCATTTCATGGCCTAATTCCTATTATATAGTGACAAAGATAATTGTAGCCATCTAAAATTCATTAATTTGGCACTGAACCCCCATGTCCAGACTAATGAGGGTGGCAGGGTTTATGTAAAGAAGGAGTGGTGTGAGGACCAGTGAGAAATCTAGGAGATGTGGACAGGCAGTGAGGTGGAGACCAGGTTACCTAGCATCTCCTTTATTCTTTGTGAAAGTATATTGGAATTATTTTAGCAAAGCTTTAAAGATGTGAGGATGTGGAGTATTAACTTGAGTCTCTAATAAGAGAGGGATAATAACCTCTGTAGAATTCACCACTACCAGTGAGACCTGTGTAACCATTTTTGATTGAGATTTCAGTAGTTTGGTAAACATTGCAACTTTATCAAGGGCAGTATGTAGAGATACAGGGCTCACCCTGTTGTGTAAGGAATGTGATAGTGACTAAGCAGGAGTACACAATCTTCTATTTTCTTAAGGGAATTCAGAAATAAACAGCAGCTTACTGTTGTATGTAGTGATATTTTTTCAGAGTAAACATCATTATATAATAATAATAATAGTAATAATAATAATAATAATAAATTTTTAAAGTGAGCTGAGTAACAAAATCATTAACAGAAATATCAGGTAGTTGCGAGACATCTTGAAAAACAGCCAGCTGGTACCCTGAAACTACAACGTGTATCAGAGGCTTCTCTAGAAGATTTAGCACATTTTCACATAAATTTAAAATATAAAGACAGGATTTAATGAAGAAACTAAGACAAATGACAAGTCAAGTATGTAGAAAATTGAACATGTCTTCTGTAAATCAACACCTGCTTAAGTAATAAAAGTTATTCTGGGATACTAATGTCAATGAACAGCTTTCTTTATATTTTCATTATAATTGATTTTATTATATTTGGGGATCTTTATACTGCACTTATTTCTTACACTCAAAATTTTCTTTTTAATTTTTCTCTTACAAAATCAGCATCTTTCATTAAAATATCTAGTCTGAGGAAAGCTGAGACTTTTTTCTATAACCCAGCAGCTTTTCATGCTGTCTCTACTTCCATGGTACAACAAGGAAAACTAAATTAGAGGTACTATTTAATAGAATGTTTCAGGAAAAATTGTTATTTTTACTTCATTTTTGTGCATCTATTCAAAATCTGCAAGTAATTACTAAATTGACTTTAAAAATGTGTACAAATTTTTTATGCTTTTCTCAAAATACAGATATGTTTTAGGTTTTAGTTTAATTATTGAAAAACTTAGGCTATTTCTTTATTTTTTGATTTATTTAGATACATTATGAAACATATAAATATTTGTATTATGTCTGGACTGATATCCAAACTAGACAATGAAAAATGTTAGCTAAGTTTTTTTTCAGTACATCTCTTAAAAGGCATTTTTATGATATATGTAATGCACTTGACATCGAATTCACCCATATAACATGTAAAATACAGTGTCTCTTAGTACATTAACAGAGTTATGTAACCATTTACACAGTCAATTTTAGAACATTTTCATGTTCTTGAAAAGAAACCTGGAACCTTTTAGCTGTCAGTTTTCTAATCCCTACACATCCAAAGTCCTAGAAAACTACCAATATATTATTTTAGTAATTTACAAATGTAAACAATAGTACTTTTATTTATTTATTTATTTTTTAACTTTAGGCAAGACTCTATTTTGATATGATTTTTAAATTTGTTTTAATTAGTTACCCATGACAATACAATGACCTTGACATATCATACATTTGAATCACATGGGATAAAATATCTCATTTTTCTGAGTATACAGGTTGCAGAATCACATTGGTCATGCATTCACATATATACACATGGTAGTAATAATGTCCGTTTTATTCTACTATCCTTCCTATCTCCCCAGCCTTCCCCTCCCTTCCCATCACTTCTCTCTACCTAATCTAAGGTAACACTATTATTTTTTTTCTCACATCTTCATACATGTATTTTGTATAACAATGAAGGTCTCCTTCCACCATCCATGCAATTCCCTTTCTCCCTCCTTTTCCCTCCCACCCCTCTTCCCTATGTAGAGGTAATCTTCTTCCCATGCTCTTCCTCTCTTCCCCATTTTGAGTCACCCCCCTTATATCAGAGAAGACACTCGGCATTTGTTTTTCTTGGGATTGGTTAACTTCACTTAGCATAATCTGCTCTAATGCCATTCATTTCCCTGCAAATGCCATGGTCTCATTATTTTTAGTGCTGAGTAATATTCTATTGAGTATATATGCCACATGTTTTTATCCATTCATCCATTGAAGGGCATCTAGGTTGGCTCCACAGGCTAGCTATTGTGAATTGTGCTGCGATAAACATTGATGTGGCTATGTCCCTGTAGTACCTTGTTTCTTTATTGTTCTTTTTAGATATATATGACAGTAGACTGTATTTGAATATTTACATCATAGATTATAACTTCACATTTTTATATTTGTACATAATGTGGAGTTACACTGGTCATGTATTCACATGTGAATATAGGAAAGTTGTTTCAGATTTATTCTACTGTCTTTTCTGTTTCCATTTTCATTCCCATTCCTTTTGTCTTAATTCAATGAACTTCTATTCTTTTTTACCACATTCCTTACTGTGTGTTAGCATTCACTTATGAAAGAGAACTTCCAGCCTTTGGATTTGGAGGATTGGCTTATTTCACTTAGGATGATAATCTCCAGTTCCATCCATTTACTGGCAAATGCCATAATTTCATTCTTTCTCACAGCTTATTAATATTCCATCCTGTGTACATGACACATTTTTAAAATCTGATCATCTATTGAAGGTTTCATAGCTTCAATATTGTGATTTGAGCCACTTTAGACATTGTTGTGGCTGTGTCACTGTAGTATGATGATTTTAAGGATTTTGTGTGTAAATCAAGGAGTGGGATAAGTGGGTCAAATGGCGGTTACATTCCAAGATTTCTGAGGACTCTCCATACTGCTTTCCAGAGTGATTGCACCAATTTGCAGTCCCATCAACAATGTGTAAGTGAACATTTTCCCCACACTGCCACCAACATCTATCATTATTTTATTCTTTTCAGTTGCCATTCTGACCCAAGTGAGATGGAATCTCAGTGTGGCATTTGCATTTCTCTAATTGAATTTTTTTTCATATATTTTCTGACCATTTGCATATGTTCTTCTGGGAAGTGCCTTTTCAGTTCCTTTGCCCATTTATTGATTGGATTATTGGTTGGTGTTCTTTTGGTGTTAAAAAATTTGAATTATTTGTACATCCTGGTGATTAATGTTCTATCTGAGGTGCACATGGCAAAGATTTTCTCACATTTTGAAGGCTCTCTGTTCATAATTCGTGATGGTTTCCTTTGCTGTGAAAAAGTTTTTTAGTTTGATACCAACCCATTTATTGATCTTTTTTTTTTTTAAAAAAAAAAAATAGTTGTATATAGACCACAATATCTTTATTTTTATGTGGTGGTGAGGATCAAACACAATGCCTCACACATGGAAGGCAAGCACTCTACCACTGAGCTACAGCCCCAGCCCCAGCCCCATATTGATGCTTTTAAAAAATATTTTTATTTGTAGATGGACACATTATCTTTATTTATTCATGTGTGGTGCTGAGGATCAAACCAAGAGCTGCACACATGCTAAGCAAGCACTCTACCACTGAACTACCAGTCACCATTTGCTGATTCTTGATATTAACTTTTGCTTTTTGGAAATCTTGTTTGGAAGTTGGCTTATAGTTCTAACTCTAAAATTACTCTGTAATGGGTATTTCATACAAGTGAATTTATACAACAGTAGGTATTTTGTTTTTTTACCAGTTTCATTGACTTAGAATACTTTTTCCAGGGATCCTCTGTGTTGTAGCAAGCATCACTATTTTATTTCTTTCTGTTGTCTAGTGGAGTTTTGTTTTATGACCATGTCACTTAGCCAGTTATCAGTTGCTAAACCATAAAATTCTTCCACCTCTTGACAACTCCAGTACTACATGACTGGGGGCATCTATTTACAAGTTAATATTTGGACATGCTTTTATTACCCTGCCTCTTTGTGGTCTTCATGAATTGTGCCGATTGTACCATATCTCTGTCTTATTCTTGCTGTACTTTCTGACTTGTCTGCTTTAATTCACTTGATCATGTTTATTCAGAGATCACATAAAATGAATTTTTATTTTTCATGCACTTTCTTTGACTTTTCTGTCACCAACAGTGTTTGCATGGTGATTATCTTGTTGAGATATAAATTCTCCCAAGGTGAGAGTAATATCTGATATCCACACCTATTCTAGAATAGAATAGTTGTTTTAACAAAATTACTATTTGATATCAATCAATATTTTTTGTTAGTAGATTGGCCTGTTAAGACTTTTATTCTAACTATATTTCAGTGACAAAATATAAAATTAAATTCACTTAATCCAATAGTAAATTCAGTATGGGAAAAATCATCTTCTATATAGATTTCCTCAACATTTATTATGTAGCCAGAATTGGGATTTATAGATGTGTAATCCTTACCAACTGAAAAGCTAATATACCTTATTATAGAAACTTAATCTACTCTTCATAATGCTGGTATAGATTATGTTTTGTTGCGATTGAATTTATGTAAAATTTGTTGTTTGAGTTTGTGTCGAATATTTTCAGTATCTTATTTTCATATTGTTTTTTTCATACTTCTTTTATTCATGCAGATGGATGATCTTACTACAAAGATGAAAAATGCATCTTCAAAGCATTTACATTTGAGAACAAACTATGACTGTTTTATGCAGAACTTGTTTTTTATAAAAAGTATACAAGATACATTTGAAAAAATAGAAAGGAATCAAAAGAAGTTGGAAGAAAATGTAGTAAACTTTCCAAGGCACACACGGAGCACTCGAATAGAACGAGGCCAAGGAGTATGGTGGGAATGTGACATTGAACATCGAGCAAGATGGGATTTAGAGGAGAAGCAAAAACAAGTATTTCTGATTTTACAGGCTATCTTACTTATCTGCAATTTGCTTTAATTCATTTCATTGTAAACTGTATTTTGGATATACGTATTATAGTTGTATTCTATATCTCTTGAGGAAAGATGTTGTGTAGATTTCTAAGAGAAGGAAGACATTTGATGCCCCTTCAAATACCACAATTTACATCATCCTTTCAGCTAATTTGATCTGAGTAATAATTTTCATCAGATAACTGTTGGATATTTGATAATAGTGGGCATAAGTAAGACTATGAGGAGAAAAAATGTGATGCAGAAATATACTTTTGAATTGTTAAATTAAAATTTTCAACTTTCATATTTTGAATTGATTCTATTATTCTTTAAATTGTTGGATGATCTGAGTGCTAACATGTGAATGATTCATTACTTTGAGCACAGATCAATGGTAGATAGCCTAGCCTGTGCAACGCCCTGGGTTCCATTCGCAGTAGAAAGGAGGAGGAGGAGGGCAGGGAATGAGGAGGGAAAGGGGGAAAGGAAGAACTCAGTTATTATTATTGGTTCAGATTTAATGTAATTGATACTGATGACAGAAGTTTACAGTCTAATATTTTTTTCTTCACATTTAAAATTGCTGTCTGAATTTTTGACTCAGAACTAAATAAAATAACTACATAATAATTATTTGGGTTCTAATTAGTTTTAAAATATATTCTTTTTATTTTCTTTAGACACAAGAAGCAGCTCCAGAAATTACAGAGCCGTTCAGAAAGACTAATTTTACTTCAATAAAAATTCAGATGGAACTCAGAATTAGCCATCTGGAATCTGAACTGAAAATTCTAATACATGCAACTGAGAGAATATAGGCACTTCCATATAGAACAATCCAGATTCCACAAGTATGTCAAAACCTAGACTGAAAGAGAGCAACTTAGTCTCCTTAATTTGTGTCTACTGCATAACTTTGAGACAGGTTGATGAGATTGGTAGCATGCAAAAGTGAACTAGACCCTATAATTTGTGGAAGTAATGTTAGGAAATGAATGTACTCTTGAAATATTAGTCTAGGAAGTTTATCTTTCACTCACCTTTGCATTTTACATCTGAAGGTAAACTATTAAGCTTTCTTCCCTTAGTGTTCTCCTGTATGTAATCTGGTCTATTAGACTTTTAGTTAAGTATTTTTTGTGATTCATATAGTTATATTGTGACAAAACTGCTTCTACATGGAAACATGAACAAGTTTAAAGATTATAACTGAAACCTTAAGTGTCCAGTGTTGCTATAACTACACTCTGGGCACATTCTGACACCTGACAGATTAACTGATTTTTATTTTAATTTTTAACTATTATCCTTACATGATATCTAGAGACAAAATGTTCTATATAGTTTTTCCTCTCTACATTGTCATACTTGTGATGATAGGAAGTATAACCTGCAAAGTGGTTAAAAATATTCTGATGATCAGTGTTGGGGCCTGTGAATGACAGAATGAATGGGCAGTCTCCTGAAGCCCTGGTAACAAATTCATGGGCCAACTTTCTAGGCAGCAGCTTTAATCTATCTTGATCACCCACTCACCTATCTTGTTCTGAACCAGTGGCTGTTGCTCTGAATTGTCTCAGTGTCAAATGCTTAGTTTATCTAGGTAATAGGTAGAATATACATATGATGGTAATAAATGCTTGACAATATCTTCAAGGAACATTCTTTAAGTCCTTGAACTGGTTCACTAAATATGAATCTTTCTAGCTTTACTAAAATTTTCTAGTTGCATGTGTTTAAGGAAACCATGATGATTTAATATACTTCAACATAGTAAAATGGCTTTGGTAGTCAAATAAACTAAGGTATATATCATCTGCTATATTTATCTTTAAAATATCAATATTTCTAATGGCATCCTCAAGAATCTTCCAAGGAGAGTCTTTCAAGAAGGCAGCATTGTTACTTGCAAAGTCATACATCGCTGATTTCTGTCTCTCTTCCACCAACATTGCTTTAATTGGAAGTTTGAAGCCCCCTAGAAATATGTACACTTCTTTAGAGAAATTACAAACCCATAATTGCATACACTGTCTCTGTTCTGATTCTTTTAGTGTTGTGCCCACATATGGAGAATTTCTACCTACTCTCTTTTTAAAATATTTTTTTTAGTTATAGATGAACAATACTTTTATTTTCTTTATTTTATGTGGTGCTGAGGATTGAACCCAGTGCCTCACATGTGTAGGCAAGTACTCTACCACTGAGCAACAATCCCTCCACTTACTCTTATGGAAAATTTAAATTATTCTTTTATTTGATGAAAATTTTAAAAGTGCATTTAGACATAAATAATATTGAGGTTAATTTTGAAATAATTAAACAAGCATGAAATATAATGTGCTCTAATTCAGTGACCAGTACTTCCACTTTATCTCCCCTTCTTCCTCCCTGTGTTCTCTTTCTTCTGCTCTACTGATCTTATACTTATTTGTAGTTCTTAAGTTTCTTTTTGAATTATGCATTATGAATATACATGAAGGTGAAATTCACTGTGATATTTTCATATGGATTCACAAAAAAATTTGATCAGATTCATTTCACTGTTCCACACTGAGTGCTGTCCCCAACTCCCTGGCTTGGGTTGGGTTAGGGTTAGGGTTAGGTTAGGGTTAGAGTTGCATTGTATGACAGGAGCCCTTCAGTACAACCAGGTGATTTCCTTCATACAAAGAGTTCATTTGAGCGAGTCAAATATTAGTCCAAAAATGATGAGCTATATTTTTAAGAGCTAATAAGAAAAACAATGTCCAGGTATTTTTGAACCAATTTGAAGATATTTCTATAATATTTGACAATTTTTTTATCAGGGGTATTATTACAATAATGAAATATCTGCTTGAAAATGAACAAATAAAAGATACCATCTTGCTTTCATTGCACCTTGGTTTAGAGCTTCCATGGTTTTATTTATTTATTTTTTTGGTTGTTTGTTTCTTTGTACCAGGGATTGTACTCAGGGACACTTGACCACTGAGCCATATCCCCAAACCTATTCATATTTTATTTAGAGACAGGGTCTCAGTGAGTTGCTTAGGCCTCATGGTTGCTGAAGCTAGCTTTGAACTCAAGACTGTCCTGTCTCAGCCTCTTAAGCCACTGTGATTACAGGCATGTGCCATCACACCCTGCTTCAATGGTGTTTTGATGAACTTCTTAACACATAGTAAAGCCATGCATACCTATGTTAAATGTGGCCTCAACCTTATTCTTTTATTTGGCATTTTGACCTAAAAAATCACAGGAGAACAAATCTAAGCTTTATAAAACAATACTGAAGTTAAATAGTTATGACAGAAAGAAATAATTTTAACATATAAATTACAATTTAATTTAATAGCTGATATATGTTTTTTTCAGTTTCTTAGCTTACATGAATATCTTTCTGAAAAAAAATGAGAGAATCGGGTTTGAAGTGCTTCAGAGTCATGAAGTTGGATGACTATTTACAAAAAGAGAATGAAAGTTAGTTGTTATGCAGGATGCAAGTATAAGTTGTTCTTATTAGTTCTTACCAGAAAAAAATGAGATAATTTACCATTTACAAAACAATGATAAGTTGTGTATGAATGTAGACACAATGCAAAGGGGATTTGGGAGGCAACTCTTTTTCCAATGTATTTCTGGGAGAAAGTGACGTTTCTTTTTTACTTATGCATAAGCTAGTTTATTTAAAACTTAATGTAATAGTTCTACATTTCCTTGTGGAACATTAGTTTGCCATATCATACTAGCCTGAATAGAGGAGTGTTTTTTAAACTCTTTCATCATGTTTCAAAGATATGTCTCCGTAATCACTGCAGAATGCCTTCAAAGGTGAAGGGAGAAGGAGAGGAAAAAATTACTAGAGAGGAAGAGTGATCGAATTATTTTATGTGCATCTGTGAATATGTCATAATCAATTCCTCTATTATATATAGTCAAATGCACCAGTAAAAATTTTTGTTTAAAATAATTTTCTTTAAAAATAGAACATAAAGACAGGAATGGGAATTGTGTCAGTCAAAATCATTTGTTTTCACATCAAATGTGTAAAGGCATTAGATACCACCTTATTGTTATCACTACAACATACTTACTATGTTCAGTAATATATTTTAGACCCTATTTGGGGAATTAGCAAGAGAAGAGTTTTATACAAAGAACACTCTACATGGTGATATTTATATAAGAGTTGGAAGTATTTACCACATAACTCACCAAGTGCACATCTATAATGAGCCAAATGTTTAAAAACTGCTGGTCATAACTTCTGAAATCAATTACAATTAAAGAGCTATGTATTTTTTCCAATTCTGAATATCAACAAATTAAAGACCTTAAGTGTGAAACTGCTTTTTTCCCACTTCTGCCCCACTATGAAACTGTCAGCCTATACACTGACATTCTTTTGTGGGAAAAATGGCATCACCCATTTTCTGTGGTTTATGGCCAAAAGCCCAGACTGACTTAGTAACAGTCACACATTTAAAATACCCTGTCATGACTCTGTCATTAGTTTACATTTGCCTCAAGAAAAGTATGAAATTTCTTAGCCAAAAATTAAAATATCCAAACAACTGGATTTTTGTCAGGTTACTCAGGCTATCTCATCTCACTTGCTTTACTGGCACTTTGCTCTAAATTCTAGTGACACTGGACCACTGTGTTTCCACAAGTGTTCTTTCTCATCTTGGTGTCTGCATGCACCTCTTCCCTTTCTCTCTCAATTTCTGCTTTTACTTCAGGTATTAACTCATGTATCACTTCCATTGAAGGACCTCAAACACTGACACAAATTTGGGACAGAAGTCCCTTCTAAGTGTTCCAGTAGTATCCTGTTTTATCCTTGTCCTAATGCCAATGACTCTGTATGGAAATTGCCTGATTGTCTGCTTTTGAAGCTATTGTATATGACTGTTGAGAGGTGTCCATTATCATCTCCATGTTGTCATTCCAGTTCTTGCCAGAATACCCTAGCATATGGTTGTCAAATTTATGCATAAGGGGTGGAAAACCCAAAGCTCTGATACTCAGTCATAATGACAACTGTGTATGAAAATATGGGCATACTGCATTCTATAGTGATTTTGTATTGTGGACATATCTTTTTTTCTTCTTATAAACAATGAAAAGTTCTAAAATTCTTCACTGATTTATACTTATAAAATGTTTGAGAAAAAATATAATTCTTTTTCTCTTCACTTGCTGCAGAATTTGAATCCTGACCATGGGAGCTTCTGCCTTAAGAATTACTAATAAGACAAGACAAGATTTACTTTTGGAAACATCATAATCCTGACCATGGGAGCTTCTGCCTTAAGAATTACTAATAAGACAAGACAAGATTTACTTTTGGAAACATCATAAGGATATACAGAGATTTTAAGAAAAAAAATATGAAAGCTAATATTGTGTTTTTCAGACTGTTAATATAATATTTAAATTATTTATGAAATGTATGATGTAAATACTTTATTGAAATGGATGTGTGTAACATATATATAATGAAATTATCAAAATATGAAAATTATTTATATCTGTAAGAAAATTTGAAGTGCAAGTGCAAACCAGTTTTTATTAGATGTGTTTTCAGACTATCTAAATGTTAGCATTTAAGCTCAATTCAGCAACCAAGTCAACACTAATTTGGTAGATCTAAATATCACATTAATGATGGATTATTTATATTATATCACTGAATATGGGTCCAGAGAATTAGGCAACATTATTTTTACATGCTGGTTACTATATTCACTAATGGATTAATGTATTGCAATTATTATACTGCCATCTTTAAATTTATATTTCAGGCACTGACTTAATAATTTTTCTAATAAGAATATTTGCTTAGTGTTTTATCTTTATTTTTTTTCCTTTTCTCTTTGTTTATACAATCTTGGGAAATAATAGTAAATTTACAGGTTCTAATATAAAGTACTTTTGTCTGCTGAAGCATTTTAAATTGAATTGCTTACATATGCTATCATTTATGATATTTTTAGTATTTCGTACAAGTCAGAACATGCTAGATAACTACAATTCAACATTCATTTATTATGAGTATATTTTTCAAATATTAACAGGTAACAGCATAGTTGTTAATTGTATCAGTTTCATTATGAAGGTTATATTGTTATCTAGCATGTTCTGACTTGTAGGAAATACTAAACCTATCATGAAAGATGGCATATGTTAACAATTCTTTTTAAAATGCTTCAGTGGGAAAAAGTACTTTGCATTAGAACCTGCAAATTCACTAGTATTTTCCAAGATTGTATAAAGAAAAAAAGCAAAAAAAAAAAAAACACATTAAGCAAATGCTGATTCTCAAATCAGCACTTATACATTCTATCATAATGCCTTGGACCACTTAATCCTCAGATTATTTTCATGTTTTTCTAGTAGCCTAATATTGTTCTTTATAAAAAAATATTTCCTTCAGAGACATGAAATGAACTTAATTGTTTTATTTTATAGATGCCTTCTGAATTAAATATTCCTTAGTCTTTTCTTAACCTTCATGACCTTGAATTTTTCAGGGGGAAAGCTTATAGAATGTGCTTAAAATGGATTCTCTGGTTTCCTTATGATTGGAGCTAGATTACATGTTTTTGGCAAGAGTACCACAGAAATCAATTCTATGATTTTCAGTTTGAATCACATCATGTGACCTATAATATCCTCATTACTGCTGATGTTAATATTGGTCATTAATGTGGTATTTGCAGGATTTTACTTTGTAATTATTATTTGTGTGAAGATAGTTTGAGACTATAAATATTAATATAAATATAAATGTGTATCATTCACCACTAAATTTGTTCATTTATTATACCTATACACATTCATGGTTTATTTTATTGTGTTTGCTGTTACTTGTTAATATTTTAAAAATTTATTTTTCTTTCAGAAATGTTCTATTTTGATAATCTCAGATTTATAGAAGATTTAAGACAGCAGTGAAAGGAATTCATAAGAAACATCCCCAAATGTTATTCTTCATTTCTAGATAAGTCTACATACATAACAGTTTTTATCTCTGAACCATTTGCAAGATGCACACAATGTCTTTTTATTTGTAAATAAAAAAATCTCACATTTTCTAAAAATGAGAAATTATCTCTGTAACTATGGTGCAATGATCAAAATAAGTAAACTATATTGTGAATATCTACTCTACAAATCTTATTCAAAATTTGACAGTTATTTTAACAATTGTCTTTGAACCAAAATAAATCCAATTTTGGGAAATTTTAATATCAATTATTCATGTGTCCAGTGGTCTTGTTTCTTCTGTTTTTTTTTTTTTTTTTTTTTTTAATCTGGGATGGTTCCTGAGCATTTCTGGGCTATTCATGATATCTTTGATTTTGATTTTTGAATGGTGTATTTCAGTAGTAGTTCTATAGATTTTTCTTCAGTTTATAATTAGATTTTAATTTTCATAACCAGTGGATAAATGCTCAAATATTTGACTCTCAAATTAACCTGAATGCTGCTGGTAGATTGCACATAGAGATCCCTGTTCCATCAATATGTCAATATATTTGGTGATATTAAAATTAATACCAATGGAATTTGCAAATATTTCTTTAGAGGAGCACATCATGAAGACTTTAGGCTTTGTGGATCAGAAGTTCTCTGTGGTCATAGCCTAAAATCTGCAATATATAATAATTGAATGCCTAATAGCATTCCAATAAAACTATATTTTCAGGGAAAGGGGGTGAGGCTCAGTGATAGAGTACGTGTATAGCACATATGAAGCCTGAGGACAAATCTCAGCGTGGCAAAAGAAAACAACAACAGAAACACTTTATTTGCCAAAACAAGCTACATTCTGGATTTAGTCTTGATTTGTTGATCCAATGTTCCTCTAATGCTGTGAAACTTGAGTTGCATGTATGTTTTTTCTTTTGTATGCACAACACACTTCATATGCACCACATCATTCTTCTACAGACTTTCTGTACAATTCAGTTTATGAAATAAGAATATTTTCTGAATTTGCCCTCAGGTTTTGTTATTGAATTCACCATTTCAATATTAATAAGTACTTTGCATATCTGCCCTTGAAACTTATTCTGTTATCTTTTAAAAAATATTATTATTAATTGTTGATAGACCTTTATTTTATTTATTTATTTATATGTGGTGCTGAGTATCACAAACAGTGCCTCATCCATGCTAGAAAAATTCTCTAGCACTGAAAAACAACCCCAGACCTGTGTTATCATTAAGAATGAGAAAATTAATACTCAGTTTCTATCTAATAAATCAGGAAGAAATTTTCATGATGACTGTAGATTAAATTTTTATGAATTTATTACTTAATACTTTTTTTTAGCATTTTTGGTGTTACATATGTAATTTTTAAAATGTTCAAAGTTTTACATATGATCATTATGTAAAAATTGAAAAATACAGTTAAAGAAGAACAAAGATTATTCTCCATTATTCCACTTAGATACAATGTCTTTCAAAAGGAGGGTCTGCAAACACTAAATTAAAATCAGTTTTTAATTTTTTTTATTTTATTGATTGATTGATTGATGATATTCCGATCTAATCCAGAATATGCTCTACCCTAAACCATATCCCAAGTCTTCCATTCATTTGTGAATCTCACTCTTGTGGTTTTCTCTTCCTGCATAACTCCAAGAACTAATTTTTCCAAAGTTACCATTGAATTTTACTTTTAACACATCTACACTTAATTTCATGCACTTAATTTTACAATTACTCATTCATCAATGGAACATTTCCACTTCTAATAACAAGAACTCCCAAGTGGATGAAGGGAGTTTAGACTCCACAAAAACAGCTATACAAATGATTTCTCTTTCCCACAACCACACATAAATGTATATAAACAGCCTCAATACCCAGCCAAATAGTTGTAGTAAAACTAATAAGAACTGGAGATAGAGGGCAAAACCAAGAACAGCCTCACTAAATGGTAAAGGAAAACTTTTGCCTTTCTCACAGATCAGCTTTTCCCCCAAGTTGACACACCAGTGTGATCAGGAGAAACTGCCCAATTCTCAGTTTTCCCCTTTTGGTGTCAGAGAAAGGAGAACGTAGCTCCAATATTCTGGATTTTTAGAGAACTGTTTTCTGTCTACTGTGACACAGAACTGGTGGCATATTTTGATAATTAGTCACATTGAGAAAGAGGAAAAACCATTGAACATCAAAGAACCTACAGTGCAGAAACCAGGTGGAAGAAAAGTTTATGTACTTTTGATAGAATTCCACAGCTTTCTTCCTAGAAAGCTAAGTGTCTGGAGAGAGTGTATGCACAGCAAGGGTGACAAAGCCCTTAAATACTTAACTGGGCTTGCTGGTGAAGATCTTCCCCATGTGCAGCCACCAGGAGAGAGAAGTTTGAAACTAAAATTCTCAACCAAAGGCAAACTAGTTCAAGGAGCACCCCAAGAAAAGCCATAACACAGAGCCATGCTATCCTGTAAAATCTGTGGGGCCTAGAAAATGAGGTTTCTTAGTGTTTCTGTTAAGAAACAAGAATGCCAAAAACTACAGTTTTAAAAGTATTAAGAAATACTAAACAATGAAAAATAAATGACAATAAATTAAATATTAGGGATAAATATCAAATATATAATTGAAAATACAAATGATCATTAAATTTGTGGTTCTCAATCTCCCTGACCCCCAGTACTGGGGATGGAACCCAGGGGTACTCCACCACTGAGCTGTACACACCATCCTTTTTAAATGACCACTTTTAATTTTGAGACACTAAGTGCCCAGGCTGGCTTCCAACTTAGGATGCTCTGCTTCCTTCCACCTCTACCATGCTGGGATTAAGGGCATGAGGCACCGTGCCAAGCTTCTCAACCTTAAATAAAGGGAAAAAATAGGGCAAGCGAAACTTTAATACTAGTATTGAGAAAGAATAATAACCACAGTCCAGTAAAGAGAATTTAACAAACAAAAAGTTCAGGAGATTGACATGTACATTTTTCCAAATGATTTTACTTGGGAGACTGAATCAGAGCACAAATTCAGGGCCAGTTGCAACAATTTAGCAAGGCCCTAAGCAACAATGAGACTCTGTGTCAGATTATTATATGAAAAAGTTTGGGATGGAGCTTGGTGAAAGACTACCACTAAGTTCAATCTCCTATACCAATGAATAAATTAATCAAAATCACAAAAGAATATGGCAGGTAATTAATAGCAATTCACTTGAGAATCAAGAAGGAGGACAATTTTTAAAATAAATTTCAAACAAATAAAAATAACTCAGTAAGTAACAAATATGAATGGATAAATTATATCAGAAAGCGGACTATAAGCTACCATTAGGTGGGCAAGCAGACAGTATAGGTTAATAACTGAGTTCTAGGTAAATTTAAGGATCAGATCATTAGATTCTAAGGTGCTTCAATATGTTTTGTACTGCAGAATTTTATCATGGAAGTCTTGGTGTTTTATTTTATTAATATCAAAAAACATGAATATAAACTCAATGGCATAAAAGTTGTACAAATGAATGGAAGTGGAAAAATCTAATTAGAACATCTGTAAAGAGAATCTATAAAACAAGAAAAATACATTCTAGATATAGTAATCCATAAGTTAAAGAGATTATTCTCATGTCTAATCAACACTTTAATGAGGAGTACAGATAAAGGTGCATCTTGGTGAGTACTTCTAATTGAAACAACACTGAAAGTGAAAAAGAAATGAGCACCACTTCTGCAAATCAGGAGACAGCACCATTTTTAGATGGCAAAACACTTAATTTTTTCAATTAAAATCTTGAACCTGAGGCATGCCAGCTAATGCTGTTTATATACTTAAATAGAAAATAGAAACATTTAAGCAAAGAAAGGAGATAAATGACATATACACAAGAAAGATTAAAAGTTATTTATTATTAATCTTATAATTTTTTAACTTAGAAAACCTGATATATTGTAAAAAAAATCTTCAGTATCTTAAAATCACAATGAGATATGAATAAGAGATAAATTTGGAAAATAATAATTTTATTTATGTTAGGAATTGGGACGCAATAAATTTCTGTTGCTATTGTCTGAAATCTGTAATAGACAGTAAATGAATGGGAGTGGACTCATTCCAAATCTGTTTATTACTACAATAGTGGCAGGGTGATTGCCTAGTATGAGTGTGCATGAAAGTTCCTGAGGTTGATGCCTAACAGCTATAAAATAAAAGAGTCAAAAAGTGCCTTTATTTACACATATGACCATGCTGTGGATTGGTCTACAGTCATTAATTTGATGATCTTCATGCAATATCCAATTTTCTGCTAATGTAGCAAATCACTTTAAAGGTACTTTATGTACCTCTCTTGCTCCTTTGTAAGCATATCTCAACTTGTGTCACACAACATTTTTCAAGTGACTATGTAAAATTTTCAAAAATTCAGATTTCTAAATGACATTACTTAAAAATTTTCTCCTCTTTTATTTCTGTTTTTGAAATCAATTAATCCATATGACCAATTTGTGTATTTGAATAGTACAAAATATCCTGGAATAAGCTAATTTGTGTCTACAAAGAAATATTGTCTTTGAAATATTTATTCTTCATGGAGCTTTTATGTGCACATATGAACAAAATTTTAAAATTAGCTTTTAAAATATATTACTAAGAAATATTCAAGGGCTGGGGATGTGTCTGCCCGGCTTGTGGGGGCAGCCAGGACCTCTTTGAAGCCGCTGTCCTGGGAAAGCGTCGGGCCGCCCCCGCGCGGAGGGCTCCAGGGCTGCTGCGCAATTACTCAGGGCCAGATTTGGGCACAAAGCTGCCCTGGCAGGGCTCTGGCTGGGAAGGCGCAGGCTGCCGCTACTCGCTTGCGCTGCCCTGGTGGGGCCGGATTTTTCCGCACCGCGCTGGCTGCCCGCTCCTCAGAGTCTGGCGCCCCCGGGACTGTGGAGTCCCAGGCCCCGCGCTGAGGGGGGGCCGCCATAGCCTGTCACCCTCAGCTGGGCGCCAGTCATGGGTGGGCTGATGCCCCCGCTGGCCAGATGTGCGCCTTGGGGGAGCTCTGGGGTCCATGAGCACTGATTGGCCCTCAGATTTGGGGCGGGGTTAAAGGAGGCAGGGACTGCAGCCTGGACCATCGGAATGTATGGCAATACAAATAAATGCAATTTCCAGGTCCTAGGGACAGTTCTGCGCACTCACTTCATTCATTCGTTAACATGCGTTCACAGTATCTATGAGTAAGGCCATGATTATCCCCGTTTTACAGATGAGGAAACTGAGGCACAGCTAGGACCAGATAGGATCCGAATATAGGCCTCTCTGACTCCAGAACCGTGTTGTTCCTGTAGGGTGTCCAGGCGTGCATGGATGGGCTGGGCATCAGGGCATGGGGGCCTTCTGAGTGCATTTGCACATGTCCAAGAAATTAAAGAGAGGTTAGCAGGCAGATGGTAGTCATCATTCTGTGTTTGCCATTTCAAATTCATGCACAGGCTCCTTCCTCTGAGGGATATTCTGAGTCCGGCCCAGGCCTTTTGCTGTTGTGGGGTCTCTCTACCTTGGGGGAGCAGACAGTTGGTGGGATGGGGTATTTGGCAGTGAGAACCCAGTAAAGAGTAAACAGTTCCACCAAGAGGCAGTTTCTTGCTGATAGACTGCTCTGCTTATCTGACTTAGACAGGGTCCTCGGAGAGGACATTGCAGAGGAGGTGACATGTCAGCTGGTGCAGGATGAAGAGAGGTGGCTGCTGAGGAAGGTGTGTAGTCCCCTCTGGCTCTGAGTGCCTTCCCCAGGGTTGCAAAGGAGGAAGGAGAAGAGGAGGCTGTGGCCCCTGCCTGTAAGGACCTGAAAGGACGAGGCCAGGTCCTGGGACATTTGAGTGGGTGCTGGGCTGGGCTTTACCTGCTTCTTGGTTTCTTGGCTGCTGCAACATAGCAGTGTCTATGGCTGGGCCCAGCTGGGCCAGCATCTCTGTCCTGCCATGTGGGAGGTGCTTACCTCTTTTAGGGACCTGGAGTGGACAGTCCTCTCTTTTATTCTGTCCCCTCCCATCCCATCCCCCAGGCCTCAGGAGCTCCACTGGCTCAACTTGGAAACTTGGATGTGCTTGTTGGGGGTGTGTGGCCTTGCTGAGGGACTCAAATCGGGGCCCTGCCCTCTGGGCCTCTTTCTGCCTCCACCCAAACTGCCCTCTGGCCCCGGGCCTGGCCTGTAAGTCTGCATCATCTTCACTGTGACATCTCTGAAGAACCGGTGAGTATGTGCCCCCTCACGAGCCTGCTTTCTCAGGCTGCCCTTCGTGGGGCACCTGTGCTGGTTGAGGGGCTCTGAGCTCCAGCCCTTCTCCCTCCTGAAGTCTAGCTCCTTGGCCACTGAACCGAGCCTCTGTATTCTCTGCCCTCCACCCGCTCCTGGCTTCCTGGAACCCAGGGACCCTGGAGGTTTCTGGACCATATCGAGTTGCCTGGGTGTTGTTTCTTTTTTTGGGGGGGGGCATGCTGGGTGGAGGAGCTGGGAGCTGGGAGACAGGCTGATGACTGGGTCAGGGCCAGCCAGGGGTGGAGGCTGACCACCAGCCCGTGTCTCCCTGGATCAAACTGTGATCCCCAGTCCCTTCCTCTGGGGGTCTGGGGCCTGGCTTCCCCATCAGCTGGGGAGCAGCCCTCTTTGGCATTTCCTGTCTGCCTCCCTTTCATTTTGCACCCAGGCTCCCCAGGGGCTCCTCTGGGGGGGACAAGAGCCTACTCTCACCTTTCTCCCTGGTGACAGGACCTGACTTGGCCTGGCATGGCTGTGGTCCCACTGAGCCTGGGGTTTGGCTGGACCTCGTCTCCCTACATTTCTCTGCACCCACCTTCTGGCTGGGCAGCGGGGTCCCAGCTGGGCCCCCCTCCAGGTCTGAGCCAGAGAGCCACGGTCTGAGATGCTCCTCAGAGACACCTGGGCTGGGGCCAGTCATGCCTCCGGAAGAGGCTGAAGGGTTGGGGATGAGGAGAGGCAAGCACTGGCCTTCTGGGGCAGGAGCCAGGACCGAGGCCTCTCTGGACTTAATTCTGAGGCGGTTTTGAGGACCCCAAGCCACAGCACCTCGCTGCTCTCCCCGCCCCCCAGGCCCACCCCACACATGGGTTTGCCTTTCCAGGCATTCTCCCCTGGTCCCCTCCCCCTGGATGCCTTCTTGAGCTCTTTGGGCCCCTCCCCCAGCCGTCCTGGGCCCCCTCCTTCCTCCTTTAGTCCCCTGTTGCTCAGGGAGGGGAGCGCACAGCCTTCGGCTCTGATCCTGGCTGCCTCCCCCAGCATCCCTTGGGGCGGGCTCTGGATGGAGCCAGCAGGCTGAGGCGGCCTGGCCCCAGGGACTGGCACACTGCATGCTCCTAGTGGCAGCCTCCCTGTCCCCTCCACAGACAGACAGTTCTGGACAGCTGCCCCTGCCCAGGCCCTGCGGAGGCCCTGCCAGGACCTGGCTCCAGTTTCCACCAGCCCTAGGGAGCAGTGGCTTCAGAGGTTCCTCCTACCTTCTTGCCAAGCACCATTCCCAGAGGGGAGGGGGGGCAGGGCCAGGTCCTGGCCTCCACCCATCCTTCCCCTAAATCTCTGCTGGACAGCCCGAAGCTCCAGTCAAGTCCTGTGTCTGCTGTTAATCTGTGTGATTGGGGAGCTCCACCAGCCCTCTCTGGGCCTCATCTGTGCATTTAGGGAATGGCGCAGATCACCGATGTTTACCAAGCCTCACTGTGTTCCAGGGACTCGGCTAACTGCTGTACATTGATGACCTCATGGTCCCATGGAAATGCCATGAGCACACTTTCCTATTCAGAATGTGAGGCAACTGAGGCACAGGAAGAGGAAGGAACATGCTTTTGAGGTCACGCATACATGGGGTCCCGGGCAGCCTGGTGGGTGACTTGTCTTCACTCTGCCATTCTCTAATTTATCCTGGCACTAGGGCTATTAACTCTTCAGGGACTAGGACAGGGCCCTCTGAGGACTTGAGATGGGGGCTTCTCCTTGGGGGGCCATTCATTCCCTATTGATCAGGTGCCCTGCCATCCTGACACATGACAGACTGTGGGAAGGTGAGTCCCCAGACATCCCAGCTGAGGACACCCCCTCCTCCATCCTGAGTCCTAGTCATGGGGTTCAGGGACCTGACTCCAGCCTGACCGTGCCCTGGAATGAACACCACCCCCAGCACAGGGGGCGTCCCCCTCCCAGCATGCCAGCTGCAGGGCCAGGAGCTGACAGGAGTTGCCTGTTAGGACCCCAGCAACCCTCCCTCCCATTTCCCAGCCAATGAGTAATGCAAAAAATAGGGTGGGCGGGCCCTAAGGGGCTGTTTGAATTTGGGAATCTGCACTGTCCTCATCTCCACATTTGCCTTGACATGTGTCCTGCCTCTGGGAACCTTTTTATGTATCCTCATTGTCTTGCTAAATAAAAGAGGGGGTGGGAGTTGGGAGGGGGCTCTGGGAGAAAAGTCAGGAGATTTTTTCTTATTTGCCTAATTTCCTCACTCAAATGTGTCTTGTGATTAAATATTGCTTCATTCTATCCTGTGTGCTTAGGTCAGAGGCCAGGTTTCTTTTCTGAACAGGGAATTGAGAGTATCTGGTCTTTCCATCTTGAGATTTCTCACTCCATCCCTCTCTTTCTCTTTTTTATCTCCCACTCCTGGAAAAGCCATGGTCTTTCCTTCTGGAACCTATCTCTTCTAGAGAGAGCACATGGGTGGTGCCAAGTGTCAGTTAAAGGCAGTGACTCTTACAGTGCTCGCTCAGTGGAAAAGACTTCAATAACTTGGTCATGCTGCCCTCCTTGGCCCAGGGTAAAGCACTGAGCAGAGTGGGCCGTGGATTATATAACAACAAGTCCTGTGTTCTTGGTCCTGGTCCTTCTGGCCTTGCCTGAGCCTGCACTCCATCACTGTGATCTCTCATGACCCTTTACATGCCTGCCCTTGGGGGTGATTAAAATACTGCCTTTCCTGAGCCTCCTAGCCATGGCCTCCTCTCCTTGTCTTCCTTTCCCAGGTTCATCTTGCAGTCATTCTTGTTCAGAAACCTCTGTGGCTCCAGTTACAGCTGGGTTGGGGATGATCAGGGTGAGTCCACTCTTGTAAAAGCAGAAAGAGAAGATATCAGGATGTTACTGTCTATGGAGGAAGAAAAATTTTAAATTGTCTTCTATAACACAGATAAAATTTACAGAGCTTACTGTGTGCCAGACACGGGGCTTGATGCTTTGTCCACCCCTATCTCTCAGTCTTCCTGAAAATTCCATGAGGTGGGTTCTATTCTTCCCATTTATTAATAAGGAATCAGGTAAAGAAGTTAACCTTGCTAAGCACATGTGGTCTGGGTGTGTACCACGGCCTTATCATTTTTCTTGCCCCTTTGTCTCTCTATGAGTTTATTGGCACCAAAACAAGCATGCTAAATGCAGAGTAGGTTTCCTGCTAAATTCCCCCAGAAGCCAATTGGGCCACACATTGCAAACTAATGTCTCTCAGGCCCAAAGTGCAGCCCCATGGCTCCTGGGCATACCTTGGTTTTACAAGGCTTCCAGTTATGTGGGGGTCTCCCACTCATCCCCACAGCCTGTTCTTTGATCCCCAATACCACTATAGGATCCCAAACTGCATAAGTCCCACTTTGCAGATGTGGAATGAGCAGGGGGGTTGCTGGAACAATTAGCCAAGGCAGTGGGGTGTGTATGTGGCTGGACTGGAAAACCGACCCATGTTCTCACAGTTTCTGAAAGCCTGCAAGCATCACTCACAGGCTACAAAACACTGGAAAGTCACATTATTTTTTCAGCAAAAATAGCCATTGAAGATCTAAATCCTGAGCTTATAATGGAACAGTGAGAACTCCATCTTTTGTTTTTCTGCCCACATCTTTCCCAGGAGGAAATAATACACTAAATATCCACTATATAAATATTATCTGGGAGCATGTCTACAAAACAACATAATACTCCTTGCATAAAGCAGAGGATTTGTGATAGTCTCAAATTAAAAATAGTTTCACATCTGTGGCTGCTGTGTAGGGGCTCATATCAAAAAAAGCAATGTTTGGGGCTCCTCTGACTTGAGGACAGAGTCCCACTTTTAATAAACACAGAATGATGCAAGTTGGAATTGCAATGCCTATGAATATATAATTAGAGGAACCACCCTCATTCTTGTATTTTAGTCAGTATTTAGATTCAATATATCTCAGAGCATTTGAGAGCCTTACAGTGACTATTAGAATCAACTAGGACAATGTAACAGAATTAGTTCATTGGGACTTACATGCAAGACAAATTTATAAATGTCTCAACCCTATCATACCACTTGATTTTGATTATATTATCATTTCAATCCCTGGGTACCTTGCAAAAACTTTGGTCTTAAACAGATGTAATTCAACTATGGCCACTATTGGTGGTTATGGAACAATGCAACAAACCACAATGAGAAGTGACTTTTGGACATATGTGAAGTCCAGCCTTTGGCCAATGGAATGGATGATTCACAGTGCCAAGCTTAGGCACCCCTTCCCCAGGATGTACAATGTGAATCAAGTGGGTGAATGGTGAGAATGGCCTTAGGCCTGAGCCTAAGCAACTCCATTTTAAAAACACCAGTTTGAAACCTGCAGTCTCACCAGTCACACCCACAGATGACCTCAGACAATTACTTCCCCTTACTCTGATAAACAGAGTGAAGCCTCTGGCAGGCTGTACTCTCCTGATAAGAGGATAAAGTGAGAAAATAAGGGTGGAGACCACCAGACCAGATGTTTCTGACCACAGGGTAAATGATATCCTGGAGAAATCTGGAGGTAGCTGATAAGGATTGCAAGGGGGGTCATAAAGCCCCAAAATTTAGTGTAAAAATAGAGCTAATGAAAAGGGATTCAGCCAACTGAAACAAGGATGCACTCGAGGTGGAGAGCCTGATGAGGAACTGGACTGACATCTCATTACTTGTTATCATTCTCCTGACCCTCTGTGAGATCCTCATCTCTCTCAAACTCTATAACCTCATCTGGACCTTGGTGAGAGCCTCAACTTCTTCCTATGACCCTCTCCTCAACAGGGCATCCATTCCATGCCAGGAAATCCTGCCTTGGTTCTGGAGCTGGTTACTGTGAATCTTCTTCACATGATATCTCAGAATCAAATAAATTAAGGTGGACTTGTTCTCATAAAGGAGACAGTGTTCTAAAAGCAAAAGCAAAATCATTAAAAAAATATTTCCTGACTAGGTACCTGACAAGTACTCTTTCATAGCCACACATTTATATAAGCCATAAAAAATAAGAAGAGCCCTGACCCAAAGTTTGGAAAATACATTCGACATTTGACTAGCATAGGAGTAAAATTGCATTACCAAATTTCTGTGCACAGATAAGGCTAAAGGACTACTGATATTATGGCACTAATTCTGCCTTTTGTAATAGATGAGGTTTATACAGCTGTTCAGTATCAAAAAAGATTTTCAAAGTCCCACAAGTACTCTGTGTGTGTGTGTGTGTGTGTGTGTGTGTGTGTGTGTGTGTGTATTTGAGTGTAGTACTGATGGTTAAACTGAGGGAATATTATTCCTGAGCTATATCTTCAATTTTTTCTTTTTTTTTTTAATTTGAGACAGTATCTTACAAATATGATTTCTTGTTTGCCCACAATTTTTAAGTACATATGAAGATCAAATATACCTGACCCAAAGGCAAATCTTATCTCCTTTAGGAGCCATGATTCATCATTATTTTTAAATTCTCTTAAAGGTTAACTAGTGACTTTTTTTCAAAAAGGGGGGTTTATACACATATGGTGCCTCATGTCAGCAATCTTAATAATTTGGGAGACTTAATCAGGAGAATCACAATTTATATTTCAGCCTAAATAATATGAGAGGGCCCTAAGCAACTAAGCAAAAATTTGTCTGAAAACTAAAAATAAAATAAAATACAATTTAAAAGTGCTGGTGACACAGGGGTTTAGGAGAACTATCCTGGGTTAAGTACTCATTCCTCTCCCCTTAAAAAGAAAAGAAAAGAATAAGAAAAAAAAATTACATCTGGTGAACTTTTTATTCAATGGGGATAATATGTTTGAGAAAAACTTCTGAAGCTTATAACAAGGATTTAAAATAAACTTGGGAAATGGCTGAGAACTGAATTGAAAAATCAAGGACAAGCAATATTTTTAAAATTTCTTATCAGGAGAAACTTAAAAACAGATATATTTCATTACGGTCATGATAAAAATGCAGCATGGTATGGAAACTGCAACAAAAACACTGTATTTGTATCACAAAAGTTTTATAAATGGAGAATATGAAACATGAAACACTACGTAAAAAAGTGATGGAGTGACAACATTAAGGCAATATATGTAATCTAAAATAAATAATACACTAAATATCCACTATATAAATATTATCTGGGAGCATGTCTACAAAACAACATAATACTCCTTGCATAAAGCAGAGGATTTGTGATAGTCTCAAATTAAAAATAGTTTCACATCTGTGGCTGCTGTGTAGGGGCTCATATCAAAAAAGCAATGTTTGGGGCTCAAGCAGTTGAAAGAAGATGTGAGGAACTTTTTTTTTTTACCATGTGATTTCTTCTTATTATTTTTTTTAGTCATACACGACAGCAGAGTGTATTTTGACATATAATACATACATGGAATATACATACATCAATTATATTTTCTATTCTATTCTGCTGCCCTTCCCATCCTCCCTACTCCTCCGCTCCTCTCCCATCCTTTCTTTCTATCCAATCTAATGTTACACACTTTTTTTTCTTTTACTCATTACAACATCATATATGTATTCTGTATAACAATGAGGTCCTCCTTCCATCTTCCATGCAACTCCCCTTCTCCCTCTTTTCCCTCCCACCTCTCTTTCCTATTTAGTGATAGTCTTCTTCTCATGCTCTTCCTCCCTATCCCATTTTGAGTCACCCCCCTTATATCAGAGAAGACATTCAGCATTTGTTTTTTAGGGATTGGCTAACTTCACTTAGCATAATCTGCTCTAATGCCATCCATTTGCCTGCAAATTCCATGATCTTGTTATTTTTTAGTGCTGAGTAATATTCCATTGTGTATAAATGCCACATTTTTAAGCCATTCATCTATTGAAAGGCATCTAGGTTGGTTCCACATTCTAGCTATTGTGAATTGTGCTGCTATAAACATTGATGTGGCTGTGTCCCTGTAGTATGCTCTTTTTAGGTCTTTGGGGTATAGTCCGAGAAGGGGCATAGCTGGGTCAAATGGTGGTTCCATTCCCAGATTTCCAAGGAATCTCCATACTGCTTTCCAAATTGGCTGCACCAATTTGCAGTCCCACCAGCAATGTATGAGTGTACCTTTTTCCCCCGCATCCTCACCAGCAATTATTGTTGTTTGACTTCATAATGTCTGCCATTCTTATTGGAGTCAGATGGTATCTTAGAGTAGTTTTAATTTGCATTTCTCTGATTGCTAGAGATGGTGAGCATTTTTTTCATGTATTTGTTGACTGATTGTATATCCTCTTCTGAGAAGTTTCTGTTCAAGTCCTTGGCCCATTTGTTGATTGGGTTATTTGCTTTTTTGTTGTTTAACTTTTTGAGTTCTTTGTATACTCTAGAGATTAGAGCTTTATCTGATGTATGAGGGGTAAAAATTTGTTCCCAGGATATAGGCTCCCTATTCACCAGATGTGAGGAACTTTTGAGATGGTAGGCTTGTTTCTGAAGGCAGCAATAGCCCATAACCAGCCTCTAGCTTCTATCCCTCAGCCCCCAAAGTTATTAAATAGAATTTTTTTTTTATGCAAGTCAGACAAAGAAGGCACATCAACAACCTTTTACTGATGTAAGAGCATGCTCACAAAAAAATGTTTTTGACCTTGAGTACATACATTGAATCTGAGTGTTTGTGACCTTGGCTACTGGCTAAAAAGTACCCTTCTGGAAAATGTACTAACACACTTGGCCTATTTGGTCTTTTTTTGGCCCTAAATGCCTCATGGTATTGAGCATTTTACAACTTCTACTGCAAGGTACAATGCTAACCTCTCGATTTTTAGGGTGCAACACAGAATGCTTTTTATCTCTAATTCTTACAGACAAAAAATAATTATCTTGCTCTTTTGACACCTGGGTAAATTACTTTTTTAAATACATCAGTTCTGCTTAACAGGTAATATGGGTTAAACTTGGATACTTGGGCTGGCCATGCCAGTTGTTCCCTGGAGCCATTGGCTACTGTTGTTTCATTTTATGCATCATCCATTGACTGGACTTGAAGGCCTTTGTCCTTCTTCTTCTCTACAGACTCAACATCACAATGGAGAAAGTTGATAGGTATTTTCAAAATACAGAGATCTTACTCTACTGGATATATTTTGGATTCCTAGACCTCTTGATTATCTTGCAGTTCCTCATTCTGCTAGTCTCTCATACACTTGCATCCGTTTTTGCTGTCAGATCTATTGAAACCATTCATCCCATGGCCAGAGCAGCTGCAAATGACTCCTTTGACTACTTCTCCAAATCATCTATGTGACTGCTGCCACTTTTTTCTTTGTCCAAGGGCTGGGGCCTGGGCTTCAACACTTTATTGACACTTCAACTTGCAGGGTTTATGTTTGCCCACAGTGCAGTCAGAAACCTCATTTATGCTTACAAGGAACTAATCCCATTATATCACAACTCTCCATAGGAGTCCACTGTAATAGGACTGAGGCAACTAAGTGTTGTATGCTTCTTGGTGTCTATAGGTGCCACCACTCCCCTAAAAACCTCTACTAATCTATCAGGACTGAGATATCTCTCACATGCAAATATCCTAAAGACTACGCCAGTTGCTGTGTGGATGTTGAGACCCAGGATGTAAAATTTGGATCTCTAGCAGTTGAGAGATGTTAGGCAGAGTTGGCAGTGTAGTCATGTTTATGAAAAAAACCAACCAACCAAACAAACAAACAACAACAACAACAACAAAAAACAATAGCTCCCAGACAGCCCAGAGCCTTCAACCCTTAGATTCCTACATCATTCCATAGGCCTTTTCATATACAGTCCAGAAAACAAAGGTGAATGGTCAATATTTTACATATTGAATATTTTACATGCTCAAAAGAAAATGTTTATGACAATGAATGCATACACTAAATCAGAGTATTTATTACTTGAATAAATAATAATAATAATAATAATAATTAAAAAAATAATTATAAGAATTATAATTATAATAATAACCTGTTGGAAGCATCAACAAGAGAGTAGCTATAGCCATGTTTGGCCTTTCCAAGGATCCACCCTTTTAGGATTTCCTCATCAAAATATCTACACACCTGAAGTCTTCTGCAATGATCTATTAGCAAGGAAGTAAGAGCTCTGCATCCACAGGCCACAAAAAAATACACTGCATTGTGATATGACTAGAACACAATCCCCCTGCCTAGGATTACTAAAAGCCATCTCCAGATGGTATCCTGACAAGCTCATCATTCTTTCAACTTATAATTGATCAACTGCTGTGTGGCTGCAAATAAAGATTTAATATGTATTGAAGTAATATTGATATTATTTTGGTGATCTAGAATATACATACAACTGAATATGGCAGAAATCTATTCAGGTGCTGCTGTTAACAAACCAAGTTACATATGATTTTGCAACACAACTTTTTGTATGTGATATTTTTTTTTATTAACTAGAGATAGAGTCTGCTTTGTATGATTTAAGATTTGACTGAGTACTCTGTATCTTATTCACCAAGAATACATAGAAAAATAACAAAGAAAACACCTCATCCTCATGAGTTTAAAATTTTATTTATCATATGGTCTTTTCTTTAGCTATAACCACACCATAATTTTCCATAGGCTATAAGGTTTGAACCTAGTATCCTAATAATGCCAGCAGAAAAACCAGAAGCTCAAACATATTGAGTAATATTTTCAAATTAAATCAAAGTTTAGTCAGTAAAAAATGTCTGGATAGAATGGAGATCAACAGACTGTTTACTATAATAGATAATGTTACTTTCAATATACATTGAAATATTGGTTTCAATATTTAAACCTTAGGAAATAATCCAGAATTAACAAAGGGGTGAATATAACAACTGTTTCTCTGATTAGCATTTCAATTTTGCCTGTTCATAAACCTGAGAACAAGAGCCAATATTTTAATGCATGTCTATAATTTTTGTGACTCAAGAGGCTGAGGAAGAAAGATTTTAAATTCAAGCTATACTCAACAACTCAGTGGGGCCTTAAGCATCTTAGTGAGAACATGGCTTGTCTTAAAATAATGGCTGGAGATGTGATTTGTGATAAAGTGCCCTGAGTCTAGTCCTTGGTACAAAAAAATCCTGTTTTTTTGTGGCACCATCTAACTTATAAGACAATAATGAAAGATTGATAATTCATGTAATCTAGAGGGTCACATAGAGTTGATCCTGAATTCCAGAAAAGTTGCTTAATATTTGTGAGACCTTTCAAATATTCTTTCACACTTAACAGCTATGTAAACCTCATCTATTACAACATGCAAAATGATACTGAGTGTCAACATATTAGCAATTCTTTAGCCTTATCTATACACATAAAGTTGACAATGTGTTCTTATTCCTCTTCTAGCCAAAGTGAAGAGTATGTTTCCCAAACTTTGGATCTGAGCTCTTATTTTTTTGTGTGTGTGACTATGTAAAGCTGTGACTATGAAAGTGTATTAGTCAGGAAACATTTTGAATACTTTGTTTTTGCTTTCACAACACCGTCACCTCCATGAGAATGAGTCCACCTTAATTTATTTGATTCTGAGATGAAGGATGATTTTTTTTTTTGGCAACCATATCTCCCTCTGAAGTTCAGTAACCTTATCAACTATCACCTAATTACATGCAGTAAAAAGTTCCCATATGAAACCAGCCTTAATTGATGATAATTCCACACATGAGACAATAATTTTTATATCGTTTCTTCTTATTCAGTGATAGATAACTAATCTACTAACTGAGTGCCAGGATTCAATCACACATGGAACTGAAGTTATGTGAAAAACACAGTGTGCCTTATAAGGAGTTGTTAAATTTTTATTAATTTAAATTTAAACTTTAATCTCTTGATAGACTTTATTGAATTATATAGAAATGTATGTAGACTTCTATGCTTTAATATTTGATGATATTCTCACACTACCCCATACCAAAAAAGAAAATTGAAATCACAACCCTGCATTAGGCTAAAGACAAAAGTGCAAAATAAGTTTTTCTTTAAAATGTTTAGACTCTAGTTTCTGGGTTACTGATTATCTGATGACCTAGAGTTTTCTCTCTAGTGATGCCCATCTCTTTTGGTCATGGTATGATATCTAAAATGGAAATGGATCTGTGCCCAGAATCCTGTGAGAAACAGGGTCCACTTTTGTACACTTCTTCTGAGTTGTAGATGGCAACTCTCTCAAAGTTCAAAGTCTCTCCTATTCTTTGGCCCTGAGAGAATGTTGTTTGGTATGTTTATTTCACAACCTATGACACAGAACTAAGTTGTCCAGTTTTTTCACCTTGCTGAGGTCAGGGTATTCATAGATCTCAAACACGGAAAATAGCTGTGGTGAACATAGATATCTCTGAGAGGTCAAGAGTGAAGTTTAGGATGAAGCTTGAAAAATACATTTATTTATTAGTCAATTTATATTGTCAAAAATAATAATCTTTTGGATATTGTGGTTTAAATTATTGCAATTGATTTAAGCTGTCCTTCTTAATTTTTAATAGAAATTTTAAAATTCTACTCGTGCATTATATTGTTTTTCTCTCTGGAGAAATATTACTGCCTTAGGGCATTGCTTAGATGTTTAAAATACAATTTGCTTTCTCATAAGACCAGACAGCAGCAAAGTTAAATGAAATTTTAAAGTAATTGTGATGAAATTTTTATTCATAAAAATATATATGTTGGGTGTGTGAGAGACCTTGCTCTTGGTTTTATTTTCCCCCATTGGGTTTCTCCCAACTGAAATTAAGTTTTCATCAAATGAGAAGAATGTCATGTAATCTTTTACCCTTCCCCCTCTCACTAAGGTCATTATGTGGCTGTAGAGTTTAAGAGTGGTGAGGATAATGCAAATGATGAGAAGTAATTAGATGTCATTGCAAGTCCTCATTAGCCTCTGGAGCTCCAGTGCATTTTTGATTGAGCTGGCTAAACATCTGTTCATTTGCTCTATTATTTATACTAAATTTTGAGGCTTTTTTTACCCCCCTTTTCAATCCTTATTAGTTACCACCAGATTTTTCCATGACATCATTTACTCTAGGGCCAGAAACATCTGGTCTGGTGGTCTGCACCCTGGCCTTCTCACCCTTCCCTCTTACTAGGTGAAGACAACTTGCAAGAGGCCTCACTCTGTTTCTCAGGTTGAGGGGAATTGATTTGTTTATGTCTGAGGGCAATACTGCAGGGCTTCTTTAAGCATGCCTAAAGAAGTGAGACTGCAGGTGTCAAACTGAAGTTTTTAAAATGGAATTGTTTAGGCCAGGCCTAAGGCCATCCTCACAATAGTGTAGTGAATTTGTTCAAAATTAAGGTTTTTGTTCTGTTTTATTTTGTTTGTTTGTTTGTTTCTTTAATGTATTTGTCCTCAATTGAGTTTTTTTTTCTTTTTTTTTTAATACCAAGTATTTAACTTAGGGGCACAGAGACACAACCCCAGCCCATTTATTTTTTGTATTTATTTAGAGAGAAGGTTTCAATTAGTTGCTTAGTGCCCTGCTTTTCTGAGGGTGGCTTTGAATTCATAATACCCATGTATAATTTTCCTGAGCCACAGAGGTTATGGCCTGTGCCACCAAGTTGGCTTTCAAGTGAGTTTTTAAATATGTAAGCCAAGTTTATTAAAATGACATTTAGAAGCATTCCTAATATTCAAGCTAACTCCTTTGTCCTGGTGGTGTGGCAGGAAATAAATGTGGAACTGGACTTTAATTTAAATTATAAGCTAGTTCAATTGCAAAGGCTTAATTAGAACATAGTTAATTAGAAGGTCACATGCCATAGCACTATTGTAATTTTTAAAATAATTTTTTTCTTAGTTGTAGATGAACAGAATATCTTTATTATTATTATTATTATTATTTTTTATTTATTTTTTTTTAATGTGGATTCAGTATCGAACACACTGCCTCATGCATACTAGCCAAGCACTCTACCACTGAGCCACAACCATGGACCCTTACCTGGTATTTTTTTTAATATTTATTTATATTTTATTTATTTACATGTGGTGCTGAGAATTAAGCTCAGGGCCTCATATATTCTAGGTGAGCACTGGCCCACTGAGCCACACCTTCAGCTCTTTCCTGGTACTTTTTAAATACCTGTTTTAGATAAATTTTAATTAGTAGCCTTAACCCTTTTTCAATATCTGTTTGAATTAAATCAATAATCTAGAAATCAGTGAAGCAGAGAGTCTAGTTTTATCTCAAACTCTGATTTTACTTCCTCTTTCTTCCCCTGACTCAGACACATTATCACAGTGTCTAAGATTCCTCCTTGAGTAATTTACTGTGTGTTGTCCACATTCTAAACCCAATATTTACCTATTCCTTACTTTTAGAAAAGTCTTACACAATTTGCCCAGAGCTACCAAAATCTCTTGGAGTATTCAGAAAAATCAGTATCTCAGTCTTGCCTTTTTGGGAGCAGTTTGAATTATAAGTATGCCACCTTTAAGGCAAGTAGATGGAAGGAAGCTTTTAATCAATACCTTGTATCTAAAATGCACTTCATTTTTATCCTTTTATTAGATACTGTGAATAAACCTACAATGAAAATGGAAATGAAGTAATTTCTCTAACAAAGGTGTTCCAATTTCTTTAGATATATATCTAGAATTATAATTACTTGGTTATAGGGCATTTTTTAAACCAAGAATTGTTATTTATTTTTATTTATTTAGGCACTTTACCACTGTGTTACATCCCTATATTTTTTTAATGAGACAATGTATCATTGAGTCACTTGAGCCATTGCCAAGTTTCTGAGGCTGGTCTTGCACTTAAGTTCCTTCTGTTTTATCCTCCAAAGCCACTGGGAGTACAGACATTCACAATAATACTCTGCTTCAAAAAAAATTACTATTAGTGGATTTGTTAGAACAGGATGCAAGAAAAAACCACTGACTCCAATTAAAATCAAATTAAAGCAAGCTTATTATTTCGACCGGCCAGGCTGCCTCTCCCTCCCAAAACCACGGGAACAAGACAGCAACCCCAGCTTTCCTGCAGCCCAGCTTTATAGCCCAGGACGTTACACAAAGGGGTGTTACAGATAACACAACTCCGACGAGCATAACACAAATGGTAGTTTGCATTTTTTGCTGGCCCCAACATCAGAATTTATGAGGACCATTACAGCCTGAGAGAGGGTCATTGTCTGGCCAGGGAAAGCCAATATTTATGAGGTGTCACTAAAGTTTCAGAGAGGGCTGCTATCTTGTCAGAGAGTCAGGCATGAGCAGGTTCAGAATTTGCAGTAATTTATAGTAAAGCTGAAATTATCTTTTCATGGCTTTGTGGCGAGATGGCTCCCAATTTTAAGAAAAGGTCAGATTGGGTCTATCAGATTATATGGCATTTTTATTTTGAGCTTTTAATAATCATGATAGTTTTTTCAAAAGTGTCTTTATTAACTTTATATTGTAACCAAAATTTTGATCTATGCATATACACATATACTCTGGAGTCCCTACTATCTTTCAGATATTTGTTTGGTTTGGTGTGGTTTGATGCTAGGAATTGAACTCTAGGGGTGCTAACCACTGAGTTATGTCCCCAGTCCTTTTTTTTTTTCTTTGAGACAGGTGATATATAACTAATATCTCACTAAGTTGCTTATAGCCTTGCTATGTTGTTAAGGCTGTCTTTCAAATTGCAATCCTCCTGACTCCCCTCTCTAGCTCCTAGTATATTTGCCACCACACCTAGCTCTTTCATATTATTATAATTACCTTTTCAACAACACTGCTCAGGCTACAGAAAATCTCTTTGACTGATGCAATTTATCCCTGAGGAAAGTTTATATGAAGTAGCCAATGTAGGACTATTCTGTAAAGATTTGTTGGAATAAACAGAAATCAGTGGTTTTCAATCTCCTTTCTGAACTACTGTTTGGTATCATAGTTCATAAAAGTGCTGGGAAAGGATGTAAATTCATTTGTTTGAAATCTACAGAGATTTACATAAGCTCAGTCACCTTTTGTTCCAGAGCTTGGAACTTCAGGACATAGTAATGTAAACAAAATATGTTAAAGTTGAGACATTCAGTACACACACACACACACACACACACACACCAGAAAAAAAAAAAAACCAAACATTTTCTAAGAGCAATTGGTAATTCTGGAATTATTACTAGTGTATCAGGGACATAGTAACATAAACAATATGTTAAAGTTGAGACATTCAGTACACACATACACACACATACACACACACAAATTTTTCTAGGAGCAATTGGTAGTTCTGGCATTATTACTAGTGTGTCAGGGTTGGGGCAGGATTCAGGAAGCGCTAAAATCTCACTCAAGCTAAGAGTAGTTTACTGGATTCCTCCCTATTTCCCCTAAAATACAAGCTAGTGTGAACTTCATCTGTCAGCATCAGCAGTTGGTAAACTATGCTGACAAATGTTTTTTGAGATAAATTGACAGCTTTGATATTTGGGTATTTATGTGTCTTGATCACAGCTGATGAAACACTTGAAAAGGCTTTTATGGCTCCTAGATATCACCACAATTTTTTTTTTTGTTATCACTTCTCCCATATTTACTTTTTTTTTTTTTTTTTTTTTTGTGGTGATAGAGATTGAACCCAGGGCCTTGTGCATAGAAGGCAAGCACTCTAAAAACTGAGCTACATCCTCAGCCCCTCTCTCACATTTCTGTTTACTGTAGGTGATGGTGGTAATTGGGTATTTTGTCTCAAATGTGGTACATTGCTGAAGACAGGACTAACATCCACTGTATCTAAATCTCTGTATTCATTATAAATTTGCCAAAGAGACACTCATAGTAGTTTTTTCTTAAATATATCTATAGATGGAGAGAGAGTGTCTCATTTTAATATTCTGCTTTATTTTCAACATCATTCCCTCTTAACATTTGCCTTTTATAGTGTTGCTAATGTTGGAACTGACTACCTTGCACATTCTGCACACACACTCTAACAGTGGACTTTGCCACTAGGTCCCAATTCTAACTTTAGGTTGGATAGATTCATTCATTCAATCTAATGTTATTTTTCATATGGTTGGTTTTACATATGCCTTTCTATTATTCTTAACAATACTATTGACATATATATAGTTTCAGACTTGATTCATCTTATGATTTATTCTTCTGTATTATTGCAATATAGTTAAATGTGTCACATAACAATAACTATATTATTTGTTTTTTTATTAAAGGTTTTGCGGTATTTTAAATATTTTATTTCCAATATAATTTTTTGGTCCCTTCTTCTCTTTTATTTGGTACTGGGAATTAAACTCAGGGGAACATAGCCATTGAGCCACATCCCCAGACCTCTTTTGTATGACATTTAGAGATAGTGTCTCACTGAGTTCCTTAGGGCTTCACTTTTGCTGATGCTGGCTTTGAGCTCACAATACACCTCTCTCAGCCTCCCAAGGTGCTGGGATTACAATTGTGCACCAGCACATCTAGGTGTCTTCTTGTATTTAAAGAAAAACATGCTAAAATGTTGATGGAAAAATATTATATATTAAATTTAGTTAAAATAGTTGTCTTTGTAATGATTAGTTTTATTTACACACATGGTATTTTATGTGTTTTTGTAAATTTTTATTTAGATTTTTATAAGTTCTATATATTTTCCTTGAAAGCCATTATACATGCAATGTATTTAACAGATGTAACTTCAGTATAAAACTTATGGGGTATTTTGTACTCTAATTAAACCAAAAATCTTTCTGGGCTCTAGAAACCAATTTTTCTCAAAAGTCATTATTTTTATTTTTATTTTTTGAATGCATCTCCTCTTTCCTCCTAGGCCATAGATTTCCACTGTGTTGACAAGTATAGCTCTAGCCTTATGCTATCATGTAACTGTACACTGTCATGGTACACAAATGCTATAATTTCTACAGGTCTGTGCTGCTTGGTGAGGAGTACTTCATATATACATAAACACTTTTCATGACAATATAACAGCAATTTCTACTCCATCTTTACTTCATGAGAATTTGTTTTGTGTCCTCATCAATACTGTGTATTCTTTTGGTTGTTGTTGTTTCTTAATGGAAATTTAAATCAGGGGCACACAGAGAAGAGTCACACATAGAAGCTTAGGGCTTTGCTAAGTTTCTGAGGCTGTTTTTGAGCTCAGGATTATCTTGCCTTAGCCTCCCAATCCAATGGGATTTGAAGTGTGTGCCATGGAACTTTGTTCTATTTATTTTTATGTTGAAATATATATTACTTCTGATAATAATTTATTTTTGATATTAAGAAACCATAGAATATCATTTTTTCCCACAAATAACCCCCCCTTTTTTGGAAAATATGTCATTTTTTTTGGGAAAAGATGTTAGTAGTACCAGATGTACACTTTATTGTTTTCTAAATGCAAAGTTTATTATTATTATTATTATTATTATTATTATTATTAGTAGTAGTAGTAGTAGTAGTAGTAGTAATAGTAGTATGCTATGTATTAGTTACAAAAGTTTATCTGTTCATATTATTTACTCTTTTATATAACTTCATAGCATACTTCAGTGTGTATCAAAATGACCTGTTGAAGGTTGGGAGGGAAGGGAAGGGCTCATGGGGTTAGAAATGATAGTGGAGGGCTGGGATTGTGGCTTAGTGGTAGAATGCTCACTTAGTATGGGTGGGACTTGGGTTTAATTCTCAGCACCACATAAAAATAAAGGCATTGTGTTGTGTCCATCTACAAAAAAAAAAGATTCTCTCTCTCTCTCTCTCTCTCTTTAAAAAAAACTTTATTAAAAAAATAAATGATGGTGGAATATGATGTATATTATTATTTAAAGTACATGTATAAAGAAGTGAATTTCTGTAAATATACTTTGTATAAAACCAGACAAATGAAAATTTGTGTTCTATATGTTTAATAAGAATTGTAATGAATTCTGATGTCATAATTAAAAAGGAATTAAAAATAAAAAATAAAAGATGGCATTATGTTCTAATTGGAAATAAATACCACTCCTTTTAAAAATTAAAAAAAAGGTCTATTGGTCAGTGATAAATTTTATAAAAGTATAAAATGTATCCTGAATATTTGATAATACATAAACCCAGATTTAGGTATTTATAGTGTTTCAGCAAAATTACAAAAAATACTGTAGAGTTCATTACTTGTAACATATACTCATAATTATATGAGATGCATTTGGTACATATACATATATACTACCACTATATATAATTAATGATTTATTACTACATCTCACATTAACCACATTGATTTCAAATTAATTTGTCTTTTGAAAGCACCAATATATGACACTCTTTGAATATATACACTTGGTGTGTCTTCAAATTTGTCACTTTATGTATTATGTTCTTTTCTTTACTCTCCTTTTTATAGAATTTCTTTTTCCAAATTACTGAGATTAGTGAATTTTAGGCACTTCAGTTTAACAGTGCAGTCTGTAGATTTTATTTTTAACCTCAGCTAAAATACATCCCACTTTTTATAGGATTATTGTTATGTAAATGACTTCTAAAAACCTGCATATATAACACCCTAACCTGACCTTACTCAGGACTATTGATATCTGAGTGGAGGGGATCTCAAAGTGATCCAAGGAAAAGGCAGGATCGGGATGGGTCAGGATGTGAGATTGGTGTATGCTGAGTATGTAGTAGTGAGTATTCATGAAAAAGTATTGGTGGAGTAGATAGGGGAAGAGAAAAAAAGTGCTGTGAAGGAAAGGGAAAAAATGACAAGCTCAAGGGTTCAGATCTAAAAAGTCTAGTGGTGGATCAATAGTAGCATGAGGGTAAGGGATAATTTTTTGGAGGCAGAAATAAGGTAGAAGCAAAAGAAGAAGGTAACTCTGTCACAGTCCCCAAAAGAAAGAGTCAGATGAATGGATTATGTGTTTATTTCTTCCCACCTTGGAGTGGAATTGATAATTCACAGAGTATGTTTTAGTAGGTAGTATAAAGCCATTTCCAAGTAGCTTTACAAATTTGTGTGGCCACAATCAACATTTGAAAATTCCAGTCACATAAAATCTTTGTACTTTTTCATCTATTTTATTTATTTATTTATTTATTTATTTATTCATTCATTCATTCCATTTTTTTCATTCACTTTTGCTTTACTGTTATTTTGTATATACTCCTGGTGAGTATTCAATAATAATACATACATACACACACACACAATTGTATGTATGTGTGTGTATATAACTTCTATAACATTATATTCTAAAACATTAAATCAGCCAGCCTCAGCAACTTAGTGAAGCTGTAAGAAAATCAACAAAACCCTTTTTCTTTATAGAATATTTTATTAAAGACTGAGAGTGTTTGTTAGCAAAAAAGCATATCTGATTTCAATTTGTAATATGAGAAAGAGAGAGATCTTGCAAAAATAAAAAAATAATCAGTGACACTCTTAGTGTCAAGGATGTAAATAATTTAAAAGTAATAGTGAGCTAGTTGGAAAATACATCTAGGTTATTAACTGATGCCTTGGAAAGTTAGTCTGGTCTCCAACATACAAAAGTGAGAGAGGAATTCTTTATTAAGGTGTGTATAAGAAAAAAGAGGAGTTTTGACACAGCTTTTAGTTGACCCAACTTTAGTGGGTGATTAGGGTTCTGCCAAGATGATAAATCCTTGAGTTATTTGAAATAATGTGATTTTATCTAGTCTTCATAAACAAAGGTTGAGGTCTAATATACATCAGGCTTGGCTAAGGAAAAACATTTCAATGAAAAGTAAATGTATGAATAAACACATAAAACAATATTTAACAAAAATTAATATTTTGTTAAACAATATTTAACAAAAATGAATTAATAAAAAAAATAAATAAATAATGTAATGGATTAATTAATGAATGAATAACTAACAAGTACAAAGATGTAATGTGACTCGAATTGTCAAAGTCAGCTTGTAGCCTTGAAAAAGTGTAAAGGTACATAGAAATGGTGTTTTACTACTTACCGAGACATACCCTATGAACTATAAATTCCACTACTAGGTGGGGGGAAGAGTTGAACACAGAACTCACTCACCTGGCTCTTTCACTTGGGAACTGTGCAAAAAATTACGTTTTTCTTTCCCCTCAAATTTTATTGCTGCTTCCAAGAACACTACCCTCTATATTCATGCTATCATTGTAGACTTGTAGCATCTAAACCCCTCTACTGTTCAAGTTTTTCTTCTTTTTTTTTATTGCTCTTTTTCTCCCTACCCCCCATATCGTCCACCAATACTTATTTTGTATAGCAAAATCTACATACTCAGCAATCACCAGTCTTTTTTTTTTCTTTTTCTTTTTTTTCATTTTATTTTTTTTTAATTTTTTTTATTGGTTGTTCAAAACATTACAAAGCTCATGATATATCATCTTTCATACATTTGACTCAATTGGGTTATGAACTCCCATTTTTACCCCAAATACAAGTTGCAGAATCACACCGGTTACACACTCACATTTTTACATAATGGCATATTAGTGACTGTTGTATTCTGCTACCTTTCCTTTCCCCTACTATCCCCCCTCCCCTCCCCTGCCATCATCCCTCTCTACCTCATCTGCTGTTGTTCAGTTCTCTCCCTTGTTTCCCCCCCCTTCCCCCTCACATCCTCTTCTACGTAATTTTGTGTACCATTGAGGGTCTCCTACCATTTCCATATGCTTTCCCTTCTCTCTCCCTCTCTCTCCCCCCACTCGTCTTTGTTTAATGTTAATCTTTTCCTCATGCTCTTCCTCCCTGTTCTGTTCTTAGTTGCTGTCTTTATATCAAAGAAGACATTTGGCATTTGTTTTTTAAGCAATCACCAGTCTTATATCTTACTATATCCATTTCCTACCTTGTGCATGACTACTTTGAGATCCCCTCCATCAAAACGTCAATAGTCCAAAATGATCAGAATTGGGGGTAAAATTTGCAGAATATTAAAGGTCAGTTACACAACAAGAAAGCTATAAAAAGTGGGCTTCATTTAAAGATGAAAATAAAAAGAAAATCTTTAGACTTCACTAGTTAAAATTAAAGGATCTAATATTTATGAGTCTCAATAATTTGAATTATACCTGTGAGTCACTTTTTTGGGGGGAAGGGATATAAGGACATTGCTAATGAGTTTAAAGCTCAAACTGTTTTTTTTTTATGAGACAAAGAACAGAAAAATTAAAAAATATTAAAGTAATTGTGATATCATTTTAATAAATAAAAATATATACATATTTTTTCACAAATTGCTTTAACCTTATAAACAGTTATAAGTGTCAATGCACTTCTCTCTGGACTAGGTCCTATTATTGGAAGAAAACTTTGCCTTAAAATAACCCCATACAGAGGCATTTAATGCAATTAACAGGCCATCAAATAATAATAATAATAATAATAATAATAATAATAATAAGAAGAAGAAGAAGAAGAAGAAGAAGAAAAAGTGAGGTGTGGAGGATTTCAGGGTTTTAAAGCATACCTGTAATATAAGTTAGTTGAAAAGCCATCATAGGATAATTTTATACACTGTCTGAAGAAATATATATGTAAATATTATTTATAAAAAGTGTTTATGGGTTCTGTAGTCAGGGTGCACAAGTCCAATACACAATCTTTTTTTTCTTCAATATTTTTTGTTGTAGATGGACACAATACCATTAGTAGTTTGTTTGTTGGTTGGCTTTTTAATGTGATGCTGTGTGTTCAACCCAGTACCTCACGCACTCTACCAATGAACCATAACCCTAGTCCCTAAAGTCCTTTACTTAATTTATTTTTTTTGGCGGGAGTGTGTGCCTGTAGTGCAGGGGATTGAATCCATGGCTTTATACAAGCAAAAGAAGCGCTCTACTGACTAAGCTATATCCTCAGCCCTGATCTGGAGTCTTTTTAAAAAAAGAAACAAAAGCGAGAGGGAATTTCTGCAGACACAGCACCTTTGCTTGTATGTGGTGGTGAGGATCAAACCCGGGCCGCATGCATGCCAGGCGAGCGCGCCACCCCTTGAGCCACATCCCCAGCCACAGATCTGTAGTCTTTTAACAGTGACAATGGAGCAGCCTGTCATTCAGACTTTGATTCTGTGCCCACTTGGCTCAGGTTGGAGGCAGGCCCTGAAGTCTTGACCAATCAGTCTCTTAGGTGAGAACTGTCCAACCCTCAAGCAGCCAGTGATGAGGGGGAGGGCTTCCACAATCTTCTGTTTCCTTGGTGTCTGGAGCCTACCATTTTTTCAATCTTTTTGTAGGCTTCTGTCCTGGATCCAGAGCCCAGGTGTCTGTGCTATGCAGAAGCTGAAAACAAACCACAGGGAGAAATCTGAGAACCCTGAAAGCCAGGAAATGGTAAGTGTGCCTTGTTATATTGAGACTGTGTAGGAAGGTGGCTTAAGGCTGACAGGAGTGACAATGGTGGAAACTGGCAGTCATGGCTAGGGACTCCTCATGGTGCTCTCCAGAATCTTGTGGCCAGAGGGTCTCTGTGGGCCAGCTTAGCCTTCACCTGCCTCTGAGTAGTCTAGTGAGGCTTAGATCAGCAGTGAAAACCTGGGCATTTTGTTCCATAATTGTAAGGTGTTTTCAGCTTCTTTCCTTTGTGGGCTTCCATGTCCCATGAGTCCAGCCTGTCTCCAGATTGCATAGTGAAGACTGAGATAATTACCAGGAGAGAACCCCAAATCCATTTATTGTATTCATGCATGAGAGAGGCTGCTGATTTTAGGGCTTGTTACTCATGAGGGTTTTGTTTGTTTGTTTGTTTATTTATTTTTTGTGTGTGTTGTTTTCTTTTTGGTACCAGAAATTCAACCCAGAGGTGTTCATCCACTGATTCACATTCCCACCCTCTTTTTAGAAATATTTTTATTTAGAGACAAGGTCCCTTTGAATTTCTTAGGGCCTCACAAATTTGATGATGCTGGCTTTTAACTCATTCTCTTCATGAGTCCTGAGATTTTTAAATGTAGCAGAAGCAGTATCTCAAATTCAGAACCAAAATCTGAAATCCAGAACTTCAATTTAGCTCTCCATAGGTCTCAGAATAAACCCCTAGTTTTCTAGCTCTCTGTTCACATATCCAAAACTAGGGTTCTCTGTTCACAGAGAATAAGTATAATAATGACCATGTAATGTGGATAATGGGCCTCACTCAAACACACCTGGTGGCTAACTGAAAGATATGTTAATGAGCACCATTAAGGCCTATTTCAAATGTAAAAGACCTTGAAGCCCACTTGTGGGAACACCTTCTACAAACCTTTGTCCCAGGGGTGATTCCTGATAGAATTTGAAGAAAAAAGAAAGAATAAAAGTGAACACATATGGTAGTCAGGATGCCTTTTCCAAAGCCTATTCTAAATGCGTTATGCTCCGTGTTCTGCCCAAAACCATCAGTAAACTTCTAAGATGGCACACAAAAATGAATTTTTTTTTTTCTGGTATCATTCCTCATACCACATGGTGGTCGTTCTATTTTTTCTTGCTTAAATAGATTTTTTTTTCTTCAAAATTTATGAGACAAGCACGCAGATTCAATTGGCAAACTGAGAAATTTTGGTTCATCTCAAAACTCCACTTTCAGCATTATTAATCATTATTTTCCGATGTTTTATTTCAAATGTATGCATCATTTATAATGTTTTTCGTCAAGAACTGGAGAGCATTTTTAAAAGATTTTAATTTATCATTCTGAGATTTTCACATGAGAAGAAAGCAGAATAAAATTAGGTGACATTAAAAAGAATGAATCTCTCCTAAATGAGGTTTATGTGTCCCAATTAAGGATTTTTAAAAACTGTAATGGGTCGTCAATTGAGGGTTTATTTATTTATTAATTAATTTGTTTATTTACTTATTTATGGTCAGACCATTTCATTAAAATAACCCACAGAAGGGGCTGGGGTTGTGGCTCAGTGATAGAGCACTCACCTAGCACATGCAAGGACCTGGGTTCAATCCTCAGCACCACATAAAAATAAGTAAATAATAAATAAATAAATAAATAACCCACAGAAACATTCCAAACATTTCAGGAAACTCTTTTATTCTGGTGTGGCAGGAAAAAATAAAAGTGGGACTAACTTGAATTTAAATTACATTCAAGTTCAATCTCTCTCTCTCTCTCCCTCCCTGTACTGGGGATTGACCCCAGGGCCTCATGCTTAGAAGGCAAGCACTCTACAAGCTGAGCTATTTACTCAGCCCCATTTTTTTTTTGGGGGGGGAGAGACCAGGGATTGAAGTCAGGGGCACTCTACCACTGGGCCACATCCCTACCCCTATTTTGTATTTTACTTAGAGACAGGGTTTCACTGTTTTGCTTAGTGCCTCACCATTGATGAGACTGAATTTGAATTCATGATCCTTATGTCTCAGTCTTGTAAACAGCTGATATTACAGGTATGCACCACCATGCCTGGCCAATTTCAATCTTAAGGGCTAAAGTACATAGCAAATTAGATCAAAGTCCATGTCAATATCTTGGTACTATATATAAAAGTTGTTGATAGACCTAATATTTTATTTACTTATATGTGGAGCTGAGAATTGATTCTAGTGTCTCACATGTGCCACACAAGTGAGCTCCACTGAGCCCCAGCCCCAGCCCCATGGTACATTTTTTATGGGGGATATTGGAGATTGAACTCACGAACACTTGACTACTAAGACAAATCCCCAGGATATTTTTTTTTCTTTATTTAGAGACAGGATCTCACTAAGTTTCTTAGCACCTCACTTCTGCTAAGGCTGGCTTTGAACTTTTGATAATTCTTCCTCAGCCTCTTCAGCAACTGGGATTACAGGCTTGCACCAACACACCCAGCCCCTGGTACATTTTTAATACCTGTTTTACATAGATTTTAACCAGTAGCCTTAACTTTTTTTCTAATATATATTTGATTTGAATCCGTAACCCAGAAATCAGTGAAACAGAATCTATTTTTTATCTCCAACACTGCTTTTGGTTATGACAGTGCCTGAGTTAAGATTCCCCATTAAAGAATTTTACTGTGTTGTGTTCTCATTCTGACCTCCCATATGACCTAGTTCTGAGTTTTAGAATATCTGAAACAAGGTTCCCAGAGATTCCAAATTTTTTGGAGTATTTAGAAAACACCACTATCTGAGTCTTGCCTTCTAGGGACCAGTTTGAATTTTAAGTGTGTAGCTTCTGAAGGGATGGACTAATTGGATGCTTTGCAGCTGGAAGGCATTTTCTGATATACTTTCCATCTAAAAGGTATTTCATTTGTTTTCTTTTATTAGATACTGTGAATAAAGATATAATAAAAATAGACGTGTGGCAATGTATTTAGCAAAAGGATTCCAATTTTTTTACATATATACCTGGAGTTATTATTACTGGATTGTATGGCATTTTTTTTTTTTTTACCAATAATTATTATTTATATCTTTTTATTTATTTAAATAATGGAGATTAACCCCAGGGAACTTTACCAGTGTGCTACATACCCAGTCTCCAACACTTTTATTTATTTATGTATTTTTGAGAGAGGGTTTTACTGAGATTCTTAGGACCTTGCCAAGTTCTTGAGGCTGGTCTTTAACTTGAGAATAAACCCCTAGTTTTCTACCTCTTATCCTCCTAAGCCACTGCGAGTACAGGTATGTACAAACTTGCACTGCTACCCCAAATTTTTACTAGTGGATTATGTGGCATTTTTATTTTGCCTTTTAAAAACCTTAACCCTTTTATAAAATATATTTAGTAAATTTATTTAAAATATATTTATTAAATTTATTTAAATATGTCAACAACATTTTTACATATTTGTGTACCCTGGAATCCCTATTAATTATGAGATATTTGCTTGGTTTTGTATGGTTTGGTGCTGAGTATTGAACCCAGGGGTGCATACCACTGAGATACATCCACATTCTTTTTTATGTTATATTTTGAGACAGGCTCTCCTTAAGTTGATTGTAGCCTTGTTATGTTAATGAGGCTGTCTTTGAACTAACAATTCTCCTGTGTCATTTTCCATAGCTTCTAGAATTTCAGCATATGCCACCATACATGACAATTTTAGATTTTTATAATAGCCATTCCAACAGCACTGCATAGGCTGCAGAAAATCTATTTGATTAATGCATTAAATCCCTGAGGCAGTTTATGTGAAGTAGCCAGTGTAGGAGTGTTGAGTAAAGATTAGCAAGGATTGTGGAATGTAATAGACATTATTATCTAAAGTACATATATGGGGCTGAGGATGTGACTCAAGTGGTAGTGTGCTCGCTTGGCATGCGTGCAGCCGGGATTTGATCCTGAGCACCATATACAAACAAAGATGTTGTGTCCGCCGAACACTAAAAAAAAAAAAAAAATATATTAAAATTCTCTCTCTCTCTCTCTCTCTCTCTCTCTCTCTCTCTCTTAAAGTACATATATGAAGCAGGAATTGATGTGAACATACTTTATATACAAACAGAGGTATGAAAAATTGTTCTATATGTGTAATAAGAATTGCGTTGCATTCCGCTGTCATGTATTTAAAAAATAAAACAAAAATAAATGTTTATATGTATTGCTGAGAATCAAACTCAGTGCTTTGCACATGCTAGTAAAGTAGTCTACCACTGAGACACAACTCCAGCCCATGTACCCAGCTTTTTATACTCTTTGTAGTAATCAGAAACAACTTTAAAAATTAAAATTGCATTTATATCACTTTTCCTAGCACAGTAATGTATTACTAACTAAACTTATTCTTAGTATTTTTAAAAAATAACCTAATGGATGACTGTTATTTTTTCCAGAGATTATTTTATCACTTCTTTAGGGCTTGGTGAAGGGCCTTTTTTTTTTTTTTTCCAGAATATAGATGTCTTCTATTATCAAATGGGTCCATGCTAAGTGTGTTGAAAATAGTGATTCTAAAAGTTCACACAATCCACACATTTCCAAGACTATAGGGGAAAGGGAAAGACAATATTCACAACCAAGAAACCATTTCCCATGGAAGCATAGTATCAGTGTCCAACCTGGAGTGTAATCCAGATCATTCAGTGGTAAGGTTGTTTAGGAATCACAACCATAAGTTTTTGGGATCCTCTAAAGTACACTGAATGGCTAAAAATGACTTACTCTTTTTCAAAATAAAATGTTTGCTACCTACTTAAAAAATAAAGCACTATGAATGAGAAAGGTGAATGAGACTTTTGTTCTGTGGTGGTACTGAGGTTGACCTTTTATTATAGTTTATAAATAGTCAAATAAGAAGGGCCTTACAGTTGTCTCATCTTTTCCAACACATGATATGGAATACTTAGATGAACTGACATGAAATAATGAAAATGCATTTCAGGGAAGTGATATCACAGAAATTTTCAGGGTAGAATCTTGGAAATGTGGGAAAAATATATTCATTTTCATATGCATTTCTATAGAAAAAATAAGTGATAAGTACATGAGTAGGGTAAATTCAGTGTGCCTCATGCATTGTAGGTTGAAGGTAATGATAAAGTAGGAACTGAGGAGATCCAGAACTCTATTATAATTGTGAGAGACATTAATAGCAATTTAGAAAAAGAAAATATAGTTAAATCCCTTTAGATTTGCCTCTGTCCTCTGTTCCTCTTATGAATTTGATTCTGTCAAATGAGATAAAAACCCTCTCTAAAACCTTACTTGTGCCTCAAAATTCTGGCTCCTGATGACCAAATAACAATTCTCTGTAAATCGCAGTGGCAGCTCATAAATTCTAATGTCTGGAGCTGAATTTATTCCCTACCTTGAAATGTTAGCCATGTAGATCCTTAACGTGCTATCTGCCTTTGTATTATGATTGTCAAAATCTTGTTAGCTGTAAGTACCTTAGACACCCACCTCCTTTGTAACTTTTTGTGCTGTAAAAACTTTTTCCTGAAGATCAGGGGGATGATCTCTAGCATGGGATCTGGTAAGAGACAGTCCTGGCCAGCTTTTGTGTACACAATACAATCTTGATTTAATTTGATTTAAAATTTGAGTTGGTGGTCTTTTCTTTGTGTTTTGGTTCAACATTAACCTTTTTTTTAACTTCACTATAAATAAAACCAAAGAACACAATAAAACTCCTGTAAATGAGCCAGGTGCATAATAATAGTCATTCTTTACTGACAGCACAGTATTCATTATAGAAATGATATAAGCTTAAAAATTAAAAGATATCTCAAATATCAAGGGAGTTTAGGAGTTATAAATATTTTCTTTCAGAATATAGGTAGTAAAATAGGACAAAAGTGTAAATGTGAAGCATAAATATTTTAAGTAATATACAAAAAAAGTCACAAATATTTATTACAAAAAAATCATATCTACAGAAATGGTTCAAAAGAAGCAGTTTTTGTCAGGAATAAACATTTGGACAGGAATGGAAGTTTTGGTTCTCTTTCTAAGTAGTTTTACTCCTAGTGAATAATCTTTACACTATTTCTGCATTTTACTGGTTGGAATTAATTATAATTCATATATCTGTGAAAAAGGTACTGAATGCAGAAAAATATTATTGCTCATGTTTAAATCACCTACATTATTTGATCTTTCCCTTTTTTAACCAAAAATCTGCATAAAACCATCTCTTAATAAATATCTCTATCTCTGTATATTAGTAGCAACTAAGTTATAAAATTTGCTATGATAACTTGTCTCTTCATGTACTTAAAGACTATGAATTTGCTGCTTAGCATTTAGGTATAATTTTCTATGGTATTCTCTAGTTATTTATGTCTCTGTGCCAAGTTTTATACCAAGCTCTTAGTATGTGCCTTAATTACTCTGTGTAGCAATGTAGGATCCATGTCTTATTTGTGACACTTTGTTCCCAGAACTGTATCTAAAGGGAAATATGTACAAGATGATTATCCAGAAAAAAATCTATCTAATATTATATTTTATTTTATATTTATTTATATAGTTATGTATACATATTTTTATTATTTAGAAACACACTTTGGTCTGAAACTATAGTGATAACTAGTGTGTTTTAGCTTGAATTGGTTGTGAGAAACAAACTAAAAAGACTTTTCTCTGTGTTGGTTGGTGATTTCTGCAACCTCAGGAACCTAGTGAATAATGGCAGAAATAAATAAGCAACTCTCTAGTTTGAGACAGAACCACCAAACTAGATGATGTTTTGCTTCTGCTTTCTATCTTGATCATTAGAAACATACCTTTAAATTTACATGGAACACTTTTGGAATTCTGTTCTGTTAGTTCTAAAAAAAAATGAAAGTGAAAAATAATGCAGGAAAGATAAATAATTAATTTAAAACAATTCATTTCTTAAAATAAATAATTTTTTTAAATTACCAAAAATTCTGAAAAGTTAGAAAAGTTGAAAGCTTTAGAAATAGCCTAAGGCAATTTATCTTTTGCTCAGGACAGTAGAATATCTGCAACTCTTTCTTCTCTAGAATCGGACTGTGTGCAAATATGAAAAAAAAGTGCGAAGATTCCCCACATGGCTTAGAAGTTTAAAATCCTGACAGGAGCTCAAATCTGCCATATTTCTACTTTACAAAATACAAAATCTTAAATTTGTATACTTAACAAACATTTGCAGAAGTGTAATTCAAAATGACCTAAAAAAATGAAAAAATCATTGAAGGATGACCCACTGAACATGAGGTCTTATAATATTGAAGCCCTTATATTAAATGTCTTTTTATCATTGTCAAAATTTTCCATGTTTAGATTATCAATATATTAATCAAAATTTTTATGCATTTAATAACAAATATCTTAGTTCCTATTTTACTCAGTCTTTTAAAAAATTAGTAGTAATTAATATTAATAATTTAATTCTCATACTTGTTAAAGTATGAAACATATACTTTAAAAGCTATGGCTATAGCAAGTGAAAAATCCAGCCTAATTTCTTTTGAAGATTGGGAGCCATCTCATCACAAAGGCATGAAAAGTTAACTTCTGCTTCATTATAAATTACTGTGATTTGTAAACTTGCTTGAAATGCCTACCAGTGTCTTGAACTCACCCCTGTCTGGTTTTCCCTGATAACAACCCTCCCTGAAAATTTAGTGATGACTCATAAATTCTGGCTTTCCCTGACCAAATAACAACTCACTCTGAAACTTTAGTGGTGCATCATAAATTCTGATGTTGTGATCTAAACTTACTCCCTAAGTGCTGAACCATTTAGACCATTAACCTACTATGTGCCTTTGTATTATGCTTGTCAAAATCCTGTTATCCATGTAAGTTCTCAAGACACCCCGCTTTTGCAACTTTTTGTGCTATAAAACTGCAGTCCTAGAGAACTGGAGTGCTGTCTTCTTTTCCCATGGGTTTCAGGAGAGACTGTTATGCTCAAATGCGGGACCCCCAAAAGACCACCAGAGACCAAGTTCCATGTAAGCACCAAAGAGGTGTTTATTGCAAGCTAGCTCAGTCCTCCACACACACAGCAACTGGTGGCTTAGAGGCCCTGAGCCCGGGGTTTGCAGCAGTTTTATAACTCTTTGGGGAAGGCAGGTACCCCACATACATCATAGCATCTCTTAGCAATACATCACACACCTTGGGAAAATCATAAACAACTCTAAAACATGATTAGCATATTCACTGGTGGGAACAAGGTGGGTAAGGGTGATTGGTTAGTACAAGATGGGGATTTATTTGAACTGATTGGCTTAGGCCACAAGGGGAATATGTGCTGAACTATATGGTTTCCCTAAATGTTATCAACCACCATAAACTACTGAAAGGGTCATTTGGAATCCCAGGAATTTTCTCTGTCTCATGCTGATTGGTGGCTGCTAGGGGGTTGCTGTGGGTCCCCACCTAGCCTGACTGAGTCAGGGACACCAGGCACAGCAGATCTCTCCTGTTATTTGTAGATAAACAACTCAGCAGAGTGGGTATGAGCCTAGAAGTGCTCTGTGTGTCTTTCCAAGGACAAGAGTCATGCCCCCTTCCTTGGACAGTCTTTGCTCTGAGGTAGAGATTGGTTTCTCATTTTGTACCTTATGTTTTTTTTTTTTAATGTATTTTTTTTAGCTGTAGCTGGACACAATACCTTTATTTCACTTATTTATTTTTATGTGGTACTGAGGATTGAACCCAGGGTCTTGCACATGGGAGGTGAGCACTCTACTATTGAGCCATAATCCCAGCCCCTTATGTGTTGTTTTCATTGGGCATTTTTACTTTAGGGGGTTTCTTCCCTGTTCAAAGTTCAGTCTGTCACCTAAAAAGAACAGAGATCAAAACATTTAAATAAAATTTGATAGTTATTGTCATTATTTTATATTAATTCCTGAATAATATACAAGCATATATAATCCATAAACTGAAATGACCTTATATGTAAGTTTAAATGAAAATGTTCTGTTGGTTGGGTTAGTTCCCACTTATGGGAAAAAAAAAAAAAAAACCTTCTCTTAAAATAACAGCAGCCTGAGACTTTGGGGTACATTTCTCAGATAAAAAAATAAAGCAGCACTCAATGACCTGAGATTCTAGCCCTTATTCATGCCTGGAGTAGATAATATTCCCTGTCACTCAAAAAAGGGCTCACTACTCTCAGATTCAATGTTCATGATCTGAAGCCCCTTCCAATCAAGAGCATTTTGTGGGAACTGTCCAATCCTGTGTGTCATCAGGGAGGAGGAGGGTGGGCTTTTACTTCTTATCTCCTAAGCCCTTCATTTTTGCCATCTGTAGTCTCACACTTCAGAGTCACAGGTTGTTCTGTTGTGCAGGAACTGAGGATCTCAAGTAACCCTACTCCTGAGAACCAGGCAATGGTGAGTGTGCATTGGCCTAGCAAGGGAGGCTGGGGGAGAATAACTATTGGAACCACAAGACAGGCTGTGTTGAAAACAGGAGCTAGCACATTGGTCCTCTGGGCAGTCTCTGGAGTCTGCAGGCTTAAGTCATCCACTGGGCCACTATGTCCTCAGTCTTACTGGCCAACCAGGTGGGGTACATGTCAGTGGCAGAGACTGTTTGCTGCCTTCCTTATGCTCAAAGGGCATCCTCAGCATCTGCATAAAATACTATGTGGCAGGTGTGTTCCTGCAGCTCAGATTCTGGAGACTAACAGGTGGAATCATTATCAAAATCAAATCTCCAAGGGCCATTTTCCTGCAGGAGAGGAGCTGTCATTTTGGGGTACCTAATTTCCTCTTGAGCTAGCTAATTTTCATTTTGACATTCTTTTATTTTTACTTTCTTCATTATTATTATTTTGTTAAAGTTAGATGAACTGAGGGATACTGTACTACTTAGCCATATCCTTGGTAGTGAAGCCAGATTTACAGATAGGTAGTTAGTGTAGTTAGGTAAATTGGGTCTAATATCCAGTAAAATCAAGAATGAACACCATATTGAGAATGGAGTCCAGGAAAAAGAGAATTGAAAATGTCCCCAAGGCCCTGAGCCCATCCCAAAGAAATTTTAATGAAGCAGCTCACAGCAAACATGGAAATGCTAATCCAAAAGCCCTTTCTGCCCAGATTACTCCTTCAGCCTACCTGTTCTCCACACTTTGGGCCTTCCCACCTACATTCCATCACTACAAGATAACAGAACAAAGGACAGCAATGTGACAGGAATGCTGGATAGCTGAAGGAGGACCTTAGCTAAAAAAAAAAAAAAAAAAAAAAAAAAATCCCTTTCATGAATTCTACCTTTTGGGTCCCCTTTTTCCTCTGGGGAGAAGTCTTTTCTGCTCTCCTTTAATAAAGCTTTTACTTTCCACTCTAAACTTGCCTTGGTGCATTTCTCTGGTGTTATACTTCAGCATTGGGGAAGCAAGGACTGTTCACCAGTAAACAGCCCTAACAGGTTTAAATTTATTTTGAGAAAGGTTCTATCTAAGTTGCTAAGATTATTTTTGTTATGGTTTTATTTATCTAGAATTTGCTACTGCAATAAAGCATACTGTTTTTACATACAAATGTGTTCATATCGGGATCTTATTTATATTGTGATTCTTTGATGATTATTGTAATATTATAATTTCATGATATATATGAATAGTAGGTCATGGTAAGTTCTTTTTTTGCTCTTATAATTGAAAAGGTTTTTGGCTAAAGTTACATATAACTTTGTAGATGAATTTTAAAAAATTATGCTTTTGTTTCTTACTTCATTTAAAGTAAAGCTTGTTGATTATTTTTTATTATTGTATTATTGTTGTATTTGATAGTCAGGTTTATTTTGACACAACCATAAAACATGGTATATAATTTGCTCTCCTTAGGTATCCAGTAGTACCCCTTTCCCTATTCTCTTACATTCTTCTATCGTATATTTATTTACAGTTTTTTTAAATTATTGCTTTATAGAATACACATAAAAGTAGACTTCATGTGATATATTCATATTTGTACATAGCAATTTTGGTGAGATATATTGTTTAATTTGAAGGAAAATTATCACCTTTATAATGATGAGTTTTATCCTCTGTACATGGGATGTATAATTCAGTGTTTTATGTGCTTTTTGTGACTTTTATTTTCTCATAATTTCTACATATTTTGTTTCTAAAAATGTACACATGTGAAATACCACTTGCATAAGGCACCTATGTAAAATTTATGCATAGTGTTTTATGCTCTTTTTTAAACTGGATATATTATGAAATGTGAATGGCCCTAGTGACCATTTTTCCTACAGATTATTATTTATCTCTTCCAAGATGTATATTGTATTGAGCCATGCCCTTGTGCTTCAAGTGTTTGGGTGAGTACCATTGAGTACTTATATATTATCATGATCACATATGCTATAATTTCAGTAAGTCTCTGTGATGGGGAGTATCATGTATATTCAATAGCAAAATAGTTTCCACAAATAGATACTAATTTAAACTCCTTTTGAGTTAATGATTATTGATTTGTTTTAAATGTTCATCAATATTATTTAATTTTTCCCATGATGGGTTTTTATTTTGCATTTCTTAAATTTCTAAAGATTTTGAATTTTTATAGTTAATAAACATATCTCATGTATAAATTTGAAGTTCAAACTTCTGTCCTTTATATCTTTTTGGCTTAAAAAACGAGAAAAGAATCTAAAAATGCAGCTAGAGATCAATTTGAAGAAAAAGAAAAAGGTTTAAATTATTCTTTAAAATTGACTTTTTTCTTTCCTCATCATTTATTGTAGGTTTTTTGTATGATTGTAAAGGTAGGTTATTTAAAGTGGATTCTAGGGCTTATCTTTGTTAATTACTTCAGGAAAAATAAATAAGAAATTTCTCTACACTATGGCTGCAGGAAAGTGAATAAATTTCTTTAAAATCATATGGTAATAAAATTGTTAAATGACATATTTACTAAACATCCACTCCTTAAAAAATTTTTTTCTGTAATATTTTTGGCAGTGAATCATGAATTCTATTATCTGGATTTTGGAGTTTAATATAAAATCATATGTAATAAAATTTGGCCAATCCTAGAAATATTTATACATAATTTGTTGTTTACTTAATGACATGTTGTGGAGATAGCAACTAATGAAAATATTTATTTTTAGAAATAGTTACTTTTTTGCTTTTCAGTTTCTAAAAAGCCTTTTAGATTTATTTCCTTACTGAGCCACTTAGGGCCACTATAATCTCCAGGCTTTTACCGTTCTAAGAAATCTGTCTTGTGAGCTCTGTTTCTGAAGATTTTCTTAAAATGAAAGAAAAAAAAAATATTTATGTTGCCCCTGAAATGTATTCTCAATACACTCTCTTCAAAATGGAGACAAATAATATTTCCCCAGACTTACATCCCTGTGTCAGGAGCTAACAATACATTGATGGTCTTTGAAGAAATTTCTACAGTTCTGTCTCTGGGTAGTTTTCTGTGGGCTGCTGAATTGCCATTTAGTATCCAGATACCCATTTTTTTTCATATACTATGGGAATAATTTTAGAGGACACAGATGAATAATTCTCTTCATGGAGACTATGAATACCTGTGTGTTCTGTAGTGCACAGCTCACAAAGCCCCTGGAAGACCCTCTGCAGATTCTAATTGGTTAACCATTATCTGCCACTCACATGAATTTTCTTTCAAAAGCTTGAAATAACCTTTTCACTTTAGGCATCCATGTCATCCACATTCCCAAGTATAAAAGTTTGAATCTTTCTTTTCTGAATTCCAGGTTCCATTTCTCTTATGGTTCAATGTGGTGCAAATAATTATGTTTTTTTTTGTCTTTCTTTTACACAGTGTTTCTAATAAAAATGTTCTCTGCTTCAAGCCCACATTTTCCATGTTCAGCTATGTTTAGAAAATGACATAGAAAATTGTATTTGATAATTTATAAAGGAGAGTTGAGGATACTTCTTGCTCATATTTCCCTTCCTTAGAAACTGAACCAGAACTATGCTTGGCCCTTTAAAGGGAGCACCATAACCAATCAGATATATAGAAAAAATGTTGATTGATTGTATATTCTCTTCTAAGAATTCTCTGTTCAGATTCTTGGCCCATTTCTTGATTGGGTTGTTGTTGTTATTATTATTATTTACTTAGCTTTTTGAGTTCTTTAGTGCTCTATCTGATGTGTGAGGGGTAAAAAATTCATTCTAGGATGTAGGCTCTCTCTTCACCTCACAGATTGTTGCTTTTGCTGAGAATAAACTTTTTAGTTTGATTCCATCCAATTTATTAATTATTTGCTTTAATTCTTATGCTATAGGTGTCTTATTAAGAAATTTGGGGTCTAATCCCACATGATGAAGATTAGAGTCTGGTTTTATTCTATTAGATGTAGAGTCTCTGGTTTAATTCTTAGGTTCTTGATACACTTTGAGTAGAGTTTTGTGCATAGTGAGAGATAGTGGTTTGTTGAAGAGGCTATCTTTTCTCCAGTGCATGTTTTTGGCATCTTTGTCTAATATATTATAATTTTAATTTTGTAGGTTAGTCTCTGTGTCCTCTATTCTATGCCATTCATCTTCCAGTCTTTTTTTTGGTTTGTTTTTTGCCAATGCCATGCTGTTTTGTTACCATTGCACTGTAGTCTAGTTTAAGGTCTGGTATAGTGATGCCACCTGCTTCACTCTTACTGCTAAGGATTACTTTAGCTATTCTTGTTCTCTTATTTTTCTAGATAAATTTCATGGTTGCTTTTTTATTTCTATGAGGAATGCCATTGGGATTTTGATCAGAATTGCAGTAAATCTGTATAGTGCTTTGGTAGCATGGTCATTTTGATAATATTAATTCTGCCTATTCGTGAGCAAGGTAGATCTTTCCATCCTCTAAGATCTTTTTTGATTTTTTTCTTTAGGGTTCTGTAGTTTTTCTTGTTTAGATCTTTCACCTCTTTCATTAAGTTGCTTCCCAAGTATCTTATTTTTTTGAAGTTATCTTAAATGGGGTAGTTATCTTCATTTCTTTCTCAGAAGATTTTTCACTAATATACAGAAATGCCTTTGACTTATGGATGTTGATTTTATATCCTGCTACTTTGCTAAATTTATTTACTAGTTCTAGATGTTTTCTGGTGGAGCTTTTGGAGTTTTTCTAGGTGTATAATCATATCTGGCATTTGCAGGTAAATGGATAGCATTGGAGAAGATAATGCTAAGTGATGCTAGCCAATTCCAAAAAAAAAAAAAAAAAAAAAAAGCCAAATATTTTGTCTGATATAAAGAGGCTGACTCATAATGTGGTAGGGAGGGGGAGTATGAGAGAAATAGATGGATTCTAGATAGAGCAGAGAGGTGGGAAGAAAAGAAAGGGGGCAGGGGATTAGCAAGGATGGTGGAATGTAATAGAGTTCATCATCAAAAGTCCATGTGTGAAGACACAAATTGGTATCACCATACTTTATATACAACCAGGGATATGAAAAATTGTGCTCTATACATGGAATAAGAATTGTAATGCTTCTGTTATCATTTATTTAAAAAAATGAAAAAATATGAAAAAAATGTTTATAAATTATATATATTAAATATGTGCATGTTATATATAGAATATATATATATATATATATATATATATATATATATATATATATATATATATATATATATATATATATATATAATGTATAGATCTAGGGGAAGGCAAGTCTCTTTCCTGAATTTTTAAAAATCAATTAATTTATTAATTTGTTATAACTTGCTATTAGAGCAGAATGCATTTCACTTCATAGTACACAGGAGCACAAAATTTTCTTTCTCTTATACAGAAAGTATAATTACAAAACCCATGTAACTGTACTTTGTGTACAAAATATTTCCATCTCATTCCACCATCTTACTTACCTCTATACCATCTCCCAACATCTCCCTCCCCTTTGTCTTATTCAAAGTTTCTTCATTTCTTCCATGCTACCTCCCACTTCACTCATTGTGGATCAGCATCCACTTAGCAGAGTAAACATTAGGTCTTTGGTTTAGTGGATTGGTTTACTTGCTTTAACATGATATTCTCCAACTCTATCCATTTACTTCCCAATTCCATAATTTTATTGTCTTTATGCTCAGTAATATTTCACTGTGTATATAGACCATATTTTCTTTATCCATTCATCTATTGAAGAGCATATAGATTGGTTCTATAGTTTACCTATTGTGAATTGTTTTGCTATGAACATTGATGTAGATATGCCACTGTATTATGCTGTTTTTAGCTCTTGTTGGTCTAAACTGAGGAGTGGGATAGCTGGGTCAATTTTGGTTCCTTTCCAAGTTCTCTAAGGAATCTCCTTATTCTTTTCCAGATTGGTGTCACCAATTTAGAGTCATACCAACAGTGTAACAGTGGGCCTTTTTCCCCCACATCCTCACCAACATATATTTTTGCTTGTATTTTTAATAACTGCCATTCTGATTGGAGTAAGATTAAATTTTAGAGTAGTTTTGATTTGCAATTCTTTAATTGCTAGACATGTTGAACATTTTTTATTGATTGATTGATTGTTTATCTTCTAAGAAGTGTGTCTCTTATTTATTGATTGGGAAATTTGTTTTTTGGCATTAAGTTTTTTAAGTTCTTTATTTATCCTGAAAATTAGGGGTTCTATCTGATGTGCATGTGGTAGAAATTTACTCCCATTCTCTGGTTTGACTTTTCCCCTCACTGATTGTTTCTTTTGCTGAGAAGAATCTTTTCAGTTTGAATTCATCCCATTTAGTGACACTTGTTTCTATTTATTGTGCTTTAGTAGTATTCCTAAAGAAGCAAAATTTCAAATCCCCTACCTGGGATTACAGGTGTATGACATCATGCATAGCAAAACAATTCATCTTGATTTCAAGTCCACTTTCTTAAGGGGCTTTCATCCTAGGAATTAAAAGAAAATGTTATAGACAGTCCATTGGGTCTAAGGACATGTCATAAAATAAGGAATAAACCATTAATAAATTTAAATAATAGACTCAAATCTTTGGATCTGGGGAAAAAACAAACACACACACACACACACACACACACACACACACACACACACACACAATCACACACCATACACTTTCTGGTTAAATCTCCCTGCCCTCACTCAGGGCAGTTTCTCTCTAGTTCTTTATATCTCAGGAGAAATATTGGTTAAAAAAAAATGTATCTTTCACCTGAAGCATAAAAAGAAGTGATCATGTCCTTCATCTTCCTGAACTCAGGACAAGCATAACTCTCAAATATGGTTCTTTGAACTGAGATTTTTCTGGAGTCTTGACATAGTTTTGAGGGTGCTGTTCCAAAAATACATATACTTTATTAGTAATATTTTAAATACATAATGGTAATTTTCACATAGTAGAAATTTTGGGTTATACTATAAAATTCAATTTTTACTATTTTTATATGAATTCTAAAAAAATAATTATCTTTCCACCTCATATAATTTTAATGTTTAATCTCTTTCCATACAAGAGAAGTTAACTGAAATTTTACAGGATTATCACTGTATTATTTCCATCCACAAATAATATATTTGCATATATAATCTACAAATTCAAAAGGACTCATATGCAAGTTTAAATGCAAATGCTTTTCTGGGTTGGCTGGATTTTACTTCTCCAAGGATACCTTGCCTTTAATTAGCTGCAGCCTCAAAAGAAAAAATAAATGTACAGACAAGACCCTACAACCGTGACATCATTTATTTTTGGATTTGAGGTTATCTCCTGTGACTCAAAAAACTCACTAGGCCCAGATTGAGCATACGATGACATAAGTTGTGTCCAATCAGGAGCCCTTATATAAGCATTGTCCAATCCACACATATTCAGTAAAGAGAAGCAAGTTTTGACCATCTGGTGTGAAGCCTGCCAGTGTGGGTATCCATTTCTAGGCTTCCTCACTTATGTTCAGTGAACCTGATTTTTTCTCCTGTATAGGTACTGTGTGATTTATAGAGAGGACACTTGGTTCATAAATGTACAGTAAATGATGAGTGTGCAGTGAAATCCTGAGACTGGATTTTGAGTCTGGTTGAAACTGGCTGCACTGATTATGGTGGGAACTGGCAATGGTTGGCTAGAATCCCTGGTGTAATCTTTGGTTTCTGCAGTCCTGTGTCTTCTTCTGAGAAAGGTAAGCCATGAATCTTCACTGGCCAGTCAACTGGAGAATATATTGACAAGTCCTATAGTATCCTATAGAATATCTTCAGCCCCTACCTTAAATTATATCTGAGAACATTTGTGGCAACATTTCCAAATCTTCTCAGATTGTGTTGTGAATTCTGGAGTGGGGAGATCATCACAATCACAACCCCATGTATTTTTTCCTCCAGGAGGGGGATGAGATACTCTATAGGTATCTCAGTTTTTCTTTACTCCTGAATTCATTCTCCTTCTTTTTGGAGATTGTGGTATTGTGGATTGAGCCAGAGGTACTGTACCACTTAGCTACATACCTGGTACTTTTTTTTTTTTATCTTCAGACAGTTGCTGAGTGTGATTTTAAATTTGTGTGCCAGTATTGTGAGTTGTATTTATATATAAAATTTTAGCTTACTGTTAAATGACAACTTCTCCCTTTCCCAATATTATCAGTTACTTTTTTGCAGTATTATCAGTTACTTTACCCATATTATATTTCAAATGAACATGTTATTTTCAATTGTTATACCAAAAACTGGATGAGACTTTTAAAATATTCTATTTTTTCTCTCTGGTTGCAATGATACATGCATATTAATTCCAGAGAATCAAGTGGCTAAGTCAGAAAGATTGCAATTTCATGGTAAACATCAGGAACTTAGGTAGACCAATTAGACAATTACAAAAACCTTTCTCAAAATTTTAAAACATGGCTGGGTATGTAGCCCAGAGTTAACATGCTCCTGTTTCAAATCCCCAGTACCATAGAAAAAAATCAACAGCAAAAATTTTGTTGTTGTTGTTTATGAGCATTTTACATGATTGAAAAGTAAAGAAGAATCTCTTGATCTTGGAAAAATCATGTGTTTCTGTTCTTTCTTTGTGTCTCCAAGAGCCGAAAACCTGTAAGAGTGTCTTTATGCTCAGATTTTCTTTTGTGAAATGTATATGAGAGCATTTTCATTCCCTTCTCTGGTATTTTCCTGGAACTGTGTTTCAGAACTTATGTAATATGAGGATCCCACACCTGGCAATTCTAATGCCTCTCATAAGTCCAGACGAGTACTTGGGGCTTGTTTTGTTCAAAAGCAGTATAAATGTAGATAGTTTAGTTTCTCAAGGAAGTAACTGAGAGAACTCTCAACTTCCATTTTTTTAATGTCCACTAATTTTATAGTCTAGCACAGTGTTTCTTTCTTCCATACCCATATAATTGGAGTACTACTTACTATTCCACTTTTTGAGAGTAGCCATTCTAACAGCTGTGCTCATGCAGAAGATCTTATAGTTGGCTGGAGCATTAAAATTCTGATGCAAGGTTTTGAGATTCCAGGGTGCCTTATGCTCACTGGAAAAAAAAAATTGATATATACTTATTTTAGAAATAAAAAGGGATCTGTGATTGTAACCATTTTTCTTCACTAATATTTGATATTTTACCCATTACAATGTTTGCACACCAATGTGAAACCACTCCTTTTTGATCTAGGGAGATTTGCACCTGCACAGTTACCAGTGCTTTCAATGCTCTGAGGTTTCAGATATAGTCCATTGAATGGAAAATGTTAATATCGGGAAAAATTACTTACAGAAAGAATTGGTTAGTTCTGGTGTTATTAGTAAAGTGAGCTGGGTGAGAGAGCTCAGGAAGTGCTAAACTGACACTTTGGCTTTCAGTGGTGTTCTGTATTTCCCTGTTAATTTTTTGGTACTGTCTAGATAAAAGTTGAACTGTCAGCAACAGCTCTTTGAATTTTTAGAGAATGTTGGCAAATCCCTCTAAGGGATTAAGGGGTTCCCTTAAGATTTAACACCTCTTCCACTCTAGTCTAATGGAATAAAGCCATGGATCTTTCATGGCCATAGAAAACCACTTATTTTCCCCCCTGGAGTTGATACTCATGTATATCTTATTCCTTCCTCTGTGTGTACAGATAAATTAGCATTTAAACTACAGGTAATTTAGAGTTAAATAATATATTTCAAACCCAAATCAATCCTCCTTGATTTATATTAACACTGTATTTGGGCATTTTGTTCCAGTAATTTTGCATATTGCTCAAATCAGGAAAATCTTCAAGTGTATTCTACTTATCTCTTGGTTGATATATTTGTTTTTTTTTTTTTTTTCAGTTTTCTAATGTGTGTGCCTCTAATTACAGTTTTAAGAAGGACTCAAAACAGGAGTAAATATTTATTTGGTGTATTCATAAATGGAGGGAGGCTTATATTCTGCTTTTATTTTTATTTTATTTTTTAAATTATCTCTCTTTATATCTGCGGTTTGGTGGATGCTTGTGTATAATTCCAGTGTCACACACATTCTGCACACAAGTCCCTACTTGTGATCTGTTCCTATGGTTCTAACATCTACATTGAGGTTGGATTGTAGCATTCACTCATATTAAATATTTTATTGATATGTTTTGATTTATATACTTATAATACTTAACAATAAAAAGATATTTGCATACATATGAATTGCCTTATGTAGTTTTCTGTATTGTGATTTCTTTATCTTAAAATTACTACACTGTTGTAATATTATAACATGTATTAGTGTCAGGTAATGATCACTAGTACATTTGCTCTTATATATGAGAGAGTTCTTGGCTAATTTTTTATACATTTAAATTTCCAGGAAAATCTTAGAAGTTTTGGTTTGATTTCTTCTTTAACAAAAAGTAAAGCATGGTAAAATTTTGACCAGTTAATATTATAGGTTAACTTGGGAAAATGGTCATTTTTATAATAGATTTATCCTTTGTAAATATGTTGAATATTTGAGTCTTTTATGTGCTTTTCAATATTTTTTATTTTCTGAAATATTGCATATTCCTTTTGTAAATATACTTGCATATTAAATGCAATATTCATGTGACATTGGCATAAAACATACATGGTATTTTGTAGTTTTGTCAAACTGAATATAATACATCAACAATAATTCTAACTATTAGAATTTACTATTTATAAAATTTAATAATTATTTCTTCCTCTGTAACCATTCCCCTTGGTTTCAATGCTGGAGGAATATGGCTGTATTCTCATATGTACAGTTGTTGTAATTTTAGTCTCTGTTTCTTGTGTGGGTATATCATATATATTTGACAAAACAGTTTGTACAAATTGATAATAAAAGCTTAAATTATTATTTCCCACTTTTGTGAATGCATTCATTCCACATATTCATCAATACTATTTAATTTATCTATATGATGTGATTTTATTCAATGTTACCTAATTTCTAAAGATTTTGAGTTTTTATGATTATTGAACACTTAGATATATCCTTTTTAAAGTGTCTCTTCAAGAATTTATTCTGCTTTTGCAATCTGTTTTATATTTTATTTCTTCTTATAAGTATTTGATTATATGAGGAAATTAGATATTTTTACCTTGTCACTTTTGCACCTTTAATGTAATAATTTGATGAATAGATTTTTATATTAATATTTTGTAATTCATAAGTTTAAACATATTATATTGTATAATTTTGTAAACAAAAACTATTGTTTTTCTATTGTGATATTAGGGGTTCAACCAAAGTGTCCTATTGCTGAGCATATTCTCAATTGTGTTTTAAATTTTATTTCCAGATGAGGTTTGCTCAATTTCTTCAGTTGGCCTTAAATTTTCAACTTCATTTCTTAGACTCCAGAATAGAAGATATTTCAGGTGTGCACCACCATATGCACCCTATCTTTTGTATGAAAACTTTTGAGCTTGTACTTTCTTATATATTTCAGTATTATTGATTAATAACTTATATTCAGCATTTAATGTGTCAAAATATGTTGTTATATTTTATGAGTGAAGGCATAAAACAGCATTTTATTATCACACTGTTTTCCCAATATCCTAGCATCTTTCTTTGAAATGAATACCATTTTTTCTCTTCCCTGCACTGTAATCTTCATTATGTATCACTGCCTAAATAACAAGAGACTTATGAAGAGTTTTGTTGTTGTTGTTTTCTGTAGTTCCACCATATATTTTATTATGAGGTTTACTCTGATTGATTTAATTTCATAACATCAATCATGTGGCATCATGGTAGTTTGGTAAGCAGTAGACTTTATCTACAACAGTGGATATAGCAAATATCTTAGCCATGTACTAGTCTATACCATCCAGATTCTTGTCATTACACTCAGAGAATTGGAAAATTGCAGAAGATTCTTAGGAAAAATTTTCCAGAGTGTATTTACATCAAGTGAGAAATTATTATATACGCATATATTTGCAATTATATACTGTATAATTGATATAATTTTTATTTGTTGAATGTTAAAATTTGCTAGTGGTTTTTAAATTGTATCTTTTTAAATTTTTTTATTTGTACTGAAGACTGAACTCAGGGGTGCTTAACCATAAAGCCACATCCTCAGTCCTTTTTTTATATTTTATTTAGAGACAGAGTCTTGCTGAGTTGCTAAGTGCTCACCAAGTTGCTCAATACTATATATCTATGTCTATGTCTATATCTATATCTATCTATCTATATCTATCTATCTATCTATCTATCTATCATCTATATCTATATATATATATATGACAATATTATATATAATATTGTCTAACAATTTATGATCTTTTTTTTTATCCTCCTCAGTCACTGGAACTACAATTGTCTATCACTAGACCTGGCTCATTTGCTTTTTAAAAGCACCAACATTGATATTGGTAACTCTCTCTGTGCTATGTTCATCTTTAATAGCTTCTAATTTTGCTCTTTTGCTTAAGATTTTCTTTACTTTTAGTTTATAAAATTTACTTTTCATTGGGATGGATGATTTGATAATAAATTCTAGTCATTTTATGGCTTAAAAATTTTTTTCTGTATGTTTTATTTCAACCTCAGGTTTAGATGAATTCCATTTTTTTTAGCTGTATGGAGGTCTAAGTGAAACATAATAACCTGTATGGATATTGTTAAATAAATGGAACCACAATTTTGCCCAGTTTTTTGACTGTACAGTATATACCCAAAGAACATAAAATCAGCATACTACATTGACACAGCCACATTAATATTTATAGCAGCACAATTCAAAATAGCTAAGCTATAAAGCCAACCATTCAATGATAAATGGGTCCATTCAGTGATGACAGGATAAAAAATTGTTGCTTTATCCTATGTACACAATAAACTATGAATCAGCCATAAAGAAGAATGGCTTTATGACATTTGTCAGTAAATGGATGAATCTGGAGATTTTATGCTAAGTAAAACAAACCATTTCTTTAAAACCAAAGATTGAAAGTTTTTGCTGATATGTAAAATCTAAAGCTCATAAAGCGGAAAAGGGTAAGAAAAAAAATCAGTAGATTGCACAATGGTAAACAATAAATAAACAAATAAAGGAAGGGGGTGGAAAATTTAAATATATATATATATATATCTCCTACCATGATAGCCACCAACAAGAACAGGATTTTAATTAGGATAAGATATATCCCATGCTTGCATAATGCCATAAAAATTGATTTTACTATCAGGTAGAATTAGAAAGAACCAATAAAATAAAAAACAAATTATATTTGTTTGAAAAGCTATATGTATGTTCTATTATAAACATACAATATATACATCAAAGTTTATATATATATGTATATATTATTTTGTATGTTATAAATTGTTAAAATTATAAAAAAGGAAAATCCAAACAGGATTGTTTTTGCTATTTTTTATATTAATAAATACCATAAAATGTTTGAACTTAAATTCACTGTTAAATATTTTCATTAAGTGGACTGTCTACCTTGTTAAATTTCAAAATTCCTCTTATACTATTGGTATTGGAATTACTAGAGATCTCACTAAATATTTAGAAGAGCCAGCTCCATCAGAGAAATTACAAATAAGATTCTATACTTTTGTAAATCTCTGATTAGTGGTTGTACAATTAAAATTTGAGGATTCCCTTTTTAATTAACATAATTTTCTCATCTGAACAATATGTATAATTTAGGTCATAATATAAAAAATTAAAAAATATATATTTTTGTAGTAATTCCTGAGTTTTATATTGTGTTTCATAAATGCGGAGTATATATATATATTTGAACTTAAATCACTTTATCTGCAGAAGTAGATAATAGTATCATTGTGTTCCAAAACCACCAACATGATAGTCCACTAACTCTCATTTCAACTTCAATTACCTTACAGACTGTGCGAATGTTCATGTGGTCAATGTGTTATTTATTTACCTATTCTTATTTCAGGTACTGTTAACATTCAGGGATATAGCCATTGATTTTACTGAAGAGGAGTGGGAATGCCTTCAGCCTGCTCAGAAAAACTTATATAAAGATGTAATGTTAGAGAACTATAGAAACTTTGCCTTCCTTGGTAAGTTTAATTTCCCTTTAAAATTTTTAATTAATAATTATTATTTAATTTACTTCTGTTGTATCTTCTGGGAACTTCTCAATAAGAATGAGTTTCAGGTTTGTGTTTCAAAGAAAAAGGGCATTTTTAGAATAGATATTTTACTCTTTAATATATATTATTTTGCACTTTAATCTTTCTCTTTCTCAGTGTGTTATACATCCTTCACTTTAGATAATTAGTACCTAGCATAATTTAGTGATGTAAACTATTGTAGCCTACACATAGCAGGGGAAAGAGTTGAGACGTTCAAATGGAGAAAACAAAACTAAAAAATGTTGGCAGAGTAGTTATTAAGCAGAAAAAAATTTTCAGAAGCTTAGCTTTATTTCTTTTGATTTTAGTCATTGAACACATACTGCCCTACATTTATTACATTCTCAAATTCTTTGTAGTCTTCTGTTTTCTTCTTTACTGATGTCCCAGTTCATTCAATTTAACCATCAAAACTTACACTTTGGTGTGAGGGCCAGCATGATCTGTTACAAATCTTGTGAGGAAACCTGTAAAGAAGCTAACAGAAGAGAGAGACACATTCACAGTGAAAAGGAAAAAAGAAAAAAAAAAAACCTGGCCACTCCTCTTCACGGCTGCACATAGTATACCCCAAAATTACATAGCTTCTGTTACCATGACTACATTCTAACCTAGTGTTATTTTAACCCCAAGTGCTAGCTAACCAAGATAAGGTACAGTTACTACAAACATAGAGCCCCTTCTCCCTAAGGACATTACCAGAGAAACTAGATAGTGCACCTGTAGAGTTGTCTTAATAGCTTCAGGGAGAAACTGCTAGCATTACTAATTGTGGAACTCAGGGTGCCAGTTATCATCACCCCCGCACTTTCCTGTCTATTTCCAAGGTCAGAATACCTACAGCCTCCCCTCCTTTTTAAAGGCCTTTTGAATAAATAATATTTCTTATCTTCTTAATGCTGGTGGGTGCAAAAATAAGGCAGCTATAGACAACAGCAAGTGCCAACATCAGTAAACATCCACCTATGAATATTTTTTGACCCAGATGAAATTGAATAAACATGAAATTATCCAATCCAACAAGTCTAAACATCAATCATCTTGTTGGACCTTATTAATGATAGCTTTAAGGTAATTTAACTCTTTTCAAATAAAATTACTATTATCACTTAAATTGAAGGAACACATGTTATTAAACTTTGGATATCCATTATGATGTAACAATACCAGACAATCAATTGCAGCATGAATGTCAAGTATGGCTTGACAAGGTTGTTTTTGTTCTTCATTAAGCATATTAACGGCCATGGAGGCATGGCTAATACTTTTTATGATAGCATAGGTGAGTTTCATAGTAGTTTTGTAAGCCCATAGAGCTAGTCCAGGGAAACCCTCTAAGGAGAATGCAAAACATCAAATTTTGCCTTAGAGAGAAGGTTCACTGAATTATCACAGTTTTTATCAAGAGGAATAGCTCTTTTATAAACAAATTGCACAGGATGGTGACCTATTAAATACTATGATAAAGACACAGTTATTCTGCTAAGACAACAAAGAATACCATGAGACATTTTTGCAGGTATATAACAATTTCATTCAAGTGAGTCAAGATATTGTACTGGGTTGTAGAAGTCCAGGATCTGACAGTAGGGAATTTCCCATAGCTGGTGTACAAAAACAGAGCAACATTGTTATTAAGACCAAAACATTTACAGATTTTTGTGTGAGTTTAGCAATCAAAGCAGTAACTAAGTTATCCAGAGTACATTCTAACCTATTTGAGCCAACATCTTTTGAGCTGAGGCTCTTAATGGTTTTATATCCCCCCAAGTAACTGGAATTAATTATAGTATTGTGGGTTCCTCTTTTAATGTTTCTCCTCTTTTGAGGAGAATGATTATTCTCTTCTTTGAAGGGACTCTTCTCTTCCAGGGTTAAATGAAACTTATGAATCAGCTTGTGAAGTCCTTGATGTACATTTATAATTGCTATATTTCAAACATCAAGCTAGAGTCCAAACAGGACATGTTGGCATAAGTGTAGCAGTCCATGCTTTTCCCCAGGTGATAAAAGGCATAGGATCTTGTCATTCTGGTCAGGTGGAATCATATATTGCATACTTTTTTTGGTAATGACTTTTTGAGAATAGAATGTCTATCCAATGCAGATGACCAATTTTGAGTATTAACTTTATGTTGTATATTGAGCACATTAACAGTAAATAAAACAATATTTAATGCATATTAAAATGAGAGAGGCTAGATCTTTGTTTGTTTGTCTCAGTATTAAAATGTAAGTATTAGGATACAATTTGCTCACTCAAAAAAGCTTGTCCCAAAGAATTATGAGAAATTTCATCATTTAAAACTATATCTCATTGATTAAAAATTGTGCAAAAGGATGAGATGTAAAGGCAGGGGGATTACCCATCTTTAAACAAATAGGGCTTCTAGGAGCATATCATGCTTGGTTTCTCTCCATGCTCTCTGCTGGAACTGACTTGGCAGTTTTTTTTTTTTTTTTTTAAGATTCAATTCTATTAGTCAATTTTTTCTTTTGTTTTGTGACTTGCAATAATGAATAGCTTATTATACTTCTACTTTGTAAGTTGTTTTCTAAATTTCTTATTTTTTTCTATTTTGCTTAATGATTTAATTTCTGGATCATGCTTGGATTCTTTTCACACTTCTCTCTCTCATATATATATATATCTTCCCTTTATATATCCTACAGGCTTTTAATTTTTACAGTATTTCACAAGTTGCTTAGACTTGTCTTAACTTGGTCCTGTTTGATAAGCCTCTCCCATATTGGTAGAATTTCAGCTTTTCACACTAGGAATCCCCCTGTCATTTATTCTAAAGGAATTATTCACATACACAATTTGTGCATAATTATATTAATACTTTTTGTCTCAATTTTACTCTCTTAACTTTCTTTAAATAGTTATTTAGAGTTCTTTGAGTAATTCACAACTGTCAGTATCCTAATATTCAGTTCTTAATGTTTTCTTTTTCTTCTTTTGTTACTTGGATTAAGCCATGCTTCTCTTTCTTTATATTTGCTGTACTATTTTTTATTTGTTCATTAAAGGAGCCAACAGTAGATTTTATAGTCCATTTTGGGGAAAAAAAGTATAAAAACATTTAAATAAATAAAAATACACAAGAACAGTGCTGTATCCTTGTAATATGTGCTAATTGAGAGGCCATGCAAAAGTACTTCATGTTTGAGGGAAGTCGCAGAAATTTAGAAGCAGCATGACTCAAACAATTTAAAACAACTTGTGTTGTAGTTCAGTGATATAGAATTTTGGGGGTTAATCTCAAGCACCACACATGAAAAATTAAAAGTTGGATGACCTAAAATTCAGAAATGCCAGTACTAAATATGTATCTATGAACAATTAAATTAGCGAATTGAAGTGATACCTCTGCTTTTGTGATTAGTGCAAACATTGTTCTCAGTATTAAAGCTAGGGACTCAGTGTGTGCCCATCAATTATCAAATGAGTAAAAATATTGCACTTATATACTATTATTATTTAGTTATGAAAATATTTTTTTCTCATAAAGTGTTTTAAGAAATACATGCAGGACTTTGCATTAAGTGAAATGTGGCAGGCAGGAATTAAGTTGCAGGAACATTTGATTCACATGTGGAAGTGAAAATTTAAGTGAGTAAAATTGTGCTCACCAGGTACTGGGCTTTTTGTATGGTTGATATTATAGTCAAAGTCTCCATATTTTTATTTTATTGAGCATAAGAGGGTCAAGAGTTTTGTTTTATCAAATGGTGAGTGTATTATGTTCTTCAGTAATACTACTAGTAGAAGGAATGCAATACCTTGTAAGAACAAAACTGGTATTTATATTAAATAATGATTGTGTTAATCCATTCTGTTTAGTCATTTTACCTTTTATATATAGTATGAAATACCATGATATATTTAGTAAATAAACAAAGTAGTATTTGTCAGTGAAAGAAATTATCATATCACATGAGTTTAAAAATATGAAAATCAATTTATTATAGTTGATTGTCAAGTGTTGACTTCAGCCAAGTATTATGGCATAGGCTATGCAAGGTTTTTATAGTCAAAGTCTCCATATTTTTATTTTATTTTGTTGACTTTATGCAAGTATTATGGCAAAGGGTTATGCAAGGTTTTATAGTCTTTTAAAATGTTTTTATGGAAAATTTTATAGACATATATGTGTATATTTCTTAGTAAATTTTTTGTTCATATTTCTTGTTAAGAGTCCATAGCCTCTTTAGTCTTGTTGACTATTTGTGGTATTATCACTCAAATTCTACCAGTTATTTTCACATCTCTATATCATGGTAGACAAAAACCAGTTTTTGGACACTCTTTGAAAAAGACACAAATGTTTGTATATGTTTTACATTTCTCTTACTCTACTGAGAGTAAAGGTAGCTGGTAGATATTTTCTAAATATGTAATTCTATATTATGGAGGACAAAAGGCTGTGGATGATAAAAGTAAAATACTTTCCTTCTCTTTATTATAATACTCTTCTTAATAATGTACTCCTCTTGGATACTGTGGTCTCTAAAACAATTTGGGTAATATTCTCAATGTAATTGTGTCTGTACATTTTTAATGAACTGATATATTTTTGAATTTATAATGTCTTTGAACATACTAATCTGCTACACTCCTGATGTACTTATTTTAACTTAATTTCATGTTATGTATGCAAAGTATATTTATCCTACTCTAATAGGTATTGTTATGTTTAACTTTTGTTTATTTCAGCCATGACTCCTCAAGATACTCAAGAATATTCAACAGAAAAGGGCATAAAACATATATTTCACAATGTGATAAGTGGAAAATATAGAAGTTGTAATCTTGACTGTTTACAACAAGAGAAAATATGGAAAACTACAAGTGAGAGTGAACACCAGAAATCATATAAAAATTCAGACCTTGTTCACAATCAGAGAATTTATACTGGAGAGAACCCCTACAAATATAAACAATGTGGCAAAGCTTTTAGTAAAAAAATAGGTCTTATTTACCACAGAAGAACCCACATTAGAGAGAAGCCCTACAAATGTAAAGAGTGTGGAAAAGCTTTCAGTCAAAAAGTAGGCCTTACTTGCCACAGGAGAATTCACACTGGAGAAAAGCCCTACAAATGTAAAGAATGTGGCAAAGCTTTCAGTCAAAAATCAAACCTTAGTGACCACAACAGAACTCACACTGGAGAGAAGCCCTACAAATGTAAAGAATGTGGCAAAGCTTTCAGTCAAAAATCACACCTTATTCGCCACAGCAGAACACACACTGGAGAGAAGCCCTACGAATGTAAAGAATGTGGCAAAGCTTTTAGTCAAAAACCAGACCTTTTAAGGCACAGCAGAACTCACACTGGAGAGAAGCCCTACAAATGTAAAGAATGTGGCAAAGCTTTCAGTAAAAAAACAAACCTTATTGGCCACAGGAGAACTCACACTGGAGAGAAGCCATACAAATGTGAAGAATGTGGCAAAGCTTTTAGTCAAAAACCAGACCTTTTTACGCACAGGAGAACTCACACTGGAGAAAAGCCCTACAAATGTAAAGAATGTGGCAAAGCTTTCAGTAAAATATCACACCTTATTCGCCACAGGAGAACTCACACTGGAGAGAAGCCCTACAAATGTAAAGAATGTGGCAAAGCTTTCAGTACAAAAACACACCTTATTAGCCACAGAAGAACTCACACTGGAGAGAAGCCCTACAAATGTAAAGAATGTGGAAAAGCTTTCAGTCAAAAAGTAGGCCTTACTTGCCACAGAAGAACTCACACTGGAGAGAAGCCCTACAAATGTAAAGAATGTGGAAAATCTTACCGTGAAAAATCGCACCTTATTGGCCACAGGAGAACTCACACAGGAGAAAAGCCCTACAAATGTAAAGAATGTGGCAAAGCTTTCAGTCAAAAGTCAAACCTTATTGCCCACAGGAGAACTCACACTGGAGAGAAGCCCTACAAATGTAAAGAATGTGGCAAAGCTTTTAGTCGAAAATCACACCTTATTCGCCACAGCAGAACTCACACTGGAGAGAAGCCCTACAAATGTAATGAATGTGGAAAAGCTTACAGTCAGAAATCACACCTTATTTGCCACAGGTGAACTCACACTGGAGTGAAGCCTAACAAATGCAAAGTATGTAACAAAGTTTTTACTCAAATATCAACCCTTATTTGCCACAACAGAATTCACACTGGAGAATAGCCCTAAAAATGTGAATAAGTGGCAAAACTTTTAATAAAAAATAAAACTTTATTCACCACAGCAGAAGACACCTGGTGAATGTGAAATGTAAATAAAGTGATAATACTTTTAAAGAAAAACTAAACCTCATTAACAACAGGATTTATACAGAAAAGAACCCCTACAAATGAAAACAATGTAGCAAAACTTTTAATAAGAAATCAATTCTTTTTCATCACTAAGCTATTTATTCTGGGAAGAAGACATAAATGTAGAGAATGTAGAGACATTTTAAATTATATATCATATATTATTAGACATCAGAGAAAACACACTGGAGAGAAGCTTTACAACTGAGACCATCGTACCATTCCTCTAAGAAAGATTCAACATTTAATCTTCACCACAATAACCATAGAAGAGACAAAGTTTTGAAATGTGAAAATTGACAATGTGACAATGCCTCCAAAATGTATTCACCAATACTCAGCACCTGTGGATACATACTGGTTAGAGAGAATACAAATGGAAAAAACAAAACAAAACAAAACAAAACATTTCATAACTGCATGTTTCTTAAACACTACTGATTTTTGGAGGATTCATTGTGCCCAGAAACCCTATAAAGTTAAATAATATTATGAAAACTTTCATTGAACATCTGAAAACTCATACCAGTAGTGAACATTGAACAGATTTTGTCCAAAATGTATGCCTTATATAAAAATGTATCATTTATAATAAACACTTTGACAAATGTGAGAGTATAGTAAAGTCATTATCTATACATTACACCTTGATGTATATGAGGATCAGTAAAATATATTATTCATTTAAATATAGAAAATAAGTAGTTGTCTTTAACATTTGCTTAAATTTTTTAAGCATTATCAAGTTATTTGGTAGAAATATCAGTCATAAATTTCATACATGCATAGTACAGAAACCTCATCTTTGAAAGCATATAATTTTTGTTTTCTAAATCAAAAATTACTATTTTCATTTTTGAATACTGGAGAAAAGAATTATATGAAATCTATTTTTTGATGTTTAACAATAAATTGTAACATTTTAAACTGTATTTCAGTTTATTTAAACTCTATTTCAGTTTATATTTAGGGATTTTTAAACACTGAGCCACATTCCTAAGCCCTCTCCCCACTTTTTTAAATTTTGAGACTGTCTTGCTAAGTTTCTTGAAACCACACTAAGTTGCTGAGGCTGAACTTAAACTTCTGAAACTACTCAGTTTCCCAATTTTCTTGGATTACAAGCATGAACCATCCTGCCCAATTTATAGTGCATTTTTTTTTTTTTTACCTATATGACTTGGGTGAATATGAGGCTTAAAATGCAGCTACATGAGTTTGAGTCCTTTCACTGGTAAAAAAATACTATAATTTGTACTCTAATAGAAGACTCAAAATGGTGCTAGACAAACCTATTTTTTCAATCTACCTCTTTATTCATGGTATTCTAATTATTTTGATCTTGTCAGTTCTGACTGTTTCTGATTAATGGGTATCATCAAGATGGAGCCATGTATTCAAATTCCCTCTATGATCAATAGCAATTCTTCCCATTAAAAATCAAAATATTTTCATAGAGTCTTTGCTATATTTTAAGGAGCCACTCTTGCTTTTGTTTAGTAAAACAGAATCAATTCCACATTGTTGAGTCCCAAATTAATAGCAATATATTAACCTAAGCACCATGAGGAATATAAGAAATACAAGATATCACCTTTGAAATATAAAAAAAAAATAAGAATAATAAATGCTAAGCCATTACCATCTAAACTATACCAGGGCTTTTAAAATATATTCTTAGATGTTCTACTCACTCTCATAGTAAGAGGCCTTAGACTCAAAGTCATTTTTTTTTTTTTGGTTTTAGTCTGTTTTATAATGCTATAGAAAAATACCAGAACCAGGCCAATGTATAAAAAGAGATATAAATGCATGAAAATATTTTCTGAGGGGCTGGGGTTTTGGCTCAGTGGTAGAGTGCTCACCTAGCACATGCAAGGATCTGAGTTCAATCCTCAGCACCACATAAAAATAAATAAATAAATAAAATAAAGGTATTCTGTCCAACTACAACAAATAAATAAATAAATAAATAAATAAATAAATAAATAAATAAATATTTTTTTTAGTACATACTTCTGAAGATTTAAGTGCATTGTACCAGAATCTTCTCAGCTCTTGTGGCAGCCCCTTCACCTGCGTTACACATGAGATGGCATTATGGTGAGGGCTCATTTGAGAGGTAGAGAGAACATAAGGAGACAGAAAGTCAGAGAAATTCAGTAAGAAGACTTGCTCTTTTTGTAACAATCTGCTTTAATAGGAACTATCTTGTATCCCATGAAAATTTCATTAACTCTTTCCAAGGGCATCTCCCCCAATGATCTAAACAGAATCTACTAGATCTCAATTCTTACACATTCTACTATTTTCCAACTCTCTCCCTTTGGAAACTAAGTTCCTAACACATGAGTATTTGAGGGACATACTCAATTAATAATGAAAGTAATATGAGAAAGAAAATGGTAAAAATGAGACATAGAATGTCATCTCTTAGTATTTATAAAGATTCTAGATACTACAATAAAATGCTTAGAATATAGAAATTATTTTAGGTGGAGATTTTATTTTAAAGACAATAGGGAATTCAATTAAACTACTTCTTGAAGAATGAATAAATTTGAATGTGACAAGACTAATGGGTTAGGTATATTAAAAGAAAGGGAAAGCCTGTGCAAAAACTCAATGGATGTATAGTAAACCATGCCTAGGTATATAAAGAAAATGGTGAGCTTTCTGAATATGCTATATCAAGCCAAATGTGGACTGGCTAAAACGGGGTGGCCCTCAAAACCAGAGCAAATATTCATAAGAAAGATGCAGTGGACATCAGTCTCAAGCGCTTCCTATTAAAATATCTGCTTCCAAAGACTACATTATTCTTAGTAATTCTTGGGAGTATTATCTTTCTTTCAATTTCAATTTTTAGCTTTCTATATAGTTGCTGCACCATCCCTTGACCAGATCAATATTTTCTTGAACATTTTCGTATATTAATCTATACACTATCTCACATATGTTTATTTCTAGATTGTCATGGATCCCTCCTAGTGAATTCTGAGATGTGTGAGAGGTTTAACAAGTATAGAAATTTGCTTATAAAAAATAAGCCATGTTGTACGTGGGAAGTAAAAGGAGAAAAGATGCAAAAGTCCTCATCTAAACTTGTATATGCTGATACTACACAAGGTTATTTCAATGATGTCTGGTTTGTGGCAGGGAAGCAATTTTTCTTATACACTATGACACAAAGTTCATCAAATATGGTTGTTATAGACTTTGAGAACACCCAAATTTATCTTAGTAATTTCTACATTGAAAAACTACTGTTACCTTTAAGCAAAACTATTCATTGCAATAAATCTGAAATAGTTCTTTAATATTGCAGAACAGAAAATTGGTGGCATTATTCACTGAATGCCAATATTTTCTAATAACACCTATAGGGGTACTTAACAAAATGCATAGATAATTAAAGAGTGAAATGACACCCAGAAACAACTAATTATAGTAAAAATTATTATTACCTTATTTCAAATACTAGTGCACACTTTTGCTTTTTTTCCCAAAAGTTAATTTTTTTAACCTTTTGGTATGATATTTCACTTCATTTATATAACTTGATAAATAGTATGTTTTTTTTTCATATGCACTCTCTGATGCATCCCAAATATATTTGCATATCCCAAGACCTTAGCAGATTTCTAAACACATTATTCATTAGAGAAACAGTAGTCACTTCTGAAATCTATATTGCCCTTTTCAAATGAGGTCTTGCATTTTTTTTTCAAATATCTGAAATAATTAGGATGAACTTTATTCTCATTAGCATATAGTAAATGCTTGATAAATATTTGTGAAAAGGATGAAGAAATAATAAGAGCATTCATATAATCTGTACAATATGGTATGTGGTATTTCATGTTTTTAGCTACAACTTATGGAATATTATAACAATCTTACTATGTGGGTAAGATATGGGTATGATGAACCAATAATAAATAAAAATTGCATGCTGCATTGTTAGTAATTCACCAAACAATTTTTTTCAAAAACAGACACGTATTTATCAACTATGATATTATGAATGAATGAAGTTAAGTAAATGAATAATTGGAACTACATACTTGCTTAGGGTGCCTATAATTCATTGTTAAAAACCCTTAGCTATATAAGATTTTAATACTGTATCTCACATTGTGACTTAATGGAATTTTGATAAAATGTGCATTAATAATGCTGAAGTCTTTCATTGAATCTTATATCAATTTATGAAATAAACATGCTATAAGTGATTTCCTCAATTCTAAGTGTCTTATGTTTTAAGAAACTGTATGGACCATTCAAATTAAAGTTAACATACTAATATCAAGAGCAGAAGCACCACAGGAAAAATGAAAACAAAGAATTGGGAGATTCCAACATTATATATGTAATTTTCTCAACATTTTTTTCAATGTACCTAACCCACTATTGATACCAAAATTAATGAGCAACCTCTTCTCATGCTGAGTGTGCATGATGCTATTATATAAAATGAAAACAATTGCATGTGTTTCAGAGATACATCTTACAACAGTATCTCACTGTGTTTGACCGCAGCAAATACCTTCTCAGTGTTCAAATGGGTAAAAATAAAAAAATTAAAAAAATTCAAGTAAAATCCATGTTAAACAATAACAACAATTTTTTCATAAGGAAACTGTCAATGTTTTTTTTTTTGAAACAACATGACAATAAACTGTGCCCTATCACATAAAGGAAAGCAACAATTCTTCATTTTATTCTTTGAATATGCCAAGTATTCTTTGGCAAAATGCCACATATATTGTTTTAATTTTACAGGTGTGAATTATATCTGATTTTCTTTAAATTGCTACTTATTTAATATAAATTTGTTGAGAAATTATTTCTGCATTTGCTGATTAGTGAAATATAGTGAGTAATGGAAGTCATTTGAAGCTCTATGAATTGCAATCTCAGAATGGTAGAAGGAAGCTGTATATAATCATGAGAAACATATTGAGTACTATTAATTTGTTCCAGCTATTTATTTCCCTTATTATCCACTTTTCACATAAACTAGTTCTTTTAAATTGAGCTGACTACTAAATATCATAGGAAAAGCCATCAGAGCAATCAGAATAAGAAATTTAAAAGGGAAACAATCAAATCATATACATCTGGTTGAAACAACTAACCAACTGTTGGATCTTAGCTTTTGACTTTACTAAATCCCCTCCTTTTTTTTTTTTTTTTTTTTTTTAATGATGACTAAGAGGAAGGTACTTCTAGTAAGAGCATGACCAGAACAATTTAAGGCAATTTTTTTTTTCTGAAACATATATAAAATTGACTTGCTAACTCAGAATAAAATCAATTGAGTATATCTTTTTATGGTAAAAAAAATGTATAACTACACAACGTGAAGATTGGCCTTTTGAAAAAAAAGAATGTGATGGTGAAAACCAATTTGGAAAGTTAGTATTGAATATTTTATATCAAAGAAAAAGCAGAAATATTTTAAATACTTTTGATTATTAGATTCGTGTAAAAAAAAATAAAAGGTAGTGTCCAGGCTTGATGTGGTGGTACATACCTGTAATCTCAAAAATCATAGAATCTGAGGCCGAAGGATCACAACTTCAAGGCCAGGCTTGGTAACTGAGACCAGGTCTCAAAATAAAATATTGAAGAATTGTGAATATATATGAGTAATAAAGCATCCCTGGGTTCAAACCCCAGGACTATACAAAAACCATAGTTTCCAAAATGTACACCCAAATCAGCAGCCTCCACTCTATCTGCAACTATGTAAAGTTCTAAATGGCAACTAAATTTAGCCATACCTACTATTAGTTGTCTGATATTGACCATAATTTTGAAATATATACATAGAAGACCCTTCACAAAGTATTAGGGGTTCCCATTATTTTTTCGAATGGCAATGAGAGAGGGAAGAAAACCAATTTGGTTTATGTGGCCACTTCTTTTTCTTAAGGCCAATGAATCAAATATAAAAAGGCTTTAGTGTTTAATTGATTATCATTTACATAATCATTGTTCTGTGATTTCCTGCTTAATATACATTGGACACTTTATTATTTCTGAGTATCAGCATCTGTACAGACCACTACACCCCAGTCTATTATTTAATACTTACAAGTCCCTGTGTTCATGCTTCATCAGTTAGTTATTCTCTTTTAAAAATAATTATGTGTTGCATTTTTTGTCTACAGAAAATTTATGAAGGTTAAAAACTAGTAAGCATTTTCACAAATTCGACTTTAAGATAGTTTTCATCGCAAAACACACACCAGAAGTAAGAATGATTTCTTTCTCTAATTTATTAGCCTTTCTGACATCCAATATCAGGACATGAATGCTGCTCATGGAGGGATGTTCTTACCATCAAGAACAATCAATACTACTTTCTTCTATCCCATCAAATGTTACAAAAAGTGCACATTGTACTGTGTTTCATATGAAGAACTTGACTTTCCATTATTTGTGTTTAGTGGGTTTTCACTTTCTTTTTCATCACTTTGTTTTTTTCTGTATTTCTAATATTCAATTTTTTTGTGTGTGTGTTGAGGAAAATAGATCACTAGAATCTTCTAACTTTTGCTACATTTAATCACTTGACTACTCACTAGCTAATATTTCTATTAAACCATCATTTGAAAGGTAGGACTGAGGTATGCTAACAAAACTGTTTTCAAGGTCTACTGCAGAATCAGCATAACTTTCTTCAGCTCTGTAGTTAGAGCCACTGTTTTGTCCACAAACTCTGTTCCCTTTGTTTGATTTTTCTTCTATATTGAGTAACTCTCTTTGAAATGAGGCACAGAAAACAGCTTTTTAGAATTTTATCATTTATTAAAATCTATTTTTATTCATCATTAAAGGACAGTCTGCTTCAGTTAAGAATACCAGGTTGAATACTAGTTTTCCTTTAAATCCTGAGGTTATTCTGTATTTATCATCTATAATCCATCATTAGTGACAAATACTTGGGGTCTATTCTTGCTTTCTTGAAGCTGACCATGGTTTTTCTTTTCAGGATATTCACTTTGTTTTAAGCATAGCTACTTGAGAAATTCTGGAGATATATTTAGCATATTTAAATTTTATTTTCTTGATTATAGCATTCAGTCAAAATGGAATATTTCCAAACCTGATTTTCTTTCCAGTATATACTTGTAGGAAACTGGGTAAAATATGGAAAATACTATGTCTGTTTTGTAGACACCAAAAACAGGCATAGCAGATGAGTGAAACCATAAGCAATAAGTGCAGACTGGTGAAGTGAATTATAACTGTATTTTTAAAATTGTTCTTAATAAGTGCAGTTTGATAAAGTGCTGTTAAAACTTATGGGTAAAGGGGAAGTAAGAATAATCAAAGTATACCAGTGTAAGAAAAATTTGAAGTCTGGCACCTGAGAGCAGACTGTGTGGGAAACTTCATGTTATGATACAAAAGAATCCCCCCACTTTCTCTTCACCCTCTCACCCACTTAACCTCACCCAAAACCACAAAGATGCTTAGAATAAAACGTTTCAATTCAATAGTCACACTCTACAAATACAAAAAGAAGTCAAAATTCAACTTTACACAGAATCTTGTGTGCAAAGTCATGGGGATCTGAAACATCATATAAAAAGTTAAGTTAAAGATGATTCTGTCTTTTTTTTTGTGTGTGTATGTGTGTGTGTGTGTTTTGTTTTGTTCTGAGGGTGTGGCTATTCCTTGGTCACCTGAACTCAGCAAAGACACTGTTATTTTGATGAAGTATCAGTGACTGACCCACATTAAATACAGACAAATGTTAAAAAAATTTTAAAATGCCTAATTATGAAAAAATATATTGCTGCTTTCTCCCTGCACAATTTTCTTTTTAATCTCTTTTTTTAAAGTTTTTGATTTTTTCTAATCTTGAAAAATAGTGAAAAATTCTGGTAGAATTTACAACCAACTGCATATGGGTCTGGGAAGCTGACAGGCTGGAGCAGGACTGGGAGGAGCAGACAGAAAGGGGTCTTTCCCTTAGTTACTGGAGGCCAACTATAAATAAAAAGAGACAAAAATCAATAAGTGCTTGTAAACCAGGAATTTATACAGCTTATCAAGTTAGTATCAGTTATAAAAAAATCATATACTCAAGAAAATCAAGAAATCATGAACAGGATTAGAAAAAAATAGGTGTAAATTATATTTTTAGAAATTTATTGGTGATACATAAAAAATAAAGATGAATTTTATATTTCCATTTTAAATGGAAGGCAGAGAGATATGTAAGCCATATAGTACTTCAAAAACCTTACTTAAGTTACAAAAGTATAATGAATTGATAGCTTCTACTTATTTTATTCTCTATCTTCCTTGGCATTTCACCTGAGGTCACACTTGTAGAGGGTGACCAATTACTAAGCAAAGAGCTAACCAAGAAGATGGTCACTGAAGTTACACTCTTTCTCAGAAAACCCCAATCAATTTCAGAGCAAAGGTGTGATACAACACCTATTCATTTCCTTCTTTGGGAAAAGGTCCCTTTTACGAATCAGATAGAAGAGGAAATTGGCCAACCTCTATCAAAATATTACTAGAAATAAATATGAGTTATCTTCATTTAGAAGTAAACTGAAATAAAATAACACCATTGTACAGTATCTTTCAGGGTTAGCCTTGAAAAATAAAAAAAGTAAATAAATAAAAATAAAAAATCTCTTTCCAAAGAGCAGAATACTTGGCAGCACACTTAATCCTTAATTACACGTGGAAAAAGAAGTTACCTCAGGTAAGAAGGTACATAAACTAATAGGAAGAAATCAAGACTTGGTGAAGGTTCTAGAAGGAACTTTTGATGACTCTAAAATTTGGGGGGTACAGTAATAAGGATGCATCTCTGAGAGAGACAATGCAGTGTAAATATCATGGGATTTCATGCTATCACATACCAAAGCACATACATCATGGACATTGTACAAGACAACCAAGTTGACAACTGTACTTGGATAGTTGTTTTTATCCAGCCTCAGATGCTTCACAGGATGAATGAGGACTGAGTACCATAATGGTTTCCATCACCACATTTTATCTATCAAATTCTTCTTCCAATTTTTTTTTTATATCCAGCCAGCTAGGAGGAGAGGTCTATCTCTAGGTTCTTGTTACAGCATAATTCTTTTCATCATTCTCTCATAATAAATTAACAAGTGGACCTCTTTTAACCCAGAAATAATTTTAATCAGAAAAACCCAAACATTTTTTTTTACATTTTGCTTTTACAGACAATAAATGCTAAGCAAACACCACTAATAAAGTGTCAATAGATCATGCCTAAAATTGAATCAGACCACATTTAACAAAAATAAAGATATTACTATTGGTCTATGACCATGGTGTCCACTGTATTATCATCTACCAAAGAAACAAAAAGCTACTGGCATGGTAGGATACTGGAACAGGTGATGGTGTTGCTAACACTTGTTAAATTTCACATCATTATATCAGGTTGTGCTACCAAGAGATAGACTACGTAGATCCAGGAACCAGTGTGTCAAAGTTGAAGAGTCTTCACTCACGATCACTTCGATTAATTGGCAATTATATTTTCTTACACCATTCCTCTGCACCCTCCAGTTTTAGAAATTCTAATTATTTAAGAGGACACTTTTCCAACAGGATGTCTAACAAGATTCCAAATAAAACTTAAACTGCACCTGAGAACTCTAAATTCTATGTACTAAGAAAACACAAAGGAAAGAAGAAATTACAGTTCTAGCTAGGTCACTTCACTCTCCTTACCAGAAGGACATTTATTCCATGTTGCAATGAAGACAAAAATCAGATGATTCAATCTGAAAAGAGATGATCCTATTTTCTACTTTTTAGTACTCACTTGCCCTACAGGAATGGTAAAAACAAAACAAAACAAACAAACAAACAAACAAACAAAAAAACAGTGTTGTAGTTGTTTCTTGAGAAAATTATGGTGAGCAGGCTCAAATGATTTGGGAAAGAGTATGAGTTTCACTCACTCAGCTAAGTTATAAAGATCAAAAGAAGTATTTTTAAGGGATTTAAAATGAACAGCATAAGAAACATAAGATGACCATTAATTTGACATTCTGTTTACACAGCTGTCAAAACTGTAATTAATTGCACTGTTTTCCCTTCTTATAAGTTTTCTTCAGGAATAGAGTCTCACCAGTACCATAAACTAAGTACAGAACTTAGACTGAAAAGTGAATTTTTGTGGTGTCACTATAGGGAACTGTGTTTTATGGCACCATTAGGACTGAAGGATTCATTTCCCAGACAATTGCTGAAAGTGGTCTTTTCAAAGTACTTTCATCAGTAGAAGACAGTTTTTCTGGCTATGACTATTCAAGGCTTCCTACACTCAAGACTGTTTGAGACTCATGTAAATCACACTCCATGTCTCATGTAGAAATAAATATGAGAGTGCAAGACAGCTCCAAAATTTCACTTTGAGTAAGCAGAAGGCTCCTTTGAGATTAGACTGCAACCACAGATTCTGTGATGCTTCCTTCCCTTTATTTCCATTGTGCTGATCTGAAGCACACTCACTTATGGACTTCCAAGATGCCTAGTCATGGTCTTAATCTACCTCCTGGGGAGCCCTAATTAGAACTCAAATGCATCCTTCATCTGTTTCCAGACTTTCTTTTTTCCAAAAGTTATTTGAAGTGTTTTGTCACTGGAGAGCACCTCCTCTTTACATGTGGATGTTTATCTCATTTTATGTTTCTCTTTGACTGTTACTTTAATTCATTGTGGGTAAAATAGACTTGTATATTTGAAGATCCTGATCTCTAGGTAAAATAGTTAGCTGAGTTTATGGGCTTATACTACACAATCAAAAATGTTCAATGCATTTTAATATGAATTTAGATCCATGATTAAAATTGGAGGAAATAAACTGCTTTATAAGGATGTAATTCTGCACTACAAAGTTATCATTGTTTTTACAAAGGATAAGAATTTTGGAAGATAACATGGCACCAAGAAAAAGAATCACTCTTTTTTATATTTAGTTGTGCTTGAAAGAGAATAATAATGTCACCATAAATTGATGATATAATATAAAACAAAAAGCTTTATGACCAAGTTCTGTTTATTTTTGACAAAATATATTTGAAGCAAAAATTCAAAATCCATGAACCTCCTCAAAATACTATAAAGATACAGTGAATAGCATTTCTTCACAAATCATGTAATTTTTGTGATATTATGTAAATTTTCTAGACATAGATGTAGAAGCTAAATACACCAATATTCTTTCTCAAGGCACATTTATTTTGAAGCATAGTTCCATAAATCTACAAATGCAATTAAATTTTATTTATTATACACAGATCAGTACATCAAAAATGACCAAATACCTGGAAATAATTCCTTTGGCATATTTCTATTTTTGAGACAATAAGGTCAGCTTTAATATAATATATCTTCTACTTTTTCAGTGACGCATAATTTTTAAATTTTAAGTAAACTTCTCCTTTAGGCACAAAATTCACCATATAACTATGGTACTAATACTATTAGTGATGGATGTTACAAGAAAAATTCTTAGTACTTTTAAGAGAGTAGTTTGAAATGAAACACTAGATCAACACATGATCCTTCAAACAAAATATAATAATGCAAGCACAGCAATAAATTTGAAATAAAGAAAGTATAGACATTTATTAGCTACAGGACTTTGAAACCTCATGCTTTGGACCTAAAAGACAATTATTTTGCTTTGTAATTACAGCACTTTTCATAGCTGTGTGAGGAGTTTTAGGTCCATGTTTTTGTTTTGTGATCTCACATGCTTCATTTATTCAGATGTATTAATGTAATATATGCTTATATGAGTAATTTGAAATTATATAACTCTCTGCCGCTGAGTTAATCATGTTTTATATCCTATTTGAAGCCACCCTAATCCCCACACTAATTATTATTACTCGATGAGGAAATCAAACTGAGCGATTAAATGCAGGATTGTATTTTCTATCTTATACTCTGGTAGGTTCACTACCCCTACTAGTGGCCTTAATCTATATCCAAAATCCACTGGATCTTTAAATTTCATTATCTCAATATATCAGTCATCCGTACTTCCTCTTTCCTGAACAAATGATATTCTATAACTAAAGTGTATTATAGCTTTTATAGTTAAAATGCCTTTATATGGCCTCCACATTTGATTACCAAAAGCTCACATTGAAGCTCCCATTGCCGGCTCTATAGTTCTAGCTGCTATCCTATTAAAACTTGGTGGATATGGGATAATTCGAATTTCAACTCTACTACACCCCGTCACAGGTAATATAGCATATCCCTTTATTATACTATCATTATGAGGCATAATCATAAAAAGCTCAATCTGCTTACAACAAACAGACCTAAAATCCCTCATCGCTTACTCATCAGTAAGCCATATAGCACTAGTAATCAAACCCCCTGAAGCTTTATAGGAGCCACAGCACTAATAATTGCCCATGTACTAACATCTTCTATACTATTCTGTCTAGCAAATACTAACTACGAACGAATTCATAGTCGAACTATAACACTAGTCCGAGGCTTACAATCTATTCTTCCCCTCATAGCAACATGATGAGTTCTAGCTACACTGACTAATCTAGCTCTTCCCCCTTCTATTAATTTAATTGGGAAACTGTTCATTATCATAGCGTCATTCACCTGATCAAACATCACAATTATCTTAACTGGCTTAAATATGTTAATTACAGTCCTTTATTCACTATATATACTAATCATAACACAACGAGGACAGTTTACGTACCATACATTAAATATTAATCCTTCTTTTACATGAGAAAATACACTCATATTTCTCCACCTTTTCCCACTTGCTATCCTATCAACAAACCCTACCATTATTCTGGGCCACCTATACTGTAAATATAGTTTAAACAAAACTTTAGATTGTGAATCTAACAATAGAGAATCATAATCTCTTATTTACCAAGAAAGCATGCAAGAACTGCTAATTCATGCTCTCCGTGATTACACCCACGGCTTTCTTAACTTTTATAGGATAGAAGTAATCTGTTGGTCTTAGGAACCAAAAAATTGGTGCAACTCCAAATAAAAGTAATTAATATATTCTCTTCACTTATTCTCACATCACTTGTTACTCTATCATTTCCTATTTTCCTTACCATAACTGACCACTACAAACACAATAATTACCCAAACTACGTAAAAGTTTCTATCATTTGTGCATTCTCACTCTATATAATTCCAACACTAATGTTTATTAACTCAAATTATGAGCTCGTCATTTCAAACTGACACTGAATGACCATTCAAACATTTACTCTCTCCATAAGCTTTAAACTAGATTACTTTTCTATACTATTTATACCTGTAGCACTATTTGTCACATGATCAATTTAGAATTCTCAATGTGGTATATGCATTCTGACCCCTTTATTAACCGCTTCTTCAAATATCTTCTGTTATTCCTTATCACTCTAATAATTCTAGTCACATCCAACAATCTATTTCAACTATTTATTGGTTGAGAAGGGGTAGGTATTATGCCATTTTTACTAATTGGTTGATGATACGGCCGTACAGATGCTAATACAGCAGCTCTTCAAGCCATCCTGTACAATCAAATTGGAGATATCGGATTTGTTTTAGCTATAGCATGATTTTTACTCAATTCAAACTCATGAGAACTACAGCAACTCTTCATAATAGATGTATCTCTACTTCCCCTACTAGGACTACTCTTAGCCGCTACAGGAAAATCTGCCCAATTCGTCCTACACCCTTGACTACCCTCTGCTATAGAAGGTCCAACCCCTGTATCAGCTTTACTCTACTCCAGCACTACGGTAGTAGCAGGAGTATTTCTCCTTATCCACTTTTACCCACTAATAGAACATAGCAAGAGTATTCAAACACTCACTCTCTGCTTAGGAGCTATCACTACCCTGTTCACCGCTATCTGTGCCCTAACCCAAAATGAAATTAAAAAAATTATCGCATTCTCTACTTCAAGCCAATTAGGATTGATCATAGTCACCATTGGAATTAATCAACCCCACTTAGCATTTCTCCACATTTGTACACGTGCATTCTTCAAAGCTATATTATTTATATGCTCAGGATCAATTATCTATAACCTAAATGAGGAACAAGATATTCGAAAAATAGGAGGACTATCTAAAGCTCTTCCATTTACCTCATCTTCACTTATTATTGGTAGTCTGGCACTAACAGGAACTCCCTTTTTAACTGGATTCTACTCTAAAGACCTAATTATCGAGTCTGCAAACACGTCATATGCCAACGCCTGAGCCCTTACTATTACACTATTTGCCACTTCCCTAACCGCTGTCTACAGTACACGAATTATATTCTATGCTCTAATAGGACAACCTCGGTTCTCTACACTAACTTCCATTAATGAAAATTACCCTCAACTACTTAATTCAATTAAACGCCTTCTTATTGGCAGTATCTTTGCAGGATTTATCCTTTCATTAAACATCCCACCTATTAAATGTTCCAGTACTAACCATACCTATTTATCTAAAATTTACAGCACTATTAGTAACCATTTTAGGATATACTATATTTTCTATCATTCCTAACTTCAACGCTTCTAGCAACCGTAACTGTACTCTATTTCTACGTGTAATTTCAATCACAATAAAAATACTAATGAACAACGATCAACCAGCTACAACCATTAATCAGCTTCCATAACTGTATATAGCTGCCACCCCATTGAATCCTCATGAATTAATCTCAATTCATCTCCCTCAAACACCATTCAATTCTCTGAATCCTTAAACTCAATCACAATTTCTACCTCATCATACAACACTATAAACATGACAATTATGAACTCCACTAAAAATCCTAAATATAAAACCCCTCAAATGACTACATTTGATCCCCATGTCTCCGGGTACTTCTGCATTGCTATAGCTGTAGTATAACCAAACACCACCAATATTCCTCCTAAATAAATTAAAAATATTATTAAACCTAAAAAATAACCCCCAAAGTATAGTACAATTCCACACCCAATTCCCCCACTAACAATTAATCCTAATCCTCCATAAATAGGAGAAGGCTTTGAGGAAAACTCCACAAAACCTAAAACAAAAAGTATACTTAATAAGTATGTAACGTATGTCATTATTTTTACATGGAATTTAACCATGACTAATGACATGAAAAATCATCGTTGTTATTCAACATTAATGACAAACATTAATGACAAACATCCGCAAAACCCACCCTTTAATCAAAATTGTCAACCACTCCTTTATTGATTTACCTGCACCTTCTAATATTTCCGCATGATGAAACTTTGGATCTCTACTAGGCCTCTGCCTAGCTATTCAAATCCTTACAGGATTATTTCTAGCAATACACTACACATCCGACACTATAACAGCCTTCTCATCAGTTATTCACATTTGTCGAGATGTTAATTACGGTTGGCTTATCTGTTATATACATGCTAACAGTGCATCAATATTTTTTATCTGCCTTTTTCTTCATGTAGGACGAGGATTATACTATGGGTCATACACCTACTTTGAAACATGAAACATCAGAGTAATTCTTTTATTTGCAGTAATAGCCACAGCATTCATAGGCTATGTTCTCCCCTGAGGCCAAATATCATTCTGAGGAGCGACTGTAATTACTAATCTTTTATCTGCCATTCCATACATCATTACAACCCTAGTAGAACGAATTTGAGGGGGCTTCTCAGTTGATAAAGCTACTTTAACATGATTTTTTGCATTCCATTTTGTCCTCCCATTTATCACTGCAGCTTTAGTTATAGTTCATCTTCTTTTCCTTCATGAAACTTGATCAAACAATCCCTCAGGCCTTATTTCTGACTCAGATAAAATCCCCTTTCACCCGTACTACACCATCAAAGATATTCTCAGAGTCCTCCTTCTCATTCTAGTCTTAAAAATTCTAGTTTTATTTTCACCAGACTTTCTAGGGGACCCCGACAATTATACACCCGCAAATCCTCTAAACACTCCACCTCATATCAAACCAGAGTGATACTTCCTATTTGCCTATGCCATCCTCCAATCTATTCCTAACAAACTAGGAGGTGTCTTAGCCCTAGTCTTCTCTATTCTTATTCTTGTACTCTTTCCATTTCTCCATATATCAAAGCAATGTAGCATAATATTCCGACCACTAAGTCAGTGCATATTCTGAATCCTAGTAGCAGACCTGTTTACACTAACCTGAATTGGAGGACAACCTGTTGAATACCCATTTATCATTATTGGCCAACTAGCATCAATCTTATACTTCGCTATTATTCTCCTAATTCTACCAATTGTCAGCTTAATAAAAAATAAACTTCTTAAATGAAGATCCCTAATAGTATAAATATTACTTTGGTCTTGTAAACCAAAAATGCAGTTATAAACTTCTTAGAGCATAATACCTCAGGGAAGAAAATAAACTTTCCACCTTCAACTCCCAAAGCTGATATTTCTTACTTAAACTATTCCCTGCACTCGACCAGTTACTCAATTTTTGACTCCTATGTCACTATTAATTTTCATTCAATAATTTATTTCCCTTCATGTATTTCATGCATTAATGCTTTTCCCCATTATACCACTACTAATCCATGTACATAGGACATTATATGTTTAATCAACTTTAATAGGATTCCCACCATGCATATAAGCACATTCATAATACTAACATAGTACATAATACAGTAACTTGTAACTTGACATTACACCCTGTCATCACGACAGTGCTCACTACAAATATTCACCCTTTATAGTGCATAGCACATTAAGATCACTGGCGATACATACCACATTTAAGTCATAAATCTTTCTCGTTCCAAATGAGTATCCTCTACCAACACTGGTCTCATAATCTACCATCCTCCATGAAACCATCTACTCGCCCAATCCATGTCCCTCTTCTTGCTCTGATCCCATTTTAACTTGGGGGTAGCTAATAGTGAACTTTATCTGGCATCTGGTTCCTACCTCAGGGCCGTAACTTGCATAATCGCCCACTCGTTCCTCTTAAATAAGACATCACGATGGATTAGTTCCATTCTAGCCCTTGACCCAACATAACTGCACTGTCATGCCTTTAGTGGTTTTATTTTTTGGGGGGATGCAGGGACTCACCATTGGCCATCAGAGGCCTCGTTCCATTCAACTCAATTGTAGCTGGACTTATTAGTAAATATTCTCACTTTACATAACTACTATCTGCCATAGTGAGGCTTAATGCTCGATAGACAAAAAAAAAAAAAAAAAAAAAAAAAAAGTTAAAACAGAAATTCCATAGTAGGTCCAAATATAAAAATGAATGTTTAACCAATTACCCTTTTTTGAACCTATTAACCTTTTTATTTGCTTAAAAAATTATTGACTTTCTTCCCAGTAGATTGAAATCTATAAATAAGTTTTACTAAGTCCCCATAAGTAATTCTACTACTCTATTCCTATCCTAATAATACTTACATATTACTCTGTTTACCAAGCCCTATATAAGCAATGCCCTTCAAGGTACATATGTTAATGTAGCTTAACTAGTAAAGCAAAGCACTGAAAATGCTTAGATGGGTATTTCATACCCCATAAACACATAGGTTTGGTCCTGGCCTTTTCATTAGCTTTTAGCTAACTTATACATGCATGCATCCCCGCCCCAGTGAGAATGCCCTCTATATCTATTAATAGATCAAAAGGTGCAGGCATCAAGTTCACCATCCTAGTAGCTCATAACGCCTTGCTCCACCACACCACCATGGGATACAGCAGTAATTAAAATTAAGCCTATAAACAAAAGTTTGACTAAGTTAAGCTAAATTAAGGGTTGGTAAATTTCGTGCCAGCCACCGCGGTTATATGATTAACCCCAGTTAATGAAACACGGCGTAAAGCATGATTAAGAGACTAGCTAGATAAGATTAAAATAATACTAAACCATAAAAAGGCCTTGGTAACAATGAAAGTCAAACACGAAAGTAATCTTAAATTATCTGAATTCACGATAGCTAAGACCCAAACTGGGATTAGATACCCCACTATGCTTAGCCCTAAACATAAACATTCAATAAACAAGGATGTTCGCCAGAGTACTACTAGCAATGGCCTAAAACTCAAAGGACTTGGCGGTGCTTTACATCCCTCTAGAGGAGCCTGTTCTATAATTGATAAACCCCGATACACCTCACTACCTTTAGCAATTATCAGCATATATACCGCCATCTGCAGCAAACCCTAAAAATGTCCTACAGTAAGCAAGAAAATTCTACATTAATACCTTAGGTCAAGGTGTAGCCTATAAGGTGGGAAGTAATGGGCTACATTTTCTACTTTCTAGAACAAATCTCCACGATAGCTTTTATGAAACTTAAAGCATAAGGCGGATTTAGTAGTAAGTTAAGAATAGAGAGCTTAACTGAATCGGGCAATAAAGCATGCACACACTGCCCGTCACCCTCTTCAAATATACTTTCACTCAACCCCATACATAATCAATTAAATCAAATTATATAAGAAGAGACAAGTCGTAAAATGGTAAACATACTGGAAAGTGTGTTTGGGATAACCAAAATGTAGCTTATTAACTCTAAAGCACCGGGCTTATACCCGGGAGATTTCATCCACTATAAACATTTTGAACTAATTTTAGCCCAACCCCTCCCCCACTAAAATACAGTTTACTTAATAAATAAAACATTTACCTAAAATAAAGTACAGGAGATAGAAATTTATATTAGGAGCTATAGAGACAGTACCTTAAGGGAAAGATGAAAGAACAAATTTATAGTATCAAAAAGCAAAGATTAACTCTTTTACCTTTTGCATAATGATTTAACCAGAAAATGCTTGACAAAAAGAATTTAAGCCAAACACCCCAAAACCAGACCAGCTACTTATGAGCAGCCAATAAGAGCCCATCCATCTATGTTGCAAAATAGTGGAACAACTTATAAGTAGAAGTGAAAAGCCTACCGAGCCTGGTAATAGCTGGTTGTCCAGATTAGAATTTTAGTTCTACTTTAAATTTACCTAAAGCACAAGCAAGCCAAATGTAAATTTAAATGTTAATCTAAAGAGGGACAGCTCTTTCAAGTTAAGGAATAAACCTTAATTAGAGAGTAAACCTATTAACCTCCATAGTTGGCCTAAAAGCAGCCATTAATTAAAAAAGCGTCAAAGCTTAACCTAATTATCAAAACTTAATACCTAACTTTCAATAATCTCCAACACTGGACTAATCTATTTTCCTAATAGAAGAAATTATGTTAAAATGAGTAACAAGAAAACATTCTCCCTGCATAAACTTATGTCAGATCGAATAATTCACTGATAGTTAACAACATCATAATATTAAATAAATCATAAAACCATTATTAACAACACTGTTAACCCAACACTGGTATGCACTAAGGGAAAGATTAAAAAAAGTAAAAGGAACTCTGCAAATGCTAACCCTGCCTGTTTACCAAAAACATCACCCTTCCCATGAAGAGGCGGGAATTTCCTAATAAGACGAGAAGACCCTATGGAGCTTATATTTAATAGTCTCACAGCCTTGACATTATCTAAGGAATCAAAACTATTGTTCATAGACTAGAAATTTTGGTTGTGGTGACCTTGGAGTACAAATAAACCTCTGAATGATAATAATCTAAACACAACACCTCCAAATTATAACTCATTAATTGACCCAAATTATTGATCAATGGAACAAGTTACCCTAGGGATAACAGCGCAATCCTACTCTATAGTCCATATGGACAGTTAGGGTTTACGACCTGGATGTTGGATCAGGACATCCAAATGGTGTAACCGCTATTAATTGTTTGTTCAACGATTAAAGTCCTACGTGATCTGAGTTCAGACAGAGAAATCCAGGTCGGTTTCTATCTATTACTATATTTCTCCCAGTACAAAAGGACAAGAGAAATAAGGCCAATTAAACATTAACGCTAAATAAATAGATGAAATAATCTAAATCTGGTAAACTATTCTAAACAACTCGCCCTAGAACAGGGCTTGTTAAGATGGCAGAGCCTGGTAATTGCATAAGACTTAAAACTTTATTTCAGAGGTTCAACTCCTCTTCTTAACATTAATGTTTATAATTAATCTCCTCCTTCTAATTGTTCCAATCCTAGTAGCTATAGCTTTTCTAACCCTCATCGAACGAAAAATACTAGGATATATACAACTCCGTAAAGGCCCTAATGTCGTTGGACCTTACGGCTTACTTCAACCATTCGATGATGCAATAAAACTATTTATTAAAGAACCCATAAAACCCTCAACGTCATCAATTATATTATTTTTTATTGCCCCTACTCTTGCCCTAACACTAGCATTTACCATGTGAATCCCCTACCCATACCCCAAACTCTCATTAATATAAACATAGGAGTCCTATTTATCCTCGCCACCTCAAGCTTAGCTGTATATGCAATTCTATGATGAGGCTGAGCCTCCAACTCTAAATATGCTTTAATTGGAGCATTACAAGCCGTAGCACAAACTATTTCATATGAAGTAACGCTAGCAATTATTCTTCTCTCAGTACTTCTAATAAATGGGTCCTTTACTCTATATACCCTTATTACCACCCAACAATTTACATGACTTCTACTTCCAACATGACCTCTAGCAATAATACTATAGTTTATTTCAACATTAGCAGAAACTAATCGAGCTCCATTTGACCTAACAGAAGGAGAGTCAGAACTTGTATCAGGATTTAATGTTGAATATGCAGCCGGTCCCTTCGCCTTATTTTTTATAGCTGAATACACTAACATCATTATAATAAACGCATTAACAGTAACCCTTTTCATGGGAGCCCTACTCAACCTCGCTTTCCCTGAAACTTTTACACTCAACTTTACCCTAAAAACACTCATTTTAACTTCCGCTTTTTTATGAATCCGAGGATCCTACCCTCGATTCCATTATGACCAACTTATACACCTTTTATTATTAAGTATATTCCTCCTCTAAACTTGGAAATTATATTCCTGTGTATTTTTAATCCAGGAATGGGAAATTACTAGCATGTTCATTTAATTTTCAAAAATTTTCAGTGTGCTTCCAAACCTTTTTATCATTATCCTCTCATTTGTCATTTCCTAACTGAGAGAGTACAGGGTCAGAAAATTTTTAATTTTTTTAGTTAAATTGGATCCAAAGACTTTATGAGAAATAAAAGTAGTTTATGGCATTGTGATATTGCCCTCTATGAAATGACGTTTTGAACATAGAATCTCATTTCCTTCTAAAAGTTTAAAAACTTATAATTAGTCAAATTATAGAATTCACATCAATAGTAGTTCTATTATATTAATTAATATTACAGAAACAAGTTTATAAATAAAAAGTGCTAAATTACAAATGGGGATATGGTTCAGTGGTGGAGCACTTGCCTAGCATGTGTGAGGTCCTGGGTTCGATCCTCAGCAACACATGAAAATAAAATAAAATAAAGGTTTATAAAATATCAAGTTAAAACTCATGTCTTCTTTTATAATATGTATAAAAATAAGTAATGTTTAAAATCTCTAGATGACATTCCATATGTAAGTTGTATCAGTAGAACTCATTAAACTTAGAACAAATGGGAAACTAAAATTAGTCATCATTCCCTATTTAAAAAATGACTTATTTTAGGAGGGTATGAATTAAAGAAGCAAACACTGTTAGAAGAAAATATCCTCAATGTACCATATGGAACACAGTTTTCTGGGCTCAGTAGAACTGTTGGAGCTGAAGTCTCTCTTCTACAGCTACAAGAAACCTCACCAGTATGCTAAAATTCCCTCTTTCCACAGCCTTTCCATGACCCAACTGCACACTATTTCTGAATCTAAGAATGCAGAGGCACTTATTCAGATGGATGAGGCCAGGGAGGATGTGGTGCAGGTAATAGCCTAAAGAGTTGCATGTTTTAATAAAGGTAATCTTTAAGTTCTTTCTCTGCAGGCCTATAATTTTAATGTCTATAGAAAGATGTCAAAAATCCCCCTGGAAAACACAGTACTGTGGCTTTCCCAGTGTAACATGTCAGCTGTCTCTTAATTTTACTTTCTTCTTTGGTGGATAACACCAATCCTGGGAGAGCTGGTCTCCAAACTTTTTTCTGGACATATTTGGAAAGGCATCTCAATTGGAATCATGTACCAATCACAGTTGCTATTGTTCTGATTGTATGATAAAATTAGTTCAGTCCCATTAAACAATTTACAATGCCTCAACTTTGAGGTGAGGGATTTCTGGCACCTCCAATGGTTCCACTATGGCTCTGAGGGTCCTCTCTCTATCATGTGTGATAGGCTCCTCTTCTCTATCTTGTTCCCACATGAAGCACCTGGTTTCTGGGTAGTGTTGTTTCTGTATGCCACCATTTTCAAACTGACATTTTTGTGATTAAGGCTCTGTGTAAAATATTAAAATTAATCTGAAATTTTAAAAGAAGAAGAAGAAGAAGAAGAAGAAGAGCTGAAGGCCACAGGCTGAGGAGATCACAGGAAGATTAAACATGGAGCTGAGTCAGAGCGCATGCTGGAAGGCCACCCTAAGGAACCTATGATGAGCCCTCATACTCACTAATGGAGGTAGAGGGGAGGCCTGTCCTTTCTCTTAGAGAAACCATGTAATATTAGCTTGGGCTTGTCTGTACTATATATAAAGTTATATAAAGTGTAAAAAAATAAAATGGAGACTTGTGATGGAGAATCAAAAGAAAGTGCAATCATTTTAAGCAGGTCATTGATATTCCAGGTGTTGAAATCAGAAAATACTGCTTCATCACAACCATTGTCAATATGTGAAGGGTTAATAAAAGTATCATAAAAAATAAAAAGGGTATTTCAGAGAGATTTGGAAACTTGAACTAAATGGTAATAAAATAAAATAAAACTGTAACCTGTACAGGTAATATTCCACACGGTTCATTTTGGGGTAGTTTGAAAGATGCATAAAAAATATAAGAAATGTCAAAGCATGAGACCTCAAAAGCTATGTGCAAGAGAAATATAAAATAGGAGAAGGGCATAAATAGTTGGACAAGCATATATGTGATAAGGCAAGGCTCATTTGGGGAGGAGGAAGCCCCAGGCTTCATGTACCATGGAAAAGTTTATCCTCTAGACTAACCCCCATCCTGGCCCAGCCACTCCTCTGCCTTTGCTGAAGTGGGTTGTGCCCTATTTCCTTGCATGGCATTGCCCATTGATCACCAAGATACCACCTGAAATTCTCTCCTCTATGTACACTTATTCTCTGGGAGTATTGTGCGGTGAGTTGTGGCAGAGGGGGTGTGTCCCCCCAGCTTTTGTGCAGTTTTCTTTTGTTTGGAGCCACAGAGAGCTCTTTGGAGAGCTACAGAAGTACAGACACACACCTGGTTTTCCTGTGGACTTGATGCACAACATTGAGCAGATGAGTCCTATCTCTTTGTCTAATCTTCCCTGATTTTTTAATAGAAAAGTGATTCCATTCCTAATTGTGAGCATTAGAGTCAATTACCCTGATATCCAGACTTTAGCTCCAATCAGTGAAACAAAAATCTCTGGGGAGTACTCTCAAGCATTGGATTTATTAAGCTTGCAGGGAGGTTCCTAGATGTTATGACTAGTATAAAATAAATGTCAATGGACCAAGGTCTTGAGTACATATCATACATTTCTGTTCTGGCTTTTATATATTTATAGAGGCTTGAATAGTTTTTTTTTTTTTCCTTTGGTACTTGGGATTGAACTCAGGGGCACATAACCACTGAGTCATATCCCCAGTCCTACTTTGTATTTTTATTTATAGACAGTGTCTCACTGAGTTGCTTAGCACCTCAGTTTTGCTGAGGTTGGCTTTTAACTCATAATCCTTCTGACTCAGCCTCCTAATCTGGTGGGATTGCAGACATATGCTACCTCACTCAGCTTGAATAGATCTTTAACTTCTCCCAACTTCTATTTATTTATATTTAAGATAGGGCTGATGCCACTTCCTGAGACTGTGGTGAGAATTAAATGAAGTCATAGGTAGTTGGCACTTGGTGCCTAGTGAGTGCTCCATAAGCCAGGGGGAGGACAGGACTTTGTATTTTTGCTTTGTGGGCACTCAGCTTTTTGTCTGTTGGCAAAGCCTTGAACAACTTAGCAAAACCCTGTTTCAAAAAAAAAATACATAAACTGACTGGTGAAGGGAATGTTGCTCAATGGTGAAGCATGCTGAATTTCAGTCACTGGTACCAAAAATATCATTTATATTAGGACATTATAATTATTTTATTAATATATTAATTTGTGACATACACATGTATGGGAATAACATCATTGATCAGTCTCATTTCTCAGTGCCTGAATCACCTCTCTTATCCTCTCTTCCATCAGTCTAAACTCAACTATTCTTTCTCCAATTTTTTTGAGATCCACTTCTTTTTTTCACTCCATTTTTCCTTTTACCTTTCATATATGAGAGAAAACACTTGAAAATTGACTTTCTGAGTCTAATTTATTTCATTTAATTTAGTGTTCTCTAAGTTCATTCATTTCCCACAAGTGATATAATTCCATTCTTGTTTATGCCTGAGTAGAATAAGTAAACTTTTGAAAAGATGTGTAGATGCTATTTTCTGGGTATGTCACCTGCCAGCACACAAAACCTTCAGTGTCCAAGCTCAGCCTGCCATTGTGTGAGTCAAGGAATGAAGATGCAGACCTCAAATGAACTATTTGAGGTCTTCCTGTGGCTCTGACTGCTTGTACATGATCTAACGAACCTGGTAACTTACAGAGTGTCCTTTATTGTCTGCATTGATGACTAACCTGTCTCAGGGGTCTGTTTTCAGTACAGTTTTTTTCTCAAGAGGAGGGAGTCAATGTGAAGGTAAAATCTCCTGATTTTCCAGGTGTCAGATATAGGATTTGATTCCTTCCCACAATTCTTTCCCTTTTGTTCATTCATGAAACTGCCTTTATCAGCTTTACATTAGTCCTCTCCTCATGTGGCACCTTTGTATTCATCCTGGCCCTGAGCTCTGTTTGGGGGCAGGGAATCTAGAGTCAGAGCAGACCTGGGCCCACTGACCAGGTAAACTTAATTATTATTATTATTTTTTTACTTTTTAGGGATTCATGTTCCCATGTTGTGAAGTGAGATTGACAGCTAGTAATGGTAACATTTAATAACATCAGAAGCCATTGATGACCATGTAGTGGACTATTGTGTTTGATACTTTTATCCCTGCCCTCTTCACTGGCAATAAGAACTCCATGAGCAGAAGCCATGTTTACACCCATGTTGCAGGTCAGGGATGCTCAGCTGTGTCGAGTTAACTTTATTAAGGTCACACAGCTAGCAAATGGCAGCTTCATTGTAGCTGTTGGAACAGAGGGGAAAAAATTCACAAATGAGCATGGTAAACTGTTGGCACATAATGATCAGGTCATAGAGCAGGAAAATGATGTACAGGTGCAATGGAAGGCCTGGCTCTAACTAGGATACAGGTAGGTCCCCTGAGGAGGTGAGAGCAGAGTCCAGAATGAAGGGTAGAAGGAGGCTTCACTCCTATCTTAAAGAGGTAGCTCAGAGAGTAATATCACAGGAGGCCTGCGCCTGCCTTGCAGGGATGGGGCCAAGTGGGTGGTTCCCAAATTTGACATGTAGAAATGCAGAATATGAGGATTGGGCTTGGCAGAAAGCCCCAAGCTCCTTTCTGTTGTATGTGCATGTACATAGGCACATACATAGAGATATGCCCAGAGAGTTGATAACCTGTGTAAAATTCAGAGAAGTGTTCATAATGGAGGAACAATTGAAAAGAATATTATCACTTGAAATATATTTTAGTCTGATTGGACTGCTCTAAGGGAGTACTAGAAACTATATACTTTACATGCAAAAACAAATTTTATTTGTGGACTTCTGAAAGCTCAGATTTCCAAGATCAACTTTCCAACAGATTTATTGACTATTGAGAACCTGCTTTTTCATAGACAGCTCTAATATGAAGGTTTGTGTCCCTTTGAGTACCTTGGTTGAACTCCTCTCCATTAAGGTGATGGTAGTAGAAAGTGAGTCTTTGGGGAGATGTTGAGGTCCTGAGGCTGAAGACTTCATCAGTGGAATTAATGCTCTAATGAACAGGTGCTACAGGCTAGCTGGCTTCTTCCACCACTTTATGACACAGCCAGAAGCTTCTACCCATTTGAAATGTCCTCACCAAACATTGAATTGCCTTGTGCCTTGATCTTACATACTGTGAAAAATGAGTGTCTGTCGCTTATAAACCACCCAGTCTACCATAAATTATTATAGCATCTTGATGAGAGTAAGGAAGTGCACCATCTGTGTCCTCACAGAATAATTTGTGAAGTTTCTTTGCAGCTCTCTTTTAATAAAGGACAATAATCTCATTCCATGGCTCTACCCACATGACTTAATAACCTGCAGGACACCACCTTTGTCTGCCTAGGCTCATGATAAACTACCACAACATTCAAATACATACTCACACAGGGTTGAGGACTGGTCATTTTTCCCCAATTGTGTATAGCCAAGCTTCTGAAATCTGGACCTGGAAGTAATTGTCAAGTCTTCTCTGTGTTCTTGGCATTAAACATTCAAAGAATTCTTCAGTGTGTATTAATAGTAGTATCTGTGTATTCACCAGGCTGCTCACTCTAGATAAGAAGTGGCCCCTACCCTTATAAACTCCAGTCTAATGGAGAAAGCATAAAACCCATGTTGTCCCTTGCTGTGCTGACCCTAAACATTGCATATGAATCCTGGGATCCTTTATTGCCAATTACTGATCAGTAAATGTTACATCACAACAAGCATTGCTACTTTAGGTAAAAATTTTGATCACACTGGAGAAAAAGATCCTGGAAATCATGCAAGCTTAAGAAATTAATTAGTCACAGAATAGTATGGTTCATGTTTGAGTTGTCAGACTCTTACCTGTCTGTTGGGCTTGATTTTTGTCCTTTGATTTAATTCTATGTTTTGAAGGTGGTGGTTGTTGTTTATGTGGCTCAAATATAAACCCAGTTAAAATACACTGATGACTCACCTATATTTCATCTCCACTAATCTTTTCCCATTGCCCTTCATAAACATCTGTTTTAATTGTTTCTAGTATATATTCTTACTGTTTCTTGTTCTGGTAGGAGGCAACAACAATGATAAGTTATTATGTAAATTTCTTTCTTACCCCAAAGGGAGTGATCCTGTATATGCTGTCTGCCCCTTATTTTTTACTCAATGAAACAACCTGGAAAACACCACACATATGCAAAAATCTTAACTTTCCATGGTGTAGGTAGACCAAAGTTGGAACTAAACAAATGATGGACATTCGGGCTATTTCTGAACTTTATTTATTAACAATATTTCTGTATTGAATAGCTCTGGGAAACTATTTTATATTCTTGTAAATGTACATTCAGTGTTCAGTCCTGCAAGAAATACTGCTTTATCAATGGCTACTTTTTATAATTTCAAATAATAAAGCCCAATTCGCTGGAAGGTTGGAATATTTTTTCTTTCTCCCGGCAGGTATACAAGTTCATGCTTTCTGTAGATGCCCCAGTAGACAGAGGCCACATTTTGGATATTCTGTGCACTATTACAGTGTACTGGTAATGTCTTCTTTTTCTGAGGGAACCGTTTCCTATTTCTGTTATTTTTTTTTCTTTTTACATATGATTGATACCATATCATGGTTACAGAAGAAAACACCATTGTCCTACCCTTAATAATCCCATGGCTTGGTGAGAGTCCAATGCTGAAACCAATAATTTCTTCCCAGTACAATGATCACCAAGGACACAATGCATTTTGGTTGTTTGTGTATTCCAACAAATTGATCTATGTAATCTAAGTCCTTATACCTATTGGCTGAGATTTTTATATATTGTTTATTTATTTTAATGTTCAGATATTAATAGTGATAACATCATTTATTTTTTAGTTAGAGGTTTATCTATTTATTGAATTTTAAAAAGACCTGAGGACATGAGCCCTATAAAAAAGAATTCATGGAACATCCCAAATATTTAAAATAAATGCCTTAGAAAGTAATACATTGGTATAATTATTCAGCATACAGTAATAAATATAAGATCACATCAGGTCACATTGAAGATGGCAGTAGAAGAAAATGAGAAGCAAGCATTCAAGAACATGCAGAATACCCACAAGGAACAAGGAACCACAGGCTCTGATGTGAGAATTGATGGTTGAACTTTGCCAAGCAGGAGCTTCTGGGGCTAAAGGTGATGTCATAGAGAACAATCAGCGAGCAGGTGGTACATATGGAGAAGCCCCCCCCCCAACCTGGGAAAGTAGATTATTAATTTATATTTGATGTAATCTCCAAAATTCTGAGACAAAAACGTCTGTAACTATAAACCCTATAATTATCAGCATCCCTAGATATATTAGGGCCAAGAAACCAATGGTAAAGTTCTTGGGTTAGATCTGGTGCTAGAAAAGGAATGTGAAGTTGCAGAAGAAAATTATGGTGTTAGCTGAGATCTCAAGATGAACTTCAGAGGAAATTGTTTCTTATATTAATAAAATAATATAGTTTGTTGATCTTTTTTCATATTCCATATTAATAGTATATATCTTAGGAGAAAATGAAGCAGAAGACTGTATTTCAAATAATGTCAACTTTATCAATCTCAGCCTATCCTATTACCAGAGATATATGTGGATTCACCCAACACACCTTTTTCCCACTTCAGTTATTAACTCCCTCTAATATTCTCCAGGTACCATTCCAATATTATTACCACATCATGTCTGAATTATGTAATGGTAACTGTGCTCCCACTGTACATAGCCTTTGTTATAGATTCAGAATTACCATATATTATCAAAATATTTCTTGATATAATCTCCTCTTGAGGTTTTCTGAGGTAGTGTGTTATGTTGATTTCATCTTTCTCTTCTTGATTAAGCAGTAGGAACATATTGAAAACTCTACAGTTTTCAGTGAATTGAAATGGAAGGACTGCACAAAAGTAAAGAATTGCAACCTTCTCAAAAAATGAATCTCAATGTAGTAGGTGTGCACATAGATGTATTTTTTAGAGCTGTCTTTTGACCATTTATTACCAGACCCAATGCCTTTAATATATCATTTAAGATGACACTAAGAAGCATGCCCTCTATGATGAGTTTTTAATTTGTATTTATGATCTTTTATGGAGTTCACGTGTTAAATCTGATCATCTTGTATTACATATAAGGAGTCTTATTACATATATTCTAGAGCTATTGTGTATGAAAGAAGAACAGGGATCAAATATGGATGTGTTACTGAATTAAAAAAGTACTCGGTAGAAATGCTGGCTATTATGTTTTAATTATGCATATATGTGATTTAATAGATTTAAAACTTTTCTTTTAATAATGGCTACATATGTTGTTGATTCAAATTATTTTCATGATGGTAAAATATTCTAGCAATATGTGTAGAAAGCTCTTTGGCAGTATTTTAGGCCTGTCTTTAATCCCCAATGTACCTATCCTCCTTGCATATGTGTAATTATCATGACCAGAAAAACTATCTTAAGTGACCAAAGTCCAGCTATTGAATATCAGTAGAAATATATTATTATTGTTTTCTCCTCAGTCATCTGGAATAAAGGTTGTAATTAAAGTCACAGTTCAGATAGACTCAAAGTCATTCCATTGTAAAGATTTTAATTAAAGAACAAGAATTTGACCCAAGCCTAAAAGATGAACTTCCATAAGAGTCCCAATATTCATCTGCTTGTAGTAAGCAATGTATTTCTCCAGTAAAGAAACCATGCATAAAATTGATACAAAAAAATTTGATGTTAATCTGATGGAATATTTTTTATACAAGGCATGTTTTATTTTAAGTCAAGTGCCTGAAAGAGTAGGTACATATTTTAACTTGTTTCAAGCCACATATTAAAAAATATCAGTCATCAGGGCTAAGATTGTGGCTTAGTGGTAGAGTGCTTGCCTAGCACATGTGAGGAACTTTGTTCAATCCTCAACACCACATAAAAATAAAATAATAAAGTGTAAACAAGTTTTGAAAAAAAATAACAGTCATCAGAAAACCATGTGAATAAGGCTAAATCATTCCCTGACTCTTTAGACCTTGTAGATCTAAAAGATATGACAGTAAGGGAAAACAAAATAGTGAAACATTCATGAACAAAGGATACCATTTAAAAATCTGAGGTAATGTAGATATTTGATTAAAACATCAAATAATTGATTTCTATTTATTTTAATTTTCAACTGGAATCTACTATTTGTATTTGGATATAAGACCCATTATTATAAATCAACATGTGTATATAGTGTGTAATTATCAGATCAGGGTAATTTTCATCTCATTAAAATTATTATTCTTTGTTTGAAACCTTCTATGTTCTGGCTATTTTGATTTATTTAAGTAGTTATTATTACAATGTAAATCACCTTATTGTGCTATAAAATCTAAGCGTTACTTTCTGGTCTTAATTGTTTTTTGCACTCCATACACACAATCAGTCTCTTTCCCATTATTATCATAAATCTGGGAAGTGTTTCTGTTCTCAGTTTCTGTGTGATCACCTTTTCAGCTTCAACACATAAATGCCACATGCAGTATTTGTGAGAATATAAATGCCACTACTAGGAAAAATAAAATATTATCCTCAATCAATAATTAGGGAAATTGGCATAATTCTCTGCATTCACTCATTCAGTGTTTTGAACTTGTCTACAATAATAAATCTTGAAAAAGAATAAAATATATAAATCAAATGTCCATATGTGTTTAACATTTTATGGGTCATATTTGGTCACTGGGAGTAATTGTTGTGACATCTATTTTTATAAAAATGGCATATTCTAATTCTTATAACTTTATTTATAATAAGTGAATATATTATAAGTATGTTGTTATATTTTAAGTTTCAATAGATCCATATTACCATGGAATAAATAACTTTAAAAATTTTATTAGAGTTGGCTCAGAGGGCACAGGCCTGCCATTCCAAGTCCAAAATCTCAGGGCTCCCATGGCTCTCCTGAGAACTGTTCCACAACAGGCTGATACTGGTCCCAATCTCAATTCCTTCACTGATGGGCCACTGGGAAAGTGATTTTAAGCAAGCTTTACTGTTCCCAATTTTGAAGTGGGTCTTCTCCAAAAAAGACTTGAAACTAAATGAGCACAGAAGGAAGAAGCCAGGTTCCAAGGATTGAAGATGAACCCTGCCTCCAGAGAAACCTAGGAGTTGAAAAGATTTCCAATTAAAATGAGGTGGCAGGTAAAGTATAGACCTTAACATAAAGCAATAGCCTGACAGCAAAATATCAGGTGTGGGCATAGATGTATGTGTGAGACTGACTTTTCACAGCTTCCACAACAGGTAAAAATGAATGCTAAATTTGTGATACATAACATAAGAAAAAGCAACCACATTTTTTTTCTTTTTATTACTTTCCTCTTTTTCTTTCTTTTCTTTATTCTTTTTCTTTTTCTTTTGTACAAGGGTTTGAAACTAGGGGAACATAACCACTGAGCCTCATCCTCAGATTTTTTTAATGTTATTTTTTAACTTTTGAGACACACTGTTAATCACATATTGAGGTATTCTTATATCAAACAAGCCATACTACAAAGGTTCCAGAGCTAGAGAGAAAAACCTGCAATCCCAGAGTGTAAAATATGTCAGTGGAGGTTGAGCCATTTGGACAGAATGCAGAGGATCAAATGGGTGGAGTGGGCATTGCTCTGCAGAACAGTGCAGGCAAGATGCCAGATGCTGGGTGGCGCCTATGAAAAAAGTGGAGAGGACCTAGTGGGGCTTAGTCGTTTGGCAGAGCTGGTGAGGCAGAGTCAGGCTGAGTGAGTGGAGCCCAACCCATAAGAACAGTGGGCCGGGAGAAGACAGGGGAAGCACTTTTGGAGGCAGCATCCCACCCAGGACCCCTTAGGTGAGCACAGCCTAGGAGCCAAGAGGTGCAGTGATGCAGGAGCAGAGGGCATGGTGGGTGCATCCACAGGAGGCAAAGGGAGTCAGAAGAGGCATCCGGTAATTCTGTCAGGAGTCACTGTTGACCCAGTGGGGAAGAAGTGTCTTTGGGCTCTGAGACAGAAATGTGACCTCAGGGTCTGCTCCACAAGGGGCCTCAGTTTCCACTCTTACACACTGAGGCAATGGAGGGTGGCTGAAGATGCCACCGCACAGCCTTTCTTGGTTCCCCCCTCTAATGGGATGCTGCATACTTTCCATATTTTCAGATTGATTGGGTCCCATGGGGTTTCTGGAAGGAATCCTGGGGATATCTCCTGAGACACTTTGTTTTTGAGGAACAACAATTTTTCCAGCATGTTCATAGAGACTTCTCTTGGTGTCTGCTGTTTACATACTGAGACCCTGAAGTCCAGAGAGGGTAAGCCTGTGATGCAGCCATCACTTGCTGGAGCCTGATGTGGATCGCACAGTCCCCTTCACTCACTCACTCACAGGCAGGGGTTTCCTAACACCTGGGCAATGAAAAAAGCATTGATGGGGGAAGAGGCCTTGACCCTTTCCAGGGGCAACTTTGGGAAACTCCCTACGTCTGTAAAGTAGGTCATGAAGTGATGCCTGCCTCTCAAACTGGTGTAAGCCCAAGCCCCAGCTTCATGATTCTCTAAAAGGCAGTTTGGCATGGATGGGGCAGGGGGTCTATTTTGACAGTATTATCATTTAGTATTTTTTTTTCTTTTAAAAACATTTATTTTTTAGTTGTAGGTGAACACAATACATTTATTTTATTTTTATGTGATGGTGAGGCTTGAACCCAATGCCTCATACATAATAGGCAAACACTACCTCTAGGCAAAACCACAGCCTTCATTTAGTTTTATATATGGAAACATAACCCCTTGAACACATACTCAGGTCTATCAAAGCAAAAAACCATTTTTCAACCACTGTGCTCTACTGCCCCCTGGGGCAGCCCTGAACAGTAGCAATGGTCTCTTTCCAAATTGAAATTTGGCATATAGAAAATCAGAAATCTCTCCAAAGCCAGAAAGAACAGTATGACCTGCCCAATGAAACTCTTACCCAGCCTCAATAATTTTCAATAATTTATCAATTCTTTCTATTCCTCTATCCCCAACAGAATTCCTGCATCATTTCAAAATAAACCTCAGGCACTCTGTCACTTAATCTTTAAGTATTTTACTAGGCATCTTTCAAAAACAATTCCATTATCAAGCTGAAACTCTTCATAATTCCTGAATACCATCCAAGATCCAATTTAAGTATAAAGTTACCTAATTTTCTCAAAGAGATTTTTTTTATCACTTAAAAACCAAGAAAGTTTATCTTTATCTCTTGTGATTTTCTAGGCAACCTCAGCAGATGGATGGTCCAGAAGATTGGTGTGACGGTTCTATAGAACAAATGGGAAGAAGAAAAACAACAGGGCAAAGGACAAAACTCTCTCTCTCTCTCTCTCTCTCTCTCTCTCTCTGTGTGTGTTTAAATTCCAAGATTAAAGTTTTTTTTTTTTAATTGTTCAGGGTATAAAATATACATACACCAATAATAATGACATAAGGAAAAAAAGTCCTATATTCTATGTCTTTTTAATTATAGAACAATTTAATCTCACCAGAATATTAACAATGGACAAATAGGCCTGGCTTAAGAGAAGGGAGGGAACCAGGAGCAGAGACCTGACCAAGATTTTGCCTTGAGGTAGACTAGGCCACTGTGGAAGGTGGCTGTAAGTGACATCATGAGGACTGGCAGAGTAAAGCAGAACAACAAAAAACAATGTACCAAAGGATACCTTAGCTCAGTTGGCTAAGGTTTTGGTTCAAAGTCAAGTGACTTGAATGTCTTCAGGAAGTCCAACACTCCTCCCTACAGAAAACTCAATATTCATACTTGGGGAAATATCACCTTCTGGTTTTCTTTTCATGCCCCAAATGTTTCTTAAAGATCTTTTCTCAATGCTATTGTCCTCACAGCTTGTTTCCAAGCTCCCTTCTTTCTGCCCATAACCTTTTATGCTTTTCACTTTCCTCCCTAAATAATCCTATCACTCAGTTTTTAAATTTTGGTAAAATATACATAACTTTATATATTTGATTATTTGGTTACAATTCTGACCACTTTTAAGTGTCCCTTCTTGTGGCATTAAGTTTTTTTACATTGTTGTGCAATCATTGCCTCCATCCATTTTCAGAATTTTGTTGTCTTCCCCAACTAAAACTCTTTACCAATTAAACATTAGGTTTACTCCTTTCTCCTCCCCTGTACCCCACTAAATTAAGAGTGTTTTACTGTGTTGGGCACCATTTTGAATCTTTTACATATATTAACCAAGTTAATTCTCTTAAAAATTTAAGAGGTATTACTATCATTTCTTTCTACAGATTAGGTCCCAAACAAAGAAGTTGTATGAATCCCTAAAATTTTATAACCAATTGTATTATTAGGCCCAAATATTTTCTTCACCCTCCACTTCACTATGACTACTAACAAAAGTGGGGGGTTCTCTCATACCTCATGGACATCAGGGTCTGTGTGATACTTTGGTCAACAGAATGTGAGCAGAAGTGACATGTGCACTGTCCAAGTAGTAGCTTTGACTCATGTTGTAAATTTATCATCATTCTTTTCCTTAAAAAAACCTGAGATGGATGTTTTCTTTTTAGACTGGGTTGTAGAATAAAAAAGATATTGGACAAAGCCAAATCTGATTCCATGACCTTTATATTGTCAGTGAGAATATAAATGCTTGATTTGTAGCCACTGGTATTTGGGGTCATGTGTCACTGATGCACAACCTCATCAAGACTGAGTACTACAGTGATAAGACTTACCACTGGTCCAGGAACTTTAGGCAATATATATATATATATATATATATATATATATATATATATATATATATATATATATATATATATCATTGCCTAGTGTCCTCTGCCACTTAGATGACTACAGGAATTTTCATCTTAGAATTCTAAGAGAGAATACTCCATCTACCTCAATTGATCTGTCCCCTCTTGCCTATACTCTGATTTTTCTATATTAGTTGGCAACACCAAAGCCTACCCATTCTCGCATACTGTTCACTTGGGACACATCATTGGTGCTAATCTTTTTGCTTTTCAGAACAAATCCACGACCAGTTCTTTCTCATCTTACTTTCCATAGAGGTAGTTTTCCCACCCACAGAATCCTCTGTCCCCCTTCCACTGCTGCCTTTGTTCAGATTGTCAACTTTTGCACACTTCCTGACTCCATCCTCAGTGTTTGCATTTTATTTACTTGTTGTGGTTGAATGGTAGCTGGGACCAGTTGGTAAAAACAACAACAACAAAAACAAAAAAACAAAAACAAAAACAAACAAACAAAAAAACCACTGTCTCTCCAGGGGAAAGAAGTGTAAAGGAAGAAGGGCCACCCACTGGTAACTCCCTGATGGGAGCCACTGCTGACAGCATCCAGAGAGGGTGGCATGGTAGAAAATCAAACAACTGAGAATTCCCAGAAAGTAACCTTTCAGTAAAGAGTTAATCTCTTTTTGAGAAAGCATAAGGAACCAATGAGTGTGGGGCTGTTTACCCTTCCCAGAGAGGTGGAGAGAGAAGGGAAATATGAAGTGAGTAGGGAATTCATTTCCAAATGATAAAGCCTGAAGCGGCTCTGAGCTGCAGAAATTTGCCCACAGCCTGGACCAAGACCTGATGCATTTCTGATAGCTCTTTTATTTAAAATGAAAACCAGTGTCATGTTCAGATCCACTCTTTGTCAGGGTCCCCAAAGCTTTAGAGTGCCAGTAACCAGGTAAGCCTCTGTTGTGAAGATTTCTTTCCTTCCTTTGAGTGTAAATGTTCTCTATTAATAGCTGTATGTTCTCCAGTCAGGTGGAGGAGACTGTGCTAGCTAACCCCTTACAACCACCAATAAGGAAATTGCCAATTATGTACTCTCTTGGTCACTACAGCACTAGAATTCCACCATGTACCTTCTCTCACTGTTTATCCAGTCTCAGTCACATTTCCCTGAAAACTCTGAACACCTGAATATTTTTGAAACCCCTTCAAGAATATTTCAAATTCATGCCCTTCTTTAATATCACCATTACCAATGTCTGCTACCATATCTTTATCTCAGTCTTTGAATCTTGTGTCTGGTCATTTTAGATGTGATCTCAACTTATGATTTCAGTTTCTGCTGATTTTCATTTGTATATTGTAGTCAGCTTTCCAAGCTGGAAGGAAGGGATGGGATGTGTTTCTGTAATGATTTTATTCCTAACTATTATCATGAAGCCTGGAACATAATGAACACTAAATAAATGTTATTGGATGGGTGGATGGGGAAATTTAAATCAGTGGTACCATCTGGATTCTAAGTTCCAAAAAACTCATTGCTGCACATATGAGCCATGTATGGGAAGCTCGGGACCAGAGGCTTGCTATATGGCTTTATTCAGACTAGCCCTTAAGAGACCACAAGGTCTAGCCAACTATCCTCTTGAAAAGGAAACACCTACCTTCTTTCTAATCACAAAGGAACTCCCCCTGATTCTGTTGAACTTTTGCCCCAAATCTGAACCCTGTCTTAAGTCTGGACAAGCCTGTCTTCTTTGACTAGAAATTGGAAAGCAAAACAGCTTTCAGCCCTGACCTCTGACCACAGCAAGACTCAGAGGAGAGCCTAATAAGACACCTGAAAGCTATACATGTATGTCTCAGAGAGTGAAGCTTAATAGCCTGAAGGTGACAACAGAGTTTGGAGTAATATCTGATTAAACAAAGAGAGACATTGAATAATTGTCTGTCACCACCAGCCTAGCTGTGAGAGATTCTCTGTCTTTATTAGTTTCTTAACCAGAGCTGCTGGCTAAGGACACTGGGCTGTCCCCAGAGCTGGGGCCCACTCCTTGCTTAACTCCAATGTGATTGGGGAGACAGCAGGCTTACCTTGGGTCTGAGGACCCCCATGAAGCAAATCCACCATTGAATCTGGGCTCTTCTAAGCCAGAGTTTCTCAGCCTGTAGTTGGCTTTCTCTGCCACCGAGTAAATTAACCAGTTCTCTTTAATGTGGTGCTGGGGATTGAACCAAGAGCTTTTTGCAGGCAAGGCAAGCACTCTAACAAATGAGCTAGCTCCCAGTCTGCACTTACCTCTCTTTGAGAAGTTCTAATGAGGGCGAATTCCAAGTCTTAAAAATTTCTCATGGTGCACAGGAAAACTTGCTGAAGATATTCATCATGCTTCAGACTTCCCCTGTGGCTACAAGGGGTGGTTTTATTTGTGTTTTAAAATATAATTTAAACCCAGTTTTCCAAGAATACAAATTCTGTCTAACGGACACAGCACACCTGTGTAGATGGCTTCAGGCCTGTGTTTGAGTTGGTGTCTCTCTAGTGCATAGCCTTTCTGTAGGTCTATTTCTTTAATATTCTTAGCACTGCAGGGAAGAAATACCTCACTGCTTATCACGTTCCTCCCCAGCTTCTATTTCATGCCCAAGTACACACACACACTCATACACACACACACACACAAACTTGGGAGACTTGCACGCTTAGGGCCTAATATGAGTTCTGCCACACAGAGTTACTATGTAACTTCTGGAAGCCACCAACATTTACTGAGCCTCAGTTTTCATCCCATTTACCTGCAGAAGTTGTGCTGATTACCTGTTACTTTGTACCCTTTAATGGTATGACTTCATTGATTGATTATATTAATGCCCAATTTATTAATTTAGTAACATTTTGTTTTGTGCAACTTTGAAAAGAAATAAGTTCCACATTGCTGTGTGGTTCTTATGATTGAAACAAAGTGTGCTGTTCTATTCAAAACTAGACCCCAGTCTTAATGTTATATGAGACAGATTCTTGGTAAGTTTTTCATCCTCTTCTTGAAATGTCTTTTATTATTATTATTATTATTATTATTATTATTATTATTATTATTATTATTATTATTTTAATTCTTATGTGATAGCAGAATGCATTACAATGCTTATTATACATAGAGGGCACAATTTTTATATCTCTGATTATATACAAATTATATTTACATCAATTTTTGTCTTCATACATGTACTTTGAATAATAATCTCTAACATATTCAAACATTATTTCTAGCCATATGCCCTCCCCTCCCACCTTTATGCCTTTTTTAGAGTTTGTCATTTTCTCCCATGCTCCCCCTCCCTCTGCCACTATGAATCAGCCTCTTCATATAAAAGAAGACATTCAGCATTTGTTTTGGGGGAATTAGTTTTGCCATAACCTCTCAAGCAGTAAATATTATGATCATGTACCAACAAATTCACAATAAAACTCCCTTTTTTATACAGTAACTATTGAATGTTATATAGTTATATATAGTTTATCTCTGAAAGATTTATCATGTTGTATGTAGCAATATTATAATCACTTTGTTTTTTTTTTCATACAGATACCTCATAGCTCCAGAAGCTTTCTTTAGAAGAAATGGATATTTTTTTACTCCTAATCAGTTGAAATTTTTATTTTTCATTGTCTAACTGTAAAGTGTGCGTGTGTGTGTGTGTGTGTGTGTGTGTTTTAAGATTCTCTTTTTAGGACTGGGATTATGGCTCAATGGTAGAGTGCTCACTTAGCATATGTGAAGCACTGGGTTTTATCCTTAGCACCATATTAAAAATATTTATAGATATTGTGTCCACCTACAACTAAAAAATAGATAAAAAATAAGATTCTCTCTTTAGTTTCACAAATCTGTTTATTTATAACATTATGATGTGCACACTTATCTCTCTAAGTTTATAACATACAATAATGTGTAGCATATTTACCTTTTAGTCAGTGACAGACATTATATACAACAACAGCTACAATGTATAGCCTAGCATTGTAATAATATACACTCTAAATGTCAGTGCACAGTATGATGTTGGCAAAATGGCAAAATCACTTTGAGTGCATTCCTTAGAGTTTATGCCTGATATTTAATAAGACATTTTTTGTACACATATTGTACATTACTAGATATAATTTTTATATGACTTTTATATCTCAGATTTACCAGAGCATACTTGCAATTTTATTTGACAATCAAAGCACAAACATTTGAAACTACTGACACATTAATGCCCATTACTGGGGATTAGTTTATTTTGAATATTATTATTATTATATTGGGGATTGAACTCAAGGGAACTCAACCCTTGAATGACATCCCCAGCTTTTATTTGCATTTTATTTAGAGACAGGCTTTCAGTGAGTTGCTTAGTGCCTCACTTTTGCAGAGGCTGGCTTTGAACTTGTGGATCCTTCTGCCTTACCCACCTTGTAGTTTCACAAGATTTTTACACCCTTTCCTCTTTGAAATTAAGGCCCTGCTAACCTCGCATGGTGTCCATTGCTAGACTCAGCAGTTTTCGGTGAGCTTTCTCTAACTTTTTGTCAGCATTTTCAGCAGATCCAAGATCCTAAACTAGATAATCCTTAATACAGTTTTTCATTTTGATTTCTTGGTGTTCAAGTTTATGAAGAACTTGGAAAGTGTTCAATAGATGGCTAAAACTGATCTAAAATGTGAAGGAAAAAAAATGACCTATAAAAAAGTTAAATCAATCTGAAATTTTAATTTGGATAAATAATGAATTCTAAATTAAGGTAGCACTAGCACTACCTTTTGGAGCAAAGTAAGCATCTTCCAAGAAAGATAAGAAAAAAAAATGAGAAAAGCCATAGAATGAAAATCCATTTTGACTTGAAGAGTTGATCTTTGAGAACTTTCCAGCTAAATCTGGCACATAGTTTTAGAAGGTTCAGAGACAACCATGAAATTAATGTCTCACAATGATCTAAACAACCTAAATGTAAGAAAATTTTTAAAAGTGATACCTATAAAACATGAGAATAAATTTAAAAAGTGTGACCAATACTCCTCTGTAAAAGTGTATATAAAACACAATTTTTTTCATTGAAGCCTAATGTAAATGATTATTTGTATACATAGTGATTAAAAAGTACTTTGTCCAGATGTACAAACATGGTCAAATGCTGATTAAAGACACATCTTCCAGTTAGAATCAAATGGAAAAGAACATAACCAAAATGCAGAAAGAATGCTGTTTTATTTGAGGTCCTATTATTTATATTTATTTGAACTATATCTTTTACTGATGTAATATGCAACTTAAAATTATTTAGTCATTTCTCTGAGTCCCTCTTTTCCTGCTGACAAAATGAGAAAATTTGGACTTCATTGTTTCTTAGATTCTTTACACCAAAAATCAGAGGGCCAAAGGTAAAAATACTTGGAGTAAAAATACTTGGAGCTGGGGTTGTGCCTCAGAGGAAGAGCACTCGGCTAGCAAGTGTGAGGCACTGAATTTGATGTTCAGCTCCACAGGGAAAATAAATAAATAAATAAATAAATAAATATATTGTGTCCACCTAAACTAAAACATAAATGCTTAAAAAATCACTGATCTTTACTCAGATAACAACCTTTTAGGTTTACTTCTAGTTTATGAAAAACTCCATGAAGGGGCTGTGGTTGTGGCTCAGATTAATAGCACTCATGTAGCATGTGTGAGGAATTGGGTTTGATTCTCAGCACTGTATATAAAAAATAAAGGTATATTTTTAAATAAAATCAACTCCTTAACACAGATCAAAAGAAAATGAGACTATTGATTTGTTAACAAATATGTAATAATACAAACTTTTCAGGACAGGTTTTATTTACACTTACACCAGCACTGAAAAAATTCAGAGTTCTTCCAACACAATTATGATTCTTTTTCTTACAAGAATAGAGGACAAACTTCAACCAGTGTATATTCTTTTTGTTAGCTTAAAATATACCTATTTACTTTGTAATTATATACACTTCTTAAGAATTATTGAATTTTTGATGTTTATGTATAAATCAGTTTATAAATAATGAATTCTATATTAGAAGGAAAACTTCTAAGATAATCTTTGTTTTAAAAAATTGGTAAACTGGCTGGGCATGGTGGTGCATGCCTGTAATTTCAGTGGCTTTGACGGCTAAAACAGAAGAATCACAGGCTCAAAGCAAGCATCAGCAAGGCCCTAAGAAACTCAGTGAAACCCTGTCCTAAATGAAATTCAAAAATAGGACTACTAGTGTGCCTCAGTGGTTTAGTGCCCCTGAGTTCAATCTCTACTATCCACCCTGAAAAAATTGGTAAAGTTCCAGATGCATGCCTGTAATACCACTGACTTGGGAGGTCAAGGAAAGAGAATTATAAGTTTAAAACCATGCTTAGAAACTTAGCAAAATCCTAAGCAACTTTGTGACAACCATTTCTGAAAATTAAAATAAATAAATAAACAAGTTTGGGGATTGATCTAGTGGTTAAGTGTCCCTGGGATCAATCCCTCACCTCCCCCCAATGGTAAACCTAATATCATGTAAATGACAACTACCAAATCCACTTATATTCTTAAATAATTTGTTGATACATACATTCTATTTTCAGATGCCACACACAAACAACCAGATACCTAAAAACAGGTTTTATATTAAAATATGCCACTTGAAAATTTCTGTCCAAACTAGATCAATTCTACTCAGCATACCACTAGTAGACCATCTAATTGGGCTTCTTGTGCTGACACTTAGATGTTTCTTATCTAAACTTGTCCTAGATAAAGAAAACAAAACTGCAACAAAATTATAAAATGAACAGGGATGTGCTCCCTGCAAGCCTCATAGATATGCATACAGATATATAGTCTTGATATTATATACCTCTTTGTGACACGTCATAAATTATAACATGTTAGTGACAATTTAAATTGAATGAAAGAAAGATTTTAAAATCATATGCCATGGGTGAGCTGTATGTGGTCCTGTAAGGAACAAGACATCTTTGTTAAAAAGAAAGACCACCACCCTCTGTACAAAAGGATGAGAACAGTCAAAGAATTCAGATATCCAAGTGATTCTTTGAAGACAATTTATTTTTTTTTGTAGGTGCCATGTTTTCTCACTTCTAATCAATCATGTAAACATGTCCCATTTTTTTTGGCAGACTTTTAACCACACAATGACATGGGACAATCCCTAAGTCAAAAGAAATGATAAATACTTCATGGTTATCCCCATTTCAGAACCTTACAATAATATCACCATTCAGATTTCTGTGACTTGTGAATTATTTTCTGTAGGAATTATAATTGTTTTAATGCAGGGGACTCAGCATTCAAAACTAATAATTACTTTTTAGACAAATTCATCAAGCTAAAATTATTTTTAACTTATATTAAGAATTATGATTTGATATACTCTAATATATGAATTTTATTTTTTTCAAAATGTTAATACATTTGCCAAGTTTAAAAAAAGGATTCATTCACATTTTAAGTATGAATAACTGTGATTGCAAGAGTTAATTTTTTTCCAGACAAGCCTTAAAATGTAAACGATTACTGAATTCACAATTTCAGGTGGATACTCCACAGGCAATTTCTCACAGCAGAATTAATTGAAGCACACTGGGCAATGGTCATGCACCCATATCTAGAATATTATTGGGAGAACAAGATTGAGATATGCACATAGATATCAGTCCAGGGTAAAGAGCTCATGAAATACATCTTGGAGCATTTAAAAGTAAAACAAACAAACAAAAAAAAAATGAACATATATTTTAAAATTTAAATGAAACAAGATTCAGATATTTCAAAAAAATTGAACAACTAAAATATAAGATCATAATTTCATGCAGAGCTATATGTAAATTACACAGTAAGTTACACTAATAGACATCAATTTGAAATGATCCAAATGTTCATGAAAGTTAAATAATAAACCATGTTCTAAAAGGTAAGCATTGTAAATCTAAAAATAAAAAATGCTCAGAAATTTGAATTATTATGAGAGGTGACATGATGCTGCATGTGGAAAGTTTCACATCAGACCTTATATGATAGGTCACAATCAAAACACAGGTGCACTAAAATATTTTATAAAATTACCTTCACACCATTTGTAAAAGCTATAAGCAAATTATAAATTTTTGAAAATTAGAATGCCATCCACAAGACATTTCTCTCTCTTGCTCGCTCTTAAAATAAAGTTACAATATCCAAATATCTTTGGATATTCTTATTTGAATAATTTTGGATAAAAAATATTGACTCCTCACAAGTGAGGACTGAATTACACTGCTAAAACACTCAGAAGATGGACACATATCAAAATAATTGTATTAAATGAAATAAGTCAGACACTAAAAATAGTATCAAGTAGTTTGATTTATATAAGTTCTTGATGATTTGGATTTAATATACAAGGACAGCAGGAGAAGAAGCTTGGTTGCCTGAGAGTGTGGAAATGGATCCATTGGATAGAATAAATGTGTGTATATAATTTTAAGTATATCCCAATGATGATATTAGAAAATTTCAGCTATTTAAACAATCTTTCACTTAGTGGACAACGACTACATTACAAATGTAAGAGCTACAATTTAACATTTTTTCACGTTGCCAGCATGTCACACTAGACTTAATTAAGTAGAAAGGAAAAAAACACTCTTAAAATAAATTGGACACTCCAAACCTTGTGTTTATGAAACAGCAATGGCCACACTGGGCATCTCAATTAGGAACCTGAGCTCTATGCAGAGCTACCTACGAACACCATCTTCACTACTACTTAAAAACCTTAGAGTGTTTTCTCGTGAAAGCAATTGTGGTGAGCAGTAAACTGTTAGTGTCTCATACTGGTTTCTCTTATTTATTTATTTATTTCCTTATCATTTTTTTGCAGAAAACCTATTTAGTGTCCTCCATGTTTTGAGATTGTGGAACTGTCATTTTGGTAGGTCTTGGTTTAGTTTGAAGGTGATGGGGATATAGAGCTTATATAATGCTCTTTGGAGCAGACAGGGGGAAGAATGGAAAGAGTCTCCCCACCCCAGGTTTTCAGGGATGTGCTCAAGGTGGAATTCCTGGGGGCATGGTGAAGTTGAGTTGATATCCTACTTTTCTAAAAATTAGAAGGTGCAGAAAATTAAGGGGATAATGAGAGGTGCTTGGGTCCAGGTTGACTGGGTGGCAGATGAGGTGGTGGATAGGGTTGACTGTAGACATTAGCTTATTGAAATCAGCATGAATGGATGCTGAGAGACTAGCATGGTATCACTCTGAGAATATGTGTTTTGCTAATTTGGAGAAGTGGGAAACAAGAGGTTATATATAGCACAAGGCAAGTATATATGTGAGTTTTCTCAGAGCAGGAAACACACCAGACCTTTGTGTAGGGAACTAGGAAGAGGAAATTGGCCTATGCTCCTGTTTATAGATGAGGCTTTTCAGTATAGGATCAAAGTCATCTAAAATTGACAGCCTCTGTAGCTGTACTTTTCCCTATTGTCCTTAGTTTCCTGGCTCTCTCTTGATTTCATCTTCAAACCGATACTACACCTTCTCTGGATTGAACTATGCATGCCAGTACATATTTCTACCCTACACACACCTCCCTTTTTTGAATCTCCAATTATTCTTGAAAAACAGTTTGCCCTAGGATAGGAAGGGTGCCATTTCTCTAGGGCCAGCTCACTTCAAACTCTCCCACACAGTAGTCTCTATCTATCCTCCACTCTCTATCAATAACTTTTTAGCAAACAGAAGGTACTTTTAAAGGCTCAATGCTTTCACTAGACAACAGTTGCATGTTCAAACTCAGTCATATTTTCAATTCAAAAAAATAATAAAACCTCCAAAATCTACTTTTGTCAAATTTCATTATCTTTGAAAGTAGTGTTTTAATTTTTTAAATAAATTATTAATTTTAAGCAAATCTTTATGTAGGAATAAGATGTTGGGGATGGCTTAAAATAAAACAACACTTAATTACCTAATAAATATTTTCTGGGGTTTTATTTTTTTTAAATGTATGTATTTCTTTTTTTATTAAAAATTTTAAGTTGTTGTTTACAACAACAGAATGCCTTACAATTCATACTACACTTATAGAGCACCATTTTTTATATCTCCAGTGATACACAAAGTAGAGTCACATCCTTTGTGGCTTCATGTACTCAAGATAATGATAAAAATCATATTCCAATGTCTTTCTTACTCCTATGCCCCCTTCTTTCCCCTCTGTCTCCTTTTCTCCTTTATCTTATCTGGAGCTTATTTAATCCTCCCATTTTGGCCTCTCCCACATTATGTTATGAATTAGCATCTTTAAATCAGAGAAATCATTTGGCATTTGTTTCTTGGGGATTGGCAAATTTCACTTAGCATTATATTCTCCAATTCTATCAATTTACCTGCAAATGTATTATTTTATTCTCTTTTAATACTAAATAATATTCCATTGTGTATATACACCACATTTTCTTTATCCATTTATCTACTGAAGAAAATCTAGGTTGGTTCCACAGTTTAGCAATTGTGAATTGTGCTGCCATAAACATTGATGTGGCTGTGTCCCTATAGGATGCTGTTTTTAAGTCCTTTGGGTTCATAATGAGGACTGGAATAGCTGTATCAAAAGGTGGTTCCATTCCAAGTTTTATAAGGAATTTCCATGCTGATTTCCAGGTTGGCTGCAGCAATTTGAAGTCCCACCAGCATTGTATGAGAATGTGCCTTTTACCTACATCCTCACCAACACTTATTGTTTTTTCTCTTCTTCAATGACTGAAGTAAGATGGAATCATAGAAAAGTGTTGATTAACATTTCTCTAATTGCTAAGAATGTTTAACAATTTCTCTCATGTATGTGTTGATTAGTTGTATATCATCTTCTAAGAAGTGTCCCTTCAGTTCTTTGGCTCATTTATTTATTGGGTTATATTTTTTTTGTTTAGTTTTATTTTTTTTTAGTTTTTTATATATTCTAGAGATTAGATTTATAGTGGATGTGCATGGGGTAAGAATTTTTCCCCATTAGTAGACTCTCTATTCACATCACTGATTGTTGAGAAGAACATTTTTTTTAGTTTGAATCTATCCTATTTATTAATGCTTAATATTAATTATTGTGCTGTGGAGTCTTATTAAGGAAGTTGGGAACAAATCAGATATGATGAAGATTTGGGCCTCCTTTTTATTCTAACAGACACAGTGTCTCTGGTTTAATTGCAAGGTCCTTGATTCAAATTGAATTGAATGTTTTGCATGGTGAGAAATAGGGTTTTGATTTTATTTTATTTCATATAAATTTCCAATTTTCCCAGCATCATTTGTTGAAGAGGCTGTCTTTTCTCCAATGTACATTTTTGATGCCTTTGTTAAATATTAAATAACTGTAATTATGGGGGTTAGTCTCTGTGTTATATATTCTGTACCATGGTCTAAAAGTCTATTTTGGTGCCAACACCATACTGTTTTTGTTATTATTGATCTGTAGCACATTTTAAGGTCTGGTATTGTGATGACATCTACTTCACTCTTCTTGCTAAGGATTGCTTTAGCTATCCTGGGTCTCTTATTTTGCTTTCTCAATTTCTATGAGGAATGCCATTGGGATTTTGATTGAAATTGCATTAAATATGCATAGTGATTTTGGTAGTATGGTAATTTTGACAATATTAATTCTGCCAATCCAATAAAAATGTAGATCTTTTCATCTTCTCATGTATTCTTTTTTTCCCCTTAAGTTTCTTTAGTTTTCATTGAAGAGGTCTTTTACCTCTTTCATTAAGTTGATTCTCAAGTATTTTATTATTTTTTATACTATTCTAAATGGGGTAGCTTTTCTCATTTCCCTTTCAGAGGATTGTTCACTGATATACAGAAATGGCTTTGATTTATGGGTGTTCATTTTGTATCCTGCTACTTTGCTGACTTCATTACTATTTCTAGTAGTTTTCTGGTGGAATTTGTTAGGTATTCTAGGTATAGAATTTTATTGTCATCAAATAGTGCTAATTTGAGTTATTATTTAGCTATCCATATCTCTTTAATTTCTTTCATATGTCTTATTGCTCTGGCCAGTGTTTCAAGAACTCTGTTAAATAGAATTGGTGAAAAAGGCATCCCTGTCATTTTCCAGTTTTTGGAGGAAATGCTTCCATTTTCTGCTTTTGTGTCCCAGATTGGTGCTACCCAATTTTGTGATCATTGGCCATGTAATCCATCAAAGTGAAAAACTTAGTTCTTTTGTTGTGGGATATAAATGCCAAAATATCATGTGCTTGAACCTACTAGATTAGACAGGATAGACACAGGAGATTTCCATTATAGCAAATAATATTGAATGGAGATATTTTATAAATCACCAGGTTCAAATATTATGGACTATGTGATCTATTTAGAGTTCAAATCTAGTACCTTGCCACAAATAAATGGTGGTAACTATCCCAATTCAAATTCTTGCCAAAAAATTAATAAATAAATAAAATAGAGTGGTATGAATACAGGCATCAGGTGCTACTGTTATAATTTTTGTTCCAGAGCATCTATCAGGTTGTACCAATTGCAGGATTCCAGAAGCTTCCTGGGAGGCCCCCTTACATTCTGGTAAATGCCAGTGACTCTTAAGGTGTCCTCTCTCAGAATGCTTCTTACCTTCTAGGCTAATAAGGAAACTAGCCAAGCAGAGGATCACTACCACTGCTACTCCAGATAAATGGGATGTCCTGTGAATGGAAATTTATAGTCATTCTATGAGTCTAAAGTTGCTGGCATTGGGACCACATGTAGAGAAATACTGCTCCAGCAAACTCCAACATTTAGGAGATTTGGCTGTTTTTGGAACAACTTGTAGAGGAAAATGACTGAAGCCAACTCTGCTACAAGCAGGGGATGGTGTTGAAATAAGACACATACCACCACTACCAACAACAACAACAAAAAGTCCTAGAATTGGTTACTATGGAAATAGTGGGAAAACAGTATTCCAGGTCATTTTTAACTATTGACATTAAATTTTTAATTTCTTTCTTACCTAAGAATTTATGAATTTATGAATCTTTATGAATCTCTCTCTCTCTCTTTCACACACACACACACACACACATACACACACAGAGAGACATGTTTATAAAGTACGTAAAATATAAACACATTATTTCTCTCTCTCTCATTTATAAAGCATGTATAAATATAAACACATTTTTTCAGAGTAACATTTCTTTCCATTGAAAACAGTGTGCTAAAATGGAACTTTATACTCACCATAGAATTTCTCATAAATTTTTCACTCCAGAGGATATTTTAGTTTCTTTCATTTCTTGTTGAAATTATTCTTCCTGATTTGTCACCATCATTTGATTTCTACCATGAGAGGACATTCCAAATTTATCTTACTTTTACTTTTCTTTTATTTCAATAACACTCATTTCCAAACATTTTATGTAATTTATTATACTTAAAATATTTTCTGTATCTCAAATAAATTTAAAATTTCAGACCTCAGAAATATTTTGTCCATTTTTGTTCTCTGTTGAGAATAAAAGCACATAAAGAAGTACCTGGAATGAGAAACATTTGTTGTTTCAATGAATTAAGGAAACACAACCAATATGTGAATGACCCCTAAGGGCCAGAATGGAGTTGGATGTCTCAAGAATCCCATGTGTCATAAAGTGTTTTAGACTCCTGCTCTAAATCAAACTATTATTTTTACTTTGTATAATATTTTTTCTTTCATTTTCTAATTTGTAAGTACTTGTATTTTAGGATCTGTTAGTTTCTCTTTGCTAAGAACAGTCTCACCCCTCTCTCATGAGAAATTTTGAAGCAAGCCTAATTTCATAAACAAAGTTTAGTGGCTCATATTATCACTGGAATAATGTTTTAAAAACAAAAATCTAATCATATCACTCTCCTGCTTCAACTACTCTTTGGTTCCTTGTGTTTACAAGGTTCACTGGTCTACTGTCTTCCAAGGGACTCATGGGGCTGAAAGTCATAACATATCTTTATTGGAAAGTCAATCGTGTAATAGCCCTTGCATTCAAGAATTGTGAGTCCATAATGGGTAACTTCTGAAACTCAATTTTCACATCTATGATAAGGGATTATAATAGATATGATTCTGTATAATCTACAGGAGAACCAAATAAGAAAATAGTTTTGAATAGCTATTTATGCTTAGGTTTAGCAGATTCTGGATAATTTCAAAAAATATATTTTTGAATACTATGTATCTTTTAATGATTATATATTAAATTTCTTCAGCACTGGACATTAAACACAATAGAATAAGTGGTTCATAAGATAATAATCATGAGACATTTGCAGGGAAATGGATGGCATTAGAGCAGATTATGCTAAGTGAAGTTAGCCAATCCCTAAAACACAAATGCCAAATGTCTTCTTTGATATAAGGGGGGGGGGGTGATTCAAAACAGAGCAGGGAGGAAGAGCATAAGAAAAAGATTACCATTAAACAGGGATGAGAAGTGGGAGGGAATGGGAGAGAGAAGGGGAATTGCAAGGAAGATGGAAGGAGACCCTCATTATTATACAAAATTACATATAAGATGATTTGAGGGGGAAGGGGAAAATAGAGAGACAGAAATGAGTTACAGTAGATGGGGTAGAGAGAGGTGATGGGAGGGGAGTGGAGGGGAGGGGGGAGAGGAAGGGTATAGGAAGAGCAGCAGAATAAAACAGACACTAGTATGGCAGTATGTATAAACGTGGTTGTATAAGCAATGTGATCCTGCAATTTGTACACGTGGGATAAATAAGAATTCATACCCCATTTGAATCAAATATATGATATATGATATGTCAAGATCGTTGTAATGTTTTGAGCAACTAAAAAAATTGTGAGACAGAACCTCAGAACCCTTTGCCTTAATGAGATATATAATTGTCGCAAGGTAATCTGATAGTTAGAACATAAGATACCTTGGGACAGACTGCAGAGTTACATACCCAATTGCAGTGCCAGTCTTTAAGTCAAATAGAAGTTGATATTATCTTCCCAGGGTCAAGGAGAGGAATACTTCAGCATGCACTGTGATACTGAGGAAATTTAGATCAAACCCCTCAGCTCTGTTAGGGAGAATCTTAGGTATTCTTGTTCATATTTATAAAAACAGTAGAATGGAAATTCTGCACAATTAAAGACCCAATATGTGAGGACAGAGTTAGTATGTCACCATGGAAGAATTTGGTATGGTTGAGAATTAATCTTGAGTGCCCTTTCCACTATTGAGCCTAGTGTATTATTCTGTGAAATTAACCACTTGCTGGAAAGTTCTGTGAAAATACCCTTACCCCTGAAAGACCCATCCCATTTATAGCTAAAGCCCTGCTTGCCCTCAACTGTGGATCTTTATGACCTCTACAGTCCTTGTTGCTTAAAATCCAGTTAAACGGTGCTCTCTCAAGTCTCCTCCTCTAAAAATGCATCCAAATTTCCTGTTTAAATACACTACTCTTTCTTCACTGTGTCACCTGTTATGCATGCACTCACTGTGTCACCTGTTATGAAGGCACTCACAACTGCTGTGCCCCTTCACAATAATAATAACTACTGTTTGCTCATTCCCCAAATAGGAGCCATCATTCAGGTCTAAACATGTCAATTCTGGGAACAACATCATGAGCAAGTGAGAGAAACTTCCAGAGAACATTCACGAACAGTGAGAGGTGTCAGGTTCTGAGACAGTGAGATGAGGCACAGTTATGTGAATGTTCCCCACTTTTCTTTGAGCAGATATGCTTCCTGCAGTGATCATGTAGTAAAAGAAATCCACCACCATTAAATGCACATATTGTTATGTCTTAATATTATCCATTATTATATTAAGAGAGAAATGGCTGACCCCTAAGCAATATTAAACTGCATTTTAAAGGACATCGATTTCACCCCTTTTCTTTAATCATATATTCTTAGAGGAAAGTAGTACTTTAACTTAGGAGTTGTGACCATTGGAAAAATAAATTCTAGAAAAATAGTATTGTCAGTGGCTACTAAAACTACTTATTAAATCATGCACTTTATAATTGTAATATATAGAGAAAATAAATTGTAAATCACTCATTTAAAAATTTATAGCATATTATTTACAAAATATTTATATTTTTTCCCATTCACATTAGGCTTCAACATGGCTCAGGTGGCACTGGCCTGTTCACAGTTAATTGACTTAACAACCCTGTTATTAGTATATTGTCCCATATTATATGTTATTCACCCAATGCATCTATGTGGGGATACCTCCCTGAAAATGACCCTAAAAATTATCACATCATCATATGTCTTTTACCCAATAGATCCCTCAATGATAAACACCTTTGTAAAAGAAGATTTTCTGAAATATTTTGTGAGAAAGTAAAGAGCAATACAGTTGGAAACAATGCAGAATGTGAGCATGTTTTTGCTAGATTATTAAGATAAACTTCTAATGAAGCTGTAGCAAAGACCACAGACTTCAAGAACAGGCAGGAAATTTCCTCCTGCTGAACATATTCTCAAGTCAGAGCTGCACACAACTTGGATCCTCCTGAGGCAAAGAAGGCCAATGAGGTTCTTGGAACAGCTGTTCTGTCACAGGAAGAAAATATACCATAAATTACTGATTTATACATCTAATACAACTAGTAATTATAAAATGCTGTCTTGAACATAGTTTGATTTAATTTAATTTCGAATGAAAAATTTTAACTCTTTAATACACCATATTTATCTTACTGTCAGATAGATGAGATTTTACTGCCAGAGAATTCTAACTCAATGCTATCTGATAAAGAATACAAGTCAAAGGAGAATTCAAGCAACAATTACTTATAAGCATACTTGCTGCTGTGTCCCCATGTGAAGGTTGCAAACCTCCTGTCCATAAGGTTGATGCACCCCTGCATTACCTGACCACAATGACGTCATCTGAAAGAGACCACACTTATGGGCACAGCCTGGCTCCTTAAGAAACCTTAGTACAGGCAAGGCCACAGTGATGTCTTAAAGACCATCTGTGAAGACAATTGTGTGGAGTACTGCATACATGGCATATGTTAAGGGTGTCTGAGTGGTGAACAACTCCCCCATGTTAGGTGTGTGAGTGGCAAACCACTTACCGTAGACACAGCCCTGGGCATGAGGCTGTGTGTTGCAGTCCCTGCTCTTTCTCCATGGCCCATTCCTTGATTGGTCACTGAATGGACAGTTGGCCAGAAATTGTATTGGTGGCTGCTTGTAATCTGCTTAGCTACTCCCTGAATATATGTACATGGTAACTGCACAATGAAATCAGAACTGCCTCCTGCTTGGTCTTCAGAGGTCTTGATTAGGCACTTCACAGGCACAGTCTCTTCTACACTTTTCCATGGACTTCCACGCTGGATGAGAATGAATCCACACAACCATCAGTGCATAGCACTTGCCTTTCTTGAATGTTTGAAAAAAAAAAAAAAAAACTTCTTTGTAACATGACTTTCCTGACCTCTAGTGAATATCAGTATGTTTAACATCTCCATTACCTCATCTTTGGTATTTTGTATATTTTTGTATATTTCCTCAGTTAGTCCTTGTACCAGTGAAGGTTATTCCTCCATGAGCAATGACTTGGTGATCTTCACTTCTCTGTAAGCATTTGTAAGGCTGGAGATAAGGAAAAGCACTTTCTATATCCTGCCATTCTCCAAGAATGACAGTCCCTTCACACTCTTTTAAGCAGCATTCAGCTTGTTGATGAGTTTGCATTTTTCTTTATCTGTGCAGGGGTTTTTACTTTTCTTCACACTGCTTTTCACATCTTACCTACAAGTCAACTTCTAACTGATGGAGCTATTCTGAGTGAAAATAAAAAAACTCACAAATAAAGTGATGATAGGTAGGCCTACCTACATCTTCTATGGAGGTTGTAAAAACTGAGTTGTGGCCTCAGGTTATTGAGAAAAATCACTCAAGCCCAACCTCACTAAGCTTGTCATACTTTAGCCTAAATTCAACCTCCACAGGGAATTTCAGCTCCTCCAAGGCATCTATTCACCACAGGACTCTGCAAAGTAACCATGGATCCACTAGCTACAACATAAAACCAGGCCAACATTCCAACATCCTACCTGGAACCAAACCCAACCAGTAACTGTCCCTCTTCTGCAGGATTCAACACCCTCACCATGAGAGTCATATTCACTAATGTAAAAAGTATCTTGTATAGTTCTCAACTGCTTTGACCATATGCAGCTTTGCTTTGATTTTGATGAACTTATTAATTTAATCACTTATCAAACATTATATACTAAAAAATGACATACACTTTTTAAAATATTAATTTTCTAGTTGTAGGTGAACACAATATATTTATTTCATTTTCATGTGGCACTGAAGTTTTAACCCAGTGCCTCATGTGTGCTAGGTGAGCACTCTACCATTGAGGCACAATCCCAGCCCCTCATGATATACACCTTTGTGTCTACTTTTTTGTTCAAAATAGTGTTTTGATATTCATCCATGTTATTCTGTGTATAAGCAGTTTACATATTTTATGCAATTTATTTATTCATTCATTTTCTTTGCATCAGGGATAGAACTGAGGGGCACTTAATCACAGAGCCACATCTCTAACCATTTTATTTATTTATTTATTTTTAATTTGAGACAGTCTCTCTAATTTGCTTAGGACCTTGCTAAGTTGCTGACACTGGATTTGAATTGAAGTCCTCCTGCCTCAGCCTTTCAAGCTGCTGAAATTACAGGCATCACTTTCTTTATGTCTGAATAATTTGACTTTTTTTTGAGCAGGTAAAATAATAATGTGCTGAATATTTGGAAACTGCAGTTGTAGGTAAATTTTAAAATTGACACACACATAGGTAGGAGTGACTAGTTAAGGTTTTCTATTGTATACCTACAACAATTGATGATATGATTGAGATTTACTAGAAGAAAGTAAATGTGGTCAACAATTAGAAATTATAAGAATTTGAGGAGAAAAGATACTGATTACTGTCGCGACCCCTTGCCCGCAAGGAAGACGCAACTCAGGAATCTTCTTTCAGCAGTTTATTCAGGCCTTTGATATTTCTTCTTCTGTCTCTCGGATGCCCCTCCCAGCCTTAATAAAGCATCTCAAGCCCCAATGCAAAGCTGCCACGTGGAGCTTTCTCATAGGGTGATGAAAAATCATGTGCCAACTCTCCCAAATAAGGAGTTGTTTGTCACAGACCACAGCGGAGCCAGCGCCATCTTGTAATGGCGACCATAGTCTGCAGAAACGGCAGAAGTGGCTCACCACAGTTCCCCCTTTTCTGTTTTCTTAAAACAATACAGGCGAGAGTAGAGGTCCTATCCCACTGTGCAGAAGTGGCTGCATAGTATGACTCAGTCCTAAGGAGGGCCCTTCCCCAGATCTGAGGCCATATCAGCCGACACCTTTTTTCGTGGGGCGGGGCGTGGACGCGTCTAACCCGCATGCAATAGGTCATGCTCTCCTTGAGGTCCACGTCAAGGATCACTCAAGTGCAGTGCCTTGCCTCGCATCCTGTATCGTGACGATGGTGGACGAAGGGGGATAGCTGAGGCTGAACTGTGGCTGTTTATAATGACAAACAAGTTGACAGCACCCTGAAAGAAAGGCACGGACTTCAAGACGATAGAAAAGCACTAGTGTGGAAACCCATCTGCGTGCAATGGCAGTAAGACCGGCAGAGTGCAAGGGCTTTCCAACACTAAGAGAATAACAAGGAAAGTCATGTCGATCCCAGTGCAATGTTATAATAACTTGGGGTGTAACGACCATGTCAAAGGTTTACTGCTTAAGATGCGCAAGCCAGACTTGAGGCAAGTTGCCATTTTCTAAAGCTGCAAGAGCTTGTATGATTATAGCCTTATCGTGAGCACTGCGGGCCTTAAGGCGACAGAGAAACCACAAACAGAGGAACATACCGAAGCAACACATTGCACCAAAAATGCCTACTCCCACCCACTCTTTGAAGAAGGAAAAAGCAGAAGATATCCAATCGGTGAATTGACCCAAAGTCACGGGATCGACACAGGTACTGTTCAAGACAGCTATCTGGGTTAGTTGAGACTGGATCATGTCTTCCGCTGCCATGGACCAATTTCCGGCCAAATATTCGCCAATGATGCGGGAGGCATTCCTGGAATCATTAAATCTGACAGAGGTTATGCATAAATGCGCACGTTGGTCAACACAACCCAAATGTACTAGAACAGACAATTCCTCAACTTGAGCTTGAAGCAGATCTATCCTTTGATTAGCAGCCAAGATCCCAGATAAAATATGTTGATTAATTTTACTTTGGGATTCAAGTACGGTGGATGTTTGTTGAATAACCTGATTAATAGTGGCAGCAGTTTGTACTTGGCTGGCCATGGCTACTCCAGCTGTAACCGCTGCAACAGCAGATACCGCCACAGCTGTCACTATAGCTGCCGTAATTCCAAAATCTCTACGGGTTCTAATCAGTTCAACAATAGGAAAAGATTCTGGATCTGCAGTAACCGGGATCGGGACAAAGGTTGGAATTTTCATAATCACTGCCGTAGTCCAGGAACCATTCCAACACTCAGACAAGTAGCAAGCAACATTAGAACAATTAAGCATCCCCTGTAATGTAACACTAGCCAAAAGAAACAGGAACGGAGATTGGAGACAGACTGCTGCTGAGGGTAATGTAGCATTAGATAATTGTGAATTATTTGCAAAAATTTTAAGCCTCTTATCTCGCTCCGAGTCTTGGGTACTACCAGAAACATTAAACAGCCAACTTTGGACTCCTAATATTTCCCTGGGGAAACACAAGCACGGACTAGACTAGCCCAATCTGAAGGAGTCATGCAAAATCTAGTAAGTCCCTCCACTTGAGTGAGAGTGAAAGCGGCATCTATGCCATAAGTGCGGACAGATTCTGCCAAGGTTTTAACTATCTTAAAGTCTAAAGGCTCATGATATCTTCTCCTGTTATTGTCCTGAAATACAGGGTATGCAAGTCCCATATCTGTATTAACTGTCCTCCAAACTTGCGCACGAAAAGATCTCCCGGAACCTTGGCTCCCCGCCACATACGGAGGTGGGGCCATCGGCACCATATCTTCTTCTAGATATTCTACCTCCTCCTCCTCAGAGTTTTGTTGACCGATGTTAACTCCCTTCCCCTTCTTACAGTAGGCCTGCGTGCCTTGTGTCTCCTTTTTCTTCTTTATCTTATGTAGTTGTTGTAACAATATATCAAGGTCCTCAGAACTCTCTGAGTCGCTTGTGTTCTCAGGCGTTTTTAATTCGGTCAAGTCTGGGTAGAGCCTTCTCCTATTTTTATCTTCAGGCTCTTTTGCCTTCTCACTACTGTTACTTTTAATACTCTCTGCCACTTCACTACATGATCCTTCAGATTTTTCCTCATGCAGCTGCTCAAGAATAGCTTGACCCTCACTCACAGCTTCCTGGCATTTACCATCTGTTATACATCCTCTAACTAACTTCCAAAGTGGTATAATGCCACCCTGCAAGGTACCTTGCTCATGAGCAAAATCTAGATCTTTCCCTAATTTGTCCCAGCTGGGAACTGTAAGACTCCCTGAAAAAGCAAACCAAGGAGCCGCTATATCAGCTTCTCTTAAAAACATCTGCAAAGTACTCTGCTTTATCTTAAGTCCTTTTGAATGTAACAACCCATCTAGGGCCAACAAAATTGGGCTTGAAGAAGCAACACCCATAATGTTTTTAAAACTATAAAGAAAGTGAAAGTACAAAAATCCCCGCTCTCTTCCTTTTACAGGGGAGCGTTCCTTTTTATGAATTCCCCGCTCTCTTCCTTTTACAGGGAAGTGTCCCTGTCGTCACAACAACAAAAGAAGCACAAAAAACAAAAGCGAAATGACACAACAAAAGAAACACAGAAAACAGAAGTGAAAGTAGAAGCGAAAGTACACAGTGCAGCTGCAATAAAATGTAATGCTCTCTCTTTCTTTACAGAGGAGCTGCCCCGCTTTGGTCGCGGATCCCACTTACTTGGGACTAACCCCGCTTTGGTTGCGGATCCCACTTACCTGGGACTAACCGGTGCACCACCCCTGACTGCTGAAAGTTCTGTTTCCCGGGTCTCGGCACCACTTGTCGCGACCCCTTGCCCGCAAGGAAGACGCAACTCAGGAATCTTCTTTCAGCAGTTTATTCAGGCCTTTGATATTTCTTCTTCTCTCTCTCGGATGCCCCTCCCAGCCTTAATAAAGCATCTCAAGCCCCAATGCAAAGCTGCCACGTGGAGCTTTCTCATAGGGTGATGAAAAATCATGTGCCAACTCTCCCAAATAAGGAGTTGTTTGTTACAGACCACAGCGGAGCCAGCGCCATCTTGTAATGGCGACCATAGTCTGCAGAAACGGCAGAAGCGGCTCACCACGGATTACACCATTTTTATCAATATATGTATTTTTATCAATATATGTATTTTTATCAATATATGTATCTATTGTACATGTGTCAAACTGGGGTGGTGAGTAAGGGGTGGAATACTTGCCTTGCATGTGTGAGGCATTGTGTGTGATCCTCAGAACCACATAAAATAAATAAAGGTATTGTATTTATCTACAACTAAAACAGTAAATTAAAAAAAGTACATATGTCACTTAAATTATTTAACACATTATGAATAGTTGTACATATATATATGTTCTTTTACAAACATGTTTTTATTTCCAATGGAAGTAGAAATATTGAGTCAGTTTTTTTAAAAAAATATATTTTAAAACAGATTTTTGAGTTGAAATTTACACATCCAAATATTTGGACAATTAAAAAAATCTATTTATTTATTGATTTATTTTTGAAAATATTCAAAATTGTGCAACAATCACAATCTTATCTAACACCTGAGGATATACCTTTAACTTTACATTATTGATTGTAATTTTTCATCATGGTAAAAATATTTTAATGAGATCTGTCCTCTTAACAAATATATATGACATAAATATGTAAATACCTGCCTGGCCCAAACCAAAATCCAGTAAAGAAATGTCCAAACTTCCCAAAAGCCTGGACCACATATTTTACAATGATAGCCTTTTACCAGATTTTACTTACTATTATTATTGTTTTGATAGTCATTATCATAATGATGCTTAACACTGGACATCTTTTTATACAATTTTTTCATTTCTATGTTTTTGTGGGGAAATATCTATTAAGATTATTTGACATTTTCAAATGGGTTTTTATTTATTACTTGTTCTTGAGTTGGGACTGCCTATCATGTACTTGGTTATTAACTCCTTGTCATATATTGGGTTTGGGAATCTGTTCTCTCACTCTGTTGCCTTTTTACTATTGTATTCTTTGCTAAACAGGACCTTTGAGTTATGATATAGTCCTGCTTGTCTTTTCTGTATTGTGGCTCATGCTTTTGGTATCATGTTAAATGCCAAATATTGAATGTCTCATAAAGGCCTATGTATTAAATGTCTGGTCTCCCAGTGGTGCAACTGGATGGTGGTGAGACCCTTAGAAAGCTTCAGGTATAGGTCCATAGGCCAATGGGCATGCTGATTAGATTGTGAAACCAAACTGTGCTCTCTGTTTGCTTTCTAGTTTGAGGTGTGACCATTTTCTTGAACACATTGATCTGCCAGTGTGTGCCACAATTTAGGGTCCTCTCCAGAACTGAGCAAGGAAGGCACCATGCAATTCAACACTAAAAACTGAGGTACATGAGTACTTTTTCTTTATAAATTGCTTTCTCCAGGTATTTTGTGGTAGAATGTGCAACTGACTAATGTATGTCATTTCCCAGAAATCATTGTCAATATCATTGCTATTAAAATACTCAAGTATGTTATTGTACTAGTTTTAGTTTCATTTTTTGCACGTCAGTTTTTTCTTAAAGTTACTGAATTTGCATTATATATATATTTCTACATTAATGCTTCAATTACATGAATTCTAGATTAGCGGGTTTGACTATTCTATTTGCATACTTGCATATATCAGGCTTTGATCGAATACACTTCTTCTAATGCATTCATTCTCATTCTCTTTCTTCTCTCTCTCTCTCTCATCCCACTATATTTTAAAAATAATCTGTGTTATCCTTCTTCTCCTCATTGCTTTTTTTAGTGTCCACAAGTGAGAGAATTTTTATGGTACAAATATTTCCATGATTAATTTTATCTGACACAGTAATATCCAATTCCATTCATTGTCCTGCAAATGAGATGCTTCATTCTTCTTTATGACAAAATATAGGTCCATCCTGTGTATATGCAACAATTGTTTCTACATTCATTTTTTGAAAGGCACCTATGTTGATTTCATATCTTATTGTGAATAGTACCAAAATAAACATGGTTATAAACTTATCTCATTTGTATGCTGACTTTTTTCCTAAAGATATATACCCAGGTAGCAGGTGTGTGTGTGTGTGTGTGTATGTGTGTGTGTGTGTATGTGTGTGTGTTATACATGTATATATTCATATACACGGATATATAAATATATCCATATATTCATGTATATATATATATTCTCCATACTGTCTAATATAATTTATATATTCACCAAGGTTATATACGCATTTGATTTTTTTCCAAATTCTCACCAGTTTGCATAATACCATTTTTCTTGGGGTGAGATAAAATCCTAATAAAATTTTGATGTGCATTTACATAATTGAAGATTATGTTAAGCCCTTCTACCACTAATAAATTTTGGGGGCACCATAAAATCTTCTTTCTTGCCCTCCTCCCCACCCCACCCTGTGGCCTAGAAAGTGGCCATGACCCTGGCCTTTGCAGGTAACCCACAGCCCCTCTACTGCCATACTATTGTGAGCCATCCTGCTGTGAAGAACCCTGTCCTGGGCTCCCAGGATCCCCGCATCCATTCAGGCCTGGGGCTCATCTCCTGGTGTCCACCTCCATCACTTTCAGCATTACAAAACATCTAGTTCATTCCAAGGAAGCTTAAACACACATTGGAACTCAGATGAGCCCAGTCTGGCCCAGAGCACAACTATCCATGTGCCTCCTGCCATTCCCCATCTCCTGCTGAAGTATGGAGGTGGTGCACACTCCACTGCCCAGGGAACAAGGGCCACTAGGATTATGCCACCACCAATTTCTACCACACATAGCCACCCAATAAGTCCTGTTGGCAATCATATGGCTCCTTTTGTGTGAAGACATGTGAAGAGGGGCAGCAAGGAGGTGGCCAAGGAATAAACTACACAAACCCTGAGAAAGAACCAGCTTTTCTCCTACAAGAGCTTAGGCCTGACACCCTGGAACCTTGGGGAAAAGGCCTACAGAATTAAAATACAAAGGGCTACAGAATTAAAATTTCTATCACTCTTCTTTTCACCCATGTTCCCACAAACCTCATGCATAGACATTACTAATAAGCAATGCATTTTAAAACACACATACCTCAATGGGGACAATTCCCCAAAACCTCCTACACAAACCAATTACATAATGAAACCATATTATCTTGAGGCAAAATTCCATCATTACAATAATTCAGCTCTTATGTTCACATGTCCTGAGGAGGTATGGAACTTCATTTAAGGAAATTATAATGAAAACACCACAGTATGTTGTGCCATAGAGTTTTCTAACCTCTCATACTATAGTAAATTTGACTTGTTACACGTAACATCAGATTTTAAGGTAGATAATGACTCATTTCCTAAAGCTGAGACATGGTCAGACATATTACCATTAGGGACACAAATATAAATTTCCTATAATTTTTACAGATTTCATACCTCAGCCTTATAAAATGGTGAAACAAATTTGGCCATCTTCAAAATTGGGACTTCTACATTGGGATTACCTCTGCTTCAAAACAATGTTCATTGACCAGTACACTGCACAGTTTCTACCCTCAGGAACCCCTGGTGTACATCTTTATACAAGAGGAACCTCACAAGCATTCTTTTTTTAATATTTATTTTTTAGTTGGACACAATATCTTTATTCATTTATTTTTATGTGGTTTGAGGGTCGAACCCAGAGCCCCGCATGTGCTGGGCAAGCGCTCTACTGCTGAGCCACAACCCCAACCCCTCACAAGAATTCTTAGAATACTCTTTCTTTAACTACAATCATAAAAATTTAACTATGTATAGGAACATTAAAACAAACAACTTTGGAGATGTTCTTGAAGCTACTGACACCATATATAATTTCTCAAGAAAAATAGCACAAGATAGACCTTCATACATTTTAATAATTTCACACATTATGCTAATAGATCATATCTTTGCAAGAATAAGAAGGAAAACTATACACTAGATCAGCATGTAGAAAACCCAACTTAATAAAATATACAACAGGAGAACACTTAACTTATAATGTTTCATGGAATTGGACACATATGAACACACAATGGTACCCACTGGGACTCACCTAAGCCACATTTAATGCTTCTAGAAAAGAGTCTAGTGGCATTTTTTGACTATATAGCACTTCATAATGCATCATTCAGAACACCTTATAGCACACAATATGATCCCCATACAGAAACCCAAGCGTAATACAAAATGGTGTTCATGTCTCTATAAGAACTAATAAAAGACTTATGGATACATCCCATAGTATAGATGACAACAAATGCACATCCAGATTGTATGTACGTATGTATGTGTGTATTTATTTATTTAATTTTTTGCTGCATTACAATTCTTAATACACCATTATACAATAACCTATCATATCTCTGATTATATATAAGGTATGTTTGTATTCTTTATGTATGACCAAATACCTGCAATACACATGGACAACATATTAGACATTTAAATTCCCTTAGATGTAATAACAGATAACAAAACATGCATAATACCATACCCAGACAAAGGATCAGACCATAAACTTAACATAAGTGGAGCTGTGTGGATAGATGATTATGTAACACCAGACATACTCATGGAATCAATATAATGAGGTGAAAATAAAAATGAATATACCTACTTCTACCCAGGTATAAGATAAAATCAACAGATAAAGGCCTTAATCATGGTGGCAAAGAGCAGGCATGAATTTTGATAGAGTATCACAATATAGAGTAGATCATACTAATATACTGTACCAGTTCTATATGCCACTACGACAATGGAACAAGCCATGGGAATTAAGTCAATATGATTTTGTGGCTCATGCACCTCTATTTAACAGATCTTTAATTACCAAAAGATCATGGCAGAAAAAGGAACATGTATTTATTTGTATTACCCATGTCCTTTGAAAGTTGTTACATCAAGGACCATCTCCAACCATATATAATTGATAGAGGAGGTATTAATGTCACACATAAACTAATTCCAGCACATTACCCATCAAGAGTAAAATTATATAGAGAAGTGCAAGACTAACCACAATCACCAGAGCACCTTATGTAATACCAAATATACAAATTCCTCTACAATAATTGTAAATCCCATAATTCAGAGGATAACATTAACTATAGACACAGCAATATATGCTAAGGAGCTATATGGGAGATGTCCTTAGAAAACAACATGGCGCATTACAACAATACAGAGACAACACATTAGGAGAACAAGGGAGATTTTTAGAATGGATAACTATAGCTGGACTAGCATTAGGAGAAATTGTTAGTGTAAATCATAGAAGACTTAGATGTTAGAATTACATCCCTGGAACACATTAGAGACAAAGAAATTCATGGACTAAAAATAATTTCTAAATCTTTATATACAATCACAGGTATCATACTTCAAGCTGAACTACAGAGAAAAACTATAGTTCAGACACTAACAGCCCCAAAGGAATATTATGATGCTTTTATATAGAAAATGGATAAGAAAATGAACACAATAAACCCATAAAACCACTAAAATCAGACATTATCCTGGAACAATATTACCAGAAGATTCAGTGACACCAATTTACACAATAACTTATTATACTTTGGACACATAAACCATGAGTTACATACATCAAAGGTCACTATAATTGTCCCACAAGAAGAAGTAATACCATTGGGAAATAATCTTTTTGCAGTCTGCATACCCATGTAAACACATATGCCCTACAACACAAACAATGACAACTACACAAGACACATCGGACAGCACCTCCCATAGTGTTGATCATTATTATTATTATTACTCGGAATATCCTGACATCAATATGTGTTTTGGTGAATGTAAAACAACCCATGAAGCACATGGAAGTTGACATTACACACTAAATCAGGTAAATATATAACAGCATTCTCAAATCAACAGATACAGATGAAACACACATGATAAAATAATATGGTATTTTAAAAAGATGAGGATAAGCCCTACATACAATTGGAACATATGACGCAACTTCAAAACCAGATTGAACATAATATAGAATAACTACAAAGACAGGATGTCCAAATAACATTAAATATTGCACATCTTAATAACACAAATCACATTGTCTCACTGATAGTATATGTAATGAAAACAGATTTATACATAATGTAGTCAATTGATGATGATACTTTTGGGCAGATTCATTCTATAAGCTCCTCAAGTTTGAGACCGTATGCTGGCACATTCCAAATTGGTTCTAGGACATAAAAGAAGTTCTCCATTATGCATTGCTAATATGCATATTTATGATAGCCTTAAAAATTTCAGGATACATGCTAAATTGTATAAAGAAATTAAAACAAGACACATGTAGGTAATATTAGATGGTTATGTGGCCACTCTAAATCACCTCTGATTGTGGAGAAGTGGATGTAATATATATGAATATTACCTGCACTTTACAACTCTCTTGGATACTATTGGACTCACTTATCTGTGTTAACACCTACCTGGACTTCCTGAGAAACAGACTGTGAAACTTAGAATACCATTTTATGACATTGATTGAAAATTGCTTCCATCTTTCACTTGATGCTAACATTTTGACATATATTGATTGTAACAACATAATGATTCTTGCAAATTTGTTGTAAGTAATCTTAAATTTAGGTTTAAGACTTTGCTGTGCACTACCAGATTTGAAGTACTATATAGACACACCTTAGTTGAGTTGCTACGCAGATAATTTGTAACAGATTCACTAGAAAATTAAGATATTTAGTATTTAAGAGAAGCAGGAAACAATGGAATGTGAGACCATTAATCAGAAGTCGACAGATGTTTTAATGAAAAATGTAAAGAAAGGTCATGCCACTGTATCTCATATATAACACTGTACTTTTTTGGCGTGTACTTCAGAGCTATGTTTGTGGCCAGACCCTTGGATTTCACACAAAGCTTATGCTGGGGGATGGATATACCCATATAAACTACCACCCATTTGGGATGCTTTTAAAAGTCAAGTAACCCATCTATTCATTTCAAATTTTCATGACTCTCACTTTAATATAGAATCTTGTCAGAATATAAGAAATGTAGATAGTATAGTGCTATTAGAACATAGTAGACTTGCCACTGCTGACATTGCTCCACAGAAGCTTAAGATCAAGTCTTATTTCTTTATAATCTTTCTCACAATTTAGCTGTCCTGCTTCTCCCTAACCCAACTAATAACATACACTCATTCCTTCTCATTAGGTACAAGTTCCCAAAGTGCAACTCTTTCAGATATTCATTTTTATGAATAAAGCATATTATCCAGAAGAAATACTACAAGACATAATACCTAAACAGTGATTTTAATAGCAGGACCAAAGTCCATATCACCATACCCAGGTCAGTTTCCATACTTACAGACAAGTTTAAATAGGACATAATATTGGAACAAACCACAAAAAAATTAAATTAGAGTCTAATCCTTAAAGGATTCTTTCCCTTACTCCAAAATATATGCATATGCAAACCTATGGCAATCCATTGATGCAGATCTCAGAGAGTTCCATGAGGATTTTGATCTAAAGGAATGGGTAGAACTAGGGTAGAGTCAGGAAAACCCAGGCTCTGTTTTCCAAGATGGAAGTTTTGTATTTTTATGAACACAGAATGATGAAAGTTGGAATTGTAATGCCTATGTATATATAATTAGAGTAACCACCCTCATTCTTGTATTTTAGTCAATATTTAGATTCAATATGTCTCAGAGCATTTGACAGCCTTACAGTGACTATTAGAATCAACTGGGACAATGTAACAGAATTAGTCCATTGGGACTTACAAGAAAGAAAAACTTATAAATGTCTCAACCCTATCATACCACTTGATTTTGATTATATTATAATTTCAGTCCCTGGGTACATTGCACCCATTTTGTTCTTAACCAGATGTACTTCAACTATGATCACTATTGGTGGTTATAGAACAATGCAACAAGCCACAATGAACAGTGACTTTTGGACATATGTGAAGTCTGGCCTTTGGCCAATGGAATGGATGATTCACAGTGCCAAGCTCAGGCACCCCCTTTCCCAGGATGTATAATGTGAATCAAGTGGGTGGATGGTAAGAATGGCTTTAGGCCTGAGCCTAAGCAACTCCATTTTAAAAACTCCAATTTGAAATCTGCAGTCTCACCAGGCACACCCACAGATCTCTCCAATATGTCCTCAGACAATTATTTTCCTTTACTCTGATAAACACAGTGAAGTCTCTGGCAGGTTGTCCTCTCCTGATAAGAAGATAAAATGAGAAGATAAGGGTGGAGATTGCCAGACCAGATGTTTCTGACCCCAGGGTAAATGATGTCCTGGAGAAATCTGGTGGCAGCTGATAAGGATTGCAAGGGGATTTATAAAACCCCCAAATTTAGTGTAAATTTAGAGCTAATGAACAGGGATTCAGTCAACTGAAACAAGGATGCACTTGAGCTGGAGAGCCTGATGAGGAACTGGACTGACATCTCATTACTTGTCATAATTCTCCTTACCCTCTGTGAGATCCTCAACACTCTCAAACTCTATAAACTCATCTGGATCTTGGTGAGAGCCTCAGCTTCTTCCTAAGAACCTCTCCTCAACAGGTCATCCACTTCATGCCAGGAATAGCCTGCCTTGGTTCTGGACCTAATTTTTTTTTATTACTGTGGTTTGAGTGAGTGTGCATCTGCTGGACATAAAGGCTAAGGCTTGAGACTTTTGAACTTAGCATGCAAAGGGAATGTCTGTCACTAGCCTGTCATAATTAAGTATATTTTGCAGTTCTTAGAATAAAACTGCAAAATAATCTAGAATTGTCTGCTGTGGTTAATTAATCTAAATTGTTTGCTGTGAATTTATTATGTCTATGCAGTGCCTAGCAATAAGAATCACCATTTTCTCTACTAAGAACTTATAGAGTGAAATTATATTGTATATTTTGAATGAATAAAGCATTGAAAGGGGCAGAAGTGTCTGGACATTCTTTATTTCTCTCCCAACTGCATAAGTTACAATTTTACCCCCTCATGACAGGTTGTTATTATTTTTAAAGTATCAAATTAAGGGATTCTTATCACTAAATATTATTTTTTACTCCAATTCTAAATGTTGACTTTATTTTTGGTATTATAGCTGTCCTTTGACTGTTATTAGTGTTAGACCACGACGCAAGAAAAGACCACTGACTCCAATTAAAATCAAATTAGAGCGCGGGGCGCCGCTGTGGCCGCTGCTCCGCTCGGGTTCCGTCTCCTGGGCAGCGGCGGGACCGGCGGCTGCGGCGGCGGAGGGATGGGAGCTGGGAGCCGCGGTCCGCAGAGTTGGGCAGGGGAGCACCCGCGCCTCCGCGGCGTCATGGGCCCCCTTCCCGGGCCTCAGCGGGCACCAGCCGCGGGAACCCCCAGGCCTCCTCGAGGCCGAGCCTGAGCGACCCCCGGGTTCTCAGGCACTCGCTCCCTACTCCCTATTTTTTCCTCCTTTCGCCACCGTTACCGCTTGTGCACACGGTTATGGCAACAGAGCCGCCATCCCCCCTCCGGCTCGAGGCGCCCAGCGCCCCAGAGATGCGGACCCCACCAGTGAGCGATGCCGCTCCCGAAGGCGCCCTGCAACCAGCGGGCGGCAGGCTGCGTTTCCTCAACGGCTGCGTGCCCCTGTCGCATCAGGTGGCCGGGCACATGTACGGAAAGGACACAGTGGGTATACTGCAACACCCAGATGGCACAGTTTTGAAACAGTTACAGCCACCTCCAAGGGGCCCGAGAGAGCTGGAATTTTATAATATGGTTTATGCTGCTGATTGTAGTCATGGTGTTCTTCTAGAGCTTCGAAAATATTTGCCAAAATATTATGGCATCTGGTCACCTCCCACTGCACCAAATGATTTATACCTAAAACTGGAAGATGTGACCCATAAATTTAATAAGCCCTGTATAATGGATGTAAAGATCTGGGCGAAAAAGCTATGATCCTTTTGCCTCATCCGAGAAGATTCAGCAACAGGTCAGCAAGTACCCATTAATGGAAGAGATTGGGTTCTTGGTGCTTGGCATGAGGGTTTATCATGTTCATTCTGATAGCTATGAGACACAAAATCAGCACTATGGAAGAAGCTTAACAAAAGAAACTATAAAGGATGGAGTCTCCAAGTTTTTTCATAATGGGTTCTGTCTAAGAAAAGATGCTATTGCTGCCAGTATTCAGAAGATTGAGAAAATTCTGCAGTGGTTTGAAAGCCAGAAACAGCTTAGCTTTTATGCAAGTTCATTACTATTTGTTTATGAAGGTTCATCTCAGCCAACCACTACAAAATCAAGTGACAGAACTTTGGCAAGAAAGTTTTTGTCCAAAGGACAATTGTCAGACACAGAGTTACTGGAGTACAACAATAACTTTCATGTGTTAAGTTCCACAGCAAATGGAAAAATAGAGGCTTCAGTAGGCAAAAGCTTATCCAAGATGTATGCTCGTCACAGAAAAATGTATTCAAAAAAACATCACAGTCAGACTTCATTGAAAGTTGAAAATATGGAGCAAGACAATGGGTGGAAAAGCATGTCACAGGAACATTTAAATGGAAATGTACTTTCCCAACTGGAAAAAGTTTTTTACCATCTTCCCACTGGTTGCCAAGAGATTGCGGAAGTAGAAGTGCGAATGATAGATTTTGCTCATGTGTTTCCTAGCAACACAATAGATGAGGGATATGTTTATGGTCTAAAGCATTTAATTACTGTACTTCGAAGTATTTTAGACAATTGAATCTTTTGCTGAAGTCTTTTTAAGTGGTGGACAAATCATCATAAAGAGCAGCAGTCATTATCTCTGCACCTGTAATGCTGTGTAAAAACTTTGTATTGTGAGTCAACATTTTATTTGTCTTTATACTTTTGGTAGAAAGGTTAACTTTTTTATAATCTTACTCAGGAATACTAATTTGTTCATTAGAAAACTATGAAGAATAAAGAAACAGGAATGTTAAGCAGGGAATGTGGTGGTACATGGCCTGAACATCTATTTGGCTCAAGCAAAATGCAAACCATTATTCAGTAAGAGTTTATTTAGCTTTCTGTAGCCAATGTATCATGAAATCTGTCCACCCAACCTTGAAAATGAGCCATATCTAACCTATGACATAATTAGAACACCTTCAAAATCTAGAAAGCACAGGTTGATATCCTTAGTATTGCTATGTATGAAGTTATTAAAACTGGAGAAAATTCTACTTCAGAAATAAGTACCATTTAGGTTTTATATTAAAAGTTCAGACCAGCATATCAAAAGGTGCTTCTTAGTGAAATGATTTAGAATTGTTGCATTCCAAAAGCAGGTTTTCCATTTAATTTCCATTTATCTATGTAATACAAAATATTATACTTTGTGAAATACACAACAGAAATGGACGACAACAACAACAACAACAACAAATATCTTGAAATTAAAGGCACTGATGATTTTTACCAGGGTCAGAAGAGAGAAATTATTTGCAAGAAACAAAATTTTTTCTTTAAAATTCTTTTATTGCAAGTTCTTTTGTGGCAAAAATGGAATCTATATTTACTACAATGTGAGAAGACATTACATGATATATGTAGGTATACGTATAATACTTTTTCTCAAACAGAGGCTTCAAAAAGGTGAATGATTGAAATTTTATTTTTCCTCTAAACAATATTTTAGAGTGTTTTGCTTTTAAAATTCATGTATTTGTGGTCCCACTTAGTTAAGCAGTGGTATAAACGTTTGTTGCTAAATATAGTGTTTCTCAGAATTTGGTTAAGCAGTGAAAAACAGCATCTGATCATGTAAGTGTTTTTAAAAATACTGTGTGTAAATTAGTACATTGTATAGGGTTTGGCACATATCTAAATCTGTGCTTCTGTTTCACTATTATTCGTAACAGCTTTAGATCATATCAAAAGAGAAACTAATTGGGGGCAGAGGCAAAAACAGATTTGTAAATATTACCTTTGTTTTACACACACACCACCTTTTAAAAAATAACTAGGTAATTTTCATTGAAAACTTGTAAGACTTTAAAATTAAATTTGAAAATAATTTGATGTTAATGCTTTCAAAGCACTTTGATTCACTAGTAATATATCTAAGTAGTTGAGCAGTTTTACCATATTCCTGGAACACATTTTGAAGTTATGATTTAAGATCTTTTCCTCCTCTTTTTACCTCAGAATCACAATTTAAACTTTTAAATCCAAGTGCCATTTTTATGTGGTATGGAGGAAATTTTGTTTCTTAGCTTCCCAACTCTCACTGAGGGTACTTTGCAAATATCTGAGTCCAAACAAAGTCACCAGATAAATTTCTATGAATACTATACTTAGCAAATCTTTTAAACTGGCATAACTTTATATGCATTTTGTTATTTTTATTTAGAATTAGTGTAAAATAGTTTTCCTTGGGATGTAATGTTTTTCTGTATTTCCAAGTGGGTATTGGCCATACGTTTTTGTGGGAATGAAATTCAAGTCTTAATTAATAAGAAACTTTTTTAGTTTTACTCGTTTTTTTCTTCAATATGGACTTTTGTTGTTGTTGTTGTTAGATAGTGTTAAGCTCATATAAATGAACACTATGTTGAATCTTCAGAGGATTTTTGTATGGGATTGTGTCAGCCTATGTACATTAAATTTAATAAATTTAAGTATTATCAGATTATTTGCACATTTTAGTTCAATAAAGTCTGAATCAGCTGTTCTAGATTTTCTTTATCTGTATTTGGAAATAGAGTTTTGTAAAGTCAATGTCTTGCCTTTCTGATAAAATAGATCATGTTTTGTTTTAATAAAACAAGAAGTGCTTTTATCTTTGTTTTTCAGGGAAGGGATTAACATTTAATTCTTTTTGTTTACATTTTTTATCACTGTTACCCAATGATCATTTTATGTTATTACTTTATAAGTAAGCTTGTATGTAACAGAATAAGTATCTGTTTCTGTAATCTACATGTGACTATTATCTAGTTCTGTTTTAAGATTATGCGGAAGTATGCCACTGTGGGGATGAATGATCACTATTCAGCAAACATGTTTGAACATGTAAATGTTTAAGAAATAAGCAAATTAATGATATGGTTTGGATTAATAGGATTATTAATTTTTTCTCCCCTAGGAAACATAAATAATAATGTTAGTGTATTTCTTATGAAATGCACTCATATAAAAGACTTTTAAGAAATTGTGGATGTGAATACATTTCTCAAATGAAATTTAAATTGTAAAATAGTTTTATAATAAAGTATTTACATTAATTGATATTTTAATATGGATGGAAGTTGCATAGATTGAAATAAATTAAAATCCACGATAAATGATACATATTTTATCTAAATAGTTTTTCAAGAAATAATTATGAAAATGTGTATATTAAATGGCTCTAACATGGAGCTTGTGTTATTTCAAAAAAAAAAAATAAATAAATAAATAAAATCAAATTAAAGCAAGCTTATTATTTCGACCGGCCGGGCTGCCTTGCCCATCAAAATCGTGGGAGCCAAGGACAGTGGCGAGGCTTCTTTGTGGCCCAGTTTTATAGCCCAAAAAGTTACACAAAGGGGGGTTACAGATAACAACACTCTGAGGAGCATAACACAAGTTTACATTTTTGCTGGCCCCGGCATCAGAATTTATGGAGATCTTAGAGACTCAGAGAGGGTCGTTATCCGGCCAGGGAAGGCCAGAATTTATGAGGCGTCACTAAGGTTTAGGAAAGGGTTGTTATATGGTCAGGGAAAACCGGACATGGGTGAGTTCAGGGCACGGGCAGGCATTCCAATCAGCTTTACAACATCAACTAATGGCCAGGCCATACAGACATCCTGATATTTTTACAGAAAACAGAAATGAATCCTTCATAACTTGTGACAAGCTGGCTTCTGATCTAATGAGATAACTAGGCTAGGTATATCACACAGTTAATTAGAAAGTTACAGGTCATAACACTATTGTACTTTTTTAAAATAATTTTTTTCTTAGTTGTAGATGAACAAAGTATCTTTATTATTATTATTATTATTATTATTATTATTATTATTAGTCCAGTATCAAACAGACTGACTCATGCATACTAGCCAAGCACTCTACTACTGAGCAATAACCCTGGACCCTTACCTGGTATTTTTTTTAATATTTATTTATATTTTATTTATTTATATGTGGTACTGAGAATCAAGCTCAGGGCCTCATATATACTAGGCAAGCACTGTACCACTGAGCCACACCTTCAGCTCTTTCCTGGTACTTTTTAAATACCTGTTTTAGATAAAATTTAATTAGTAGCTTTAACCCTTTTCCAATATCTGTTTGGATTAAATCAATAATCTAGAAATCAGTGAAGCAGAGAGTCTAGTTTTATCTCAAACTCTGATTTTACTTCCTCTTTCTTCCCCAGACTCAGACACCTTATTACAGTGTCTGAATTAAGAGTCCCCCTTGAGGAATTTACTGTATGTTATCCACATTCCAAACTCGAAAATTTACCTATTCCTTAGTTTTAGAAAATTCTTACACAATTTGTCCAGAGGTACCAAAATCTCTTGGAGTACTCAGAAAAATAAGTATCTGAGTCTTGCCTTTTAGGGAGCAGTTTGAATTATAAGTATGCAGCCTTTAAGGCAAGTAGATGGATGATCTGCAGCTGGAAGGAAACTTTTCATCAATACCTTGCATCTAAAAGGCACTTATTTGATTCCTTTTATTAGATACTGTGAATAAACCTAAAATGAAAATGGAAGTCAAGTAATTTCTTTAACAAAAGTGTTCCAATTTCTTTACATATATATCCAGAATTATAATTACTGGGTTATAGGGCATTTTTTAACCAAGAATTCTTATTAATTTTTATTTATTTAGGCACTTTACCACTGTGTTACATCCCTGTTTTTGTTTGTTTGTTTTTTTTAATAAGACATGGTATCACTGAGTCACTTAAGCCTTTGCCAAGTTTCTGAGGCTGGTCTTGCACTTAAGTTCCTCCTATTTCATCCTCCCAAGTTACTGGGAGTACAGACATTAACAATAATACCCTCTTAAAAAATATTATTAGTGGATTATATGGCATTTTTATTTTGAGCTTTTAAGAACCATGATAGTTTTTTCAAAAGTATCTTTATTAATTTTATATTTTAACCAAAAATTTATCTATACATATACACATATACTCTGGAGTCCCTACTATCTTTCAGATATTTGGTTTGGTGTGGTTTGGTACTAGGAATTGAACTCTGGGGGTGCTTACCACTGAGTTATGTCCTCAGTCCTTTTTTTTTTTTTTTGAGACAGGTGATATATCACTAATATCTCACTAAATTACTGATAGCCTTTCTATGTTGTTAAGACTGTCTTTCGAATCACAATCCTCCTAACTCACCTCTCCAGCTTCTAGTATATTTGCCACCACACCTAGCTCTTTCAGATTATTATAATAACCTTTTCAACAACACAGCCCAGGCTACAGAACATCTCTTTGACTGATGCATTTTATCCCTGTGGAAAGTTTATATGAAGTAGACAATGTAGGACTATTCTGTAAAGATTTGTTAGAATAAACAGGGATCATTGGCTTTTAACCTCCTTTCTGGACTACTGTTTGGTATCATAGTTCATAAAAGTGCTGGGAAAAGAATGTAAATTCAATTGTTTGAAATCTACAGAGATTTACATAAGCTCAGTCACCTTTTGTTCCAGAGCTTGGAACTTCAGGACATAGTAACAGTAACGTAAACAAAATATGTTAAAGTTGACACATTCAGTATACACATCCACACACACACATACACACAACAAACAACAACAACAACAAAAAACTTTCTAGGAGCAATTGGTAGTTCTGGAATTATTACTAGTGTATCAGGGACATAGTAACATAAACAAAATATTTTAAAGTTGATACATTCAATACACACATACACACACACCCCAAAAAACCCCAAAAACTATTTCTAAGAGGAATTGGTAGTTCTGGGCTTATTAATAGTGTATCAGTGTTAGGGCAGGATTCAGGAAGTGTTAACATCTCACTCAAGCTAAGACTAGTTTACTGGATTCCTCCCTATTTCACCTAAAATACAAGCTAGAGTGAACTTCATCTGTCAGCAACAGCAGTTGGGAAAATATTCTGGCAGATATTTTTTTGAGATAAATTGACACCTTTGATATTTGGGTATTTCTGTGTCTTAATCACAGCTGATGAAACACTTGTGAAGGCTTTTATGGCTCCTAGATATCACCACATTTTTTGTATCATTTCTTTCATATTTCCTTCTTCTTTGTGGTGCTGGAGATTGAACCTAGGGCCTTGTGCATACAAGGCAAGCACTCTAAAAACTGAGCTACATCCTCAGCACCTCTCTCACATTTCTGTTCCCTAGAGGTGATGATGGTAATTGGAGATTTTGTCCCAAATGTTGTACATTTCTTAAGACAGGATTAATATCCAGTGTATCTGAATCTCTCTACTCTTTCATTATTTTGCCAAAGGGACACTCATAATAGTTTTTTTTTCCTTAAATGTATCTATAAATGGATGGATAGTGTCTCATTTAATATTCTGCTTTATTTTCAACATCATTCAATCTTAATATTTGCTTTTTATAGTGTTGCTAAGGTTGGAACTGACTACCTTGCACATTCTGCACACACACTCTAACAGTGAACTTTGCCACTATGTCCCAATTCTAACTTTAGGTTGGATAGATTCATTCATTCATGTCTAATGTTATTTTTTATATGGTTGGTTTTACATATGTCTTTCTATTGCTCTTAACAATACTATTGACATACATATGGTATCAGATTTGATTCATATTATGATTTATTGGTCTGTATTATTGCAATAGAGTTTAATAATATACATTAAATGTGTCTCATAACAATACCTATATTATTTGTTTTTTTTATTAAAGGTTTTGGGGTTTTTTGCATATATTTTATTTCCAAGATAAATTTTTTTTGGTCCCTTCTTTTCTTTTATTTGGTACTTGGAATTAAACTCAGGGGTATTGAGCCACATCCCCAGACCTATTTTGTATGACATTTAGAGATAGTGTCTCACTGAGTTGCTTAGGGCCTCACTTTTGCTGATTCTGGCTTTGAGCTCACAATACACCTGTCTCAGACTCCAAAGGTGCTGGGATTACAAATGTGCACCAACACATCCAGCTCTCTTCTTATATTTAAAGAAAAACATGCTAAAATTTTGATGGGAAAATATTATATATTAAATTGAGTTAAAATAGTTGCCTTTGGAATGATAAGTTTTATTTACACACATGGTATTTTATGTGCTTTTCTGAATTTTTATTTAGTTTGTGATAAGTTCCACATATTTTCCTTGAAAGCCATTATACATGTGATGTATTTAACAGATGTAACTTCAGTATAATACTTATGTGCTATTTTGTACTCTAATTAAACCAAAAACCTTTCTGGGCTCTAGAAACTAATTTTTCTCAAACTTTATTATTTTTATTTTTCTGAATCATCTCATTTTTCCTCCTAAGCCCCAGATTTCCACTGTATTGACAAGTATAGCTCTAGATTTATGCTATCACATAACTGTACACTGTCATAATACATACTATAATTTCTATAGATCTAAGCTGCTTGGTGAGAAGTATTTCATATATATATAAACAGTTTTTATGATGAAATAACAGCAATTTCTACTCCATCTTTAGTTCATGAGAATTTGTTTTATGTCCTCATCAATACTTTGTATTCTTTTTGTTGTTGTTTTTTCTTACTGGAAATTTAAATCAGGGCACAGAGAGACTGGGTCACACATAGTTGCTTAGGGCCTTGCTAAGTTTCTGAGGCTGGCTTTAAACTCAGGATTATCTTGTCTTAGCCTCACAATCCAATGGGATTAGAGGTGTGTGCCATGGAACCTGGTTCTATTTTATTTTTATATTGAAATATATATTACTTCTGAAAATAATTTATTCTTGATATAAAGAAAGCCCAGAATACCATTTCTCCCACAACTAACCCCTCCTTTTTTGGAAAAGATGTCATTTTTTTGGAAAATATGTCAGTAGTGCCAGATGTATAATTTATTAATGTCTAAATGGCAAGTTTATTATTATTATTATTATTATGCTATATATTAGTTACAAAACTTTATCTGTTCATATTATAATAAGGTATATACTCTTTTCTATAACTTCATAGCATACACCATTGTGTATCAAAATGAACTTTTGGGGGTTGGGAGGTGAGGGGAGGGATCATGGGGTTAGAAATGATGGTGCAATATGAAGTACACATATAAAGAAGTGAATTCATGTAAATATAATTTGTATAAAACCAGAGAAATGAAAAATTGTGCTCTATATGTGTAATAAGAATTGTAATGCATTCTGTTGTCATAGATAATAAAAAATAACTAAAATTATACATAAATGATGACATTATGTTCTAACTGAAAATAAATACTACTCCTTTGAAAAATTGAAAAAAAAAAGGTCTATTGGTCAGTTGTAAACTTTATAAAGTACAAAATGTATCCTGAACATTTGGTAATACATAAACCTAGATGTAGGTATTTATAGTGTTGTCAGCAAAATTAAAAAAAAATACTGTAGAGTTCATTTTTTGTAATGTATACTCATAATTATATGAGATGCATTTTGTACATATACAAGTATACTACCATTAAATAATAAATGATTACTACATCTCAAATTAACTACATTTATTTCAAATTAATTTGTCTTTTGAAACCACCAATATGTGACACTCTTTGATATATACACTTCGTATGTCTTCAAATTTGTCACTTTTATGTATTATGTTCTTTTCTTTATTCTCCTTTTTATAAAATTTTTTCCAAATTATTGAGACTAATGAATTTTAAACAATTCAGTTTAACAGTGCAGTGTGTATATTTTCTGTTTTAACCTCAGAAAAAATACATCCCAATTTTAATAGCCTTATTGTTATGTAAATGATTTCTAAAAACCTGCATATATAACACCCTCACCTGATCGTACTCTCGACTATTGATATCTGAGTGGAGGGGATCTCAAAGTGATCCATGGAAAAGGCAGAACAGAGATGGGTCAGGATGTGAGTTAGTAGATGTTGAGTATGTAGTAGTGAGTATTCATGAAAAAGTATTGGTGGAATAGGTACGGGTAGAGAAAAAAGTACTGTGAAGGAAAGAGGGAAAGAATGACCAGCTCAAGCATTCAGATTTAAAAAGTCTAATGGTGGATCAATGGTAGCATGAGAGTAAAGGGTAGTCTTTTTGTAGGCAAAAATAAGGTAGAAGTGAAAGAAGAAGGTAGCTCTGGCACAGTCCCCAACAGAAAGAGTCAAATGAATGGATTATGTGTTTTATTTCTTCCCACCTCAATGTGGAATTGATAGTTCACAGAGTATGTTTCAGGAGGTAGTATAAAACCATTTCCAAGTAGCTTTACAAATTTATGTGGCCACAATCAACATTTGATAATTCCAGTCACATAAAACCTGTGTACATTTTTATCTGTTTTAATTATTTATTTATTCATTCCTTTTTTTCATTCACTTTTGCTTTACTGTTATTGTGTATATAATCCTAGTGAGTATACAATGATTGATATATATATATATATATATATATATATATATATATATATATATATATATATATATATATAATGCTAACTTCTATAACACTAAAATCAGCCAGCCTCAGCAACTTAGTGAGGCTGTAAGAAAATTAGCAAACCCTTTTTCTTTACAGAATAATTTATTAAAGGCTGAGAGTGTTTCTTAGTAAAAAAGCATATCTGATTTAAATTTGTCATATGAGAGAGAGAGAGAGAGAGAGAGATCTTGCAAAAATAAAAAAAGTAATCAGTGACACTCTTAGTGTCAAGGATGTGAATAATTTAAAAGTTATAGTGAGCTAGTTGGAAAAGTCATCTAGGTTATTAACTCCTACATGGGAAGTTAGTCTGCTCTCCAAAATATAAAAGTGAGATAGGAATTCTTTATTAAAGTGTGTATAAGAAAAAAGAGGAGTTTTGACACAGCTTTTAGTGGGTGATTAGGGTTCTGCCAAGATGATAAATCCTTGAGTTATTTGGAATAATGTGATTTTATCTAGTCTTCATAAACAAAGATTGAGTTCTAATATAAATCAGGCTTGGCAAAGTAAAAACATTTCAATGAAAAGTAAATGTATGTATAAACACATAAAACAATATTTAACAAAAAGTTAACATTCAGAATATTTATGCAATTATGTAATCACCAGTAATGTAAAAACAATGATAACTAAAGAAAAAGTGAATTAATAAAAAACAAATAAATAATGCAATGAATGAATTAATGAATGAATAACTAACAAGTGCAAAGATGTAATGTGACTCGAATTGTCAAAGTCAGCTTGTAGCCATGAAAAAATGTAAAGGTACATAGAAATGGTGTTTTACTACTTACTGAGACATACCCTATGAACTATAAATTCCACTCCTAGGTGGGAAGAGTTGAACACAGAACCCATTCACCTGGCTCTTTCACTTGGGAACTGTGCAAAAAATTACCTTTTTCTTTCCCCTCAAATTTTATTGCTGCTTCCAAGAACACTACCCTCTATATTCACACTATCATTGTAGACTTGTAGCGTCTGAACCCCTCTACTGTTCAAGTTTTTCTTTTTTTTTTTCATTGCTCCTTTTCTCCCTACCCCATATCGTCCACTAATGCTTATTTTGTATAGAAAAAAATCTACATACTCAGCAATCACCAGTCTTATATCTTACTATATCCATTTCCTACCTTGTGCATAACAACATTGAGATCCCCTCCATCAAAATGTCAATAGTCCAAAGTGATCAGAATTGGGGGTAAAATTTGCAGAATATTAGAGGTCAGTTACACAACAAGAAAGCTATAAAAAGTGGGCTTCATTTAAAGGTGAAAATAAAAAGAAAATCTTTAGACTTCACTAGTTAAAATAAAGGATCAAAAATTTATGAGTCTCAATAATTTGAATTACACCTGTGAGTCACTTTTTTGGGGAGAAGGGATATAAGGACATTGCTAATGAGTTTAAAGCTCAAACTGTTTTTTTTATGAGACAAAGAACAGAAAAGTTAAAAAAATAAAGTAATTGTGATATCATTTTCATAAATAAAAATATATACATATTAATTCACAAATTGCTTTAACCTTTTAAACAGTTAAAGTGTCAATGCACTTCTCTCTGGGCTAGGTCCTATTATTGGAAAAAAACTTTGCCTTAAAATAACCACATACAGAGGCATTTAATGCAATTAACAGGCCATCAAATAATAATAATTATGATAATAATAATAATAATAATAATAATAATAATAATAAGTGAGATTTTGAGGATTTCAGGGTTGTGAAGCATACCTGTAATATAAGCTACTTGAAAAGCCATCATGGGAGAATTTTATATACTGTCTGAAGACATATATGTGCATATTATTTATAAAAAGTGTTTATGGGTTCTGTAGTAAAGGTGCACAAGTCCAATACACAGTCTTTTTTTTTTCTTGAATATTTTTTGTTGTAGATGGACACACTACCATTAGTAGTTTGTTTGTTGGTTGGCTTTTTAATGTGGTGCTGGGTGTTCAACCCAGTACCTAACGCATGCTAGGGAAGCACTCTACCACTGCACCATAATCCTAGTCCCCAAAGTCCTTTACTTAATTGTTTTTTGGGGGAGAGTGTGTGCGTGAAGTGCAGGGGATTGCATCCATGGCCTTATATAAGCAAAACAAGCACTCTACTGACTAAGCTATATTCTAAACCTTGATCTGTAATATTTTAACAATGAAAATGGAGCAGGTTGTCATTTAGCCTGATTCTGCACCCACTTAGCTCAGGTTGGAGGCAGTGCCTGAAGCCTTGACCAATCAGTCTCTTAGGTGATAACTGTCCAATCCTCATGCAGCCAATGATGAGGGGGTGGGCTTCCACAATCTTCTGTTCCCTTGGTGTCTGAAGGCCACCGTTTTTTCAATCTTTTTGTAGGCTTTCTGTCATCGATCTGGAGTCCAGGTTTCTGTGCTATGCAGAATCTGAAAACAAATCACAGGGAGAATGCTGAGAACCCTGAAAGCCAGGAAATGGTAAGTGTGCCTTGCTATCTTGAGACTGGGTAGGAAGGTGGCTTAAAGCTAAGAAGAGTGCCAATGGTGGAAACTGTCAATCATGGTTAGGGACTCCTCATGGTCCTCTCCAGAGTCTTGTGGCCAAGGGTCTCTCTGTGGCAGCTTAGCCTTCACCTGCCTCTGACTACTATAGTGAGGCTTAGATCAGCAGTTGAAAACCTGGGCATTTTATTCCATCATTTTAAGGTGTTTTCACCTTTTTTTTGGTGAAGCCCTTTGTGGGCATCCATGTGCCATGAGTCCAGCATGTAGTGAAGACTGAGATAATTATCAGGAGAGAACCCCAAATCCATTTGTTGTATTCATGCATGAGAGAGGCTATTGATTTTAGGACTTTTTATTCATGAGGGTTTTTTTTTTTTTTTTTTAATTCATTCATTCATTTATTTATTTAATTTAGTGTGTGTGTGTGTGTGTGTGTGTGTGTGTGTGTGTGTATGGGTGCGCATGCCCACACCCGTGTGTTGTTTTCTTTGTGGTACCAGAAATTCCACCCAGAGGCCTTCATCCACTGATTCACATCCCCACCCCTTTTTATATTTTTTTAAAGACAGGGTCCCTTTGAATTTCTTAGGGCCTCACTAATTTGTTGATGCTGCTTTTTAACCCATGCTCCTCATGAGTCCTGAGCTTTTTAAACATCAGGGAAGCAGTATCTCAAATCCAGAACAAAAATTGAAATCCAGAAATTCAGCTTACCTCTTCATAGGTCTCAGAATAAACCCCTAGTTTTCTAGCTCTCTGTTCACATATCCAAATCTAGGGTTCTCTGTTCACAGAGAATAAGTACAAAATAGAATACATAGTATAATTACCACGTAATCAGGATAATGGGCCTCACTCAACCACACCTGGAGGCTAACTGGAAGATATATTAATGAGCACTATTAAGTCCTATTTCAAATGTAAAAGATCTTGAAGCCCACTTGTGGAAACACCTTCAACAAAGTTCTTTGTCCCAGGGGTGATTCCTGATTGAATTTGTATAAAAAGAGATGGGTCACAGAAAGGATGAAAGTGAATCCATATGGTAGTCAGGATGCTTTTTCCAAAGCCTATTCTAAATGCATTTTGCTCCATGTTCTGCCCAAAACCATCAGTAAACTTCTAAGATGGCACACCAAAATGAGTTTTTTGTTGGTATCATTCCTCATACCACATGGTGGGAGTTCTATTTCTTTTTGCTTAAATAGATTTTTTTTTCTTCAAAATTTATGAGACAAGCACCCAGATTCAATTGGCAAACTGAGAAATTTTGGTACATCTCAAAACTCCATTTCAGCATTATCAATCATTATTTTCCTATGTTTTATTTCAAATGAATGCATCATTTACAATGTTTTTCTTCAAAAACTGGAGGGCATTTTTAAAAGATTTTAATTTATCATTCTGAAATTTTTACATGAGAAAAAAGCAGAATAAAATTAGTTGACATTAAAAAGAATGAATCTCTCCTAAATGAGGTTTATGTGTCTCAAAGATTTTTAAAAACTGTAATGGGTCCTCATTTGAGGGTTTATTTGTTTGTTTGTTTATGTCAGACCAATTTATTAAAATAACCCACAGAAGGGGCTGGGGTTGTGTTTCAGTGGTAGAGTGCTCAACTAGCACCTGCAAGGCCCTGGGTTTGATCCTCAGCACCACATACAAATAAATAAATAAATAAATACCCCACAGAAACATTCCAAACATTTCAGAAAACTCTTTTCTTCTGGTGTGGCAGAAAAAAATAAAAGTGGGACTAATCTGAATTTAAGTTACATGCAAGTTCAATCTCTCTCTCTCTCTCTCTGTTTGTGTGTTTGTGTGTGTGTGTGTGTGTATGTATGTGTGTACTTGGGATTGACCCAGAGCCTTAAGCGTAGAAGGCAAGTACTCTACAAGCTGAGCTATTTACCCAGCCCCAAGTTTTGGGGTGAAAGACCAGGGATTGAAGTCAGGGGCAGTCTACCACTGAGCCTCATCCCTATCCTATTTTGTATTTTACTTAGAGACAGGGTTTCACTGAGTTGCTTAGTGCCTCACCATTGCTGAGACTGGTTTTGAATTCATGATCCTCTGTCTCAGTCTTGTAGACAGCTGGTATTACAGGCATGCACCACCATGCCTGGCCAACTTCAATCTCAAGGGCCTTACACAGCAAATTAGATCAAAGTCCATGTCAGTAACTTGATACATTATTTAAAAAAATATATTTTGTTAGTTGTTGATAGACTTATATTTTATTTATTCATATATGGAGCTGAGAATCGAACCCAGTGCCTCACATGTGCTAGAGAAGTGAGCTACCACTGAGCTCCAGCCCCAGCCCCCTGCTACATTTTTTTTAATGGGGATATTGGAGATTGAATTCAGGAACACTGGACTACTAAGACACATCCCCAGGGTTATTTATTTTATTTTATTTTTTACTTTATTTAGAGATAGGGTCTCACTGAGTTTCTTAAAACCTCGCTTTTGCTGAGGCTGGCTTTGAACTTTTGATCCTTCTTCCTCAGCCTCTTCAGATACTGGGATTATAGGCCTGCACCAACACACCAGCCCCTGGTATATTTTTAATACCTGTTTTACATAGATTTTAACCAGCAGCCTTAACTTTTTTTCTAATATATATTTGGATTGAATCAATAACCCAGAAACCAGTGAAACAGGGAATCTATTTTTTATCTCCAACACTGCTTTAGGTTATGACAGTGTCTGAGTTAAGATTCCCCATTGAAGAATTTACTGTGTGTTGTGTTCTGATTCTGACCTCACATATGACCTAGTTCTGAGTTTTAGAATATCTGAAACAAGGTTCCCAGAGATTCCAATTTTTTGGAGTATTTAGAAAACACCAGTATCTGAGTCTTGCCTTCTAAGGACCAGTTTGAATTTTAAGTGTGTACCTTTTGAAGGGATGGACTAAATGGATGCTTTGCAGCTGGAAGGCATTTTCTGATATAGTTTCTATCTAAAAGGCACTTCATTTGTTTCCTTTTATTAGATACTCTGAATAAAGATACAATAAAAATAGAAGTGTGGCAATAACTTTAGTAAAAGGATTTCAATTCCTTTATATATACCCAGAATTATTATTACTGGATTGTGTGGCATGTTTTTTTTTTTTTTACCAATAATTATTATTTATATCTTTTTATTTATGTAGATACTGGAGATTAACCCAAGGGCTCTTTACCAGTGTGCCTCATACCCAGTCTCCAACACTTTTATTTATTTATTTATTTTTGAGATAGTGTTTTACTGAGTTTCTTAGGACCTTGCCAAGTTTTTGAGACTTGAGAATAAACCCCTAGTTTTCTACCTCTCATCCTCCTAAGCCACTGGGAATACAGGCATGTATGACTTTGAACTGTGACCCTAAATTATTACTAGTGGATTATGTGACATTTTTCTTTTGGGCTTTTATAGAACCTTAACACTTTTATAAAAATATATTAAATTTGTATTGTCACCAACATTTTTACATATTTGTGTACCCTGGGATCCTTATTAATTATGAGATATTTGCTTGGTTTTGTATGGTTTGGTGCCTCAGTATTGAACCCAGGGGTACATACCACTGAGACACATCCACATTCCTTTTTATGTTATATTTTGAGAAAGGCTCTCACCATCTTGATTGTAGCCTTGTTATGTTAATGAGGTTGTCTTTGAACTAACAATTCTCCTGCTTCATTTTCCATAGCTTCTAGAATTTCAGGCATATGCCACCATACATGACAATTTTAGATTTTTATAATAGCCATTCCAATAGCACTGCAAAGGCTGCAGAAAATCTATTTGATTAATGCATTAAATCCCTGAGGCAAGTTTATGTGAAGTAGCCAGTGTAGGAATGTTGTGTAAAGATTAGCAAGGATGGTGGAATGTGATAGATATTATTTTCTAAAGTACAAATATATTGGGCTGGGGATGTGGCTCAAGCAGTAACGCACTCGCCTGGCATGCGCGGGGCACTGGGTTCGATCCTATGCACCATATAAAAATAAAATAACGAAGTTGTGTCCACCGAAAACTAAAGAAATAGATATTAAAAATTATCTCTCTCTCTTTTAAAAAATATTAGAAAAATAGAGTACATATATGAAGACAGGAATAGATGTGAACATACTTTATATACAAACAGAGGTATAAAAAATTGTTTTATATGTGTAATAAGAATTGCAATGCATTCCGCTGTCATGTATTCAAATAATAAAACAACAACAACAATAAAATATTACTTGGGAATAAACAAGAATTTTTTTAACCCCTTTTGTGAATTATTGTTGCAAACTATAGTACATAGTAGTCCTAGAAACACATGTAAATTAATTTGTTTGCAAGTTTTTAATATTTGTACATGCTCAATCTCCTTTGCATCTAAAGCTTGGAACTTCAGAAAATAGTACCGTGAACACAATTTGTTAAAGTTTAAAAACTCAGTGCAACTTCAGATAGAGCCCTAATATCCAGAGTATACAAAGAACTCAAAAAATTAGACAATAAGAGAACAAACAACCCAATCAACAAATGGGCCAAGGACCTGAACAGACACTTCTCAGAGGAGGACATACAATCAATCAACAAGTACATGAAAAAATGCTCACCATCTCTAGCAGTCAGAGAAATGCAAATCAAAACCACCCTAAGATACCATCTCACTCCAGTAAGATTGGCAGCCATTATGAAGTCAAACAACAACAAGTGCTGGCGAGGATGTGGGGAAAAGGGTACACTTGTACATTGCTGGTGGGACTGCAAATTGGTGCAGCCAATTTGGAAAGCAGTATGGAGATTTCTTGGAAAGCTGGGAATGGAGCCACCATTTGACCCAGCTATTCCCCTTCTCGGTCTATTCCCTAAAGACCTAAAAAGAGCATGCTACAGGGACACTGCTACATCGATGTTCATAGCAGCACAATTCACAATAGCTAGACTGTGGAACCAACCTAGATGCCCTTCAATGGATGAATGGATAAAAAAAATGTGGCATTTATACACAATGGAGTATTACTCTGCATTAAAAAATGACAAAATCATAGAATTTACAGGGAAATGGATGGCATTAGAGCAGATTATGCTAAGTGAAGCTAGCCAATCCCTAAAAAACAAATGCCAAATGTCTTCTTTGATATAAGGAGAGTAACTAAGAACAGAGTAGGGTCGAAGAGCATGAGAAGAAGATTAACATTAAATAGGGATGAGAGGTGGGAGGGAAAGGGAGAGAGAAGGGAAAATGCATGGAAATGGAAGGAGACCCTCAGAGTTATACAAAAGTACATACAAGAGGAAGTGAGGGGAAGGGGAAAAATAATACAAGGGGGACAAACGAATGTCAGTAGAGGGGGCAGAGAGAGAAGAGGGGAGGGGAGGGGAGGGGAGGGGGGATAGTAGAGGATAGGAAAGGCAGCAGAATACAACAGACACTAGTATGGCAATATGTAAATCAATGGATGTGTAACTGATGTGATTCTGCAATCTGTATATGGGGTAAAAATGGGAGCTCATAACCCACTTGAATCAAATTGTGAAATATGATATATCAAGTACTATGTAATGTTTTGAACAGCCAACAATAAAAAATTAAAAAAAAAAAAACTCAGTGCATAAACACATTTCTTTTAGGAGCAATTGGTAGTTGTGGAGTTATTACTGTGATTAGCTGTGTTGAGGCAGGGCTCTGGAAGTGTTAAAAATCTCACTCAGGTATTGGCAATTTACTGTATTGTATACTATTTGCACCCACAATACAATACTGCCAGCAAAAGCAATTGAGAAAATATGCTAATAAATGTCTTGAAATAAATGGACATCATTGATATTTGGCTAATTCTCTGCTTTGATCCCAGTTCATGGAAAATTTGGAAGTACATTCATGATTCCTAGAAAATCACCATATTTTCTGTGCCTTAGATACATGTGTATCACTTTTTCCACATTTCTCTTTACCTAGGGTAATTCTGGAATTTGGGGTTTTGGTCCAAAATGAGGTACTTTGCTCCAGACAGAGCTAATACTAAGTGTACTCCAGCTTTTACTGCTGATTGAATTTGGATATTTTCTAAATTGTCCGATGTATCTTAATCTATCTACTCATTTGTGACTTTCAAAAGAGAAACTTATAACATGAGTAGCTTTTTATTAAGTGTGTATATATGTAGAAGAATGATCCATGATTTTAATATTCTGCTTTATTTTTAACATCACTCCCCCCTTAACATCTGCTTTTTTTTTTGTTTATGTTGCTAAGGTTGTAACCCAGTACCCTGCACATTATGCACACATGCTTTACCACTGAATTGTGCCACCAGTCCAAAATTCTAACTTTAGATTGATCAGTTTCATGACTTCATGTTTAATGTTATTTTTCACATGGTTGAATTTACGTAGACCTTTCTATTGCTCTTAACAATACTAAAAGTGGACATAAATATGGATTCAGATTTGTTCACATTATAATTCTTTGGTCTGTAGTGTTGCAATATAGTTTATAATATACACATATTATAGGTCACATAAAAATCACTATTGTATTTTTTCTTCTTTTTTAATATATTTTTTAAATATTTATTTTTTAGCTGTAGTTGGACAAAATATCTTCATTTATTTATTTTTATGTGGTGCTGGGGATTGAACCCAGGGCCCCACCTGTGCTAGGTGAGCACTCCACTGCTGAGCCACAACCCCAGCCTGTATTTGTACTTCTAAATTTTAGGTGTGGGAGGATTTTACATATTTTACTTCCCATATAATTTTTTTTAAAAATGGTTTTGTCTCTTCTTTACATCATGCTAAAATTTTTATGGAATAATTATACTTTAAATTGAGGAAATGTTGTTGGTTTTGAAACTATGAGGTTTATTTACACACATGGTATTTCTAATTAAGTATTTTATGTGTTTCTGAAAATTTCTAATTTGTAATAAGTCTTACATAATTTCCTTGAAAGCCTCTACACATGTGATGTGTTACACATATATCAATTTTATATAATATTTCTGTGATATTTTGTTGGCTCTAAAATCCAATTTTTCTCAAACTTCAGTATTTCTTTTTTCTTGAATATACCTCCTCTTTATTCAAGTATGTAATAATATAGCAGTAACCTTATGCTAACATGTAACTATATTCTAACATGGCTCACTATGATACTTATTGAGGAGCATCATATATATTAAAAAGGTAAAAAGTTTGCATAAATGAATAACAGTTATTCACATCTCCATTTTTAGTTCATGAGAATTTGTTTCATGTCCTCATCAATACTATATAATTTTTGTATCTGTTATTATTTTCTATTTCTCTAATTTGTTATTTTTTTTTTAATTTTTGAGCATTTCTCTTATATAAACTAGTTATTTAAGTCTCTTACCTGCTTTCCTCTTGGTGTGTCTTTCATTTTCTTTTTTATTAAAAATGCTTAGTTATATGTGAGTTCTAGTTCTTCCACTGTCTCTCCTCTTTGTATCTTACAATGGTATTATTTATGAATAAAATTTTTATTTTAATGTTTCCCAGTTTATGAATTTTTAACATATTTTGTGTAACTTTTTGAGAAGAAATAACACCTTTTTTGTGATTGAGTTTGAAATCAACGGTGCCATTTCACTGAATTTTATCCCCAGGCATTTTTTAATTTAATGATGAGACAGGATGTTAGTAAGTTGCCTAAACTTGCCTTAAAATTTCAATCCTAATGCTTTATCCTCAAAAATAGATGGTATTAGAAGCATGTATTATTTTATTGACACTATAAACACCCCTTTTAATTATGGTGCCTGGGGTTGAACTTAGGGGCACCTGATCACTGAGCTACACCCTGAGCACTATTTTATATATTATTTAGAGACAGGGTATCACTGACTTACTTAGCACATTAGTTGTGCTGACACTGACTTTGAACTCAAAATCCTCCTTCCTCAGCATTCCAAGCCACAAGGATTACAGGCATGCAGAATTGTACAAAGCTTTTTCTTTTTTTTAATATTTTACTAGTTGTTGATGGACTTTTATTTATATTTTGTGGTGCTAAGAATCAAACTCAGTTCCTTGCACATCCTAGCTAAATACTCTACAACTGAGACAAAACTTCAGCCCATGAACCCAGCTTTATATACTCTTTGTAGTAATCAGCAACAACTTTAAAAATTAAAATTGAATTTATATCAGTTTTCGTAGTACAGTAATGTATTACTAACTAAACTTATTCTTAGTATTTTTTTAAACAATCTAATGGATGACTATTTTTTTTTCCAGAGATTATTTTATCACTTCTTTAGTGTTTGGTGAAGGGTCTTCTTCTTCTTCTTTTTTTTTTTCAGAATATGAATGTCTCCTATTATCAAATGGGTCCATGCTTAGTGTGTTGAAAATAATGATTCTAAAAAGTTCACACAATCCACACATTTCCAAGACTATAGGGGGAAGGGAAAGGACAATATTCAAAGTCAAGAAACCATTTCCCATGGAAACATAGTATCAGTTTCCTACTTGGAGTGTAATCCAGATCTTTCAGTGGTAAGATTGTTTAAGTACCAAAACCCTAGGTTTTGGGGATCCTCTAAAATGCCCTGAATGGCTTTAAATCATTTACTCTTCTTCAAAATAAAATTTCTGCTACCTACTTTGTTGGAGTCCAGCTCTGGCAGGGGGTCTCAGGAGATGAACGGATGGTGAGGAGTCAGTGAAAGGCAGCAGAGAAACAACACAGACACAAGAGTGAAGGTGCTGAATCCCAATATTTACTTGTGAAATTAATCATATATACTTTTAATTTTGGCAGGCTCACAGTATTTTCTGGTTACAAAACAGGAATCCTTATTCAAAGAAACAAAATATTACATAGCTACAATTAGATAAGAAGAATGTAACTTGGCTTATGCATAAGTAATAATTTTTACTTTCAGTTCACATTTTGCCTTGAGCTGTTTCTGCTTAGTTAGCTTTTAATAATAGTTAGAAATGACCCAGACTATTGGCCTATACCTTGATTATTCTTTCTTGACTTACTGACTATAACCAGTGCCACAGTTATGGCAAGTGGTTAACTTGAAAAGAGAGGCTACTGATTTCAATCAAACAAGAGTAAGAGCACCAAAATATTGTGCACAGGAACAGTAATAACAAGTTGCCCAGTACCAAGCACTAATCTGTCTCCTTTATATTATTTTTTTTCCTCTAGATTTTAATTTAATTTCTCAAAAACTTCCTTGACTGTTTTTCCTACAGGGGTTTTTCATTAAACATTAACTATTTACATTTCACAGCTGAATAATTGCATTTAGAGTAAATAGATTTATTCTTTAGAAGTAGTTGCATTAATTGGGAAAGTCATGTTTTTCCCTTCATACTTATTGGTCATATGAGAAGTTGCAACTATACTTATTAACAGGAATACAAAAACAAACCAGCCCATTCCCAGAAACATACTGCACTCCTCCAGAGGATGGATGCCTTGTGCCATACACCTCAGTAGGGCCTTGACTTTGCCTGAGTCAGTGAAGGGGAGCAGCACTACTTAAAAAAAAAGCACTATGAATGAGAAAGTTGAATGAGACTTAAGTTCTCTGGAGCTACTGAGGTTGATCTTTAATTATAGTTTATAAATAGTTTAATAAGAAGGGCCTTACAATTGTCTCATCTTTTCAAACACATGATATAGAATACTTAGATGTACTGACATGAAATAACAAAAATGCATTTCAGGGAAGTGATATCACAGAAAATTTCAGGGTAGAATCTTGGAAATGTAGAAAAAAAATATATTCATATACATATGCACTTCTATAGAGAAAAATAAGTAATAAGTACATGAGTATGGGGGTAAATTCAGTGTGCCTAATGCATTGTAGGTAGAAGGTAGTGATAGAGTAGTAGCTGAGGAGATCCAGAACTCTATAATTATGGGAGACATTAATAGCAATTTAGAAAAAGAAAATACAGTTAAATCCCTTTAGATATGCGTCTGTCCTCTGTTCTTTTTATAAATTTGATTCTGTCAAATAAGATTATGTGGGTATGGTTCTCTCTGAATTTATGTTTTCTTTTGTTTTTTAGGGTTTTGTCAGCTATGTCATGTAAAGCCCTGTCCTAAACTCACTTTGTGGGCTCTTTTACTACCTGTTCTGGACTGCAGAGAAGAGACTCACTTTACTCATTCTGTGCAATGAACTGACTTTTGTCAATCTTTGCAAACAATGTTGGGAAGAACAAGCATATTGGAGGGTCTTTCATATCCTATAATATTATTGTCAGACCCTGTGGGGTTAGAGGGTAGTTACTTGCTAGGTTAGAAACATCTTCCCTATGAGAAGGGCTCATATATATATTGTTTTGGAGGCCTCATAAGCACAGAAGAGAAGCATTTATGGTCACAAACAAAGGAATACCAGAAGCCATTAGATGGGAGAAAATGCAAAAAAAAAAAAAAAAAAAATCTTAAGAGCTTTTAGAGGTAAGATAGCCCTTCCTTCCATGACTTTTATAAGAGTCCATTCACAGTCAGTCACATTGAAAATCTTGTATTTAAGTCATCCATAAATTTAAGAGCATAATTTCTGGTTATTTTACTCCAGTAAGTGTCTAATTCTTTTATATTTTAGCAGCAGTAGAAAATCAGAGATTATTTCAAATTAAGTCTTCTATGTGATAAAATTTCCATCGTGATCATCATGTGATCAACATTAAGTAGTATTTATCAAAACATTGATCAAAGCTGATAAAAAACAAGATTGAAGCTTCACTGACTTTTCTGAGTTTTAGCAACAGCTTGATCAGGCAGCTTTTAACTTTTAATATATATGAATGTATAATTTTGATTCTTTTCTTACTACAAGCTTCCTTGTGATGTGAACTAGGTTGTGTTCCCTAAGAAACTATACCATTTATTCTAGATACTAAGATGTTTTCTTTGCTTTCAGTTACTTCTGGTAACTTCTGCCTTAGTGATTCTTATAATTGTTTCTTTATGAAAGTAATGGAAACACATTTTATTTTTTTAAACTAAGAACCTGATATTCATATAAGGAGATTTACTACTCTTAATAATTTCTTGATCTCTCTTATTTTACATTTTGGAGATTTACTGATACCTTTTCAAAGATTTTTCAAATTTATTTGTAACTTGGACAATTTATTAATTTTATTTTTGTTCTAATTATACAGGACAGTAGAAAATTCTTTAATTCATTGTACACACATAGAGCTCACAGTTTTACTTCTCTGGTTGCACACAAAGTAGGGTAACACCATTCATGCAATCATAAAAGCTCCTAGGATAAATGATATTGGTCTCATTTTACCATCTTTCCTGTCCTCATTGCCATACCCTTTCTCTCTGTCCCCTTGGACAAATCCAAAATCCCTCCACTGGTCCCATGCTTCTCCAAGTTATGAATTAGCTTCCACTTATCAGAGAATTAATTTGTCTTTTTTTTGGGGGGGGATTTATTTACTTCATTTAGCATGATATTCTCCAACTTCATCCATTTATCTGCAAATGTCATAATTTTATTCTCTTCTCATGCTCAGTAATATTCCATTGTGTGTGTGTGTGTGTGTGTTTGTGTGTGTGTGTGTGTGTCTGAAGGTCTTTATCTATTTCTCTATAGAAGGGCATCTAGGTTCGTTCAACACTTTGTCAATTGGAAACATGAGCATTTTATTTACTGTTTTTTTTTTCTGTCATCTTTTATATTGAGTAAATGTGATTTGGCCAAGAATAGAGTCCCATCTACTTTTCTAGCTTATAGATATTTGTGTCTTCTAAGTTTTACATCAAAACCTTTGACTTTATTAAGGGGGTACTGGAGATTGAACTCATGGGCACTTGACAACTTAACTTCTGCTCTATTTTATAATTTATTTAGGGACATAGTCTCACTGAGTTGCTTAGCCCCTTGCTATTGATGAGGCTGGCTTTGAAATTCCAATCCTCCTACCTCATCATCCCAAGCCACACTGGAATTACAGAAGTCTTTTACTTGTGACTTCATCAAATAAGGAGTGCTTGAAATTCCTTGTGTTTTTGCATTCTTAGTTTGGTTTTGTCATCATCATACTTGCCATGATGTAAAAATTTATTTCATGAGGATATTTTTGAAATAAACACCAATGCAAATGTGAGAAACTGTGTAAAGTGGGGGGAAAAAAGAAGTGAAAGTTAACAAAGGGTTTGGGACTGTGATGGAGGCCATGTGAAAAATCTGAGCTTTTTTTGTATGTTTTCTTATGATTGTTTTTAGGGTTCCAATTATTGAAACTAGGGTCTCATGCATGATAGACAAGTACTCTAATATTTAGTTACACACACAGCCCCTGGTTGAATATTCACTAAGGGATTGCATTTTGTGTTACTCAGTTCTCAGAAGAACCATGGAAATGTGACACTTTTATTTTTCTTGTAAAAGTTAGCCATCAACTATATTACTGTTCTTACAAGTAAATTGAGAGAGTGCTTGTAAATTTGAAAAAAAAAAAAACACAAAACTTTGCTGTAAACCTGAGTTTCAAAGCTCAAGAAAATACATTAAAATACATACACACAAACACACACACACACACACACACACACACACACACATAATGTGCTTGGTTCCCACATTAGAGATTCTCTTCTACATCAGTAACTAGGCTTTTAGGTGTAGCCAGGATCACCCAAGTTAATGTGCACTTTTTTCTTAGCAGTGTTGAAAGAAATTGAGATTACACTTTTACTTGCCATTTTCTTTAACTATACATGGCACAATGAGAGGTAAAATAAAAAAAAATATATAGAATTTTTAGTATAAAAATAATAATTCATGCTAACTCAACTGCTTTTAAGGTTAAAATTGGTATTCTTACTCAGGGGTACTTGACTGCTGTTTCACATCCCCAGCCATATTTTGTATTTTATTTATTTATTTGTTTGTTTGTTTATTTATTTATTTATTTATATTTTTTCTGGGGGGGGGTACTGGAGATTGAATTTGGAAGCACTTAAACACTCAGTCACATCCCCAGCTTTTTTTTTTTTGTATTTTATTTAGATATAGGGCCTCACAAATTTTCTTAGCATCTTGCTTTTGCTGAGGCTGGCTTTGAAGTTTTGATCCTCCTTTCTCACCACCCCCATCTGCTGACATTGCAGGCATGTGCCACCATGTCAAGCTAGATCTTAAATATTTTAATATTATTTTATGGAAATCTTTCACATGCAATTAAATTGCATTTAGATAAGATATATTGCCACAAAGTATGTACCTATTGATGTGGTAGCAAAAGTTTTGTATGTTTCTCTATGCTTTTTCATTATTAATTACTAAATTAAATATATGATATATCATGAGGTTACTTTAATATTCTTAACAGTGTTTTACAACATTTAAACATTTTGTAGCTATGTTGTAATTAAAAATAAATTAGCTCATATTTTTTTTCCATTTTTATATGATCCCAATGTAGTTAGTTTAAGAAATACTTTTCAGTGTTTGCACTCAAATTTGTCTCTTTATGAGAAGCAGACCAGGTCATCATCACATCTGAAAAGCCTATAATGACTTCTTTATAAATGATCGTTAGTTGTTTCAGTTTAATTCTTCTTAGTAGTTAATGTGTCACTACAATGAGTTCATTAGAATCACAGTTCATAATTCACTCTGTGTGGGCTGATGAAAAAAAATCATTTATTTTTAGTTAATACAATTTTTATTCTTTCTTGTTAATGTTATTTTGTAAATTCTGTATATCTACCAATTTAACTCAGATACTGATTAATTTATTCTTTTAAGTTCTATTTTGGAAATTACTGTAGTAAATTAATGGCTCTATCCCTATACTAGCTAGTTTCTCTAAGGAATCTCCATGGTTGTATGTCTTTATCTCCATTATGATATGAGTTTATTTTATTCTTCTTGTTCACCTTTTTACTGGGGATCAAACCTAGGAGTTCTGTATCCCTGAACAATTTCATATCTGGCCAAGTTGTCCAATTCGTCATGTACTTTAAAAAAATTTTTTTTTTGTACTAGAGATTAAATCCTATTGCACTAAACCACGAAGTCACATTCTGAGCCCATTTTTTTTTGTTAGTTTGGTTGTTGTTGTTGTTGCTTTTGTTGCTGTTGTTGTTGTTATTATTATTATTATTATTTTATTATTATTATTCTAGGCACTTAAACCATGGTTGCATAACCACTAAAACACACCCTTAAGTCTTTTTATGTTTCATTTTAATCTAGGGACTTACAATTTTTTTAAAGCTTTTCTAAATTGCCAAGGCTTCCTTTGAACCTGGAATCCTCTTTCTTTAATCTCTACAGTAACTGGGATTACAGGCATGCACCATCAGGCCCAGGTTAATATTTCTTCTTATTATTTCTGAGACAGGGTCTCAGTAATATTCTTAGGGCTTGCTAATTTGCTGAGTGTGACTTGAAACTTGAGAACTTTCTGCCTTAGCCTCCTGAGCTGCTGGAGTTACAGGCATGCACCATCAAGACCAGGGTCTTGTAATTATTTGGCTGGCCTCCCTATCACTACTTACTAAAATTATAGATACACACCACCATATTTGGTGTATTTTATTCTTAAATTTATTCACTACTTGTAATACCTTCTTCTAATTTATTTATTCCATGATGTTTGTTCCTTCTGTTTTTAGACATTAAAATATTAAGTGGTGTTTTGTGTAGAAGATCAAGGTATAATTTATATAATTTATTGACTACTAAATGTAGCAGTTCATATCTGATTAAAAACATAACTGGTCAGGTATAATGGTACATTCCTGTAATCCCAGGGCTTGGAGGGTGAGGCAAGAGGATCACAAGTTGAAAGACAGTCTCAGCAAAAGTGAGGTGCTAAACAACTCAATGAGACCCTCTCTCTAATTAAAATACAAAATACTGCTGGGGATGTGACTCAGTGATTGACTGCCCCTGAATTCAATCTCTAGTACAAAAAAAAAATACCTTAGACACTCTGGTTGTACTTCAATGATTGTGTACTTGCTGAGCCTGTGTTAGATGCTGAGGGACTCCAAGCACTGCATATAAATAAATTTTTTAAAATAATAAAATTTCATTGTATATATACACACACACACACACACACACACACATATATATATATATATATATATATATATATATATATATTTACATATACATAGTTATAACAATATAGATAAAATATAAATATAGATGAAATATAAGTATATATAAATGCCTGAAGCCAGATACACAATTCAAATTTAGTATTTTACTACTAAATTAACATTCAATTTTATTGACCTTGTGTTATTATAATTAGTTTTCATGGAACTGGATAATGAACTAAAAAAAGTGTATATGCCCTGCTCTCATGGGCTCACAATTCTATGGTTAGTTACAACATATCTCATGTACAAGAGATTTGCAAATTTAAGTTATCACTTTTATATAAGAACTAAAAATAAAACTAAAGAAGTATGGGTCATTTTCAGATCAGAATTGAGTTCTGATTTCTTAATTTAAAGGATACCTAGATAATTTATAAGTTAATTTTATACTAAATTGCAGATATTAAATTTTTCACAGAAACTTAGCCCATTAGCACTTTATAAATGAGCCATTGCCTGAGCCTTTTTAATTTTGAAAGAGTTTTCTCTAAGTTGCTTAGAGCCTCACTAACTTGCTGAATTTGAATTTGAACTTTTAATCTTCCTGCCTAAGCCTCCAGTGTTGCTGGTATTTCAATAGTGTGCCACTACACCTGTAGAAATATTAGATTTTAAGAAAGCAGCATTGGAATTAAAATAAAGTTGCTTCCCTGGCTTTGTACTAGTAATCCTCTGGCCTTAGCCTCCCCAATTGCTGGGTTTACAGATATATAATAAATTGTCTAAAATTGATCTTTGTACATTGCTCATATAACCAATGTGTAAATAACATGGGATCTTGGTGCTCAGGATCTTATTTTTCAGATTTCATTTTGTCTTTTACTAAATACTATGCTACACCCTTTTCATACATCTGAGTGTTGCTTTGAGTAGTTTCTTCTATTGCAAAATGTATATGAGATGAAAATGTAGTTTTTGTTATTTTTATACAATCCTGTTTCTTACTGCACTAGACTCAGACCCAGGACTGCTGCACTTGCATATATAAAGATATTGTCAGACTCAAGACGTATGCACTAGAATAGGTAAGAGAGACTGCCAACACAGAACTAGAGGAAAAGCAGGAGTTAGGAGGCTGAGGTGCCCATAGAACTGAGAACTGGGGCTGGGGATATGGCTCAAGTGGTAGCGCGCTCTCCTGGCATGCGTGCGGCCCGGGTTCCATCCTCAGCACCACATACAAACAAAGATGTTGTGTCCACCGAAAACTGAAAAATAAATATTAAAAATTCTCTCTCTCTCTCTTTAAAAAATTAATAAATAAATAAACTAGGCTTTAAAAAAATGAAATGAGAACTGTGTGTTACTGAGCACACTAATCAGCTGGAAATTCAAGTTTATATTTTTAAGAGTGAATATATTGTTCATACAATTTTGGGGGAATTATTCTTACTTATCATTAGAGGTGTTAATTCTCAGTAAAGTCAAAAGCTGAAATTAAATGATCATCACTAAATTACTGACCATTCTTGAGATGGGGGTGTGTTTATTTACATAATTTCTTTAATTATTGATTTATTTAAATAATTAGTTGTTTTTCATGTATTTGCATTTGACATTTTTTAATATAACTCATATTTGTGTTTATCTCCATTAAATATTTAGAATGATTTCTTGCAATTAGATTTCTATCAATCTATATATACCATTATCTTGGAATGTATTTTCCACTTGTATCTATTAGAAATCCTTTTGTGTTGACACAAGTTTCATGTTCTTTTATAGATATGTCTAGATAATTATTTTTTCAGGGAGTTCTATTGCATTCTTTGGTTTCTTGTTTAAATGTACTGTGCTCTTCTACACTTTTATGGGTTTTAAAATTTTCCATTTTTAGCACTACTGAGACACAGATGCAGTCTTGTCTTTCTAATGTTTTCATAGAACATTTTATCATCATTCTTGTGGAATGCATTGTAGAATTTTTATATTTTTCATATGGAAAGAAATTTAAAATGTATTGTTGATTTTTGATTTTCTACTTTAGACATGAATCATTACTGATTTTTATTCCAAGTTTTTTTTCTAGAAGCTTTAGAACATACCCTTGAGGATATTATTACCACTGGAGGTGTGCACAATATAGAAACAGATCCTGCTTTTTGGAGATGTCTCTATCCAAAAACTAAGACAGTATGAAAAGTGGCATGCAGTCTGTGTTCCAACAGAGCTCTTTGAAATTTAAGTCATGCAGAGCTGATTCTGAATTCTATCTGATCTTCTCAATAGGTGTGGGCTTTGAAAATTTTTCTTTCCTTCAAACCATTATATAAAATTTATGTACAAGAAAAGGTAGAATGATATTCAGTGCAAAGATGTTAGAGATTTCTTTTTTGTATTTATAAGCTAAATGCTGTAGTTTTCATTTTTACCTGTGAAAACATAGAATTTGTTTCCAAGTCATTGGATCTGATACTTCTTTCTTTTCTTTTATTGTGTGTGTGTGTGTGGTGGGGGGGGTTTTACCAGAGATTGAAATCAAGGGTACTTGACAACTGAGCCACATTCCCAGTCTTATTGTGTATTTTATTGCAGAAAGGTCTCACTGAGTTGCTTAGTGCCTCGCCATTGCTGAGTCATGTTTTTAACTCACAATTGTCCTTCCTCAGCTTCCTGAGCCATTGGGATTACAGGTATATGCAACAATTCCTCACATTTCTTTATTTTCTATGGGTTATAGGAACTGTAACTATGAAAGTGCTTAGTCTGCTAACTACACTCCAAAGACCTTGATTCTTTTGCTTTTACTTTTCAAACACTACTATGTCCAAAATAAGAAGCCTACACTAGAGGAGCAGATGAATAAAGGTGTTCCATGTGATGAGGATAGCTTACCTTCTGAAATTCAGCAGTCATCAGGTAACTCTTTCCACCAGAAAAAAAAAAAAAAAAAAAAAACACAAAGATAAGCCTTCATGAATAGATAAACCAGGCCAATTATGAACTAATTTGTACAGTGACTCATACACCAATTATAAGTGGAAACCAGATTTCTGTAACATGTTGTGAGAAAATTCCTTGGAAAACAGCAGTTGCCTTATTGGAAACTGATTTTTTTTTTCTAACTTAATTCTAGACCTCCATTTAAATGGTATGCAGACTTGTATACATCAGATTGGTTCTAAAACTTTCACAGTACCTTATTCCAAAGAAGAAAACAGACATTACAGCTTAGGATTAGGTCAAGGGATAAGTTGCAAAATAAGATCTTTGTCTTTAAGACATTTGAGTTCTAGAGTCAAGGTTGTGGAGAGATATATTGGCATGTGGCCTCCAACTACTGGGATTCTCTCTTCTATGCTGTCTGGCATCTGAAATGGAAACAAATTTGTGTCCAGAAGCAGGTGGTAAACAATCATCTCCTTTTAGACCCTGCTTTCTTTGATCTTTCTGCTTTTCCTGAGGGCACTTCCACTTCTGCTGTTTAGTTATATAGAGAAACATTGATTAAAAAGTGTATTCCCACACCTCTTGTACTAAATGCAGTGATCCAGGTTCTTTGACTCCCCAATGTCAGAGAAGCCATAACTCACAAAATGGAATGTGACCACTGTGAACTAAGATGTGCTGGAGGCTTCAAATAGAGTTAGTTGTGAGGATGTAGTTCTAAATATGTATATATTCAACATTAGAAATTTTATGTTTGTCATGTAATAATATTTATGTTTGTCATGTAATTATAATTCTTGATATAATCTTCAGTTTTGTCATTCTAATGAATTTAAACTGTTTATTGTATTTTTTTCTTTTATTGTAAATAGTAGAAAATTTAAAACTTCACCTTTGCCTGACATTTTACTTATATTGGATTGTCTTCTCAGAAAATAGATCAGAAAAGTTAAATAAAAAATACTGCCCATTATATTGTTTTCAATAATTAACAATATGTATGTATATAATACATATAATAATGTCTTCCTATATACAAGGCTAAATTTAAATATTCTTTTTTTTTTTTAATTTTTTATTGTTGGCTGTTCAAAACATTACATAGTTCTTGATATATCATATTTCACAATTTGATTCAAGTGGGTTATGAGCTCCCATTTTTACCCCATATACAGATTGCAGAATCACATCAGTTACACATCCATTGATTTACATATTGCCATACTAGTGTCTGTTGTATTCTGCTGTCTTTCCTATCCTCTACTATCCCCCCTCCCCTCCCCTCCCCTCCCCTCCCCTCCCCTCTTCTCTCTCTGCCCCCTTTACTGACATTCGTTTGTCCCCCTTGTATTATTTTTCCCCTTCCCCTCACTTCCTCTTGTATGTACTTTTGTATAACTCTGAGGGTCTCCTTCCATTTCCATGCATTTTCCCTTCTCTCTCCCTTTCCCTCCCACCTCTCATCCCTGTTTAATGTTAATCTTCTTCTCATGCTCTTCGACCCTACTCTGTTCTTAGTTACTCTCCTTATATCAAAGAAGACATTTGACATTTGTTTTTTAGGGATTGGCTAGCTTCACTTAGCATAATCTGCTCTAATGCCATCCATTTTACAGCAGAGTTTTACAAAACCTTTAAAGAGGAACTAATACCAATACTTTTCAAGCTACTTCGGGAAATAGAAAAAGAGGGAGAACTTCCAAATTCATTCTACGAGGCCAACATCACCCTGATACCTAAACCAGACAAAGACACTTCAAAGAAAGAAAACTACAGACCAATATCTCTAATGAACCTAGATGCAAAAATCCTCAATAAAATTCTGGCCACTCGGATACAAAGGCACATCAAAAAAATTGTGCACCATGATCAAGTAGGATTCATCCCTGGGATGCAAGGCTGGTTCAATATAAGGAAATCAATAAATGTTATTCACCACATCAATAGACTTAAAAATAAGAACCATATGATCATCTCGATAGATGCAGAAAAAGCATTCGACAAAGTACAGCATCCCTTTATGTTCAAAACTCTAGAAAAACTAGGGATAACAGGAACATACCTCAATATTGTAAAAGCAATCTATGCTAAGCCTCAGGCTAGCATCATTCTGAATGGAGAAAAATTGAAGGCATTCCCTCTAAAATCTGGAACAAGACAGGGATGCCCTCTCTCACCACTTCTGTTCAACATAGTTCTCGAAACACTGGCCAGAGCAATTAGACAGACGAAAGAAATTAAAGGCATCAAAATAGGAAAAGAAGAACTTAAATTATCACTATTTGCGGATGACATGATTCTATACCTAGCAGACCCAAAAGGGTCTACAAAGAAACTATTAGAGCTAATAAATGAATTCAACAAAGTGGCAGGATATAAAATCAACACGCATAAATCAAAGGCATTCCTGTATATCAGCGATAAATTTAAATATTCTTTTGCCAGGCTTGATTTCACCACTTTAGGAAAACATTGCCTTTATAAAAGCTGCTATTTGTACTCAAATGTAATAACCTTAAAAGGAAAGTAAATGCACCTAAGAACCTGCCGATCATGATTTAATGTGGCCCATTCATTTACGGGATTGATGCCATCTACTGTAACTTGGACAGTAGGCTCAGTGGATTCAGACTCAGAGGGCAGGTCTTTTCCAACCTGGGGCTCTTGGATGAGAACTGTTCAGTCCAATATACAACAAGTGTGAAAGATGTGGCTTCCACTGTAAGATCCAGTTTTCATCTCTGGAGATTACCATTTTTTGGGGATCCATTCCTAGGCTTCCTCATCAATGGTTAGGAAATCCAGATTCTGCTGCCACACAGATGATAAAAAACCTATAGGAGAATGCAAGCCACCATGAGAAACCAGAGAATAGTGGCTGTGCAGATTTTTGAGACTGCATTTGCAGATTGGAATTGGAGACAAATTAGAAGAAATTTCAAACAGCAATTGCTATGGCTGGAACTGGTTTTTGTAGATGGGAACTATCCAGCATAGTCTCCAGTATCTGCAAAAATGAATACTTTTGTGGAGCAGTTTATTTCTAAGTCTCCTTTGGCCAATCAAGTGGAAAATGTATCAGCAGCTAAAATTTTGGAACTTCTGTTCTCTCCATTTATGGTATCTTCAATCATGGCTCGAAGCCCATGTGGGCAGCTTTATCTGGCATCCTGGCATCTTCTCAGATTGTGTGGTAATGATTGCTGTGATTATCAGGAAATAATTCAGAATTCAAGTGTGATTTTCTTTTTTCTTCATAAAGTGTTTCTGGTATATAGGTGAGAAACAGGGTCTCAAATTCAGTGTGCTGGAACTTATCTTTAGTTTTTTTTGTTCTTGTCTCAGAATATATACTATATTTTCATTTTCGTGTTCACATTCTCAATGCTAACTTTATTACTCCACAATAAAATAAACTATTCCTCATAGTATATTTCAAATAGGTGCAGTATTTTGTAATTATTTTTCTCCTACATTATATGCACTCTATATGAGATTTTTTTGTCCTTAAGTTGGTATTGTGTATGAGAGAAAAAAAAAAGAAGTGTCACACTTTGTAAAACAATGCTCATTCCTGGCCCGTATTTTTCTTCCTTAGATACAGATATATTATTGGTAAGTCTTTAATTTGGGATTACCCAGTGTAGACTTGACAAGATGATGTGTCCTCATGTTACTTTCATACCTTCTCTAGGCTCAGGAGTCTGTGAGGTATCCACAGTTCTCATGTCTATATACTTTGGAGGGCTGGCTCATTTGAGTCTCTGTGTCTTCTCTTGCCAAGAGAAAGACGTATGAAATATGGTGTGAAGGTTATCATAGGAGCAGTTAGACACCCTCCAATTGAAAGAAATCTGGTACATCCTTCATTTAAAGACAATTTATTTCTTTTCTTTTCTTAACTACTGACAATACTGCTACAAAAATTTGGCATGCAGTTATTTCTTTAACTTCCTCATTCTAACTCCTTGAAATTATACCTAGAATCAATTTAACCATGTTATATGTTAATGTGTTTTAAATGGTTTAGAGTTTACACTATTTTCAAAAACGCATTTCCTAAACTAGCATTCTCACCAACACTGTACAAGGGTTTTCTTTTTTCTATATCCATAACTTCTTGAGTCTTTGTTATTATAAGCTTATTGACAAAAGCTGTTCTCTCTCTTTTTGGGGAAGACTATTGGGGATCAAACTCGGAAACACTCCAACACTGAGCCATATCCTCAGGCCTGTTTTGTATTTTCTTTATTGACATGGTCTTATATAGTTGCTTAGTTCCTTCCTGTTGCTGAGGCTAGCTTGGAACTCTTAATCCTCCTGCCTCATTCTCTTGAACTGTGGGGATTATAGGCATGCACCACCATGTCTGGTGATGAAAGCTATTCTAACAGTTGTGCTTTACATACAATTGTCCACTGTTGGACTTGTGCATCAGATCTCTGATGGAAGATTGTAGAGTCCAGTCTATCATGTAGCCATAGTGTGTGTTGCAAACTTTTTCTGGGGACTCACAAACATGTGTTCTTTTTAACTCACTCTCTGCACTATTGCTTGGGATTTTAGCAGCTGAGAATCTTGCACACCAATGGAAAACCACTGGTTTGTGATCTAGTGGAGATTTGCATGTGATCAACAAGCTTTATTCCCATAGCCTGAAGATTTAAAATGGCTTCCTATTTGGGGTACTTCTGCATAACTCTCTTACTATTCTTTTTTAAGAGTATTTTGTTACATGTGAGGTAATTGCTTACTTTCATTGAGTGTAATATAATAAAAGAAACTCAGAGATGAAAAATTTTTATTCTGGAAGTAATTGGCAGTCCTGGAATTTTTATAGAAGCAAGCCCCAGATTGGAGCTCTTTGTGTGCTGAACACACTTAAAGGCATATACCAAGTTCTTTGAGATTTAACTTCTTTCTCCTGATCCCTGGAGTTTAACTCAGGATATCCTTGCCTGAACATAGATAACTATCACTTTTTCTCTGATCTTAGCACTTAGGAATGTGTAGATCCTTTCTCAGCACAAGCTAAATTAAAATCAAAAGCACAGAGAACTATTTAGTTAGGGTGTCATATATACAGTCCCAATCTTGATCTTCTCAGGGTGACACAGGAGGTTTGTGTTTCTGTTTCAATTATATAGCAGATTGTCAAAGGCTGCAATAAGGCCTAAGTCTATCCTAGCTTTTTAAATTCATCAAGTGGTAGATATGTTCCTGCTTGTACACATAAATCTCTCAAAGGAAAATCTCTGGTTTCTACTAATTTTTTTCTTTAAATTTGCCTAAGAGGGACTTGAATCATGTGTATTCAATATATTTATGAATTGTGAGAAAGTCAGGAGCTCCTATTCTTTTATATTCACAACATCACTCTCAATAAGATAGACTTGACAAGATAATGTGTCCTCATGTCACTTTTATACCATTAATTAATTAATTAATTAATTTATGCTGGATTTAATCCCTGGTCCTTGTAGATTTTATACACAAACCATACCAGTGAATTCGGCCTTCAAGTCAGTCTTCCTTTAGATTTGTCTGTCATCTATTCACATGTAGTATGGTTCTTGAGGTGTTTAGACTTATGTTGACATTTCAGTTTGTATTAAAAATACATAAAATTTTATATACATGTAGACTAACTTTTGAATTTTCCTTTCAATTATGTTTCCTTGCTTTTATTATTGCAAGATATATTTTTCCCTTTTAATTCAGAGTTTCAGAGCAATATATATATATATATATATATATATATATATATATATATATATATATAAAATATTTCTTATAAATTTTAGAATTTTTTTCTCTGTTCCCTTCTTCCTTTAAAAGTAAAATATGCTAACATTTTAATGAAGTAATATTTTGGATTTAGGGGGAGTTTTACATTTTGCGAAAGATAAGTTATATTATGTACACAAATGGTGTGCATGGTCAATTTTTTTCATGTACTTTTTTGAATTTACTCAAATTCTACATACTTTTAAATGTATTATTGTAAAATAATATATATATATATACATATATATATATATATATATATATATATATATATATATATGATATTTACATAAAACTATGTAATTATTCACAATATTATTCTAACTACATACTTATAATAAAATAGGTTTTGGACTTTATTTTTCCACCTATTTCTCATAACATATCTTTCTCAATGTACATTGTCTTTTCTTCATGTTCTGTATTTCAATTGTGTGAACCAATGCTTTCATTTCCTTCTATGTTACCATGGTTCAGACTACAGTGATTTTTATAAGCATATGCTTCTGCTGGGAAATAATGTATTTTCGATAACCAGTTTCTTCAAAGAAATTAAAATTTTTATTCCCTCTTCATTTAATGGGAATTTATTTGCTCCATGTGTTTATTGATACTATTTGTCGTACAGATATGATTTGATTTTGCCATTTTCTAATTTCTAAAGCTGTTGAGCTATCTATGTTTATCAAACCTTTATGTTTCTCCTTAAGAAGTGGTTATTGAACTTGCTTCCATTTTCTTTATTGGTACTGAAATTGAATTCAGAGACACTTCATCACTGAACCACATCCATACCTCTTTTTTAATGTTTTCCTTTGAGACAAGTTCTCACTTAATTTCTTAGGAAATTGCTAAATTGCAGAGACTGGCTTTGAACTATTCCACTCCTCAGTGTTCCAAGCTGCTGGGAGTATAGGCATGTGCCACCATTCATAGGTCTTATCTTCTCTTCTTTGAGGTCTGTGTTTTTGAATTTTTTTTCATTTTTATTTACTTTCTTTTGGTACCCAGTTATAATATCAGGAATACTTAACAACTATGCTATATGACCTGCTTTTTTTTTGAGATAGGTTTTCACTAATTTACTTATGGACTTGATAAGTTGCTAAGGATAGCTTTGAACTTGTAATCCTCCTGCCTTAGCTTCCTTCCATCCTTTTTCATATTTCAGGCATATTTTTTCCATTTGTGAGGCAATTCATTTTTTCCAATTTCTAACTTCAATTTGTACCCTTTAAATATATCATATCACAAATTTATTTTATTTAATATTTTTCCAGTTTTTTTATAAAGGTAGTATTTAAATTTGGAAATGAATAATGACATTTCTGTCTTTTTATCATCATTTTTTAATTATTATCATTTTATTATTTTGGATGATTGAGGAAAGGTGTGCCATATTACTTATGCACATTCATAGTTTCTTGGTAAAATTTTGAGTAATCACATCACTAAGTTGCTTAAGCTATGTTGATCTTGAAATTATTCTACCTTTTCTTTTTAAGCATATGGTATTTTAGCATCATACACTAATAAATACAGTGTTTAAATACCTTATTTCTGTTTTTCGTTTATATTAAAGTATTTCTTTACAGTGAATGATTTATACATCATATCAGGAAAGGATACGATGACATTTTTTATTAGGCAGATACCCCACTGTTTCAGCAGTTTTTTAAAGTACACTTTTATTCATTTGTTATGCAGTGCAGGTATTTTTTTTTCTTTTTTCATTGCCTAAATGACCAGATTCTTTTAGAGCATTTTGTCTTTAGTTCCACAGTGCTAATTATTCATCTAATTATGAGGTCTATAATCATTGCTATAATGTTGAATCCTATAGTCATATATGCAACAATGTTTTTATTAATAATGGACTTCATGTACACTAATGTCTAAATTATAACCTAGGTATATCACCTAAGAATGTGTCAGTATGCTGTATCATTTTTAAAATAACAGAATCATCTTATGATGCATTTTCCAGAATATATCTGCATCATTAACTGAGGCATCATTATATATACCTTACAAGTTACAATTATGTAATGCATAAATAATATAAAATTTTTATTTTTGAAATTTATCAGAGCTCTTTTAATTTAATTTGTGTTCTAAATGCTACACTTGGCATTACTGATAATTTCTATGCTCTGTTTACTGTTAATGTTTTCAATTTTGCTCCTTTGGTTAGTATTTTATTCTCTACTTATAAAAATTGCCTTTCCCAAAATATTGAGATTGATATTTAGCTAGTGAATCCTTACTTTAATTATCATTTAATAGTGTATTTTATTTTTAATCTCAACTTAGACACATTTTTTTAGGTTTATTGATATAATTATTTACATTTTTTTCTGTGGTCCTGGGGATTGAACCCAGGGCCTTGTGTATGTGAGTCAAGCACTTGACTGAGTAAGCTATATCCCAAGCTCTATTTAAGGTGTATATAAGGTGTATACTTTTATTTTTTTACATATGAACACATCCAAATAATCAGATCAATAATCAATTAATTTAAGCATTACCCCCAAAGTATTATCTAGTACCGTTTTTAATTTTTTTTAGTTGCAGATAAAAACACAGTATCTTTATTCATTTTTATGTGGTGCTGAGGTTCAAACCCAAAGCCTCACATTTGCAAGGCAAGTGCTTTACCACTGAGGTACAGACCCAATTTACTGAGCTACAGCCCAAGCCCTCTAGTATCCTTTAATAATCTCTGGGCTATGCTCTTCCCCACCACATTTCATTAAATGAATTTGATATTATTTAACAAGGCCAACACTAGATCAGAATTAAAATTATACAGATCAATGAATTATTACAATAGGAACATAACACATAACCACTATTTCTATCAAGAAATAGAACATTAATGATGCTACAGAAAAAACAAAAAACAAAAAACAAAAAAAAAAAAACGTCATGTCATCTTGATTTCTCCCTAGTGGAAACTTCAACTATTTTTTTCAACTGGCTTTTTAAAAGTATTATTCTTTTTCAAAACAAAACAAAAAACATAACAGGAATCACTTATTTATTTAATTATATTAAAAATGGGTAGCATTAGGTAGCCCACTGTTTAGGAAACCAGACCTAAAACAATCATGCTTGATGCATTGTTGGTGGAGCAAATCTTAGGGTGATCCAGAAATCAGAAGACAGAGGTGCATCTCAAAATGCCAGGGTTGGGGCATTGAAGTTTAGTTATGAGAAATTAAATCTAAGCATATAAATTAGTTGGATGGGCTGAAGACAAAAAATTGTGATTACGAGTTAATGGAGAAAATCTGAGGGAGCTCAGATAGACCAGGTCAGGAAGTAGGGCAAGAGCACATTTAATTTGGAAAAACTGTGCCTGGAGAGGAAGAAATTAGAAGTTTTGAGGGGAAAAAAGTGTGGCATCTCTGCCAGAGCTTGAAGAGCAGAGAGTCATGTGTGTAGCATACTTGTTTGATTATACCATGAATTCCTTATGCCACTTGTATAAGTATGATGCTGTCACAATATTTCCTTTCTTCTCCCACTTAGGATCCAACTTTTTTCCCATCTCTGCATCCTATACATCCTCAGCAGTTTCTTCTTTCTTCTCAGATCTATTTTCCTACCCCCCACTAATTTTTCTTCTGCTCTTTTTAGTTTTTCTTTTCTTACACTGTTTCCTAATTAAGATCTTGAATCTCAACTATGCCACTTTATCTATGCTTTTCTCTGAAATTATTGGGGGACTGGGAATAGGCTCATTGGTATATTGTTTTTGCAGGGCCCTGACTTAGGGGGCCTGGATGGTAAAAGGAGGTGTCAGATGCAGTCTAGTTTGGTGAAAGCAGCAGTGGAAGGTACATGTTGAAAATTTCTGTGAATATTTGGTGTCAAAGAGTAGAATGCATTTTCATGTAGGTAGTACCAAACCAATTTTCAAAGTGGCTCTAAGATTTTGCATGGCCAAAAGAGGGGTTTGACAATTTCAATTAACATGTTTGCACTTTTTAGTCTTTTTTAGATCTTTTGCCATTCTATTTCATAAATATATATATATATATACTTTACCACTGAGGTACAGATCCAGTATATATATTGTGTTTAACCATTTTGGTATGTCTTTTTTTTTTCACAAATATAAAATCTCATTCATTCTGTTATATTCACTTTTCACTACATATGTACTCTGCAAATATTTTCTCCCAATTTATGTTTTAGCTTGAATCACTGGATGTACATTGTACAAAAATTTTTTAAATGGCCTTCTGGTATATAAATTCATAGAAATTCACATGGAAATGTCTTTAAAATGGAGTAGCAGAGACCACTGATATATGTAAATTCTCTTTTTCTGGTATTCAAAAAATTACCATGCACATTAATTGTTAGGATATGATCAAGGACAGGCACTAAGAGTGAATAGAGTATTAGTTGAGAGAATTCAAACCTTCAGAAGACTGGTAGAGTTTTTATGGTTGTAAGCAAAAATAAATAAGACCTGCTCTCTGGACATGGCTTTTTCCTCGGCTCTGCATCTGGAGACAATGTATGATGCCACTCTATCCATCTCACTCACTTTTGTGGATCTTTGATGTATCTTACTTTATTCTGCTGGCCCACTCTCCCCTCTTCTTCTTCATCCATTGGTCCTGACATTTTTCTGTAATCTCTCAGATACTCTGTGCAAGTATAAGAATCATCTCATTGGGGATCTGGCATCTATGGTGCTATCAGATTCTGTGGAGTTTGAATGAAAAAACCTGTTGTGACATTATCATGTTCTATGTATATATATAAAGATAGTTTTTCTCTCATTATGCTTTTGAAAGCTACATCACCATAAACAGAGAAGAGACATTTGTAACCACAGAAAAACTTACCAGCAGCCACTCGAAGCTAGAATGATTCTTTTCTAGAGCTTCTGGGAGGAGTGTGGCTTTGCTAACAAGTTGATATTAATGCTGTATCATGATAATAAAACATCAATATCTATAAAATAATGATTTTCTATTATTTTAAGTTGGTGTGTGTGTGATTATTTTTATTAGTAGTAACAAGAATCCAGGGTTTCTATGCAAGCTGAATAGACTATTTGACCAAACTGAATGCTGCTGAAGTGGTATTTATCAAATATAAGTAGAGGTTTTCAGGTTTTGTACATATGTGCAAATTATAATTGAAAGATGCCTACCTTATTATCAGAAATGGCAATAGCTTAGGCAAAGTCTTCAGTATTTTAATTTTTTTCTTACCTGCTGCTTTCTGAGTATGTGACTTATTTGGTGTGACCTGGGAAATATTCTCTTAATCTTTGAAATAAGGACTCATTACTTTATAACATATCATTTTCAAAAATAAATCAGAATATAATTTATATTTTGCAGTGATCAAAACAGTAGGGTTGATCCCCACAAATTTTCTGATCAGACATGTTTCTATTTTTGAAGATTGGCAAATTTCTATCTTTCTTCTGTCTTGTACTTGATTGAGAAGAAGGCATTTTCTCATTCATGTTTCTTCTTTCATTTCTTGTGCTGAGTGAATGTGTTTGTTTCTATTTTGTGATCTTGTGTTTTTCTTTCTGAATTGTAGGTACTAGAGTTTGTGAGATTGCCACCAATGTTTATTATTATTTATTTTAATTTATTATATATGATAGCAGAATGCATTTCAATTCTTAGTACATATACACAGTACAATTTTTTTACATCTCTTGTAGTATACAAAGTAGAGTCACAAACTTCATGTCTTCTTACGTGTACTTAGGGTAAGGATGTCCATCTCATTTAGCCATCTTTTCTCCCCACTCATTCCCCTTTCTCCCCTTTTTTATATCTAAAGCTCCTCCAAACCCTAATCCACCAATGTTTTTAATATGGTCAAAATAAGGGATATTGTAGCTTACTTGTGTCTCTTGCTTTCTTAGTTTGTTCTTTACCCAATTGAGAAATAACAGATTTCAAAGTGAATATTTTCAATGTAAAAATATATGCAGTGTGTAAAAGTAAAAAAGAAAGATGAAATGGAAAATCCAACAAAAATATGTGTTTTTATGGTAATTAATATGAATAATGTGGTGAGTTTCTGCTTGAATGATCTCTAAGGTGTGTTGTCATACGTATAGATAAAAATTTGAGTGGAAAGATTTAATTTCAGTATATCCACATAGAACACTTTTGCTGATGCTTTTAAAAAGTATGTTAAAACTGAGCTTTCAAAATATGAAAGATTATTGTGTCAATTCTATCATGCATGTTTTTTTTTTTCTTTTCCAGTTTAGTTTAAACTCTGTTTTAGGCCACAGCTTATCAGGATTTTTGCCAGAATATAGGGAGAAAAGGTTAATGAAATCATAAAAAGTAAAATTTAAAGTGTGATACACATATAAATGTTACAAAATCTTGCCACCACGAAACTGAAAACGTATAATATGTTTCTTTAATTAAGTTGAAACTATTTTGGAACATCTACCATAACATATATTTGTAAACATCTTAATAAATCATGGTAATTAACCAACCACTTAAGACTTTTGAAAGTAAGCAAGTTAAAAATGATTCATGAATTTTTACAACCACAGTAAATTTCAATTAGGTGTTTGATCCAAATGTAGTAATCAACATACAGAAAACCAAAATAGCTATGTTTAAATATTTTTTTTAAAAAAGATGCCATAAAGAGAGGCATGAGGGTAAAATTGTTCTTCAAATATTTTAAAAGACTTTTTCATCCCAGGTATTCAACCATGTTATATCTTACTCTGCTAGACACTGAAGATAAACACCATGAGATATTCTCTGACCATAACTATTGGCAAATGTTTTGTTATAACAAATACAGAAGTTTCTTTCTGTAAAATTTAATAAATGTAAAATCAAGAATTCCTGTTTGATTTTTATCTTTCTAGACATAATAATTCAAAGATTAAAAAAATTAAATTAAAACTAATGAATATGTGAACAGTAAGCTATGAGGACAAAATTTTAGAAGGCAATATCAATACTGTAACATCATTTGTATTGGGCTGGCCCTCATGAACTTCATGGAAATTTTTAGGAAAGAACTGCTACTTTTTCTGTATTTGCCTGATTTTTCGTGCTGTGATAATGTCTTGAAAAACATTCATTAATTTTTTTTCTGCTATGACTTTTTTGAAACGTTTTATTCTGATTATTACAATACCTTTTAATCACACATCCAAAAAATTACTTAAGCACCTTTTGTCTCTTTTATAGACCTTTGAATTAAAATGACACTCATGTGTCAACATGGGAAATTCTTGCTTTGTTTTGAACAGTTATTTTAAAAGGGTCTAAAGTACAAAAACAACTTGAATGAAGGAAACTTTTAGAAATATGGACATTAAATAGAATGGTAGTATCTCTATAAATACGCCTAACCTGAATCTTCCTTTTTAAATGGTTTTTTGCTTTACACATTGAAATTTTAGAGCCTTATCAGTCTTTTCAACTTACTCAGACATACCTGCATGAAGGCAAATTTTATAAAAATATAATTAAGTTTGAATAGTAGTTTATATTATTTATATTTTAACAAAATTATTTTTAATATACAAATAAAATGAATGTTACAAAATACTCAATTTCCTGAATTGTATCTCCAGTTTTGATTTGGTATCTATAAAATGTATCAATGAAAATCAAATATAGGTTTTGTTTGAAAAGTAGTTTCTCAAGTCATATTACTACATGAGATTTCGAAGAATGTGTATATTCAGAATATTCATATTTTTTATTTATTATTATATTTATTTGTTGGGCTAAAAATTGAACCCAGGGCCTTGTGCATGCAAGACAAGCACTCTACCAACTGAGCTATATCCCCAGTCCTTATATTCTTAATTTGAGTATGTTCAGTTGGGAATTTTGGGCTCAGGGTGAGCATACCAAAACTCATATGTATAATTTTGACCAGCTCTGCCCAAATTCAAGTGTTCACTTACACTTAAAGTGTTAGTGTTCATCACACACACTTGATAATTTTTATTCTTCTTTTCTTTCCATTACCTTCAAACTACCTGGGCAAAGTCCTGAAGTCAGATACCTATAATAACACAAATTCTTATTCTTCTAACAAAGAACAGACTTACCATTAAGTTCCGCGATGCACTACTGATGTACCACGTTATTTATTTATTTTTTACTTAATACTTCAACTTTCATTAAATGGAGCACAATGAATTTAAACCTTAGGCTGTGTGAACTAAAAGATCATAATGTAGCATGCTATCATGTACATTCAAAAAGGTGTAAATAGTTCATGAATTCATGTATGGCTATCCTTAGTGTACACAAAGGTTCTCAAATAGGCAGGGTGAAAAATTATATAATAAATTTTTGATTGATGTCTGTTTCAAGGATTTCTGGAAGAGGCAATTAGAAACTAGTGTAAGCATACCTCAAAAGTACTGTGGGATTGGCTCCAGTTTAGTGCAATAAGGTAAATACTACATTAAATTGAGCCTTACAATTGTTTTGGTTTTCTATTGTGTATAAAAATGTATTTGCAGAGGCTGAGTTTGTGGCTCAGTGGCAGAGCCATTGCCTCACACATATGAAGCACTGTGTCCAAAGATTTAAGGAAATAAATTTACAACACATTGTAGGGCATTAATTTTGCAATGACATTATATCTTACAAAAGTGTGTATATTGACTTAAAAATCTTTATTGATAAAATTTGCTGCAATCATGTGGGTATTTGTTGTTTTCTTTTAGTTTTTTATGATTTCAAAGCTCTGTGGCCCCATCTCCCTGTGGGATAAACAAGCTATTTTCAAAGTTTTCAGGAAAGGTATAGGGATATAAAATAATGATTATCACTTAATCACAGTGCACTGAGTGTACACTATGTGCCAAGCTCCAAAAAGAACACAGAGGGCCTCTGTCCTCAAAAGTGTACTATCTAATACTTGGCGGCGCAAATGATGAAAGACAAAATTTATGGCAATAGATAAATCATGGTGTACACTGAAAATGCTACAGGAGCTCAGAGAAGGAGAGAAGTTAGTGAGTTGTGGACAGGTAATATGGCTTTTTTGAAAGAAAAGAACTTCAGTAAGGAAATGTGAATAGGGTAGTATTGGCCAAGAAATGAGGAAAGGAATTTATGGGAGTATGAAAGAAATGGCAAAGAGTAGAGTGAGTGAAGGACCTGTAAAATGATTGTTATCAGTGAAATGAATTAATTTAATAATTATTTTAGACAAGCAGTTTGGAGCAAGTGGAAGACAAAAGTCTGAATCTCTAATTTAACCTTCATGGTTGTAACATAGATTATTTAGCTAGGAAGTGGCAGTAGGAAAATAGATCCCCAGGAAAATAAATCTACTCATTTTACTCAGGATGGGTTAGAAGTGAAGAAAATAGTGGATGGTAACTTGGATGATCTAAGGTGGTTACTGAAGACTAAGGATTACAAAAGTGGTGGAGAAGAGATGATCACAGAAATATTAAAAGGAAGAATGGCAATACATGGAAGATTTTTCTCAATTACTATGGTAATTAGTCAATGAGGGAAATGTTGCAAATTTATGTATAATGTTGCAATAATTATGGGTTTTAGAATTTAGAGTTTGAGTATCCCCTTTCTTTTTTTAATATTTATTTTTTTAGTTTTGAGTGGACACAACATCTTTGTCTAATTTGTATGTGGTGCTGAGAATTGAACCCAACGACTAGCGCATGCCAGGCGAGAGCGCTACCACTTGAGCCACATCCCCAGCCCAGTATCCCCTTTCTTTTTGCCAACAATAATATCAGGAAAACTATTACATTATTTGTACCTAAGTTTTCCCAAACCTAAAATGAAAATAAAATTGTTGATATGAGGACTGAACAAGTTAACACATAAAATTCCCAGCAAATGCCTGGTACTTAATAGGCACTCCAAAAAATATTATCCCCTATCCCACTAAGTTAAAATTAAAACATCCTATAATAGGGAGCTTGAAAAAACAAAATGGAAATCAACTTCAATCTCAGTGGCTAGAAATGCAATTAGGTATTTTCCACAAATGGTGGTAAGTTGAACCATATTAAGTAATTGATAAACACTAGTTGTTATTACTGTTGTTTTTGTTGTTACTGTTAGAGATCATGAAAAATATTGGTAGAATAAATGCTGGAGAGAACAAAGTCATGGTCATGAAATGAACAAGAAAAGTTAAAGTACAAGGTTATCCCTGGTGTATTATGTTGCAAAAAATTAAGATAAGAACTGCAGAATCATTCCAAAAAATAGATGTAGTTAGTATCCAAAGTGGCTGGCTTTTGTAATTTTCATTTCTGGTCAAGACTTCCTCTTAATTTAGGAGCAACACTAGGTAATGCTTATTTAACTACCTGAATTGTGAAAAATGTATGACTAGTATACTATTGCCAAAAATTCCCCTTAGGAGATACTCAACGTGCTATGGATTGCCAACTAGCAATTTATTTTAACATAGGAGAAAAGAGGAAACTGTGAATGAACAAAAAACACAGTTCCCTGTGATGGTTCTTCATAAAACTGAACACCAAATATTGGATTTCCATTGTGTGGGAAAATGAATAGATACACAGTTTTGCAATGACCAGGTGGCTTGAATAGAATAAATAAATTATTGACACACGAGGAGCAGACAATTCTTCATCTGCTGTTGAGCTTTTCATTCTTTGTGGAGCCTATGATCTAAATAAAACAGCCAAAAATAACAGGTGGGTTTTATTGCATTAAGCCATTGAAAACATTAAGCATCTACAGTTTAAATCACGTTCAAGATAACAAACATTAAAAAAAATTGGATTTTTTTTTTTTTACATTCGTGAAACACCTTTGTCCATCTTACTTAATATCAAAGCACAGAGACTAATGTGCAGATGAACATATATTTAGGGACAACATGGAAGAGACAGATTGGAAGAAACAGGTGCTCTTTATGGTGATGGTTTAACACAGGGTTGTTAAATTATGTTGATAGACTCTAACTAATATGGATAACATCACCTTTTCTGAGGCCAAACAAAACTTGGATCTAAGTCATTGGTGCTTTAAATCTGATGATCTCACATATTCTACACATTTCCATTTACTATATGGAAGTCAAATACAAAGAACTCAAATACATTACTCCTCATATAATTGGTCATATGCATAAATCCAGTTAGAATTCAAATTGAAGTCTAATAACACCATTCAATATTTCGTGAGTTTGTCATATAATAAATTTTTACATAGATCAAGGAAGAGTCTGTGATGTAGGAAGAGATAAAGCAGAATATATTACCTGGGTTATCAATGGAGGAGATAAGATAACTTTATTCAACATCGTTACGTTTTTAAAATGTTTGTATTAGTGCATTATAGTTATCATAGTATTGGAGTTAATTTTGATATATTCATAAATACATACAACATTGTTTACTCCATTTCAATCCCCAGTACTTTTCATTCGACCCCTCCTCCTACCCCTGATCCTCCTCCTCTACTCTCGGTGGTCCTTCTATTTAATTATTTATTTTTAATAGATATATTATGGTTTCATACACAAGAGGAATGCATGGGATGACTTGTGGCATACAGGCACATAATTTAATCAAACTTATGCCCTAGTTCTTCACCTTTCCCCCTTTCCTCCCTTCTATTTTTGAGATGTATGGTATTCTATTATAAATAAAATGTGGTTTTCACTTTAAAAACTACACATCAAGTAAAAACCACATCACTTTATCTGTCTTCCCCAATATTCTGCTTCCCTGGAATAACCACCATTAACTTTTTAAGAGAAGGCTTCAGAATCTGTGCATGTACATTGACAGTTGAATAAATGCTCAAACCATTAAGTCTACAATGCATTTGAAGAATCATTTAAATTCATAAAATATCTTCATCCTTTTTGAATAATTTAAAATCTTATCCACTTTCCTGGATGTAAGCATGAATTATATCAAAATGGGATTATGTCTCCACTCAATGTTTGCAACTTACTTTAAAAACTTCCACATTGCCTCTCAGGTTTTCTTCCCTATTGTACATGGAGATTTACTTCATACTATTAAATATCTATACCCTCTCTTTAGATAGATCCTAGTTATTTTCCAAAGAATGGGTATTTGCTTAATTCCCTTGCATATAAACACACTTTCTTATGCAATGGTATCATTATTTCTATAGGGAAAAGGAAGACATGATATATCAAAGACATCATAGACTTTTATTTAAATACCTTTTGGAATATCCAATTTTAAAAATTTCTAAATGTCTTTTACTTTCAATAATCCATACGATTTTTTAAAAAAGAGTTTGCTTTTTTAGGGGACTAAAATGTCTGTTTTTCTTGCATATTAGCCTGGCTGCATTTGAGAATCAATAAAATTATGTCCTATTAATAGTTTGTGGGGCAGGATATAGTAGGAAAGAAAAAAAATGTTCAAAATTTAGGTCAAGTATACAGAGAACATTGGTAATGCCACTTTTAGATGTAATAATACAAATAATTAGTAGTAAATAGTGTATCTTTGATAAATCACTTGATAAATAAATATGCCTCTTTTGATTGACAAACAAAATATATCTTATGTAAGCTCAGTTCAAATGCAGATACTTGCAAAAGAAAATGTATGGTATAGGTATGTGGTAGTGGTGTAATTGACAGGAGATAATTTCTAATTAACAGAAATAAAACATGGTGTGGCAATATAACATTATGGTAGTCAGAATGAGATTAGATAAATGAGAAGAAACCGAGAAATAAAAAAGAGAATTTGATCCTTGAAGATCCTGAAAGATTCAACAAAAAGATACCCTATATGTAGAATACAGAGGTATATTGTTAAAGTGCAAACACTAGCCTTGTCTCTCTGGAATCAAAATAAATGATATGAAAACAGATATAGTGGGATTGGGGTAGGAGAAGAGTAGAACTAGGAAATCACAATGACTAAGGTCCAGGCAAGACCAGGCACAAAACAAAGATGATGGGGTACTCAGAAGATTCTTAAATGGATTCATGCATATTTTGGCTCTACTAAACCATGATGAGCAGCCACAATATGATTACCTGTATATAGGTTTTGGACTCTGTAAAGCAAATATTAGTGGATCAGGCACATCTGTCTCCAAAAAATGAGCTGAGGCCAAAAAATATCAGTCACTCAGCAACACAGAGAAAAAGCCAGACATGGAACACTGTCCTCTGACTCACTGAGCTGGATTTCCCTTAGCTGGGATTAGTCTAGACCAACAGAAACCTCCTTTTTGTAAGTAATATTAGCATCAAGGCTAGATACAGAATAATAAGCACTTATTGGTCTATTTTTCCTACTCTGTCCTGGAGTATTTTATGTTTTATTCCAATTTTATTTATAGATATCTAATTTTATTTATAGATATACACTTTACATGTGTGCCTCAATTTAATATTATAAATACAATTGAGAAAAGGGCTAAGAAATTCTCCTTTCTCATGAAACTTGCATTCCAGCAACTTCAAGCCCATTTTATCTAGCTCTTCTTGACCAAGAAAGATAACTGAATTCTCAAGAGTTATTTTGGTCCACACAAGGTGCAGTTGTATTCTCCCCATGTTTATACTTTCTTCAGATGTTCAAGAAAATGAGTGGTACTACTATACATCCTTATTTCACTTAGAACAATATCTTTCAAGTTCATCCACATTGTTACTGATTGCAGACTTTCCTGCTTTATTAAGACTGAATAATGCCCCATTGCAGGAATATATCACATTTTACATGCAATATTTAAAATATTTCAATTCATACAAACAATGAGTAGAATGGTGTTTTCTAGAGGTTTTCAGGAAGGGAAAAAGAAGACTTGTTCAATGACTCTAAAATTTCAGACATTAAAGATGACCAAATTTTAGAAATTTTCTATAAAGCATTGTACCTATACTTAACAATACAGCATGTCGAACTTAAAAATTTTGTTAAGGTGATAGATCTCATGTTTTGGTTCTGGTTACCAGAGTAAAAAAAAGTTCCAAAACAACTGTATAGGGGCATGAAGAAACTTTTGGAGGTTATGGATACACTTGTTACCTTGATAGTGAGATAGAAATAGGTATGTGTATGTACAAACTCACCAAAATGTATATATTAACTCACAATAGCTAAAAATAGAACCAATCTAGGTGTCTTCAACACATAAATGGGTAAAGAAAATGTGGTATATATACACAATGGAGTATTACTCAGCCTCAAAGAAGAATGAAATTAAGGCTTTTTTGCCTCTAAATGGATGGAGATGAGGAATATTATGGTAAGTGAAATAAGCCAATCCCCCCCAAAACAAAGGTCAAATGTTTTCTCTGTTATACAGATGCTAATTCACAATAAGGGGTGGGGATAGGGAAGAAAAGAGTCACTTTGGATTAGGCAGAGGTGAGGGAAAGGAGGGGAGGAGAACAGGGATAGGAGAGATAGTAGAATGAATTGGATATTATTACCCTATATGCATATATGACAACATGACTGGTGTGATTCTACATCATGTACAACAAGAAGAATGAGAAGTTAGACTCTAATTATGTATGATGTGTCAAAGGGCATAATACTGTATAAATTTATAAATAATCAGAACAAATAATAATGTATATGCTAAATATATACATTTTTTGTATATCAGTTATATCTCAATAAATCTATTAATCAACATGTCCTTATTCATTGGTTTTACAAAAGGAAAGTGAAGGTGGTAAGAAGGTGGGAATTAAAAATTGCTAACTCTTACAAAGGCAACTATGTTCTTGCCCTCTCAGTTTCTACCATACCCCAGCCACCCACCACTGGGGTAGATAGCCTTTGGTTTCCAATCAACCATTTTTGGCATAGGCTCATGCTCCCTGAGCCTCTAGTGACAATCTCCACAGCAAATTCTTGCTTCCCACTGGCTGATCAAGGAAATTTCTTGGGTGAAGTGATTAGCATGTTTACCCAAACATTAGCTGATAAAAGATTCTCCCTTCTCCTGTTTGTACTCCATGGTGTAGTACCTTAAAATATTTGCTTGTGTCAATCATTGTAGGTGCTTTTCTTCCTTCTTCTTTTCCTTCCCCTTTTTTTTCAGGGTGCTAAACATATGTCCTGTGTGATAGCACAGCCTGAGTTCAATCTTGCCTTTATCTATTGAATAGTAATAAAATTTGTGGTATCTTTTAAGTCTCAATCTCCTTAAGAAGTAGTATAAACATAGTTCTTTTGTGTTAAAATTAAATGTGATCATGAATGTGAACTGGTTTTAATACTATGTGACATGAGGATGCATTGAGGTCAAGTTGTTTGCACTGAAAACTGGCAAAACAGGCAGGTGAGCCTGCAGGCAGTGAGCACATAGTGACTCAGACAGAGAGAGGAGCTGCTAGGTACAGCTTTAAGGAGATCCCCAGGGAACTTTTGGAAGTGGCTGTCTATGGATCCCAAGAAGGCAACATTCGAGTTGCTATCACTAGGAGCTGATGGTCCCTGACATTCAATCTCAGGGCTATTAACACTGATATGAGAGCCACCAGTGAGTCCTCAGAGCTCAGAACTGTGAATACCAAGGGACACGTGCTTCATCTCTTTGTGATTTCTCTTAAAAGCAGGCCTCAAATGATTAGTAAGAGAGATGTTTAAGGGGCACAGATCATGGAGGGGTGCACAGAGGAAGTCCCCTAAACCAAGAGAGGCCTTTTCCATGGGGTGATTAGTAGGGTTCTGGGGTCTTGTCTTTTTCCTCCCAAGATTAGGGGGAGGACCAGTTCAAATCTGAAAACAAGACCCAATAGATGGATGCTTGCTGGTTATGGGTCATGGAAACCCCAGTTCTCCCCTCTCAGTTCTCACTGCATGGAATTGCACAGACAACATGGCAGAAGGCAGTGGCCAGGGAATATTTTTTTTTCCTACCAAACTGCCTTTATTCCCACTGACAGTAGTCAAAACAAGATACAGCTTCCCACCCAGGCTTGAACATTCTTCCCTTTCAGTCCCCTCTCTCTACCTTCCTGCTGCCCTCTTTCTAACTCCCTGTACCAGGTGTTGGAGGGACACAAGAGAAGCAGGAACACCTGATAAACAAGTGCAGGTACCTCCTACACCTATTCTACTGGGAGACTCTCCTTCCCCTGTCTACCTGATCCTGCTGCTAAAGCTCTTTTGTTAGGGCCAATATATTTAAATATGCTTTAGAGGAAAATAATTCTTCCAGGAGGTGGGGGGATGAATAATATTCTCTGCCTAGGATGAGAATGAAGAGAGAATGACTTTGGGAGGAAATGGCCCCAAGTCAGGAAGAATTCTAGGAGAAAGAGGAAGCAATGATGAGCCCATGCTCATCTGCACCATGGGGCTGTTATATCCCAACTACCAGCTACACACACACACACACACACACACACACACACACACACACACAAACTGCTGATATTCTAAGCTATGAAGCTCAATTCCATGGGTGCTGAAACCTTGTATACACCAATATTATAGGCCCAGCCAACCTTGTTGACAAAGTTCTCATCACATAGCTCAGGAGATGTGGACCTGGGTATAAATCATCCTGTATTGGCTGTTGTTCCAGTTCTTCCTCTCCCAAGTTTGCAGCAGGCTCTCCTGAGAATAAGTGGGAGGGCTCCCATGTGGCAAAATTGGTAGGTCCTAATAGCTCATCCATGATGTCCGTGGACTCTTGGATGGCTTCAGGTGGGATCTCCTTGGGTTCCTTGTTCTCAGGCCCTTTGGTCTTGGCCACCTTTTTCTCATGAGCCTTGGTCTTACATGCCTTTTTCTCAGGCACCTTGGTCTCTGGTGCATTGGTTTTGGCTGCTAATGAGTTGACAGGCCGTGCCTTAGGGTTGGTCTTTCTGGAGGTGCATACTAGGACAGAGAGGGCCAGAATGGAGTGTGAATGAGGGATCCCATGTTCATCCCAAAGACTTGGTAGTAGGCAGGGTTCAGTGGACCTAATCTGGTATGCCATGCATGAGGACAACCTGACGTGAGGACCCAAGGGAGGTAACAGTGCACCAGCTGTAATATCTAGGAGAGTCAAGTGGGAGGACATTTGGAGTGACTGATATTGCATGCACTCTACCCTCCCAGGATCCAATTCCCAGGCAGATGGTGTGTTGTTTCATTGGACAGACATGGAGAGAAAGGAGCTCTGTACTTGGCCCAGTCAATAGGCAGTTCAAAGTGGGGTGGCCAGGACCTCAGGTGCTAGGGGTGTTCTGCTTGCAAGACCAAATCCCCCATACTGAAGGAAAAGTTCTTATTTGGGATAACAATTTGCCTTGGCCTTTGTCACCATTTTCAAACTTTCATGGGCTCCTATGGGAATGTGGTAACCCTATCTGGCTTTTGGATAGCCTCAGAGACTAAGGGCCTTGGAAGTTCAAGCCTTGGAGTTGCAGTAGAAGGTTGGCACTGGAAGACTCCTGACAGCTGCATCCTTGCATCCTCCATCTCCTCTGCAGCCTCAAACTCCGTGAATCTTGGTGGTATTTTGGTAAGGAAGGCACAGGCTTAGCTGAAAATCAGGTTAGCCATACCAGGAAGTTTCTGGTGTGGGATTCTAGGCTATGGAGTATTCTAAGATACCAGTCAGGAGCTGGTGGCAGGAATTGGAGCTGTGTCCTGGAGTAGGTCAGGCCAGTCCCAGAAGGGAGCTACTACATAGGAAGACCTGCAGTTCTCAGGAAACAGTACATCAACTAGCACCTGAAGGGCATCATGTCTGAGGGACCCAGGCAGGTCCCCTAGATGACCCTTGTTCTGGCTCTCTCCTGTTTCTGCCAGGAAACCACACAATCAGATAAGTTCCAGAAACTGGTCAGAGGTGTGATTTTTGTGAGGGAACACCAGGGGTCCTGACACAATTCAGGGGTAATGAGGCTGGGACATGAGCCCTGGAAGGATCACCTGGAGACCAGGTTACAGGAGGGGTCATGTGGAAGTGGAAGCTAAACTGAGAACAGTGGGCTTCTTCTAAGGAGGACTGGTTCTTCACTTCCCTTGTTAGAATGGCAGGGATACATAGAGCAAAGGCAGTAAAGACCAAGACATATCCTTGGGGCATTCAAGGTGCTTGATGGCCCTGACCATACACTCTCCATTGCCACCCTGTTCTGGAACATCAGGTTGAAGTAGTGGTCACTTTCATGATTTATGATTGACCCCACCTTGTAAAGAGGTGCCAGTTCCCAGGCAGGTGGTCTGAGTGAATCTAATGCATTTTTTTCCCTCTGCATAGCCAGCAAAGCAGAAGATCCTCTGGCTGGTCTGGTTACTCATCCCCATCCTGATCCTGAACCTCAAGAAATCAGGAGTATGGAGGCTGCAATTTCTGGGATTGTTGCAGAGAGAATTCCCATCTCTTGAGCTACAGGGAGCTGCTATTTGGAGAGCTAGATTTGGCGGAGCCAACACATAGGTAGGTGACAGTTTGTACCAGATATTGATGTGCAAACAATGGTCCCCCACCAGTAGGCTGTGGGACATAAAAAATGTCTCACTTTTCTGCAGTGTCATAGAAGACCATCTGGTCAAAGTTGCTTGTGTGCTGACATTCCTGCAAACCCTTCTGCAGGCCTTCTTCCTTGGTTATGGTGGGCTCCCATCAAGACAGAGACCGAAGCACTGGGATGGAATTTATCAGGATCAGCATCCACAAAGTCACTCTCTTTTCTCAGGTTACCAGACCAACATACATTCCTACCTTTGTTACTTTTGCCCATCATGTTCAACTCAAAGTATTGGCATTGGGACTTCAGGACACTTATACCAGACCTTAACACCAAGGGCTGCATTGACCAGTATGATTGTGTTTGGATTCCTCAATGATGTCATGTACTATGTGCTGAAAGTTTTTTATTCTCCAAATTCACCTGTTGAAGCTCTAACCTCCAATGTGATGGTATTTGGAGACTGGCTTTAGTGCTTAAAAGGTTAGATGGGATCCTGAGGGTGGGGCCACATGAGGGCATCAGTGGTCTTCCTGGAGAAGGAAGAGACACTGAAGAGTTGTCAGTCATGTGAGGACAAAGGAGAGCCAGCTGTCTTTTCAAGCCAAGAGAAGAGAGAGCTTTTATGGGACTTTGGGTCAGGCATCCTTTATCTGGGAATGCTGACTCCAGAGCAGTGAGAAAGGAATGCCTGTGTTTGTGTTCACATTTTCTATAGTGTCATGTGTGGCAGCCCAGGCTGACTAAGACAGTTCACATAATGGACTGGGAGCACAGTTATAAATTGGGGCAAAAATGAACATCTTTATCCAGTATCCAAAGACAGTTTCCCCATGAGTACCATATCACCAGAGGGTCCCAATGAGGAGTTCCTGACAATGTGTGTGGGTATCCATAGATTTCTGTCTTGGGGGCAGCACCCCTAACCCCACTTGTGGTTGTGATGTCTCCTGTGTTGGGAACAATTAGGTCTATGGTGGAAGGTGAAATGATTGGGGGAGGCACTATAATGTGGAGTGAGACAGACAACTTCAATTCCTGGCTCACATTACCCCCAGGAACCACCTCTGACCTTGAGTCCTCAATGTGATGGTGATGATCATTGGAAACAGATTGTCTGCAGTCACAGGGCTGTGATGCCCCCCTGAGATAAGGCACATTTTATTCCCTGGAGTGAGATGAGTATGTCTGGGGATGTAGGTGTCTCAGCTTGTCCTCCACCCTCAAGACCTTTCTTCCAGTTCCCTGCATCCCAGCCTCCTCTTTCCAACCCATGCTTTTCCTCCTTGCAGAGCTCAAGGAGGAGGCTGAGGAGAATACTCACACAAAGAAGCAGGAAATTACTTCCATATCGGGAGTCTGAGGAAGGTGCCTGTGAACCAGAGTCTTCAAGCGGTGCCAGGGCCTGAAGTTCTCATAGACTTGTGAGGTCCACTGGAGTCATCTGGTGGCGCTGCAGCCAGGAAGGTGGGTGGTGCGCCCAACCCATACAATGTACCTGGCAATTAGCGCACATTCATTGAGAACATGACGGGGGCCAGCTGGGCAAATGGTCGTGGTGCTAGAGGGTGAAGGCCCAGGTTCCAGTGGATCCCATAGTTTTGGATCCCAACACACAGTGGTCCTCAGGGCAGAAGATGTCATGAGGAGTGGAGCAGGATGCTCCACATCCCCACAGTAGGGCCCTGGGGCCCTCCAGTTGTGGAGTTCCTGAGTGTGGGCAATGTTAGAAGTATGAGGAGGCCCTGCTGGCCTCAGTTGTGGCCCATGTTGTACATAGGTGAACAAACCAGGCACATATGGTTGTCCAGGGTAAGTGGACAGCACCAGAGGGTTACCCTGGGAAATGGGTGCAGCCACACATGGTGCCAGGAGTGGCTCCCAGAATGGGTGGTGTCTTGGCATAGGGGCAGCTGGAAGAAAGTGCAGGCCCTTGAATGCAGACATGTGAGCACCAGGATTGAAATTCATGCCTGGTCTCCATGATGCAGATGCTGTGGAGGCAAAGCAAAGGGGAGAGTGGAGGAGGGGAAATGGCAGTAGGATTTAGGCCCCCCAGTTCCTTAGTCAGTGCGACTTTAGGACAAATGCTAAGAGCTCAGGTCTCTGTGGGCAGGAGAACTTTGTAGTTTGCAAATGTCCATTAATGAATTTCATACTGTGTTCCCTTAGTCATAATTATACACAGAGAAAACTCATTTCCAGTACATCAGGATTCCCTGAACACTATCTGTTGGCTGTGACACCTCAGCTTTCCCTGCCTCTGAGAGACCCCTTGTGTGTCCTTTGCAAAAATTTAATTGGCCTTCAGGGTGACTCAATAGAAATGGATCAATTTGACTCTGCTCAGTGGCACCAGACTCTGTTGCATGCTCACCAACTGGAAAGGGATCTTCTCCAGGAAAGATGCAGGTACTCCAAGGTCACTTGTGAAGATGACTGTTTCTAAAGATTATTGCCCCATCAAATCCTCAGCATTCCTTTTGCTAATACTCCTTGTATACCTCTCCACTTCTTTCCTAGGCTTCCACAAATAAACAAAAACAAACAAACAAACAAACAAACAAACAAACAAAAAAACCACCTGATTTAGATCTCTGCCTAGCTAGAGGCTGAGGAATCCTGAAGTTCACCCAGGAGCACATCCTTTCCAGCATGTGGGTGCTTCTCCCAGCACTTCCCACAGCAAACACTAATGGGGGTCAGATTCTGGCCACCTGTGTCTCTAGTGTTCACTGGTTCATGCCATGATGCAGGAAGCTCCTTTCCCAGGGAAGAGATCCATGTGATAGACACTGAGTTCCTGAGATCCTCTCCTGGGCTGACCAGGAAAGGCCACTGAGGTTTATGAAGTTGATGGAATGGTGAGGATTGGGGTTTTCCAGAGATTTTCACAGTCACTGGGCATTTTTTTTATTGGGTCTGGGAATTTAAGCCATTCTGAGGTACTTTTCCTTTGAGCTCCCAATAATGGGAAGGAAAGTGTCACACAGATTTAGGCCTGCACTAACTGCTACCTTTGCCAAGATTCTTGGGAGCACATTCCTGTTCACCAGAACATTATGTAAAGCACAGTCAAGGAATGGGAGGTCCATCACACTTCAACATTTGCACATATTAATCAGGACACCTGCCTAACTTCAAATGACAGTTCGAGTAGTGCCCCTTCCTAACTGTGTGCTATACTCCTTCCTGTCTTCATAAGAACCCAGTCATCTTCAAACCTGATTCTGGAAAATGAAGAACACCCCACATGTGCTCCCTTTTCATGGAATATGAAACAAGTAAGATAAGCAAAGTGTTTGTGTCAACGTAAAAACAACGAGCTGAGGCCACACACAGAGAGTGTGAAAGTGATAAAAATGCACAAGACCTCACAGAGGCCCAAATCTATGTTGGTTGAGTTTCCTGGGTATCCTGCACTTCAGGAATCAAGGATACCTACTGTCATAATGGAAGGTGAAGTTTTCCTGGGCAAGAAGTTGCTGAGGTACCTTGGGCTGTGGCAGTTGGAGTGCTCTGCATCTTCACCCAGAGGGACTATATCACACTGCAATTGTGGTCATTGAGAACACCCCTCGGCAGTTTTCTAGCTAAGAACATTTCTATCCATTACCCAGTTATGATCTGAGACTCTTGGTCAATCCTCTCAGAATGATATCACAGGCAGCTTTCATGTGAATGAAGAATGGACATGGACACAGGGCTCAGCATCTTAACTCCAGGGAGCCCTAACTGACCACCACTGTGACACCGTCTGTGACTGCCTAAAAAGCCATGCAGTGACCTATGTCCATTCTACAAGCAATCAATCCCTTGGCCTCTCTCCTTTCTGCTGACCCAATGTATTTCCCCTGATCGGTCTGGACCTGGGTCTTAGGAGTCCTCCACCCCGTGAGTAGTACCAGTCTTTCCTGGGTTTCCTGGGCTATGTCAAGTGCATTGTCTAAGTCTCTTTTTTTTCCTTTACTTCCGCTGAATGAGTTGAACACAGGGGAAGTACTCCATTCTAACTCCCAAGGATTTACAGGATGACTGGCAGTCAGATAACAAACCCCTGACCCTCCAGGCTTACCTCCTTCTAAAGGTCAGGAAACTGGACACAGTTTCTCACAGTCTCCACAGTGGGAAAAGTCAGTACAGGACCCAGAGAGTGACCTGCCTGTAACAGATGCTCAGGGTTCAAGTGAGCCAAGCTGGGCAAAGTTTAAGTGTAAACCCCAGTGGAATGTTGGATCCAGGCATTCTGGGGGGGGGGGGGTGGTGGTGGCAAAGGCAGCCGGCCTGGGTTGGGGCTGGTCAGACATTACCTGAAGAGCTCTGGTAGATATAGAAGAACCTCAAGTTCCCTTGAGGCAATTTAGAAGTGACACAGTTGGTGTGTGCCTCTGGGTAATTTTGAAGTAGTTTCAAAAATCCACAGGAGAGTGGTTTGACAGGTCTCCCTTTGTTTCAAAACCCCAACCATCTTTGCTCCCCCTGATGGACAGAACCAGTGAGCCATGGCTCTCATGAGCCACACAATCATGGGTATAAACATGGGTATAAACAGTCAATACTATAAACTGTATTGTGTCTGGATTGCATTTTATGTATTGTGTGTGTGTGTGTGTGTGTGTTTTAAATCCCATCCCTTCTCTGCAAAACACACACACACTTGGATGTTCATGAAATATTCAACCCCTTATTATGAATCTTTTCAATGAATGAGGGGGGATCATGATACTCAGGCACTAAAAAGAAGCTTCTTTCATTTTTCCTTCACTTGTTGTCTATTATTTGATATAATTGATGAGATAGCTGCTGGGGGGGTTATTTTTTTAACCAGTGATATGAAATATGCAGTATAGAAAAACTATCTTCTTCTATTCATTCCAATCAGTTCTTCTTTTTTTTTTTTTTTTTTTTTAATAATCCTTTACTGTAATGAATGCTGGAGACCAGATTTTCAAAGCAAGCTTTATTTGCTAGACGCAGGTCTAATTCAGGGGTCTTGCATACTCTTGGTCAGTGCTTTGCCATTGAGCCTCAGACCTTATCCCATGCAGTTTTGCACTGTTTCAAACTGCTAGACCCAAAGAGCACATATAATAACACTAGCCAAATTCAATTTGTGCAAATTGGCGCACTGAAATGTCTTTTTGTTCTACTATCTGACCATTGCTCTTGTAAAGTCCTGAACTAACATTGATTGCTGAAGGGTAAAAAATAAATAAATGAATGAATAAATAAATAAATAAAATTCTGAACATGGGTGTCTACATAATCAGGAACATTGTGGGAATGGCTAAGGGCCCTTTCTGCCTCCTCTAGTGTTACCGAGATAGTTCTTTGCCAGAACTGTTCTTTAATGGAACCTACAGATGGACTAGGAGGAAAGCACACACTGCTGTTTGGAGGAGGGAACACGAATCAAATAGAAGTGGTGTGAAGAGTGTAAAAACACTGAGCCCAAATGAGAACCCTATGCTTCCAAGTACTGAAGCAGGTGGTCTCTACTGCAGGCATGGCCAGTTTGTAATAGTGAAAATCACTTTGTCATTTCAGATGCTCCGCTGAAAGAAGGGCTCTGGGAGGAGAAACCACCTTTCCGGTGAGACACCTCACAGGCGTCCCGACCCCCCTTCCTTGCTTCCTGCACAGCGCTCCTGGCTCCCCTCCTGCAGACTTCACGCATGCGCACGTGCTTGGCTAGAAGCATGCCCTCGCAGCCACCATCCAAAGGCTCCAGCATTGCGCAGGAACAGCGGACACCCAACAGTTGGCCATTGTTCCCATGGTGGAGTCTAGAGTCAGTCCCATGAGGCGCCGAGGTACTGGACCCAGGAACATCTCCCTTACCGAGTTGTCCCTGCCCCGTCTTCCGTCCATGGGGCGGTGGCCTCCTTGTGAGTGTGTGTCTGCACTGGCGACGCCGCCCGGGCCCCTGCGCCTCGCTGGGCAGCCTGGGGTGCAGGTCTTTCCTCACCTGCGAAGGTCGTGGGCCGCGCCCCTACCAGGCCTGTGTGGTGCCGCCTGGAATGAGGGGCACGTTGGCCAGTGCATTGCCAACGACAAGACGTCGTCCGTGTCCCTTGCAGCCTGAGTGGCTCCCTGCTCCAGGGAACCTCTGCAGTACTTGAGAAGTGTGGTCCCGGACAGCAGGTCAGCACTCCTGTCAGCGGAAGAGGAAATGGTGACGTCATCTTCCTGTTCCCTGGTGAAAGCGGTGAATGTCAGAGACTGTAAGCCGCATCTGGGTTGTCAGGAGAAGGACGCTCCTTTTTCATGATGTTGGTGACTTTGCCAAATGGAATATTGAACCGCTTTTGCTGAGTCTAATGTGGTCACATCACGATTTATGTGCCTTCCTAGATTGGCTGTTGGTGGAAAAGTCTGGACAAAGCAGCTAAATGACTACAGGAGAAACATTTGACCATAAGTCATTTTGCAATAAAGAGATTCATATTTTATTATTAAATTTTGCACAGTAAGATTGATTATATGCTCTCATGTGTGTGTTGGTGGGCTGTTGGGGAGTCAGTCGTTGTATGTATTTCTGGATGCCAGAAAATTCCTTTCATTCTGATGGGCATTAAAATCATGGGTGGTTGTTTGGATGAGAAAATGAGATGCTGTGCTGATCCTGGAGGGATGGTAAGAATCCAGAGGGCTCCAGATGTTTTCACTGTTCCTTTGGTGGGGTGGTGGTGTCCCTAATGTGTTGATATTGCATTCATAATTTGGAGCTTGCTGTGTTTTCCATGGACTGATGAGAATGTGGTATGTGTTCAAAGTGTGGGTGGTGTGTGGGTGGATACTTGAGATCAAGGGAAAGTGGGACTCTTTTTATGAGACTGATCAGGGTTGGCTATATTTAGAGGGCGTGAGAAGTAAGGGGCATAAACTCAGGGAGTTGGGCTTAGGTGTTTGTATTTTGTTTTTTTGTAATATTTTCCCTGTGGTCTTCTTGTATATTTGTTTTGATCCATGAATGAACGCACTCTGGGAAGTTTGTGTGTAATATGTGTGTTTGCATTTGGACTATGTTAATGAACGTGTTTGGGTATATATCCCTGGGTTTGCATTGTGATTATTATAATTGGAAAATGAAGGAGGCTTATATGTATATGCCAGACATTGTGTTTTGGTATGTGGGATTTTGACTAAATTTTATTTTAATTATTCATGTATATGTACTTGAGTGTGTAAAGGCTGGTCAGTTACTAATTTTGTGGAGTAGTTGAATGAATGTATTCACTATGTGGTGTGGAGATGGCAGGTTTCTGTATTTTGGAAGACAAGGAGTTATTTCTTCATATTTGAGAGTGTGTGAGCTTGTATATGAAGATGGTAAAATATTTTGTGTACACTTGGGGTATATTTGCATATTTGTTTGTAGTGGGTAACCATGTAGAGATGAGGTGCCTATGGAGAGTTACTTGTGTATTGAATTTTTATTAACTACCACACCTTAGGTGTGTGTGTGTGTGTGTGTGTGTGTGTGTGTGTGCATGTTTGTGTGTATATTTCTTTTACAGGTGGTAACAATAGTTGTAAGGAGAAAAAAAATTAGGTGTCCATTAGTATGTGTATTTAAGGGACATGGCAGTTGATGTATGCTTTCTGGGGCCATATGTGTATTAAGTAGAAAGTTATTTGTAACTGAAAATTAAGGATATATGTATGTGATGAAGAGGTGTATTTTCACATTGTGTATTTACACAGGAGAATGTGGGAATTGTGTTTATGTGTGTTAGGGATACATGATGCAGTTATTTCTTAGAATTGGAGTAGAGGTAAAGTGTATTCTACTTGCCTGTGATTATCTGGGATATGTAAGTGAAAATATGTAAATTTTATATGATCTGGTGGAGCTAGATCTTGTGTGTGCAAATTGTTTTGTGGATTCTGTTAGTTTCTTCACTGGGAATGAGGTTGCTAGGAAAGTGTATTTCTTTGGAGAATGCTGTGACATTTCTAGATGTGGATAGGAGTGTTTGGCTGGTAAGGTTGGCAGGGTGCTTTCTGAATACGTAGAATACTGTGTAGTGTTTGGGGAAATCTCTATATTCACATTTTGGATATATTTCTGTGACTGTCTCACCTTTGTGGAAATTATGTATATATTGATCCATATATAGAGATTAATGTGTGCATGATTTTTCTTGTGTGCTGGTATTGAACTCTGCCTCATGCATGCAAGATTAGCATTTTTGTGTTTTGTGTGTAGGCACCCAAGTGATTAGGCGTATGTTTATGGATTTGTGGATGTGTGTATTTAGAGTCTGTGTGTATACAAGATGCCCAGGAATTGTGTTTTTGCTTATTGTAGCATGAAATTCTTGATGATTCTGGTGGTATTCGTACATGGATATAGTTCTGGCACATAATTATGTTTTAGTCTCATGCATTTGAAAAGTCTAGGTTGTGGGTGGCTGAACATGTCTTGAATTCATGGAGGTTCCTGGGTTGCATACTCTGGCAGATGTGAGAAGTTCATAGTGTGCTTCCAAATAGATTTTCTTAGGGTGTTGTGGTATAGATGTTTTATGGTTAGAGCTTGGTACTGATAACACCAAGGTCATGGGTTTGTTCCCCGTACGGGTCGGGTCACCAAATGCTGCAGTTTGGCTGGGCACAAAATCAGGAGCCACTCAAGCAGGAACAAACTTTATTTCCAAAACTCCCACGCATGCCAGGCACGTGGCCTTCTCCTGGGACACACCACACCAACCAGAAATCCCTCTTCCGGAAATCCCTCCTACTGCAGTTCCCCAACCAATGGGAACTCTCCAGGAGTTCCCTCTAGAGCTCCAAAGTAGCAGGCTGAGTCGGACAGCAGGGGTCTAATATCCAATTGAATGTACATCTTAACATAATCATTATCATCTCAATGGCTTGCTGGAGTCACCTTTCAACCAAAAATGCCATGTGTCATTCCTACTCGGCTATGGCTCTCAGCATAAGATGTTGACAAATCTTGGAGAAACAGGCTAGAAAAAGCCTAAAGTACTAGAAGACAGCTTTATGGGTGATGCTGATGTGAGGTCAGGCCAGAATGTGTGGAAAAATGCAGACAATAGAGTCTGTGTCCATGATGTTTTGAGGTTGAAGTAAGTACCTTATTGGGAATTGGATTAGAGGCCACTCATGTTATTTCTGGCAAGAATTGGCCTACATTCTACATGTCCTTAGAATTCATGGGAGGCTTATTTAAAGGTAAGAGAAGGTTATACTTTAGATATGAATTGTCTCTGGAAAGCTCAGGTATAAGACAATGCATGAAAGTTTAGAGGTGAAATGATTGGGTTTTGAGAGCTTAATCCGATTGAGTGCATTAATCCACTGGTATGGAGTAACTGGATGTAACTCTAGCAAGTAGGGTAGACATAGAAGTAGTCAATCAGAGGGGGCATGCCTTTGGGGTTTATAGTTTGTCCCTTGTGAGCAGATTTCTCTCTCTGCTTCCTCATTGCCATATCCTGGGCTGATTTTCCCCACTCCCTATGCTTCCACCACTATGTTCTGCCTCACCTTGGCCCCAGAGCTATGGAGTTGGTGGTCAGTGGAGTGAGACCTTAAACTATGAGATACATAAACTTGTCCTGCTCTAATTGTTGTTGTTAGATTTTTTTTGGTCACAGTGATATAAAAGGCAACTAAAACACAGACTAATTAATCCAGCAGGGAATATTTTAAGGCAGTACAGCATTTGAGATATGGCCTGGGTATTTCTAGCTGCTTTCAGCCTGATTTACCATGGGGCTCAGGAGCAAAGCCAGAGTAGAAAGATTTAAAATACTTGCAGGTTTTCCAGAAAAGAAAACTTTGTAATGATGGGGCCAAGGATGGTGTGGTTGGTAAAGAGATTAGTACCATTACACAGAAGCCACCTTTAGGCATCTCAGGAATGGGAGGGACACCACCCTTAGAAGGCTCAATGTTTTGTGGAGGGAATTTCAGGGTGCCCTGCTTTCACAGGGCAGCCTTAGAATCCTTATGTCCAGATTCATTTTGCTGTGTAACTAACATCATAAGGGCTCACAGAGGCCATGGTCTAGGTGGGTCTGGCTACTTTCCTCATTCACAGTTGACCTTGGTATTGTCCATATGATGCTGTTTATCAGGCTTACAGAATGAAGAGTTGTGGGGTTGTGAAGGTTTGCATTGATACTTCAGAGGAAAGGTTGGTGGCCAGGAATTTCATGTCACATTCAGAGTGTACCCCAGTAGCCCCAGAAACAGTGATGTGTCAAACTGTGAGAGTGGAGCCAGTGTTGTGGTGGAGAGTTCAGTAGGTGAGCAGTGGCAGCCTATGAAGTGCTTGCTCAGGGGAGGTGAAAGTCAGTGAGCACACCAGCTCTAGGGAGTGGTCTCACATCAGACCAGGCTGGAGGGGTGAGGATGCTCAAGTTCTCGGGACCCATATCACACCATCAGGTGTCCTAGTTTCACACCTGGAGAACTAGTATTAATGGAGCACTAGACTTAACGTGTGCCCTGCTGTGCTTTTTCAGTTTCCTCCTTGCTACTGTCCTCTTCTTCCCTTTAAGGCTAGTTGTGTTTCCCCTGTGTAGTTGTATCTTGGAAACATGTTAACTTTCTTTTTGATTATTAATGAGGATTGCAGCCAACGCAGCTACAAAAGGTTTGATGATGCTGCTTTGCTTCCACCCATGACAGTCAGTAACTGAAGAGGCAGAGAGGTGGGAGAGGAAAAGGCTTCATTGGCAACAATCCAGTGTTTCAGAGATGAATGTCTAGCTCCTGGTTTCATCTTGCTTAGTACTGCTGTGTGAAAGTGTATACAGTGTGTTATGTGGAATTGTTCTCTCAGTCTTGGGCAGGTGGACACAAGCACAGTTCACTAGTGTTGACAGACTGTCCTTTAGAGGGGGCTGGGGTCATGGCTCAGTGGTAGAGAGCTTGCCTGGCATGTGTGAGGCACAGGGTTCAATTCTCAGAACCATTCAGTGAAGATCCATGGACAACTAAAAAAGATATTTAAAAAATGTCATTTAGAGAAGCTGGGATTGTGTGGGTTATATCTGGGTCCAGTGGACCCTGACTCATCCCAGACCTGTGAATCTAAGATAATGTGAATTTTTATATGCTTGCAATTCTGAAGGTGTGTGTGTCTGGTTTCCCTCCAGGAAAGGTGTGTATTTCTGTCTTCTCTACACTTCTGCCAATACCTTTTAATTTGGACATTTTCTGTGACCTAGTAAGGAGGACTGCCCAGTGCAAGGGCACTTTTAACTGACTTTAGTGCTTTTAACTGACTCTATGATTAGTCATTAAGATAGGGATGAGGGTGTGGGTAGAAAAGAAAGCTATGCTCATGAATCAAAAAGAAGAGAATGGCAGAAAAAAACCTTTCAATTCAGGATTCAGCATCACTGTGTTCACTGGAGTTTCAGAAGAGACTTTGTACAATAACTATTGAGAATACACTCTTGACATTTGTAGACTCTTGGAGTCCAAATGCTTATTTATTTATTTGTTTGTTTGTTTGTTTGTTTGTTTATCGTTGTGAGACAGACATGGGCTTTTGGGGACAAAGGGTACAGGTTCTGGCATTGACATTTGGTGTTCCTCAAAGGCTCACCTGTTAAATGTCTGTTTCCCAGCTGAAGGCACTACTGGGAGGTGTTGGAAGCTTGTAGAACATGGGGCCCAGTTGATGAAAATTAGTTAATTGGGGATGTGCCCCTGATGGGGTACTGGGGCCCTAACACACTCTCTCTCTCTCTCTCTCTCTCTCTCTCTCTCTCTCTCTCTCTCTCTCTCTCTGCTTCCTGGCAGCCATGAGATGATCAGTTTTCCTCTGTCACACACTCTCTGCCAGATATTCTGCTTTGCAACAGGTGTAGAGATAAGAGGGCCAAGTGACCATGGACTGTAATCTCTGAAACCATGAGCCAAAATAAATCTCTGCTCCTTTGAATGTGATGATCTCAGGTATATTATCACAGGCTTGGAAAGTGATTAGGACAGCTGCCGTTCAAAACACAAGAAGCCCCTGACCCTTAATCTAACCAGATTCACCTCTTCTGTCTAAATGTAGCACAGAAAAGCTGAAAATTTACTCACTTGTCTTTTGAGCAACAAACATGCCAGTAATATCTTCAGGTTAGATTTTGGGCATGTAAGGATGCCAAAGGCCTCTTGTGTGAGAACACTGCAGACCCCATTCAGAAATTGGAGCTGACCTTTGCTGAGCGGGGAGCCAAGGTGAACAAGCCCAGCCCTGGCATGGGAACACCCATTACACAATGGTCTGGCCTTCCAGCTAGAAGATATCTATCTGGGTTGACAGTGGATACTCAAAAGAATCTATTTAGGGTGATTATCTCCTTTAGAAACCCCTTAAGTGTCCCAGAGTACCTTTATCTCCAGAGGCATTATCTGAGAGTACTCTCTTACTATTTGAAGGGTTTTTCTCTATATTGAGCAGTTATTGAGTGGCTGACAAGTACCTTTCAGTTTTATAGGAGGGAATGTGCTCTCTTATTTGCACTTTTATATTTTCTTACATTTTCAACAACAAGGTATGTGCCTGAAATCTGCATCTTCACCCCTCCACCTCTGTGTGCAGGGCCCACAAGATAATATCCTTGAACTGGATGTGTCAGTGTTCAGATTATGTATGTGATGTTCTGTATGTGTGTGTATGTTTGTGTGTGTATGTGTGTGTGTGTGTGTGTGTGTGTGAGAGAGAGAGAGAGAGAGAGAGAGAGAGAGAGAGAGAGAGAGAGAAGAGAGAGAGAAGAGGGAGAGAAAGAGAAGAGAACACAAGAATTTGTTCCTCTAGCACTCTAGCACCAGGACTTTGTGCTCTCATGTGTTTTATGTGTATAGGAAAAGATATGAAACAAGACACCATAAATTCTCTTGTGTGGGACTCTTTGATTGTCATGTGTAAATATATTCTAGTGATTTCTCTGGTCAGTGTTGGCTGAGTACCTTTTTGGCAGGACATGTGTTTAGGGTTTTAGTGTTGCGTCTGTAGGTGTTGTTGGCATTGTGGAATATTGTGAACATGAGTATTGTGAATGCATTTGAGAAGAGTTAAGATGTTGTCTTACCATTATGTGTTGGATCTGTGCATTTTCAGATTTTAGAATGTATATGTATGTTCATAGTGTCTAGGTGAGAATTTAGGGACATAATCTTTGGTGTACAGAGATTTGGAGAGAATGGAATAATTGGGTATGTTGGGGTGTTTGGAGTTATGTATATGTGGCATATAGATGTGTACAGATTCTGTTGATAATGTCTCAAGTGGACTGCTGTGCATTTTCTTGTTTAGGGCTTTGAGGTGATCATGCTATTCTTGGGAATAGAGGGGTATCCTTTGTTAGTATGTAGGAGGAGTTAGCAGTGTCTGTATGTCTGAGATTTGTTGTTGAACTTCATATTCTGAGTCATTCTGTATATGTGCATGTTTGCAACATAGAGATGATTGTATATGTTTTCATTTGAGAATACAAATTGTTGTCATGTTAATAAGTAATTTGTTTTCTCCATTCAGTTACTGAGGGAGTGTTTGTGTGATTGCATTTTGGGTGATGCTGATTTGTGTGTGGTCTGAAGATATGTGTATCTGAAGCACAGCAGATACTTTCAACCAAAAGACCCTTGCAATAGTTAAGCTTCTCCTCTTGTCAGATCAGCAGCATGTATGCAGAGGTTACTGTGGTTCATAGCTTCCTCTTTCTTGTAAATGCCAGATTTTTTTGTAAATAAATGTGAAACCTGTATTTGAGAATGGACCTGCATTTCTTTGCTCAGTGTTGGCTGAGTACCTAGAGAATAGAATGAAAAGCACTTGTCAAGTGAATCTTCAATCCCTTTTCCCCCATGGGACATAAAAGTCAAAATATTTTGAAATTATCTGTCCATAGAATGTTTCAGGAATGAGCCACACTCTGGACAAGTTGGCAACAGCCAATAAACATGCTTTCTGAAAATTCCTCTGGTACCCAGCCTCCTCGGTGACTGGAATATGTATGCAACATTGTAAGGAAGGTTATTGATTGGATTTGCTTGAGTTTTGCTGTGTATTTGTTTTAATTTGGGCATGAGGACCTCTGGATTTACAGTCAGGCATCTGGAAGATAGGAAGTTTATGCTATTGAGGATTTTCAGAGTTCCACAGTGTTGTGTGCTGTTGACTGAGTATATCAGGAAGTATGAGAAGTTCTGTACATTAATAGTGAGTTCTATACCTTTTAATAGTGAGAGAGTGGCTGCATGTACTTTGGGTCTGTGGGAATACTGTGGATTTGTAGATTCAGACAGATACCTGTGTTCTCAGACTTGTGTAATCTAGAACTGTGAATGTATTCAGGAAATGTGATGGCTGAATATTCATTCTCAAAATGTAGATGGGTGGTGTGTGTTGTCACTGAGAGAATATAGGAGTTATATTTATATGGGAATACAAGTTAGGAGGCTTGGGTACTGACAGTGTATATGGGTTATTTATGATGTGGTGGGACTTGTGAATAAGTATTAAGAAGAGGGTTTGAATGGAGTATTTTGGTGAATACTTTCTGATATTCGCAAAATATTTATTTTATTTTATTTTTTTGTTTGGGAACGGTGTGAGATTAGAGAGTGTATTAGGGCCACACATATATTATGTTTGTATTTGGGAAATGACAATGAATAGATTATAGTTGACATCATTGTTGTGTATATTTGGAGAGGGTTGGGAAACTTTGTGTGTTTGGGAGTTGGTGTTTGCACATCAAGTGATTCTAGGGATATGGAGTCATGTTTATGTGTGTTATACCTGTGTCCTTTAGGGTTAAGGATGTTACATTTTTATAATCAGGGTATATCTGGTTGTACTCAATCTTGGGGAAGTTCAGAGAGCTTTTTGTGTATGTTGGGGGCGAATGTGTATTTCTGTTGAGAGGATCAAGTCTGTGAGATTTTCCAGAATACTTAGGATTTTGTTTATGTAACTTCTGGTAACAATTAGGGTTTTGTGTATGTGTAGGGGGGTTATATGTTGTATTTCTCTCTGTGTGCATACTCAGTGTTTGGTGATATTATGTGCATGTCTTCAAGAAGTGTAGAGTATATAGGAATGTATAAGCCTGCATTTGGAAAAGCATACACTATAGTAGCATGTCCATCATACCTGGGTGATAACAGGCATGTGTATTTGGGGGTATGCATAGAGTATATTTTTTAGAAAGGAAGTGGTGGTGTGTGTATTCAGGAAAGGCAAGGATAAGGTGATTTATGCATCTGTGTTTTTGGTGAGATGTCAGTGAGTTGTGGGTCATGAATCTGTTTCCAAATGTGAGGGGTTTTAATGATATCTGTGGTGGAAGGGGTTGTAATGAGTGTGCATCCTCACGTGTACGTGCCTCAGCAAGGGATGTTCACAGGTCTCTGTGGCTGGGTGGTGTTTGTGTGCATCTGGCTGTAAGGGGTGGCAGGAACACACTGATGATGGCAAGCCTTTCCCATGTGCACTGACCCTGTTCCTGTTGATCTGGAGCTCCAAAAGTGATTTCTGCTTTCTCATTCTTATCTGACATCTGTCTACATTAGTTGTGGTGGTGGGTGGATGTGCCTCTTGGATCCTGGGCTGGTGGATGGGAGCCAATCAGGGATGGTCCCTCAGGAGTGGTGGGGGGAGCTTTCCCTCCAAGATGTGAGTTGTGGCCATTGTGGTTCAACAATTGTTGAGAGAGTTGTTTGTTTGTCCACCTTTTGCATGCTCCCTTGCATTTTTCCCTCTGCTAAGACAAAGACTGAGACCCTAAGCACAAGTCTTCACAGGACCATCCCAGCGTGGTGTTGTCCTTGGCCCAAATGTGCACATGACTGGCCTCATGGTGTGAATGCTCTGGCAACATCATGAGCTCTATAATTATTACTCCACTGCACCTCAGTCAGATTAGGAGAGGAGTTAAAAACTGATTGTGCAGTGATACTTGCTTTAAGTTTTCCTGAGGAGCTACCCTTATTGTATTCTTTATTTCTTGGCATGACCAAGTGAGTGATCCATCCTTTCAATCTGAATGATCCTTTCACATTTCTTCTCATGGAGAACTTCTTTCTGATCAGTATCTACTAGTGGATAATTTTCTTTGTTTTTATTTGTGTGGAAATGAGTAGAAGGAGTTTAATTTTATATACATTTTCAAATATGCACAGCAACGTTTTGCCATGTCAACTATTTGGAAAGGCACATCAGTGGAGTTCATTACACTTATTTTTCCATTCTTCTGAAACCAGCATTCAGCCACAGAACTTTTCTCATCTTGCAAAATTGAAGCTCATTTTTTAGGCAGTAATCATCAATTTCCCTCATGCCCTAAGAAGCCACCATTCTCCTTTCTGTATTATTTTAATTACTCTGTGTATGGTACTTCATATAAATAGGATCATACAGTATGTTTTCTCAAGGTCCATCCCTGCTCTACTATCAGCCAAGATTTCCTTTGTTTTTTAGACCAAATAATATTCCATCATGTGCTACATGTAAAAACATTCTTCCTTGGGATAGGAAAAGGGCAAAATTGTAGAATGAATTTGACCAAACTGTCCTATATACATATATGAAGAGACCACAGTGAGTTTCATCTTTATGTATATCTGTAAAGCATGAGTTAAGAAAACTATAAATACATGGATGGAAGACCAGTATAGAAGAAGAAAGGAAACAGGGTCAGGGAGGAGGGGAGGGAAAGGGCAAGTTCTGGGGACTGACTTGGAACAAACTATATCTATAATGCACAACTAAGAAATAAAAATATTCTTCCTCAGTGTACCCTTAAGTATAATAAATACTTCTGGAATAATTATAAGCATATAAATATCCCTTGAAAAGAAGTAGAATTGAAGGGTCATTTGAATGATCCTTTTGATAATTTGAGGAACCTCCAATCAGTTTCCCATGGAGCCTGCACTACTTTGCATTCTAACCCACTAGGGTTCCAGCTTCATCATATTCTCAGCAGCACTGGTGTTTTCTGTTTTAGTTGTGGTGGTGGGTGGATGTGCCTCTTGGATCCTGGGTTGGTGGATGGGAGCTGATCAGGGATTTTTCTGTTTTCTGTTTCTTCCTGTTTTATCATGCGTGTGAAGCTGGATCTCATTGTGATTTTGATTTTGATTTCTCCACTGATTATTGATATTGAACATCTTCCCATGTGCTTCTCAGCCATTTGCATATCTTCTTTGGAGAAACATCTGTGGAAGTCCTTTGCCCATTTTAATATTGGGTTGTTGTTTTCTTTTTTGTAAAGAGAGAGAGAGAGAGAGAGAATTTTTTAATATTTATTTTTTAGTTTTCAGCAGACAAAACATCTTTGTTTGTATGTGGTGCTGAGAATTGAACCCGGGCTGCACGCATGCCAGGCGAGCGTACTACCGCTTGAGCCACATCCCCAGTCCCAGGGTTGTTGTTTTCTTATTATTGAGGTATAAGATCTCTATATCATAGATCTTAACTTCCAATCAGAAATATAATTTTCAAATGCTTTCTTGCATTTAGTGAGTCATCTTTTCACTAATGACTTTGTCCATTGATGAATCAAAGTTTTTGGGTTGCCATAGTTCAGTTTCTTTCTTACTTTTGGTGCCTGTACTTTTGATGTGCTGTTCAAAAATCATTATCAAAATCCCTTGTCATGGGCTTTTTCTCTTGTGTGTTATGAGTTTTATAGTTTCATTTCTTACATTTAGGTCCTCTATTGATATTGAGTTAATTTTTGTCCATGGTGTCAGATAAGGGCCCAACTTCCTTGTTTGATGTATGGCTATCTATTCAGTTATATATCTCAACGATATTTGTGGAAAAGACTGTCCATTTCCATGGAATGCTGTTGTCAGAAATCACTTGAGAACTTTTTTTTTTTTTTTTTAATTTCTGGATATTCTTACCCTGTTTTATTAGTCAACATTTCTATCTTTTGTGTTTGTATGACTGGTAACTTTATAGCAGGGAGTTTTGAAATTATGACAGGTTAGATCACCAATTTTGTTCTTGTTAAAATGTTTCTGAAGTTGGTTGCTTTCACATTCCCTATCATTTTAGGATGGAATTTTAAAATTTGCAATGAATAATTTCTGCATCATGTACAACAAGACTGAGATCTTAATTAGAATAAGATGTGTTCCATGTTTTTATGAATAAATAAAAATATTCTCTACTTTTATATAAAACTAATATGAGTAAATAAAAATATAAAATAAAAATGGTATTCATGAAAAAAAGAAGTTAGGAATTTTTTAGGGATGGAGCAGAAACTGTAGATTTCTTTAGGTAGTGTTGATATGTTAACAAATTTAAGTGTTCCTGCCTATGATCATTTGATATCTTTCACTTTTTTGTGTTATTCTAAGTTTCATTGCTTGTTTTAAAGTTTTCACATTTGATCTACTTGATTGGGTAGTATTACATTGGGTCTAGTGTTACATTTTATTTTACTTGTCAGATGAAATTGTTTTCTTGATTTTCTTTCCATATATATTTTTATTATTAGTGTATAGAAATACAGTTTATGTGTGTAGGGTTTTATATTGGCACCTTTGCTGAATTTATTCATTGTGGTGATTATTTTCTTGGAATCTTGAGATTCTCCAGATATAACTTTATCTTGCTTATGAAAAGAGGTTATTATACTTCTTCCTTTCATTTGGCATGTCCTTGCCTGTACTTCTTGCAGATTGATCTGGCCAGGATTTATGATATGTTAAAAAAAATGAGTGAAGGCATGTAAATTTGTCTTCTTTCCATTTTGGGATGAAAATATTTTATTTTTTGATTATTTAATATATTAGAAGGTCATTTCTTATGTGTGATCTTTATTTTGTTGTTGTTTGCATTTTACTTTTTTTTTTCAGTATCAAGAATTGCATTCATGGTCTCACACATGCTAGGCATGCATTCTCCCAACCACAGAACTAAATCCTGACCCTTTTAAAAATGTTGAGACAGAATCTGGTCAAGGGGTTCAGGGTGGTTTAGAACTTGTGTTTTTTCTGCCTTAGACTTTGAATAGCTGGGATTACAGGTATACACATATCATCCAGCTGTTTTTCTTTCTTCTATTTCTAGTTGTTTTCAACTTCTAATCATGAAAGTTGTTCTTGCCAAATGGATGCAATGACAAGGTTTGTAGTTCCAGGGTTTTTTTGGAACAGATAATTGAAGGAGACACCCACTAGACAGAGCATGAGGAGTTACTGAAGTGAGAGTACACTGCCTTACACAAGGGGCAGTTGGCTCACCCATGGGAATGGGAGGCCTTGAGGCAGAGAAGGAACTGCAAAGCTGGCTTTGAGAAATAAAGAGACCAGGTCTGGGATGCTAAAGTTAGTGATACGATATGACTATCACTCCATAGGATATGACTACAACTTACATCGGCAAATAGAAATTTCTATCAACAGAGAATGTTGATAGAAATTTGGTTTCTGTAGCTTCATTGGGAACTTGACTAATTTTAGATGAGATTAAGTAGAAGACTTTGTTTAATACTGCCCTGCTTCTCAAATTAGAGGCCTACTGACTCCTGGGGGTAGATTCTTTTTGTGTCCTGGAGTCATGAAAAAACCCAATGACCTATGTGCTAGCTGTTGGGAAAAGTATAAACGGCAGCCATAGCCCAGAGAAAAAACCCCAACATGGCGCCTAAGCACCTCTTCTTCCTACCTTCTTATTTTCTGCAGTGGCGCGAAAAGTTCCCGCCCGTGTGAACTCTCCCGCTGGCGCCAATTTCAAATCTCGCTGGCGGGGAACCTTAGCCCCAATGAGAACTAATTCCTGGGCTCCGGAGCTGATATCTGAAAGAACTTGCCAATAAACAGGTTGCCTGCCATTTATCTAAACCCTACCATCTCCCCCTTAGTTCTATATAAGCACACTGCTTTTTGCAATAAAATTGGAATTCTCCCGGCGAAGTGTCTTTGCGTGGGGAATTCTTTCACTAGCTACTGCAGGGCTTGGAACACATAATTTGACTAAAGGATCCAATTTCTTACTTCATGGAGGTCAGGAGCCTTACCAGAAAAAAGGTGAGAGACTTAATCTAAAATTACTGTTCTTTTTTGTCATTTTAGTTTTGGATGGACACATGGGATCTTTATTTAGTTTCATGGGGAGCTTAGAATCTAAACCACAGCCTCACACAGTGCCAAGAGGTTGATTCAGACACATCCCTTCACAGAGCACTTTACCAAAGAGCCACAAGTGAGGCCCCTTCATTTCCATTTTGAAACTGTTTTCTTGAGGCTTTACAAAGGAGTGACCTGAGGCAAAGACCTTCCTGACTTGCAGGGGAATTGAACAATAGGTACAAAAAAAGCCCAGGGACGGGCTTTTCAACAAGATGAACACTAAGGCACTGACAGCTCCTGATCAGGCTACTTGGGTTGCTATCTAGCCAAGCAGGGTTTCTCCACTGAGAGCCTTAAAGGTCACACTGATTTCTGAGTTTTCTGAGATGCTTGGTATTCTATTCAGCAATCCAGGACATGGCCATGTCACAGAGCTTGGAGGTGGTACATATCTTGGACACAAAACCACGAGCCCTTTCTGGATAGTGGCCAAAATTCAGGAAGAATACAGGAACTAAGGAACATAATAGGTGTTGCCCATCTGCAAAGCAAGCAGCTGTCTATTCATATATTCACCAGGATGAGTGCTGGAAAGCTTTCCACTGATGCATTATGTTTCCCAATTCTTTGTTTCCAGAGACTCAGTAAAAACTTCCTGAGACCAGGTTTTGGAAGGGCACAGCCAAGAGTAGGAAAGATTAAAGGCTCAGTCACTGTAATCTTCTCTGCCACCTACAAGGTTGTGAGCTGCTGAGCATTTTCCATTCCAGATATGTATTCACAGATATTCTTCTTCTTCTCCCTCTAATTGCGTATAACTTGGGATGATAGTAATGTCAAGCATTGTTCTGGATGACAGTGGGAAGTGTTCTTGTGTAGCAAATGTTCATATACACATTGGATTGATTTTAATATTTTCCCTTTGAAGTATTGAATCTCTGACCCTAACCCATACCCTACTAGACTCTGAAAACTAATCCTAACATTATGGATAAAAGCACACCTAAAATAAAGAAATGCAGGCAGTTAATAGGAGGAATTGTGTATACTTTGATTTTCCTTTTGCTTTATCAAGAGTATGTCTTATAACACTAGTCACATTTTCATTCTAATACTTCTCCATGGATCTTCAAATTTAACAAATGTATAACTTCTGGATTACCTTTCTCTGTAGCCTGGGTCAGAACATGTATTGCACATCCTGGTACATTCTTGTGAGTACTATGACTTTGGCAAATACAAATTTCATGAACATAACACTCCCCCCAAACCCCAGGGGAACTGAAAATTCAACCAATGGTGAGTTCCATAGTTGAACAAGTTTAAACATAACACCATGTAGAGTAAAATGAATACTTTTGTGATCTTTGAATGATATATGTTCCATTAAGAATTTGGATTTGCATATCTATTGCTACTTTTACATGTATTTAATATATATTTCTCTCTCTCTCTCTCTCTCTCTCTCTCTCTCTATATATATATATATATATATATATATATATATATATATATATTATTCATTGAAAGGAGTTTTCACACCCCTTAATGGTTCCTGAAAGAATCGAAAGCCACAGTGCCACCTACTTCATCCTTGAATGATGGCTAGACCAATATAGTGAAATATTTGAAATTCTCATGACCAGGAAGCACTGGAGAACCTTTGGATCTCCTGTTGCTCATCATGACTGAATAAGATAGTGCCTTCATTGACTGGAATTCATGAAAATGGTGTAGAACAGAGATGCCATTGAGTTGGACCCTTCTGGGAACTGGGCCTTGAGCAGTGGAGTTCAGGTGTCTGATAAAACATCTGTGGTGGAGCCATGTGGATCTACCATTGGCTTTCAAATGACATGTGACTGACATGGGGCAGTCAGCAGACCCTTATATGTAAAGGCCTCTTGTTGTGAGGAGAGATTTCAGGGTGATAATCAGAATAAGGTTGCTACTCTAAGTGGGAAAGGTGTATGGGATAGCAGCCCAGTTTCTGTTTTCTCCTGTAGACCCTGACTCACCACACGTAACAGAACTCTCTGCAGTGGTCTGTCCCAGTTTGTTGTAGGGACAAATGTAGCAAGGCACTGAAGATAGCAGGAAACAGTTTTATTTGGCTGCAGCCAGGTTCAGAGGGCACAGCTTTTGCTGATATCAATCAATCCCTCTGAGTTCAGGGAGTTTCAGAGTTTTATACCCAACATGTAAGGGAAGGGGCTCAGAGGTTCACAGTCTGCAGAAGTTCAAATAAAAGCAGCTATTTCTTTTACTGTTCTGGGCAAGTTAACCCTTCAAGGACAACACCTGAGAAGAGGAGAGCTTCTTCTCCCCTTTCTTTCTTCCCCCTGCCAGCTGTTACCATGGAGCCCATTTGTAACTTATCTTAAAATGTAGACATCTCTGTGAAGCCCAGCTCAAGGTCAGAGGCCTTGTTTGCACATTTCTTCAAAGTACTATACTGGATACATTTGTGAAAATAGTAAGGGGGTGTCCCACACCTGGAGTGCTGGTATCTTCCTTGCCAGTGGCCAAGTAAACAGGGCAACAGAAAAATAGAAAGCTTATCTATATTGAACTCTTTTGCAGAGACTCTTTGGCTGACAGTCCCCAGATCAGCCATGGTGAAGAGGACTTTTCTGTGAAGAAAGGGAGTACCACTTCATTGGGTCCCCTCTTCCTCCAGGGAGAAGTCTTTTCTGCTGTCCTTTAATAAATCTTCAACTTTCCACTCTAAAATTGCTTCAGTGTGCTTCTCTTGTGTTATACTTTATCATTCATTGAAGCAAGGACTCATTACCAGTAAACAGCAGTAACAATAATAGTGAAAGGACAGAGATAATGCCAAAAAATATAGTCTAAATTTAGAATTGAAGATAAAAATAATCTCAGCAGTAACAATAATAGTCAAAGGACAGAGATAATGCCAAAAATATAGTCTAAATTTAGAATTGAAGATAAAAATAATCTTTAGTGATAAGAATTCCTTAATTTGATACTTTAAAAATAATAACAACCTGTCACCAGGGGGCAAATTTGTGACATATTCAGTCGAGGGGAGAAATAAAGAATGTCCACGTGCTTCTGCCTCTTTCAATTCTTTATTCACTGAAATTACTCAATACAATTTTACTCTATAGGTTCATAATGAAGAAATTGACAATCTTTAATCATAATAACTGCAATACAAATAATCAATTAGTAGCAAGGAATTCTAGATTAATTAATTCACAGAAAACAATTTTAGATTAATTCTGAGCATTGCAAAACACATTTAATCATGACAGGTTAGTGACAGATAGTTCCTCTAAATGTTAAGTTCAAAATCTCAAGCCTTAGGCTTTATGTCCTGCAGATGCACACTCACTCAGACAGCAGTGATTAGGTCCTGAAACAAAACAGGCTTTTTCTGGTGTGGAGTGGATGACCAGTTGAGAATAGAGACTTAGGGAGAAGTTGTAGCTCTCACAAAGGTCCAGACAGATGGTAGAATTTGAGAGCAGTGAGGGTTAAACAGAGGATCAGGAGAATGATGGCAAGTGATGGGACATCAGTGCAGGTCCTCATAAGGATCTCCAGCTCAAGTGCATACTTGTTTAGGCTGGCTGAATCCCTGTTTATTAGCTCTATTTTTTATACTAAATTTTGGGGTTTTTTGACCACCCCTGGCAATTCTTATCAGGTGCCACCAGATTTCTCATTTACATCATTTACCCTGGGGTCAGAAACATCTGGTCTGGTGGCCTCCATCCTGATATTCTCACCTTTCACTCTTATCAGGAGAGGAAAGCCTGCCAGAGGCTTTACTCAGTTTATCAGGGTGAGGGGAAGTAATTTCTCTGAGGCCATATTAGAGGGCTCTGTGGGTGTGCCTGGTGATAAATGACCTCTAATAATGACCTCAGATTTCAAACTGTAGTTTTTTTAAAAGGAGTGAGAATCTGATATGACTCCATTTTTGAGAAACCAGCCTCTATCTCAGAGCAAAGCCTGTCCAAAGGGGGGAATTACCCTTGTTCTTGGAAAAACCCAGAGTGCTCCTAGGCACATACCCACCCTGCTAAGTTGTTTGTCTGTAAATAACTGGAGAGATCTTCCATGCCAGGTGACCCTGACTCAGTTACACTAGGTTAGAACCCATAGCAACCCCCTAGCAACCACAATCAGCATGAGATAGGAAAAATGCCTGAAATGCTGGTTGACATTCCCAGTAGTTTTGGTGATTGGTAACATGATTAGGCAACCCTGCAAGTTTATCATATACACTCTTGCAACCCCTCATGGCCTAAACCAATCAGTTCAAATGTATCCACCACTTGAACTAACCAATCACCCTTACCCGACTTGTTTGTGCCAATGAATGTGCTAATCAATATTAAGAGTTGTTGTTTGACTTTCCTGTGATGTGAAATGATTGGCTTTGTGATGTTGTGATGCATACTGTATCCCAAAATATCTTATTAATCCTCACTGAACTAAGAGTTGGGACTCACTCTTTGGACCTGTGCATCTGAAATGGTTGTGAGTCCAGGCTCAAGCTTACAATAAACACTCTTCTGTGATTGCATCGGATTTGGCTCCTGGAGGTCTATTGGGGTCCCATGAATCTGGCATTAGAGGAGTTGCTTAGGCTTAGGCCTAAGGCCATTCTCCCACAACCCCTTTCACCTTGACATCTCTTCTGCAGATAAACAGAAGCCATAACACATAACTCCTGTTTTCATAAACTTGATCTCTTGAGTCCAGTGTCATTTCAAGTTCTGGGTCTAAAAAGCCATATTTATTTTCCCTGACATTTTCAATAAAGCACAAGGAAATCTTAGAAATAGCTTCGAAGAGGGCTGGGGATGTGGTTCAAGCGGTAGCGTGCTCACCTGGCATGCATGGTGTGCTGGGTTCGATCCTCAGCACCACATAAAAATGAAATAAAGATGTTGTGTCCACCAAAAACTGAAAAATAAATATTAAAAAATTCTCTCTTAAAAAAAAAAGAAAAGAAATAGCTTAGAAAAATAACAATGTTATACTGCAAAACTTCATGAACTTTCATATTGCTTGCTGTGTGTGACTGACCAGTATGTGAAAGGCCTTGGGGATATGTGAAAAATATATTATGAATATAATAGGGAAAAATCTTGAGTTTTTTTTTTTTTTTTTTTGCTTACTGTACACACATTCTGAGGCCAAATGAGGATCTTCATTAGACGACATTTCTCAAAGAAGAGATAAAAATCATAAGGGAATAAATTACCTAGATATTATGAAATTAATCTAATATATATTTGATTAAAATTGAGGACATATATGGGCATGCCAAATCATTTGCTGAATCATCTCAATTACATTTATTTAGTTATTTTAATGTTTTGTTTACTATCTGCATTACAGACATCATTGACCTGCAATTCAGGAAAACAGTGTTAATTCTAGCACTGAACTTATCAGGTTTTTTCACTTTGATATAATACTTATTGCCACAGGATCTCTTGTTCTTCAATGTATATATTTATAAATTTAAACATTCTAGAAGGTTTTAGGAAGATAAAAGATAATATGTATTAAAAGAGTAGTTTAAAAAGCTCTTTAAAATTAATGTACCATTGCTACAGTTATTACATAGCATTTTCTTTTTAAGAATGTATTAACCAGCAATATGTATATAACAATAACATAATAACCAAATATGGTATAAACAAATAAACATAAATTAATAAATCTTATTTTATAATAATATTGGTAAAATATACTCAGAGGTGAAAATAAACATTTAAATAATGATACATGCACATGTCCATTTTTATTAAGGTATAGTGAAATATATCTATTTTTGTAATATACTTTTGTTCATGAAAGCATCATAAATATTACTATCAAAAATTATTGTAGCTGCACAAAAATTAAAAATCCAAATTGTATATATCTCAGTAAATTAATAGTTTTTCATGACTGAAAATTCTGAGTCTGTTATTGTGAAACACAAATACTCAGTAAAATATGCTCTAAAGAAAACCTCAATTTGAAAATGTAAAAACATAGAAAGGAGTGAAGTTTTTACCCTTAAGAAATACATATGAAAGAGTACAGTGATTCTATCTTGAGTAATGCAAGCATAAGAGAAAGATGATAAGAATATTAAGTAAGCCTCAAAAATCTGAGTATCATGAAATAAATAAATTCTTGGCAAGAAAACATCTAGAATCAACTTTGATGTAAAGTCAAAACTAATAAGCATTCTAATTTACCAAATATTAATGATTTAATATATCAGAGAAAATAAATCAGAATTCAAAGCAAACTTGAGAAATGGGTGTGCGCAGCAAGGTTTAACCTCAGAAATTTTTTTACATCCCCTGTGTCTGTCCATGTGTTTCTCTCATGTCTGTGACACCAAAAACAAAAACAATGAAGAACAAGTTTTTGAGTAATTATATTTAGGTCTTAAAACAGTTAAATAAAATGGTTAGCTCTCTTTGTCAATTTTTAGTAGTAATTTGCCTTAGTATTTCTTCAATAATTAATGATCACCCTGTGCTTCTTGCTCATAATATAGAATGAGGTTCTGAAGAGCACTATTAGAATAATGTGAGAATAAAAAAGTGCTACAGAACAGTAGGGACTGAAGAATAAGGCTGAAGTATGTAGGGCTATCTCAAGGAGAAATGGAGGTGATCTATGAGGTCTGACCTCCCTTAGCCAAGACAAAGGGCAGACTAGTACACACTGTCTTAGAAAATATTTTTCTTCAAATCTTATATTTTAATGGATGCATGGTAAGCATCCAGAAGTTAAATGTAAACTAGCACATTTACATTCATTTCTGGGACACTTTTACTTCTAGTTCACTAGATTAGCTAATTTTAATGCCTTTCACCATGTCCTAATTGATACTCTAGCTATGGTGGATAACTTTTTCTTATTCAATATTTATCAGGTAATTTGCAAAGAACTCCATTACAGAATTCAGTCATTTTTAAAAATTCTTAAAGCAACAGATGAAATTGCTTAAAACATACACAGAGTAATATCACAGGATATGAAGTCTGTGTAGACACCATGGTCTTTATGTTTAGCTCCTAATTTAAAGAAAGGTTGACTGGCTTGGAAGTTTAGTTTTAAACCTTATCTCAAAAAACTTGAAAGAACTTCTCCCATGTCTTTAGACAGGGAAACTGGTGGTAACTTAGTGGCAACTGTGGGTTTTGCACCTCTACTCATGACCACTTTTTCTTTTCTGGAAGACTAAACTTTTTGAAGATTCACATATCCACTTAGCAGTAGGAATTTTTTTTTTATGTTTTATTTCCCCTCTTCCATATTCTCATTTCTCTTATTTTAGAATTATGTTAGGAAAATTTATTCTTCTGGACTGATCTTCTGTTTTCTCTCTGAAGAATGTTTTCAACATTATCTTTCAGGTTTTATAATAGCCATCTATTTTTTTTATAACCTTGTTTTTTTTTTTTCTAGAGAGAGAGAGAAATTTTTAATATATATATTTTAGTTTCTGGTGGACACAACATCTTTTATTTTTATGTGGTGCTGAGGATCAAACCCAGTGCCACATGCATGCCAGGCAAACGTGCTACCGCTTGAGCCACATACCCAGCCCTAATCTTGTTTTTAATATACAAATTTTCTGCCTAATTTTTGAGTTTTGCACCTGGTGAGTTGTGATTCATTGAGCTCAGGTTTGAGAAAAGATAATCTTTAAGTTAATGAAGTTTCAATCATATGTATTAAGATAAAAAATCTTTGTTTCAAAATTACCCAATTTGCTATAATATTTTAAGCACAATAATTTTAAATTTCAAATATTTAAAATACATTAATTTTCTTTCTCATTTGGCAATCTTAATGAAGGCATAATGACTCATTCTATTCTTCTTATTTATAATTTTATCTTATGAAATGTGCTTTGTCATTTATTATTCCTGTAAAATTATTAATAGAAATTCATCACTGGTTAAGAGACATCAGTCAGCCAACAGGCAAGTTAAATAAAAATTCAAGTTTTTCTCCATATACAAAATAACTTTCTGAGTATAATTTATGATAGGAAAAAAACCTTCAAGATGGCAAGTAGCACAAACAAGTTTGCTGAAGGCCGAAACTGATCCTGAAGGTGCATGCCTCTCCCACAGCACACCACCCGAAGTGAAGGTTTCTAAGGCCTGGAAGACTAACGTGGATATTTTTAATAGGGACATGTACTCTTGTGATACTAACTAATTTTAGAGGGAAAATGATCCATAAAACCCATCAGATGCAGGAACCCCAGATTTCTGAGAACTATCTCAGATATAAGCCACACAATAGACCTGCCTGACCATTAGAGATTTTGTTCACTTTAGACTTTTTAGAATGGGAAATAAACATTGATTAAATAAATCACTGAGATGTGGCTTCTAAACAACATTTATTTTCTCAACTAAACAGTCTAAAACATTACTCCTAATGGATTGAAGCACAAGTCTCTGGGATATATTTTTCAAGCCTTTTTAATTTTATTAAAATATTCACTTAATGTCCCACATTCCTTTCCAAATTTCTTAAGGAACAATATCAAAGATTTGACATTATGCTTGATCATACTTAGGGAGTCACTTCAAGAACCGTAGAGTTATTTTTCCACTCATGCCAAGATAATATCATATTGACATAAAGTAAGTTTTTAGGTTATTTGTGGTATAAGGTACAGATTCTATTCAAACATTAGCAAAAGAAAATACAATCATTGTCAGATGAAGTCCTTATACATAAAAATAAAATCAGTTAAAAAAATTTTAAGCTGGATACGGTGGCAAACACCTAATATTGGTTGGATCTAGGGGTTAAGGCATGAGAATTGCAAGTTCAAAACCAGTCTCAGAAATTCTGCAAGATTCAGTCTAAAAAAAATAGGAAGAGCTGGGGTTTGGCTTAGTAGTTAAGCACCTGTGGGTTCAATTCCTGATTTTAATAATAATACTAATCATAATTCTAAATGACATCACGATAAACACACTAAAAATTTGTAACTGAACATCTTTTTTTCCTTTTTCTTTTTTGGTGGTACTGGAGTTTGATCCCAGGGCCTTGTGCATGTGAGGCAAGCACTCTACCAACTGAGCTATATCCCCAGCCCTATAACTGAACATCTTACTAGACTCTAGCTTCCTTTTGTGACTTTTGTGCTTTTGCTAGTCCTTCTCTTATTCTACACTTTGTGCCCACATTTTCTCCAGAAACAAAAAACTCACTCCTTCCACAAATTATTTTCTTAAAGACAATTTCTGGAACATCTTCACCCCTTTGGTAAGGATTGTCAGGCCTTCTATTATGAGTTAAAAACTCTATCCTGTTTTTTAAATTCTGTTCTTCTGCCTGTTTTTCTGTCCTTCTGTTCAAAATTGTGATTTATAACTGCATAGTTACAATTATGGTTTACGTTGCTTTCTTGCCTTAGAACAATTAAGCCTTTTGCAGGCTTATCTCTAAACCCTAATACTCATGCTTTGATCTTTCTTTGGGTTCACCTACATCACCAGAGTGGTTACAGGTCTTAATGCAAGGAGTTTCTGTTTGATCTGGTCCTAGCTTCCTCCCTCCCATGTATGGTGTTCAAAGTTTTTTGTGCTTGGTGAGACTCTTAGTGCGGTTACATCTCATATACCAGTTTTGATGTAATGAGATGCCTTTTTACAAATGTAGTGGATGTAATAAGTGGATGTGATATTGGGACTTCATGGAGATAAGTGACTGCAGTTTCTACCTGTCCTGCTATGAGATCTTATGCATGGTATAAAAAATTTGTCTAATTCCTTGTTAAAAAAAGTTGAATTGATGGAGTATACAATCCAAGCTTCATGTAGTTCTGATCTCAATAGTTATGACCACTACATGTCTACATTGTATAGAGCACTCACTATTTTTAAGGGCTACTTTACTTTAGGAAACGCTGAATAATTCTTTCATAACAAATAAGTTAGGAAAATAATATTGGGCATGTTCAAGTTTTCCAGAAAATCTGAGAGCAATTATTAATGATTGATAGATGATCAAATTGATGAGATTCCCAGAGTTTAAGTGATATATCATAGTTTATAAAGTTACTAAGTGAGAAAACCTAACACTAGGTTAAACTAAAATCTAGCTATGATTTTACACCTAAAAATACTAAAATATTCCCAAAGTCTTACACCTAATAAATCATGAGGCAAGGCTATTACTTTATTTAGTATTTTCATTTTAGAAGCATTTTATTAGAAGAAATAATAGTATTTATGATACCAAATATATAAGAAAATACTCAATAACTGACACATCCACAATGTTCAATAAAAACATGTAAACTAGAATTTTTATATTTTTATATCAGATTTTTAGAAAATTCATTTATAATCTGGTAGTTAAAAGCATTTTTTGAAGTGTGCTTCTATAAACACTGATGTAGCTGCATCTTTGTACTATGCTATGATGCCCTTCAGTAGATGAATTGATAAAGAAAATTTCATTTTTATACAAAATGGAATGTTGCTCATTATTAAAAGAGAATGAAATCATAGAATATGCAGGTAAATGGATGGAGGTTTAAGAATATAATGATAAGTGAAGTAAGCCCATCCCCATAAAACCAAATGCTTAATGTTTTCTCTGTTAATAAAATTTCTGATTTGTAATGGAGAGGAGGGAGAAGCATGGGGGGAATAGAAAAACACTAGATTAGGCAGTGGGGAAGAAGGGAAGAAAGTGAGCATGGGAATAGGAAAGCAGAGGAATGAGATGGATGTCATTACTCTAAGTACATGTATAAAGACACGAATGGTGTGACTCTATGTTTTATACAAGAGATATGAAAAATTGTACTCTATATGTGTAATATGAATTACAATGCATTCTACTATCATGTATAACAAATTAGAGTAAAATCTAAAAAGTTAGTTTATAAAAGACTGTGAGCAAATAGAGAGGGCATAAAATATTTAAAAATAAAAAAAATATTAAAATCATATTTGAATATGTTGAAAATGTTTTATATATCCCATTGTGGAGTTTGTAATACCCAAGAATAACTGTAACATATTATGGAAAAAAAGCAAGTACTTTTGAAGCAAGTAAAATATATAAATTTGTTAAAAAAAGTAATATATTCTCTCATTTAAATCTATTTTTGAGTGAGAGAGAGAAAAAGAGAATACAAAGCATGTTTAAAAAAGTAAATCAAAATAGGTAGAAGTGAAAAAATAAATTTACATATGAAGAAAATGTCTTAAGTACTAGAGACAGTATCCAGGCTAGAAATAAGAAAAATAGTGAATGCATGATAATACTGTGAGGAACCACAGATTATTTATCCTCTGAGAAACCTCTGAAAACTTATTTTCTTGGGATAAAGATAAACACATGAAACTATTTCTTATAAGTTTAGACATGATTTTGTAATTACTTTTCCATGAAAGTTCATTAAATAATATCAATACTAGATACTTTCTGGAATTTTTCTCCAAGTTGATGAAATCTTTTATATATTTTAGAATGTGTGTGTACACTCTAGAACACTATGTATAAATGTATATATGTTTTACCTAAGGTTAACTTTTTATATGTATGTGAAATAAGTTGATTCTTTTATATTTTTCTAAACAAAATGGCAAATAAAAATTTTTGTAAAAAACATGATATGGGGGCTGGGGATGTGGCTCATGTGGTAGCGCGCTTACCTGGTATGCGTGCGGCTAGGGTTTGATCCTTAGCACCACATACAAACAAAGATGTTGTGTCCGCTGAAAACTAAAAATAAATAAATAAACATTAAAAATTTTTCTAAACAAAAAAAGAAAATATGATATGACTTACCTGTTTACTACTTTTATTTTAAATTGTCTGCATTTTTTACATGACTGCTTTAAAAAGCCAGTTATTTATATATTTTAAATAAAAGACGTGTTTGAATAAAATCATTTTAAGAAAGCCTCCACTCAATAGTGTATAACATTCCCTATTAAAGAGTATTTGCATTTAAAAAATTTTTTTTATTAAAAAATGTTTCCCATCAAAATAATCAATGGAGATTAACCCACCGCAGTATTTTAATTCACCTTTCATATAAACCTATGGCAGGGATGCTAAAAGGATTATATTTCAAAGCACAATGGATCTCAAACATCAAATAAAACTCTAGCCTTCTTGAATCCAAAAGAAAGGATATGACCAGTATTTTCTATTTACCAAAGAGCCTTCTCTCAAAGAAGTAGGCAGTCCTACGCTAAGTATTTGATAGCATACCCTTGGTGTCAACATTTCCTATTCTTCTATAACAATCACTGGAGGTCAAGATTTCCCCCCACAGTCAGAATTTTATTTTCTTTTATAGGGTATGTTCACAAAGCAAAACAAAGAGGATTTCATGAAAAAGGACTTGGCACTCATATTTTCTTTACTGTCTTTTTGCTGGAAGCAAATACAAGGAATCTGTCTTCAAAATTGCTGTCACCATAGTTCATTACACTTTACTAATCCCAATATTTGACTGCAGCAATCTCTTCTGTGGGAGCCAGTGTTGAGGGTCTTCTGCTGCTGAACAGAGGCCACACAAGCCATGTGGAATATGGATGAGCCAGGTCATGTCTTGTGAACTTGCATGGCTTACACATTTGCTTTCCAAAGGAGTCAAACTGATGTGGTCAAAAAGACCCTGTATTATAAAAATTCTGATTTTCTTAGAAATTGGCCATCTTTATTCAGCTCAGCTAGTGTGCTGCTCCTAATGGTCTCTGCATTAATATTAGTGCAACACAAAAGAGCAGTGGGCCTCAACTATTATTTTCCACATGTTTCAGTCCAAATATTTTTCAGAATTTTTTTGTATAAAAAGCCCACCCCTCTTATATAGGTTAATATACCAGTGGATTAAAAGGCACTATTCTAATAGTTTTATGACTCTAATTAGCTTGAATGCTTAAAATGGATATAAGTTATAAACCATGCTATTATGCTACAGTAAATGGTACTGTGTTTGTGCATCAAATCACTGTATCATTGTGAAGTAAATGTATGGATACTTAGATCAAGACAGCAGAGGCATGGGTGAGAAATTCTAAACATCAAGAAAGAGCTGAAAGACCTGGGCTTGTGCCTGGAGCTGGGATTGTGACTCAGTGATGGAATACTTGCTTAGCATGTTTGAGGCACAAGGTTCCATCTAAGTACTGCATATAAATAAATGAACAGAATAAAGGCCTGTCAACATCCAAAAATGTATATAAAAAAAAGAGATCACTTAAGTACTTTCTCAGAATTAGTCTATGCAGTTTTAAGAAAATAAAAACAAAATGAAATGTTTTACCCCTTTTAGAAAAGCTATTACCTTCAATAAATTGCTTCTTATAAATTTATTTCTTCTTTATTATCCTGTGAGAAAATTGTAACATGTTAAAATTCAGTTGTATGTTCTCAGCCAAAAGAATGATTTAATGTCAGAATTTTTCTTCCTATGCACAAATCACCACCCTTACTGTTATTATAGGAGAAATTAGTAAACACAGAAAGCTTGGTTATTATCACAAAGTTTATGTAAATATGTCTCTAAATTCTATTTATATAATCAATTGTGATTTGCTACCAATGCAGATGTCTTGTTACCATTTGGAACACATAAAGTGGTGATGAATTGATAGCTATTTCATTTTCAAGAGAAAATTTTCCTATAAGCATGTCTGTATTTTTTCAAGAGGATAAAACAAGAACAGTAAGGACTTATTGATTTCTGATCCATGCAAAAATAACTGAGAAAGAAGGGTGATATCACTTAGAACAGGTGCACAAGTGTATAATCCACTTTTAGAAAATCATATTAAAAATAGACACAAAGAACTACAGATCCAATTAAGACAAAATCAGCTACTCCAGGCAATAAAACTACAGGAGATATCACAATATCAATACTTGAGAAATACTGCCACTTGTTATCTGATCATGTCACTCACTGAAACATTACCAAGGAGAGTCAGAGCCAGTATAAACATTTCCAGAACCATTTAGAGCACACTGTTCTTTAAGCCCTCAGAAGTAAATGTTAGCTGGAGCCTACGGACATACTAAAGTTATTTATTATCACAAGGGTGAACTAATATATACTGCTTTACAACTCTCCTGGCAGGCCAGAGAACAGACTGAATTTATTACCTACAACACATAATGCTCACAAAGAGCTCTGTATTATTGATAAGAGTGAATTATTTTGTGGCATAATAACGCTGATAAATTATGAAAAAACATATTTTTTCCAATTTATAACATTGTTTTATACATTATGTTGTGGCCAGCAAAGTACGCATTATTACAGACAGCTGTTGACATGATTCAATAAAGCCCCATGGGCTTTCACTGATAATCCTAAATCACAACTACTTTTCCAAATAAAAAGCCACTTCTATCTCTCACAATATTTAGAGGAGGTTTGCAGAAATGTCAGTGCTTCATAAGGAATAAACTTGGGCAGAAGCCCCAAGAAACCAGTGTAATTTTCTAAGTTTAGTGGGGGTGAGAGGGAGTCTTTTATATTAAAGAATAAGCCCTCTGTAGAATATGGAGTCTCTCATGTGAAGATTAGAAAGTGTAATTTTGGAAAGAGTTTCTGTCAGAGTTTGCTAGTATTTTATTTGGTTTCTTATCTTTCTGTTCTTGTGTCAGATGGTGAAGTGCCTTATTTTAAAACCACATTTTGAGATGAACGCCCTTAAAGAAGTTTAGAGATTTTTCCATTAACTTAGAATTCCTCCTTCCCTCCTCCTCCTCCTTTCCCCCTCCTCCTCCTTCCCTCCTCTCCTTCTCATCCTCCTCCCCAACTCCTCCCCCTCCTCCTCCTCCCCATCTTCCTCCTCCTCCCCAACACTTCCTCCCCAACTACTACTACTCCCCCTCCCCTTCCTCCTCCTCCTCCCCTCCTCCTCCTCCTCCCCTCCTCTCCTTCTCATCCTCCTCCCCAACTCCTCCCCTCCTCCTCCCCATATTCCTCCTCCTCCCCAACTGCTCCTCCCCAACTCCTCCTCCTCAACTACTACTAATCCCCTCCCCCTCCTCCTCCCCCTCTCCCTTCTCTCCCTCCTCCTCCCCCTCTCCCTCCTCCTCCTCTCCCTCCTCCTCCCCCTCCTCCTCTCCCTCCTCCTCCCCCTCCTCCTCCTTCCCTCCTCTCCTTCTCCTCCTCCACCCCAACTCCTCCTCCTACCCTCCTCTCCTCCTTCTTCCCTCCTATTCCTCCCCAACTTCTCCTCCCCAACTCCTCCTCCTTCCCTCCTCTCCTTCTCCTCCTCCTCCTCCTCCCCAACTCCTCCTTCTCCCCTCCTCCTCCTCCTCCTCCTCCTCCTCCTCCACCACCACTAAAGGTGGCCTGAGGGAAAAAAATATGGGTGTAGGGCATAGGAGGTGGAGAGGAGGGGCAATTATCCCTGGGCCATTGAAGTTTTTCAATATCTCTCCACCAAATTAACGATTTACAATGCCTCAACTTTGGGGTGAGGAATTTCTGGCACCTCCCATGGTTACACCATGGCTCCGAGAGTCCTCTATCATGTGTGATAAGCTCCTCTTCCCTAGCTTTTTCTCACATGAAGCACCTGGTTTCTGGGTAGTGTTGTTTCTGCATGCCACCATTTCTAAACTGGCTTTTTTGTGATTCAGGATCTGTGTAAAATATTAAAATTAATCTGAAATTTCAAAAGAAGAAGAAGAAGAAAAATAATAATAATAATAATAATAATAATAATAATAATAATAAGAAGAAGAAGAAGAAGAAGAAGAAGAAAAAAAAGAAGAAGAAGAACTAGAAGAAGAAGAAGAAGAAGAAGAAGGAGGAGGAGGAGGAGGAGGAGGAGGAGGAGGAGGAGGAGGAGGAGGAGGAGAAGAAGAAGAAGAACTGGAGGCCACAGGCTATGGAGATCACAGGAAGATTGAACATGGAGCTGAGTCAGAGCCCATGCTGAAAGGCAACCCTAAGGAACCTGTGATGAGCCCTCATATTCACTAATGGAGGTAGAGGGGAGGCCTGCCCTTTCTCTGAGACAAACCATGTAATATTAGCTTAGTCTTGTCTGTACTATATATAAAGTTATAAAGCATAAAAAATAAAATGGAGACTTGTGATGTAGAATCAAAAGAAAGTACAATCATTTCAAGCAGGTCACTGAAATTCCAGTGTTTGAGTCAGAAGATACTGCTTTATCACAACCATTGTCAAAGTGTGAAGAGTTAATAGAAGTATCATAAAAATTAAAAAAGGTATTTTGAGAGAGATTTGGAAACTTGAGTTAAATGGTAATAAAATAAAATCTATAACATCTACAGCTAATTTTCCACATGGTTGAATTTGGAGTAGTTTGAAAGCTGCAGAAAAAAAAAATTTAAGAAATGCCAAAGCATGAGACCTCCAAAGCCATGGGCAAGAGAAATATAAAATAGGAAAAGGGCATAAATAGTTGAACAAGTATATGTGTGATAAGTCAAGGCTCATTTGGGGAGGAGGAAGCCTCAAGCTTCATGTTCCATGGAAAAGTTTATCCTCTAGGCCAGCCCCCATCCTCGCCCAGCCACTTCTCTGGCTTTGCTGAAGTGGGTTGTGCCCTATTTCCATGCATGGCATTGTCCATTGATCACCAAGGTACCACATGAAATTTTTCTCCTCTATGTACACTTATTCCCTGGGAGTATTGTGGGGTGAGTTGTGGCAGAGGGGTTGGCTTGTGCCCCCCCCAGCTTCATGGAATCTTCTTTTGATTGGAGCCACAGAGAGCTCTTTGGAGAGCTACAGAAGTACAGACACACACCTGGTTTTCTTGTGGACTTGACGCACAACATTGATCAGGTGAATCCAATCTCTTTGTCTAAGTTTCCATGATTTTTAATAGAAAAGTGATTGCATCCCTAATTGTGAGCATTAGAGTCAATTACCCTGATACCTGAACTTCAGCTTCAGTCAGTGAAACAAAAATCTCTGGGAAGTACTCTCAAGCATTAGATTTATGAAGCTTGCAGGAAGGTTCCTAGATATTATGACTAGTATAACATAAATGTTAATGGACCAAGGTCTTGAGTACATATCATACATTTGTATTCTGGCTTTTATATATTTATAGAAGCTTGACTATTTTATTTTTTCTTTGGTACTTGGGATTGAACTCAGGGGCACATAACCACTGAGTCATATCCCCCCAGTCCTATTTTGTATTTTTATTTATAGTCAGTGTCTCACTGAGTTGCTTAGCACCTCAATTTTGCTGAGGTTAGCTTTGAACTCACAATCCTTCTGCCTTAGGCTCCCAATCTGCTGGCATGGCAGACATGTGCCACCTCACTCAGCTTGAAAAGATCTTTAATTTCTCTTCTATTTATTTATCTTTAAGATGGGGCTAATGCCACTTGCTTCCCAAGACTATAGTGAGAATTAAATGAAGTCATAGATAGTTAGCACTTAGTGCCTAGTGAGTGCTCCATGAGCTAGGGGGATGACAGGCCTTTGTATTTTTGCTTTGTGGGCACCCAGCTTTAGCTCTTTTGGCAAAGCCTTGAACAACTTAGCAAAACCCTGTTTCAAAAAAAAAATACAAAAATAGGACTGGTGATGGGGATGTTGCTCGATGGTGAAGCATGCTGAATTTCAGCCACTGGTACCAAAAATGTCATTTAATTTAGCACATTATAATTATTTTATTAGTATGTTCTTTTGTGACCTATACATATATGGGCATAACATCACTGACCAGTCTCATTTCTCAGTGCCTGAATCATCTCTCTTATCCTCTCTTCCATCAGTCTAAACTCAACTATTCTTTCTCCAATTTTTTTGAGATCCACTTCTTTTTTCAACTCCATTTTTATTTTACCTTTCACATATGAGAGAAAAGACTTGACAATTGACTTTTGGCATCTGATTTATTTCATTTAATTTGATTTTCTCCAGATTCATTCATTTCCCACAAATGATATAATTCCATTCTTGTTTATGGCTGAGTAGAATGAGTAAACTTGTGAAAATATGTGTAGATGCTATTTTCTGGAGATGTCACCTGCCAGCACACAGTACCTTCAGTGTCCAATCTCAGCCTGCCATTGTGTGAACCAGGGAATGAAGATGCAAGAAGCAAAAGGTCTCATGTGAACCATTTGAGGTCTTCCAATCTGTGGCTATGACTACTTGTACATGCACCAACCAGCCTGGTAACTTCCAGAGTGATCTTTATTGTCTTCATTGATGACTAACCTGTCTCAGTGGTCTGTTTTCAGTACAGTTTTGTTCTCAAGAGAAGAGAGTCAATGTGAAGGTAAAATCTCCTGATTCTCCAAGTGTCAGATGTAGGATTTGGCTCCTTCCCTCAATTCTTTCCCTTTTGTCCATTCATGAAACTGCCTTTATCTGCTTTACATTAGTCCTCTCCTCATGTGGCACCTTTGTATTCATTCTGCCCTGAGCTCTGATTGGGGGTAGGGAATCTAGAGTCAGAGCAGACCTGGGCCCACTGGCCACATGAACTTAATTATTTTATTTATTTTATTTTTTACTTTTCAAGGATTCATGTTTCCCATGTTGTGAAGTGGGATTGACAGATAGTAATGGTGACACTTAATGACATCAGGAGCAATTGATGACCATGTACTGGACTATTGTTTTTGAGAATTTTATCCCTGAACTCTTCACTGGCAATAAGAACTCCATGAGTTGAAGCCATGCTTATACCCACGTTGCAGGACAGGAATGCTCAGCTGTGTTGAGTTAACTTGCTTAAGGTCACACAGCTAGCAAAATGCAGCTTCATTGTTGCTGTGGGAACAGAGGAAAAAATGCACAGATTAGCATGGTAAAGTGTTGGCACATAATGATCAGGTCATAGAGCAGGAAAATGATGTACAGGTGCAATGGAAGGCCTGGCTCTAACTAGGATACAGGTAGGTCCCCTGAGGAGGTGAGAGCAGAGTCCAGAGTGAAGGGTAGAAGGAGGCTTCACTCCTATCTTAAAGAGATAGCTCAGAGAGTAAATATCACAGGAGGCCTGTTCCTGCCTTACAGGGATGGGGCCAAGTGGGTGGTTCCCAATTTTGACATGTAGAAATGCAGAATATGAGGATTGGGCTTGTTGGAAAGCCTCAAGCTCCTTGCTGTTGTATGTGCATGTACCTAGGCACATACATGGAGGGATGCCCAGAGAGTTGATAACCTGTGTAAAATACAGGAAAGAGTTCATATTGAAGGAGCAATTGAAAAGACAGAATTATCACTTTAAATATATTTTAGTCTGTTTGGACTTCTCTAAGGGAGTACTAGAAACATATATCTTACAAGCAAAAAACAAAGATTCATTTGTGGACTTCTGAAAGCTCAGATGTCCAAGATCAAGTTTCCAACAGGTTTATTGACTATTGAGAACCTGCTTTTTCATAGACAGCTCTAATTTGAAGGTTTGTGTCTCCTTGGGTACCTTGGTTGACCTCTTCTCCATTAAGGTGATGGTATTAGAAGGTGAGTCTTTGGGGAGGTGTTGAGGTCCTGAGGCTGAAGACTTCATTAGTGGAATTAAGGTTCTAATGAACAGTGCTGCAGGCTAACTGGCTTCTTCCACCACATGATGACACAGCCAGAAGCTTCTACCCATTAGAAATGTCCTTTCCAAACATTGAATTGCCTTGTGCCTTGATCTTACACACTGTGAAAAATGAGTGTCTGTGGCTTATAAACCACCCAGTCTACCATAGATTAATATAGCATCTTGATGACAGTAAGGAAGTACACCATCTCTGTCCTCACAGGATAAATTGAGAAGTTTCTTTGCAGCTTTCTTTTAATAAATGACAATAATCCTATTCCATGAGTTAATAACCTGCAGGACCCCACCTTTGTCTGCCCAGGCTCATGATCAACTACCACAACATTAAAATACATACTCACACAGGGTCTAGGACTGGTCATTTTTCCCCAAGTCTGTATAGCCAAGCTTCTGAAACCTGGACCTGAAAGTAACTGTCATGTCCTCTCTGTGTTCTTGGCATTAAACTTTCAAAGAATTCTTCAGTGTATATTAATAGTCATATCTGTGTATTCACCAGGCTGCTCACACTAGATAAGAAGTGGCCCCTGCCCTTGTAAACTCCAGTCTAATGAAGAAAGCATAAAACCCATGTTGTCCCTTGCTGTGCTGACATTAATCATTGCATATGAATCCTGAGTTCCTTTATTGCCAATTACTGATAAGTAAATGTTACATCACAGCAAGCATTGCTATTTTAGGTAAACATTTTGTTCACATTGAAGAAAAGATCCTGGAAATCATACAAGCTTAAGAAATTAATTAGTCACAGAATAGTATGGTTAATGTTTGGGTTGTCAGACTCTTAACTGTGGTTTTTGTTTATGTGGCTCAAATATAAACCCATGTTAAAATACACTGAAGACTCACCTATATTCCATCCTCACTAATCTTTAACCATTGCCCTTCATGAACAACTGATTTAATTGTTTCTAGTATAAATTCTTAGTATTTCTTGTTCTGGTAGGAGGCAATAACAATAATATGTTATTATGTAAATTTCTTTCTTTCCAAAAGGGAGTGCTCCTGCATATCCTGTCTGCCCCTTATTTTTCACTCAATGAAACAACCTGGAAAACACTCCACATATGCAATAATCTTAACTTTCCATGGTATAGATAGACCAAAGTTGGAACTAAACAAATGATGGACATTTGGGCTATTTCTGAATTTCATTTTTTAAACAATATTTCTGTATTGAATAGCTCTGGGAATCTATTTTATATTCTTGCAAATGTACATTCAATGTTCAGTCCTGCAAGAATTATTGTTTTATCAATGGCTATTTTTTCTGTACTTTCAAATAATAAAGCCGAATTCACTGGAGGGTTGCAACATTTTTATTTCTCCCAGCAGGTATACAAGTTCATGCTTTCTGTAGATGCCCTTATACAGAGGCCACATTTTGGATATTCTGTGCACTATCACAATGCACTTGTAATTTATTTATTTATTTTGCTGAGAGAACCATTTCCTATTTCTGTTATTTTTTTTTTCTTTTTACGTATGATTGATACCATGTCATGGTTACAGAAGAAAACAGCAGTGTCCTACTCTAATAAACCCATGGCTTGGTGAGAGTCCAATGCTGAAACCAATAGTTTCTTTCCAGTACAAAGATCATCAAGGATTCAATGCATTTTGGTAGTTTGTGACTTCAGGACATGAGCCTTAGAAAAAAAGACTTCCTGGAACACCCCCAATATTGAAAATAAATGTCTTAGAAATTAATACATTGGTACAATTGTTCAGCATACAGTAATAAATATAAGATCATTTTAGGTCACATTGATGATGGCAGTAGAAGAGAATAAGAATCAAGCATTCAAGAACATGTAGAATACCCACAAGGAACAAGGAATCACAGGCTCTGCTGTGAGAATTGATGGTTGAACTTTGCCAAGCAGGAGCTTCTGGGGCTGAAGGTGATGTCATAGAGAACACTCAGCGGGCAGGTGGTACAAATGAAGCACCCCCAAAAAACTTGTGAAAGTAGATTATTAATTTTTATTTGATGTCATCACCAAAATTCGGAGACAAACATATCTGTAACTATGAACCCCATAATTATCAGCATCCCTAGATGTATTAGGTCCAAAATACCAATGGTAAAGTTCTTGGGCTAGATCTTGTGCTAGAAAAGGAATGTTAAGTTGCAGAAGAAAATTATGGTGTTAGCTGCAATCTCAAGACAAACTTCAAAGGAAAATGATTTTTTTTACTAATAAAATAATATAGTTTGTTGATCTTTTTCATGTTTTTTCATATTCCATATTAATAGTATATATCTTAGGAGAAAATGAAACAGAAGCCTTTGTTTCAAATAGTGTCATCTTCATCAATCTCAGCCTATCCTATTACCAGGGATATATGTGGATTCACCCAACACACATTTTTCTCACTTCAGTTATCAAGTCCCTCTAATATCCTCCAGGTGCCATTCCAATATTATTACAAAATTATGTCTGAATTATGTAATGGTAACTGTGCTCCCACTGTACATAGGCTTTCTTATAGATTCAGAATTACCATATATTATCAAATTAGTTCTTTATATAATCTCATCTTGAGGTTTTCTGGGGTAGTGTGTTACTTTGATTTCATCTTTCTCTTCTTGATTAAGCAGTAGGAACATATTGAAAACTCTACAATTTTCAGTAAATTGAAATGGAAGGATTGCACAAAAGTAAAGAATTGCAACCATCTGAAAAAATGAATCTCAACGTAGTAGGTGTGCACACAGATGTATTTTTTTAGTGCTGTCTTTTGACTATTTACTACCCGACCTAATGCCTTTAATATATCATCTGACACTGAGAAGCATGCCTTCTAAGGTGATTTTTTTATTTGTATTTATAATCTTTTATTGAGTTAAAGTGTTACCTTGATGCTAAATCTAATCATCTTGTATGACATATAAGGAGTCATATTACATATATTCTAGATGTATTTTGTATGAAAGAAGAAGTATTAAATATGGATGTGTTTCTGAAATAAAAAGTCCTCAGTAGAAATGCTGGCCATTATGTTTTAATTATGCAGTTCCTCATATATGTGATTTAATAGATTTAAACCTTTTCTTTTAATAATGGCTACATATGTTGTTGCTTCAAATTGTTTTCATAATGTTAAAATATTCTAGGAATACGTGTAGAAAGCTCTTTGGCAGTATTTTAGGCCTGTCTTTGAATCCCCAATGTAGCTATCCACCTTGCATATATGTTATTATCATGACCAGAAAAAAAATATCTTAAGTGATCAAAGTCCAGCTATTGAATATCAGTAGAAATATTTTATTATTGTCTTCTCCTCAGTCATCTGGAATAAAGGTGGTGATTAAAGTAACAGTTAAGATAGACTCAAAGTCATTCCATTGTAAGGTTTTTAATTAAAGAACAAGAATTTGACCCAAGCCTAAAATATGAACTTCCATAAAATCCCAATATTCTTCTGCTTGAAGGAAGCAGAATGTATTTCTTCAGTAAAGAAACCATACATAAAATTGATACAGAAAAATTTGATGTTAATCTGATGGAATATTTTCTATACAAGGCATTTTGTGTTTTAAGTCAAGTGTCTGAAATAGTTGTATTTTAAATTGTTTCAAGCCACATATTTAAAAACACCAGTCATCAGGGCTAAGATTGTGGCTCAGTTGTAGAGTGCTTGCCTAGCACACGTGAGAAACTGTGTTCAATCCTCAACACCACATAAAAAATAAAATAATAAAATAAAGTGTAAACAAGGTTTGAAAAAAATAGCAGTCATCAGAAAACCATGTGGATGAGGCTAAATCTTTCCATGATTCTTTAGACCTTTTAGATATAAAAGACATGACACTAAGATAAACCAAAATAGTGAAACATTTATGAACATAGGATACCATTTTAAAATCTGAGGTGATGTAGATATTTGGTTAAAACATCAAAGAGTTGATTTCTGTTTATTTTAATTTTTAACTGGAATCTACTATTTGTACTTGGATATGAGACCCATTATTGTAACTCAACATGTGTATATAGTGTGTAATTATCAGATTAGGGTAATTTTAATCTCATTAAAATTATTATTCTTTGTTTGAAACCTGCAAATTTCTGGCTATTTTGATTTGTTTAAGAAGTTATTATAGAACATAATCATCTATTGTGCTTTAAAACCTAAGAATTACTTTCTGGTCTTAACTATTTTTGACACTCCTTACACACAATCAGTCTCTTTCTCATTCTTATCATAAATCTGGTTAGCATTTCTGTTTTCAGTTTCTGTGTAATCAAATTTTCAGCTTCAACACATAAATTCCACATGCAGTATTTGTGGGAAAATAAATGTCATTACTAGGAAAAATAAAATATTATCCTCAATTAATAATTTAGGAAATTGGCATAATTCTCTGCATTCACTCATTCAGTGTTTTGAACTTCTCTATAATAATAAATCTGGAAAAAGAATAAAAATATATAAATCAAATATCCATATGTTTTCAAGATTTTATGGGTCACATTTGGTCAATGAGAGTAAGTTTTGTGACATCTATTTTTATAAAAATGGCATATGCTAATCCTTATAAGTTTATTTATAATAAGTGAATATATTATATGTATGATTTGTATTGAAAGTTTAAATAGATTAATATTACCATGGAATAAATAACTTTAAAAATTGTATTAGAGTTGGCTCAGTATCACAGGCCTGTCATTCTAGTGAATTTGAAGGCTGAGGCAAGAGTATTGAGAGTTCAAATCCAGACTCATTAACTTGGTGAGATCCTGAGAAACAATTTAACCCTGTATCAAAATAATAATAATAAAAAAAACAAGAAAGAAAAGGGAACCCAGACACCGCGGCACACACCTGTAATCCCAGTGGCTCAGAAGGCTGAGGCAGAAGGATTATGAGCTCATAGTCAGCCTCAACAATGGTGATTAACTAAGAAAATTAGTGAGACTCTAAATAAAATACAAAATGAGGCTGGTAATGTTGCTCAGTGGTGGAGTATCCAAGAGTTCAATCCCAGAAGGGCCAAATCAAATAAATAAATAAAAGGTTCTGGGAATGAGCTTGGCCTGTGGTTCAGTGGTAGTACAATTGAATTGCATGGCATGTGTGAGGCACTGGGTTTGATTCTCAGAACCACATATAAATAAACAAAATAAAAATCTATCAACAAAGAAAAAATATTTTAAAAAACTGGAGATGTATCTCAGTGGGTAACCACCCAAATGCACTAATCGTGTACCCCTTCTCCACCTGAGATGGCCACCCTAACATATGTGAAAGAACAATATCTCAGCCTGGCCACCTATGCACAGTTCTCCTTTAACAGCCCATGAGGACACATTCCTCACTTGATGCCCATCCTTTCATGCCACCGTGTGACTATGCACTGGGCCTACACTAAGCCACCCGAGCACAACTGGTTGTTAAGGTCCAGGTGTAGGTATCCCTAATTCATTCCACTGGGACCTTATATTTTATAAAATGGGTTTCTAATAATTCAAAATGACAGGTTTAGGGCTGAAAGTACAGTTCAGTAGTAAAACGAGTGTTTTCCATGTGCCTGGTTCTGGGTTTCTCTGTCACGAGAACAGCTCGAGCTTCATGAAAGAAGATTCGGTGCATAAGAAATTGATAGAGAGTTTTAAATTAAAGAGACAGACTCTCATACCTTTAACGCAGCTCCGAGATGGCTTCTCCTAGCTCCCACCTCCAGCCACCTAATCTGTTGCCGAGGTTTACAGAAGAGGCTAGCAAGAGAGGAAGAGCACGCCAGGGAGTGAGCTTTGATTGGGCAACAAAAAATTCAAGGGAGGGGCTGGGGATGTGGCTCAAGCAGCAGCACGCTCGCGTGGCATGCTTGCGGCCCGGGTTCGATCCTCAGCACCACATACAAACAAAGATGTTGTGTCCACCGAAAACTAAAAAAAATAAATATTAAAATTCTCTCTCTCTCTCTCTCTCTAAAAAAAAAAAAAAAATTCAAGGGAAAATCCCATCCAATGAAGGATAAGAGGGGCAGCATCTCAAGGTCAGGGCTGGCAATTGGGTCGTCAGGTCAGTGGCCAGGCACACCTCTGCATGGACAAGCCCTTGGACCTGGGAAAGGGTAGGGAAGGCTTTTTAACACAGGCTGTGTTTAAGTGCCTCTCACCCAGCCAGGGAGGTAACTCAAATCACATGTAAGGATGGCCTCCCACAGGATCCGACTCCAACATGTAAAAAAAAAAAGCCAGGCAGGCCTGGTGGCACATGCCTATAATCCCAGTGACTAGAGTTTGAGGCAGGAGGCTCACAAGTCTAAGGTCAGCTTCAGCAATGTAGTGATGCCCTAAAAATCTTAGAGAGACACTGTCTATAAACTATAAAAAGGGTTGGGGTTGGTTGTTCAGTGCTTAAGAAATCCTAGATTCAGTCCCCACAACCAAAAAACAGAACCAAACCCAAACTAAAAGTGAAAACCAAACTGTATTCCCCAATATTCTTTGCAGGTAGGGGTCTCTACGATTCTGTGCTGGCCAGTGAAATATCAGTGGAAGCCACTGGGCCTCTTAGATCTTTGTTTTTTCCTTCTTCTCTTTCCTCTGATTGCTGTATTAAATGGACTGCAGAATGAAAAATAGAAAGGGTTCTGGGGCATGATGGCATGGCTGGATAGCCATAGCAGCCCAGACTGCCAACCACTGGGCTTTTTGATTTTCAAGTAAAAGGAAATCTTTTTTCATATTTGATGGGTATATTTTTCTAGTAGTGGAAAGACAGATGCATTGATTTTTCTCCTTGTTCTACTTGCTGTTCATTGTCCTCAGGTTCAGGAAGAATGTAGGTCAAAAGAACCAGCCATCTTTGTCACCAATTCTTTTTCAGGTCTCTGGGGATGGAGTGGAAGTACAACACAAAACCTCTACAGTACCTAATCTAAGCCCTTGGGGCAGAGTTAGGCCTGAGTCATCTCCAGGATAGGATCCCTCATCTGTCCCAGAATGTTCACAGAGAGTGATTATCTTTCTTCTTGATGCCAACACTCAAGTCCAAAATCCCAGGACTCCCATTGCTCTCCTGAGAACTGTTCCACAACAGACTAACACTGGTCCCAATCTCAATTCCTGCACTGATGGGCCATTGGGAAAGTGATTTTAAGCAAGCCTTACTGTTCCCAATTTTGAAGAGGGTCTTCTCCAAAAAAGACTTGAATCTAAATGAACAGAGAAGGAAGAAGCCAGGGTCCAAGGACTGAAGATGAACCCTGCCTCCAGAGAAATCTAGGATTTGAAAAGATTTCCAATTAAAGTGAGGTGGCAGGTAAAGTATAGACCTTGACATAAAACAATAGCTTGACAGCAAAATGTCAGGTGTGGGCAAGGACGTATGTGTGAGAGACTGATGTTTCACAGCCTCCACAACAGGTAAAAATGAATGCTAAAATTGTAATATGTAACATAAGAAAAAGAACCACAATTTTTTTTTCCTTTTTTTATTTCTTTTCTTTTCTTTCTTTCTTTTTTCTTTTTCTTTTCTTTTTTTTTTTTTTTTTTTTGTACAAGTGTTTGAAACTAGGGGAACATAACCACTGAGCCTCATCCTCAGATTTTTTTAATGGTATTTTTTAGTTTTTGAGACACATTGTTAATCACAATATTGGGGTATTCTTATATCAAACAAGCATTTTGATCACAAAATAAATTTGTCATGTTAGCAACTACTTCTCTTTTACTGATTTTGTTTCTTTCTTTCCATAAATTCAAGTGAAAATGCTGTGTTTTCGTATTTAATAACTTTTTTATAATTTTAATCATTATTTTATTTTTTTTTTGTTTTTATGTGGTGTTGATATAACCCAGCACCTCGTGTGCACTAAGCAAGCACTCTCCCACTGATCCACAAACCCAACCAACATTTAACCCCATTTTAATCAAATTCTTTTCTTTCTTTCTACCCATCCTTGCTTTTTTATTCACCCTTCAATCTATGTGACTAAAAAGTCCTGGGAAATGATACTGCCTAATGTTAATTCTGGTGTTTGGGGCACTGGGTTTTGGCAAGATTCCCACCCCTTGCCCAGTTTTGCAGTATTCTGCTGTATATTTTGAATTCTTTATAGAAGCCTTTAGCATTTTTGTGGAACAATACACTCAGTTTTCCAAAATATGGCACTATTTTTGAAAGTTTTGGGGATATTGAATGACATGATGAGAAAAGCACCTGGCATAGTGTGGTTGTGTGATTCTGAGAGGACACAAATTTCTTTGTGAGGTCACACATGGTGTTCTTACCTAGAATGTTCTTCCCTTTGCTTTTTAGCATACTTCAATTTATCCTTTAATACCTAGTTTAATGTGAAGAATTTGTACTCCCAGCCAACACCTATACCCAGCCAACCAGACCCCTTCTCTTTGTTGTTTTGCAGCAACAAAGCAACAGCAGAAAGGCTTCCAGTGTGCTTATATAATAATCGGGTTCAGCGAGAACTATAAAGGGTTTTTGGCCACTGAAATCACCTGGCAAAACCCAGCTCCTGGTTTTATTGAACTTTGCTATCAGATTCCTTGACCTCCCCAGCGTCATTTTTTTAATTAAATCACCCAGTTCAGTTTCTGCAGCTTGAAGCCCAAGTCCCCAACTGCTGCCCTGTCTCTACAGCATTGGGTCAGGCTGTCAGAATAAATCATAGTTATACAGAAGTCATTATAAAGAGGCTTTCTCTTCTGAGACTGAACCTGGAGAAAGATGGCCATGACCAGATACCTATGCTTCCTCATTCTGAGATGCCCCAGGCTGGCTGGAGAAGAGATCACAGATGACTCTTGTTTGCCAAGTAGCTGTGCCCATCCTGTGTGGAAAGGGTAAGAGAAGGTACTGAAGGCCACAGAGCTTTAAAAAAAGCAGAAGGCCATGTCCTTTGAAAACATGCTTTTTTAATCTGGCTGGGCTCTTTCACAAATAGGGCAGGGACGTTGCTAATTGCTTGACAGTGCCTCTCCTGCATCCATAATACAAAGACAGTGCTGAAAACATGATCACATTTATGCAAATAAAGTATTATCATCAGCTGGAATTTTGTAAATGGAGATACTCTGTGGTTAGCAGAGTGGTTCAAGGTGAACCATTGAAGATGTGGGGTTCAAACGTGACCAGAGCCCAAAGGTAATTGTCCCTTAGACTCAGTGGTGTCACAACCATGGGCATCTTTGCAAGATCTCTTTCATTCATTTCAGATGGAGTTTTCAAGGAGCAATGGAGTGGCCAGGTGACAGGGAGGCTGGTGTAGGAGTGAACTTGATGGAAAACCATGGCTAATGAAGAAGAGCAGAGCCATTTGGTATGCTAGTGGATGCTTGTGGAATTGGGCCAAGCGAGACTGCAAAGGTTCCAGAGCTAGAGGGAAAAACCTGCAATCCCAGAGTGTTAAATATGTCATGGGAGGATGAGTCACGTGGACAGAATGCAGAGGATCAAATGGGTGGAGTGGGCGTGGCTCTGCAGAACAGTTCAGGTAAGAGGCCAGATGCTGGGTGAAGCCTATGAAAAAAAGTGGAGAGGACCTAGTGGGCAGAGCTGGTGAGGCAGAGTCAGGCTGAGTGAGTGGAGCCCAAATCCTAAGAACAGTGGGCAGGGAGAAGACAGGGGAAGCACGTGGGAGGCAGTACCCCACCCAGGACCCCTTAGGTGAGCACAGCCTAGGAACCAGGAGGCACAGTGATGCAATAGCAGAGGGCATGATGGGTGCATCCACAGGAGGCAAAGGGAGTCAGGAGAGGCATCCTGTAATTCTCTCAGGAATCACTGTGGACCCAGAGGGGAAGCAGGGTCTTTGGGCTCTGAGATAGTAATGTGACCTCAGGGTCTGCTCCATTGGGGGCCTCAGCTTCCCCTCTTACCCACTGAGGCAATGGAGGGAGGCTGAAGATGCCATGGCACAGCCTTTCTTTCTTCCTCCCTCTCATTGGATGCTGTGCACTTTCTATATTTTCAGCTTGATTGGGTCCCATGGGGTTTCTGGAAGGGGTCCTTGGGATATTGCCTGAGACACTTTGTTTTTGGGGAACAATACTTTTTTTTTGGTGTGTTCACAGAGACTTCTCTTGGTGCCTGCTGTTTACATATTGAGACCCTGAAGTCCAGAGAGGGTAAGCCTGTGATGCAGCCATCACTTGCTGGAGCCTGATCTGGATCGCACAGTCCCCTTCACTAACTCATGCACTCACAGGCAGGGGTTTCATAGCACCTGGGCAATAAAAAAAAAAAAGCATTGATGGGGGAAGAGGCCTTGACTCTTTCCAGGTGCTACTTTGGGGCACTCCCTACATCTGTAAAGTAGGACACAAAGTGACTTCTGCCTCTCAGGCTGGTGTAAGGCCAAGTTCCAGCTTCATGATTCTCTAAAAGGCAGTTTGCAATGGATGGAGCAGGGGATCTATTTTGACAGTATTATCATTTAGTATTTTTTTCTTTTAAACATTTATTTTTTAGTTGTAGGTAGACACAATACATTTATTTTATTTTTATGTTATGGTGAGGCTTGAACCCAGTGCCTCATGCATAATAGACAAACTCTCTACCTCTAGGCAAAACCACAGCCTTCATTTAATTTTATATATGGAAACATAAATCCTTGAATTAAAAACAAACAAACAAACAAACAAACAAAAAAACTATAGTACCAGGCTCTGTCCTAGGCAGAGAGGACACAGACATGAACAAAATAGCAAGGAATCTCTGCTCTCATTTTCGTGGGGGCTACCATTCCCCTGGACTGACCCAAGAATTCAGGCACTAAAGAGACATGAAGTACTGACCCCCTTTAGGCACCTGATCTAATTTTACCACCCATGGCAATGTTTTACCTTCTCAATTATTCTAAAACACACCCTTCTCCATGTCACTTAGCTGCCCCAATCCTTTCCTACCTATGAGATAAAGGCCTCCTTAAGGATCCCTTCCTTGCTTGCTTCTCCAGTTGCATCTCTCCACCCCTCTTTGAGGTTTCAAGAATTCCTGTCTCATCCCTACTTGTACTTACTGCTCTGCTTAATGTGGGTACTTTTCCATTGTTAGAAGTGCTAAGTCCTAATTAGACACTAGATGGCACCAGAACTGTACTTTTGACATTTTTCTAGTGTCCACCAGACTATCTGCCTACTTATTGGCTGGCTTGGATAGAAAACATTTTAGAAAACTCTTCAGTACTTGCTTTACAAGCAGCTTTTTTAATTTTTTTTGTACAAATCTTCATTAATTGTATGTATGAAATTAATCATCCACCTATGAAAGGGAGTATTACAATAACTACCCAGTTTATGTATGTGTGTGTGTGTGTGTGTATGAACATATATATATATTCAAAATTTATTCAGAAGTAGGATAAGGGTTTCAATTTTGTCATGGCCTCTTCCTACACCTGTTGTGCCTGGGATGTTTCAGGAGTCCTTACTAATATTGCAGGTATTTCTTTCTCTTTTCTATGGTGTGACTATTATAAGCCATTAAATAGAATAAATATATCTCAGAGATGCCAATTGTTATCTCACTTGTAGTTGTCCATTGGGCATCTGTAGGCCTAAGTGAATATTCAGTGCTTTTTGGCAAAAGCAGCTTTTAAGTCCCTCGATATGAGGAGGATTTGTGGACATTTAGAAGAACTTGTCCCCATGGATATCAATAGAATATGTATTATATAAAATGATGGCATGACTTGGTAACAGGAATAAAAGTGATTTAACATGATTTATTTATTTATAATTATATATTTTTAAAATATTTAATGTACATATAATGTGTACTTACAAAGCAATAATTTTGAATACATGTATCTCTCTCTGTCCCTATTTCACACATATATGTTTATAATATTGTCTTTAAGATAAGCAGGTTTGGGGGATGGATTGGTGTGAGTGTAATGGTGAAAAGATCAAGGACAATAGCTGAATTTTTGACTTGAGCACTCTAGGGTAGTGGCTGATGCCCAATTATTTAAGGATCAGAAAAACCACACGAGGCAGGGAAAAGAGTGCTAGTCTTGAAGAAGGCTTTTGTGTTGATGTTTGTGATTTCTCCTTTATATCCACATGAACATGTCTGAAGGTGACAGGAGAGGACTGGGAAGAAAATGAATATTTGGAAATCAGGGGAATGTGGAAAATACTGCCATGAGACTGAGGATGACCCTGGGTGTGGTTGAAGATACAGAAGTACAGAGAGCATTTCTCTGAGCTGGGGACACTCCTATATTTAGCATTGGTGAAGAAAATTATATGAAGGAGACCGAGAGTTAGGGCATCCAGTTAAAGAGATAGAAAACCAGGAAAATGTAATGACATGGATTTCTGGAAGAGATGATTTTAAAAATAAAGGCAGAACCTTTTGTTCTAAAAACCACTAAAAAGTGAACTACAGGGTGGCAAAGCAGGGACCTTGAGATTTGGTGCCATAGTGATTTCTGATGATCTCAGTGGAACCCCTGTCCTCATGTGGTGGAAACTGAAGCCAAATGGAAGATTTATGGAAAAATTAAGGTCAGCATAGTGAAGGCAAAAGCTGGAGATCATTTTTTTTTGATTGTGCACAGTGAGATAAAGGGAGACTCAGCCAGGTGTTAACATTTATGGTCTCTGAGATGTGGGGAGAGTTCATTTCTGCAAATGTATTTTTTTTTTTTTTGTGGCTGCAGAAATCTTTTTTCTATTAACATGTTTGCCACCTACACCCTAGAGTTGATTTTTTATAAGTAATATAAAAGCTCAATAGTAATTTCTGGATGGTAGGAAGGGTGCTGGGGCAGGGCAAGGGATGAAAGTAGAAGATAGATAACTAGATATGATCATTGTGTACCATGCGTTTGGAAATTTTATGCTTGATTCCATTAACATGTGCAATAAATATTTGTTAATTAAAAACAAATTAAAACTAATTATTCTATTTGATCACTGAATGGTAGGCATTCAACACTGATGGAGAGAGTATCCTTATGGTTTGTTTCCTGCTTGTGAAAATGGTCATTGTTAATCACCTATAAAGAAAACTGATTAAATAATTTTGGAAGAAATAGTATGGATTTGAAATGTCTTGTTGTCACAGCATGATGAGGTTATCTGATGGTCACTGAAATATTTGAAGCACTACAGTCCACGCATTTTCAAGGTATTTTGTGCCAGGTTCACCCGTTAGGAATGTAATACTTTTCCTTTATTCCTTCACTATTTGTTGCAATCAAGTCACTGGAATCTGCCCACCCATAAAATGACAAGGATACTAAGCTCCACATGCAGGAGGGGATGCTATTCTCCTGCATTGTTTTGAACTCTTCTATATGAAAGATTTGTCTGTTCCCAACACTTTTTATCAGTGAAGTCAATTATGTTTTATCAGTAAATATATATTCATTTGTTGCTTTCACTTATAATTTACTGTTAAAGGTTTTTATTTTATTGCTTATATTTTTCCAGCTTTCACTCTTTCAGGATCTTTTACTTTAGTACTTATGTCATTTGTCAGGCATTCACATGTTGGACACCTTAGGAGACTCTCCTCTTACTCTTCATTTTCTTCCTCATTCATATGTTAAGGCTCATTTTAAAATTTATCTTACCAAATCCTAGAATCACCAGATTCTCCAGGGAAATATACACATTTTACTGGTATTTTTAGGGTACCTTGCGTAATTTGTCAGGCCAAATGCAAAATAAAAACTTAGACTACCTGTCTAGAAGAGGTGAACTCTACCATTGACATTATGCCACAGAAATCTATTTCTTTCTTCTGTGATCTCTTCAAATGTCATGGTACATTTTGTCTTTTAATTGTCCTTCTTATTACAACATTTTAAATTATTAGCAAGACTTCTAACATTCATCTTTATGTATGCCATATCAATTCTTAATGCAAACTTATGAACAAGTCACATTAGAGAACGTACACATCCATGTTGTGTTCATTAATACCAAAGCAGGGAATATGTTACACAGAACCAGTGCAATTGTTTTTACTATACCTTGATAACTGTGAACAATTTCTCCAGCTGGTTTGTTAATGAGTTTGAAAGAACTGGAAGAAAAGTGACTATGGATCACCCTGCATTCCATTTCTCTTCACATCCTCAGCTGGAGAGGTGGGCTAACACAGAGAAGTACCTTGAGTGACAAAGCTGTCTTCTTTCTGTATTTGAATCTAATTATGGTTGGACATTAATGTGTGGCCTCCCTGGGTTTCATCATGCTCCCCTTTTTTTACTTACTTGTGGACAGGACATGGTCACATTGTACCCAACTCTCTCTTAGCTCCCATATTTCCTTGACCCACTGGAATTTGTGATAATGGGAATGAAAACTCAGTGTGCATGAAGTGGCCAAATGCAGTATACCTGCAGGTTACATTTATGTGCTGTGTTCATTGCCTTCTTAGAATTTACTTATGAAAAATAAGTAGTAAGATAAAAATCAATAAAAGTTATGATAGCAACAGCAAAATACTCATTCAAGAACAGATCCACTGTAAGCGGGGTAATCCTGACTGTGTAGGAAGAGCATCATGGAGCTAGTCCTCTTTTTCCTGCCTTCTGCCTCCTCCTCTCTCTCCATTATCCTTACCTCCCTCCATCCCTTGTATCCTCCCTTCCTCCTTTGCACAATAATAATTACACTAGGTAGGATATATGTACTCTTAAAAAATATAGAAGTGAACATTATAGTATTGTAAAGTATAAGTACAGTGTTATCCCGCAAATATCTAGAAGTTGTTTATCTTATACAATTAACATTGTATATCCATTGAAGATCAGCACCCATTTTACCCTAGCCACATTTCTTTGCAAACAGCATGGTACTCTCTGTTTACATTTTTTTTTTTTTTTTGCAACTAGGAATTGAACCCAAAGCACTTAACCACTGAGTCACATCCCCAGAGTTTTTATTTATTTATTTATTTATTTATATTTACTTATTTATTTAAATTTAGAGTCAGCCTCTCACTCAGTTGCTTAGGGCCTGGCTATTTTGATGATGCTGGCTTTCAACTTGTGATCCTCCCACCTCAGCTTCTCAAACCACTGGTATTCAAGGTATGTCCCAATGTACCCAGCTTGTTTACTGTTTTTTCATAGGGATTTTGGTATGTTTTAGAATTTATACTCTTCTCAGGTGATGTGTAAGTCATTTCTATAATTCCAACAGTTGAATCTTTTCCCTGTTCATGCTTTACTGTGCTGTGCAGAAGCTTTTGGTTTAATGGAATTATACTTGTCTGTTTATGGTTCTTTCCCCTGTCTTTTCACTGTCATAGCCAAAAAACCATTTCCTAAAGCAATGTTATAAAGTGTTTTTTCTTTTTATATTTTTCTCACAAATTTATGCTTTTCTTTCTTTTTTTTTAATTTTAGATTGAAAAATAGTAACTTCAGCTTGTGTGGTATAGCATGATATTTTAATACATGTAACACTGTGTAGTGATCAAATCAGAGTAAAGTTTATATTTGTCACCTTAGTAAGATGGGAATAGATGGAGAAATGGGACCCCAGTATTTTCTTCCAGGAATTTTACAGATTCACATCTCACTGTTACAGTTTTTTTTTTCTCTTTGAGTTGATGTTTTGATAAGGTGTAAGATAAAGTTTGGTTTCTTTCTTTGCCATGTGGTTATTGAGTGTCCTCAGCACCATCTGTTAAAGAGACTATCCTTTATCCATTCTGTATTATTGTCCCCCTTCTCAAAGATGAGTGTGAAGTGAGAGTCTGGGCTTATCCTTGTTCTCTTTTTTGTGCATTGGTCTGTATGTTGTCTTCTATTACAGTACAACAGTGTTTTAATTCTTATAGTTTGTAATTTGTTTTATTCAATCTTTTTTGCATTTGTTACAATTAGCTACACATAACAGTATAATGCATTGACACAGCATACAGAAATTGAATATAACTTCACATTTTTCTTGTTGTACATGATGTAGAAGTACACCAGTCATATAATTGTACAAGCGTACAGGGAAATAATATCTGATCCATTTCATTATCTTTCAAATCCTCATACCTCTTTCCCTCCCTTCACTTCCCTCTCTCTAATCTAAATTGCATTTATTATTCCCTAGTGCCTTCCATTGTGAATTAACATCTGCACTTCAGATAAAATATTCAACCTTTGGAACTTTGCTACTGGTTTATTTAGCTTAGCATGGTATTCTCAAGTTCCATCCATTTGCCAGCCAGTGGTTTAATTTTATTTATTTTTAGGTTGAATAATATTCCATCACACACACACACACACACACACACACACACACCCACACACACACACACACACACCCACACACACACACACCACATTTTATTTATCCATTCATCTGTTGAAGATTACCTAGGTTGGTTCCATAGTTTAGCTATTGTGAATTGACCTACTCTACATTGATGTGGCCACCAGCAATGTATGAGTGTACCTTTTGTCCCACATCCTCATGAACACTATTATTGCTTGTATTCTTGATAATTGCCATCATAACTGCAGTAAAATAAAATATTGAAATAGCTTTCATTTGCATTTCTCTAATTGCTAAAGATGATGGTCTTTTTTTATATGTTTGTTGACCAATTGTATTTATTCTTCTCTGAAGTGTCTGTTCAGTTCCCTAGTCCATTTATTGATGAATTATCTCTCTCTCTCTCTCTCTCTCTCTCTTTGTTTTCTTGGCATTAAAGTTTATTGAGTTCTTTATATATCTTGGAGATTACTGCTCTATTTGATGTGTGTGGTAAAGATTTATTTTTCCATTCTGTTGTCTCTCTCTCCATGTTATAGATTGTTTCCTTTGTGAAGAATAAGCTTCTTAGTTTGAATCCATCCTATTTATTGATTCCTAATGTTAATGTTTGTGTTTTAGGAGTCTTGTTCAAGAAATCAGGTCCTGGGCCTCACACATGCCAGGCAAGCATTCTACCACTGAGCCAACTCCAGCCTCAGAAACATTATTCTTAAGGGAGAAAAATTTAAAGCATTCCCTCTAAAATTCAAAAAAAAAAAAAAAAAAAAAAAAAAAGGTTGGCTTTTTTTTTTTTGCCACTTCTATTCAACATCTTTGAAACTCTATCCAAAACAATTAGAAGAAAGAATTAAAGACACATGAATAGATTAAGAGGAATTCAAACTATCACTATTCCCTTATGACATGCTTCTATACGTAGAATATCCAAAAAATTTCACCTGAAAACTTTCTTGACTAATAAATAAATTCAGCAAAATAGCACAATATAAAATAAACACACATAAACCAAATGCATTTATATGCTTAAGCAATGAATCCACTGTAAAATAAAAATAGGAAAACCACCCCATTAACAATGGCCTCAAAAAAGAAAAAGAAAGAATAAAATAAAATACTTGGGAATCAATCTAAATAAGAGGTAAAATACCTCTACAATGAAAAGTATGCCGGTGGCGCCAGGGGTGCAGAGGAAACTGCCATGGTCGCGTTCGCAGGTGAGCCCGTTCCCTTCCCACCTCCGCTGTCCCCAGCACACTGGGGCCACTGCTCCCACCTGCGCTCAAGGAGGAGCCCAATGTGCCAAGCTTTGGCAGAGCCCGGGCTGTCGCCATCGACAAGGACACGCAGGAGCACATAAAGGAAGAGCCAAGCGGCTGCTCAACTGCACTGCAGCCTCCTAGTGCTGCAAGCCCAAGCTGGAGCGCATCTCCTGCCTGGAGGAGAAAGGGAAGACGCTCAAGAGCCAGAACAGGGAGCTGGCGTCCACCGCGTGCCTGCTGTGTGAGCAGGTGGTGCAGCTCAAGCAGAAAGTCCTCAGCCATTTCAACAGCAGCGGCCAGCTGCTGCCCCAGCACCAGGTGCTTGCGGACTGAACCCCAGTGCGGGGCGCATGCGTGGCCTCCCTCCATGTGGGGGCAGGCGCAGGAGGGAGGCAGGCGCCCTGGACTTGGAGAGGGTGTGGTCCCCAGGGATATCCCTGGGGTGCCCAGAACTCGGAAAGGGCGCCCTGGACTTCAACAAGCTGGACCCCCTCCCCTGGGGCGGCAGCACATTACCCCTCCCTCCCACTGCCTCTGTTCCTCCTCTAGCTGCCCCTGTTCCCCGCGCTGCTGCCCTGTACAGCACAGACCCTCGCCCCGCCCGCCCCTTTGTACACACCACTGCAGAAGGGGGCTCTGTGGGTAGCAGCCTCCAGCCTGCATTTTCTTTTCTTTTTTTTTTTGCCTTTGGAAGAGAGAAGAACACAGCATTCCATTCTGCCCTATTTATGTTTCTACTTGGGAACAAATGGTTGTGTGTGCATGTGTGTGTTTCCTTGTGTTGGTTTTTTAAAAAAATGGGAACAAAAACTACTAAGCCTTTTCCTCATCTGCTACCCCTTTCTGTCCCCTACCCCCCTCCGCCCCCCCTGCCCTTTTTGTTCTTTTGTTTTCGTTTTTGTTTTGCTTCTAGTCCACATTCCTGTTTGCAATCCTTTGTTCACCCTGTTTTATTTTCGGTAAAGCCTCCTGACTCCAAAAACGAAGAAGAAGAATTTTTTCCCTTGCGTTTACTATAGACAGCTTTTATAGTATTAAGATATATTTCTACTATACCTGGTTTTCTAGTGTTTTGACCATGTATTTAGTCAAATGCTTCTTCTGCACTTATTGAGACAATTTTCTAATTCTTTTCTTTACATCTATTTACTTAAAAAAATATGAAGTAAATGTAAAAACCTTTGAAATAAATAAAACACAAGGAGATCAGTCAAGGGAAGTGATGGAGCCCCATGAGAGCAGGATGAAGATTATAAAATACATCTGAATTAAAAGCTAAGGTCCATAAAAAGTGGAATCAACATTTTTCATGTGTGTGTATTGGGATAATTACTACGCTAAAATATTTAGGTGTTTGTAGAGTAGGAGAATATAAGATACTATTACAGTGTTAAGAATTAGGGAAATAAGAGGAGCTCTTGTTATGCTCGAATTTGGGACCCCCAAAAGACCACCAGAGACCAAAGACTGATGTAAGCAGCAAAGAGGTGTTTATTGGGAGCTAGCTTGCTCCTCCCCACGCACACACAGCAACTGGTGACGCTGAGAGGCCCCGAGCCCAGGGTTTGCAGAATTTTTATACATTCTTTGGAGAGGGCAGGGACTTCACATACATCATAGCAAATCATCACACACCGCGGGAAAATCAAATAACAACTCTAAAACATGATTAGCACATTCACTGGCGGGAACAAGTTGGGTAGGGGTGATTGGTCAGTGCAAAAGGGGTATTCGTTTGAACTGATTGGTTTAAGCCAAGAGGGGTGTACATGCTGAACTACATGGTTTCCCAACATGTTATCAACCACTATAAACTACTGGGAGGGTCATCTGGCATCCCAGGTATTTCCCTGTCTCATGCTGATTGGTGGCTGCTAGGGGGTTGCTATGGATCCCCACCTAGCCTGACTGAGTCAGGGACACCTGGAGCAGCAGATCTCTCCTGTTATTTGTAGAAAAACAACTTAGCAGGGTGAGAATGTGCCTAGGAGTGTTCTGTGGGTTTTTCCAAGGACAAAGGTGATGTTCCTTCCTTGGACAGGCTTTGCTCTGTGGTAGAGGCTGGTTTTTCACTCTATCATAAACATCATGCTGAATTTAGCTGGAAAACCAAAAGTGAAGTCTAGAGATGTTTTGTGCAAAGGAACAAAGTTAAGCAAATAGATCATCAGTTTTCTTGCTGCTGAGTAAAGAGTAGAAGGTAATAGTTTACACACATATTTTTAATAAATTAAATAAAATGCTTAATTTCAAGGATAAACCATACTGTGGTAGAAGAAACTGTCAAGTTTCTTAACTTGTTAAACTGTCTTTGACACATCTATGACTAAGAAAGAAAATTGACTATTTCCCATGAATAAACTCAATAATAACAGAAAGTGTTCTCAGATAAATGGCTACACTTTGAATAATGCTGCAATAGTCATTAACTCTGGTGCCTCTTACAGAATAGTCACTCAGTGCCTGAAAGATTCATGGGAACAAAGAAATAGGTACCCAGGGCTTTGAGTCTTCTTCAAGAAAAATTTTATTTTTTTCCAAGCTTTGGCCATCCTGACATCAATGTGTGGGCAAAGCTGTACTCTGATGATCCAATTACCTTATTCTTTTAAAATTACAAAAATTTCTGTAGAAAATGCTTATTTTACCTGAACACCTAAAGTCTGTTGTCATTCAATTAATAAATTTAAATTGTCTTTAAAAAGCATTTTTTTTCTTTAAAGTTTTCAGTAAACAAAATCATTCTTTGATATTTTGGTGAAAAATCAGTGAAAATTCTTTTGAAAGTTTGAATATTTCTCAGCAAAAGATAAAATACCTTTCTCTAAATTATTATAAACTGCTCTTATTACAGAAAAGTCAGTAATGGAATAGAAAATAATTTAGATTTTATAGCTGATGTTGGGTTTTTTGTTAGTTAGTTTTTTTTTTTTTTTTTGGTTCTGTTCCTAGTAAAACAATGTAAGGCCTCTCACTAGACCCCAACATGTATGGCTTGTTGTATAAGAAAATAAATTAAACAAACAATCAAACAAACAACAACAAAAAACTCATGTTTTATGTGAGTGTGTATGCTCTTAAAATATATTTTTCAGATTTTTCAACCAAAAACAACTCAGAGTAATCACACCTAATATAAATTGATATGCCTCCCATAAATCTTTATTTTCCAAATGACTAGTTTGTGAGAAGTAAATATGAAGAGTAAACTGAGACATCTTCTCTTAGAAAGAAATCAAGGAAGGAATAGAGAGTGAGAGATAAGAAGGAAATAACCAATAAAATGAGGAAGGACAGAAGTAGAGAAGAGAGAAATGAAGGAATAAATGTGACTATTTTTTTTTTTCATTTGGGAATTAAGAGGTTAAAAACCTTCTTCCCAAGGGAGCCAGTTTTCCTTCCAATTACCTCTTTCCATTTAGTCCATCTTCTCATTCTCTCACCCTCATCATATTGAATATTTAGCAGATATACATTGTGATTATGAACTAATCTGTGCTTGAAGATGATTTCTTCAGTAACTGTACAGTCCAGCTTAATCATCAGCAGGTAGTTTAAGAACTGTGAGAAAAAAAAAAAAAAAAAAAAAAAAACTGTGGATACCAGTCATGCAGGATTTTTTCTTTCCCATTCTAGGAACCAAAATGAGAACTTCTTTTCTGTTAACCTTGGCTGAGAATGTAAGGGAAGGTCCTGACTGGCCCTAATTATGTCCAAATCTACTAAATATTGTTGTGAGCATAATGGAACTTTATCTGTATAGAAATGACTCACATATTCTGTTATCTGTTTCTGGTAGATTAGTGTTAGTAACTACCATAGCTCAGAAATGCAAGATCTACATGAAAAGGGTTAAGTGATAAAAAAAAAAGGGAGAAAGAATATGGAGCTCTCAGTATCACCAAATGCCTACTATTTATCACATCAATCAGACTGTGTTTCTCAGTAATATCACCCAAAATTTATCTAGCCCTTAATGTGTATCAGCACACCTCTTTACTTGGACTATCTTTATTTAGTTCAACCAGAGATTTGTTGAGTAAGAAAAAGAAAGTACTCTCATTTTATAGGTAGCTTATTGGAAGTGAGGTAGACTTTAAAAAAAATCTCAGATAATTTTCTCATTAATATGAGTGTAGTAAAATAAGTTTAGAACATCTTTTTCTTAGTATTCAAAGAATTACTACCTATGGAGCAGAGTGATAAATAATCACTTTTTATTGATGTAAAAGCATCTTTTGAATGTAAGGTACTAGTTTATTCACTAAGGACTTATGTTCACTGTTCTCTAAAAAGATAATGAAAATTGTAAAAATAGAAAAAAAAAGAAAGAAAAATAAGCATGTTGGAAACTATTTATTCTCAGTCCAAATTTTATTGTTCAGGACAAGTTCTAGGGCTGGGTACGTTTTAGGCAAGAAAAATCACCAAGTCTTCTCTAATTGTTTTAATGAACAGACTTTATTTTAAAAAGACTTGTAGATTTACAGGAAAATGAAGCACATAGTACCATGATACCATATGTCTTCCCTTATTCAGAATTTTTACTACTTTTTTCTTTGTATATTACTGAGAAATATTTGATGTAAACAAAGAATCAAAATATTTTGCCAACAGTGATGATATTAAATAATCATTAATGGCAATAAATAGTTTAATTATTTATTAAAACACTAATTTTACAGTTTTTAAAGCATTGACAAAGAATAATGACAATTTTCACGATGATGGCATCTTACAGAGTAGATTCATCATGCCAGTAGTCCCTGTTCTTCACCTCTTTAGTATCTTCTACACCCCTTATTTCTTGGCAATGTTTAACATTTTTAATGTTTTGACTTTTCCAGAATGTCACAAATTTGGAATCACACAATATGGCATTTCAGACAATATTTTCTTTCGGGCAATATGTATTTATGATGTCTCCATGTGTTGTCATGTTTGATAGTAAATCTCATTTTTTAAAAATTTTTGAATGACTCTCCAGTGTATGGATGTATCACAGTGTTACATTAATAACAGATAAATAGTTACTGAAGTCTCTCTTAGCTGTTTCCTGTTCTTGGCAATCATGAATGAAGAAGCTCTTTACATTTTTATGTGGGTTTTGTGTGGACATAGTTTTTAATTCCATTGAATTAACACTGAGAAATACAATTAGTGGGCCATATTAAGTGTATATTATAATTTTTAAATAGCTACCAAACTGTTTTCCAGAGTGGCTATTCAATTTTGTGATCCAAACAGCAATGTATGAGAATTCTTCTTGTTCCCCATCTTTGCCAGCTCTTGATTTTGTCAGGTTTGAAATTTTGTAAATTTTTATAGGTGTGTTTAGTTTGTAATTTATTAATGACATATAATATTCAGTATCTTTTCCTATGCTTTCCAAATATATAGTTTGTTTTCTGAGGAATATATTTATTTCTTTCATTCAAATTTAAAATAATTGTATTAGGGTAATATGGAAATACAATAAACTATACAAAGATAACTCATATTTTGTCATGTTTGGACATACCTATTTACCAATGTAACAGTGACCACAATCAAGTTTTTACATTGATAGTTTTTGCATACGGTTCTTGGTGCCCTGTTGTAATTTCTACCTCATGTTGTAATTTCTCTTCCTCCTACTGGTGGCGGGGGGGACCAAACCAAAACAAACCAAAACAAAAACAAACAAACAAACAAACAAAAAACACTGACTGAATTTGTATTGTGATACATGATACAGTAAATTAGAAATCACAAAAATTAATTGTCACAACCTTAATCTGCATAGATGGCAACCTTGAGACAATCAGTCATCCCTCAAACTTAGTGTACTCATCTGTAAGATCAAAAGTCTTCCAATCAGTACTCAAGATACTGGGCAGATAAAGACAAAGTAGATAATAAATCAAAAATACTGAATGACACAGAGAAGGCTATTGAATTCTGCTATCCATTTCTACCATCCAAACTTTAGTATGGTGATGCAGAGTACATGTGTGTGACTATAACTCCATAGTTTCTTCCTTTTATTTTATTTTTTCTTTTTAGTTATGCATGATGAAAGATTATATTTTGGCATATTATGCATACATAGAGTATAACTCATTTTATTCAGGATTCTATATTTGCAGTTCTATATAATACAGTTACTCTTGTCATCTGTTCAAATACAAAGATAAAAAAAGTTATTTCCAATTCCATAGTTCATTTCTGTCACCTCTGGCTATAATTGTATAGACTTCAGTGTTTTCAAGATTTTTTTCTTATTGGTGTTATTGAGGTTGAATTATCATAAGAGTGCCCATCAAAAAATAAGTTAAGTAATAATAATAAGTCAAGTATAATATTGTGGTATAGTTACCACAGTTACCTTGTTTTAAACATTTTAACTACTGATTTAATTAATGTAATCTCCTAATCAACCACTTAAATGCCTTCAAAGACCCTGGCAATAAAATCTCTCCTTTTTAACTTTATGATTTCCAAATTTTGGATATTTAATATAAATGTAATTATAGCACAGGTGAAATTTCATGTTTGATTTTGTTGACTTTTCTTAATATTTTTTAGATTTGTCAACATGGTGACTTGTGTCAGTACTTTATTTATATTGCAGAATAATATTCAAACATATATATGGATGCTATATATAGATATATATTTGTTTATATGAATATATCAATATGTACATGTGCTTACTCAGACATGGATACATATAGATACATAGACACATTTGTTTATCATTCTTGATGGAAATTTGGATTTTCATATATCTCCTAATGGAAATGGTGATGCCATTGATATTCATGTTGAAGTATTTGAATATCTGTTCAGTTCAATTGAAAATATAGCTAGAAATAAAATTGGTAGGTCATGCAGTACTTCTATCTTTAAAATTTTAGCAATCATAAAATTCTTTCTTATACCTACTATACCATTTTATATTCTTAACAGAAGTGTGTGTGTCTTCCAATTGGTTAACATAGTGCCTAATACTTTGGTTTTTGAAATAATGCAGGCAATCTCTTGTTCATAGAGTATTCTTTTATGGTATTTGTTGTATTTCTGTTTTTCAGGTTGTTGTTGTAGTAGTTTTAGTATAGGGAAATGAACCCTAAAGTGGTCCATCATTGAGATACATCTTCTACCTGTTTTGTTCACAGAGTCTCATTAAGTTACTAAAGGTTCCCACAAACTTGCAATAGTCCTGCTGACTCCTGAGTAGTTTTGATATGAGCATGCACATATTAATAGACAAAAAAAGGAAAGCATAAATATTCCTCTAATAGAATTTCACTGAAAGAAATATCAGCAAGTGTAATGCAGGAACACACACACACTCACATAAAAATAGACCTAATATAAATATCTAAGATACAAAGTACCTAAAAATTATAAAAATTTATGATATGCAAATGGTGTCAGATATAGTGAAAATTAATGCAAATGTTGGAAAGCTGGTCCAGATAAAGAAAAAAAAATATCCACAAGCTATTTGCTAGCTATTTAGATGACTTTGTTCTAATAGAAAATTTTAATCTTATTTTATTGATTTTTATCAGAGCTAAAAGTTTCTAAAACAGAGAATATTATTTTAATAAGAGTGACAAAGTTGCTTTTGATCAGTTTTGTCAGAAGCAGACCTGTTTTTCTCTATTTAATTTGCATAGTTTTTTTATTTATTTTTTTTTATTTGAGTGTCAGCATTGATCAGCACCAAAGGACTGAACATGCCATCACCATTTAGCCCAAGCCTTTGAAGATATGTCAGGGTAAGATAACTTGTCCACACTCTGCCTATTAATAATGAAATTATGGAGTCCAAACAATACTGGATTTCAAATCACATGATGAGCAGCAAAATGGTATGAGTGGCTCTTTTTTCTGGGGAGCTTCATGGAGAAAATCTGGAGCTTTGTGGAAACATGATTGTTGTTTAAGTCTATGAAAGAGAATTATTATGTATCTGTTTGAAAGAACCATACGGTCTCAAAACTAGAGATTACTGAATGCCATCAGTGCAAGGAAGAGGCTCCTGTGCTTGTATAACATGATCAGAAAAGAACAGTGGTCATGAGAAATCGAAAACCAGGCTAGATTTTATTTGGTCTGGCCACAGTATAAAAAAGTGGGTTGGTATAGGTGGACATGAGGATCAATAAGAAAACTATTAGCCACAGGATGGTCTTTGTGGTTTTTAATCTGAGGCAGGCCAACTAGGAGGCACTGAGGCTGATGGTGATGGCCTAAAGCACACCCATCATGTGGGTGGTGCAGGTGGAGTGTCCCCTTTAACATTGGACAGGAAGACAAGCACTTTCCATTTAAACTCACATGTACTGTCCTACACTTCCCAAAAGTCTGTTGATACCAAAAGTCTCATGGTGAGGAGCATGAGAATGTGTGTTAGAGCCATGTGGTGATGGGGAGGTCAGTAAACCTGGACGTGGCCCTACAAAGACAGTGGCAATGTAAAGAAAAAGCAGAAATGTGTCTGCTGAGATTCCAATGCCAGCTTCAGGCTGGAAGGTATTTCTTATGGAAATAAAACTGAAATATTTGTTCATCTTTATGGGGATTCTTGGAAGAAAAACAGGAGCATTTGATCGCAACATGATTTTTATTTAAATGCTTTCAGTCAATCTATTGACTGAAATAGATTGCCCTTCATAATCTCTATAATTATCATTTACCAAAACAACAGAAAAATTTGTACACAAAACGGAGTCTTATTCTTGATCTTAATTTCAAGTCAAGAGCTGGTGTGGGGCTCTTTCTTCACTGGCCTACCACAAAGAAAGCCCTTGTTGCAGCCCAAAAAATGAAATAAAAAAAGTAAATAAAAAGTAAGTAAAAATGAATTTTAACTCAAACATATTTCATTCTTCAGAGGAATATTTTTGTTTACTCCAGTTAATCTCATGAAATTGCTGAGATTTTACCCTTGTCTTTGAGTCTATATACATTATGTTTCCTTTGTATCATAAGTTATATTATTTAATGATCAGTGTGTGTTTGATTTTTAGTCTTCCCTGCAGGTTTCTTAAAATTAAAGATGGTGTCTTATTTTGCTTAGATCTACAGTATCTGAAATACTTTTGCTTACATAAAAATTATTTACCACAAACTGTGGATTTCATATTTGGATAAGCAGAAATAGGAATATTGGGCTGGGGTTGTAGCTCAGTGGTAAAGTGCTTCCCTAACAAGTATGAGGCACTGGGTTCAATCCTCAGAACCACATAAAAATAAAACAAAGGTATTGTGTCTATCTACAAATAAAAATATTTTTTTAAAAAAGATACAGGAATTTTCTAGGGAAATGATCCCTACATGCCCATTTCCAAGTTTTTTTTTTTTTAATTCAAGTGTTGAATTGTAAGAGTTTACAATATATTTTTGTATTCATACACGACTTTCATTTAAATTAGATCCTATCAAATTTAGAACCTATCAAATTCAACCTTTCACATTGCAGTCAGAATATCCATCATCAATGGGAAAAAAAAAAAAAAACAAGTTTAAGAAAAATTGGAAAACTTGTGTTTGTATAATATTTAAATATTTACCATATGACATTCCTTATGTAACTTCTCTTACATCATATTCTTTGAGGCACTGAAACCCCTAGGGCATTGTTTCTTCTTTACAAAATCTGCCCATGTTTTCAAACTTAAAGTCATTCTCCTACCAATGGCTTGCCGCAGTCTGGCTGGGCACTAAATCACAAGCCACTCAAGAAGGAACAAACTGTATTTCCAAAACTCCCGCCAAGGACATGCACCGGGCCTTCTCCAGGGACACACCACACCACCCGGAAATCCCCCAAAATGGGAACTCTCTGGGAATCCCCTTGAGAGCTCCAAAGTAGCAGGCCTAGGCAGACAGCAGGGGTCTAAGATCCAATTGAATATACATCTTAACATAACCATTTTCATCTCAATGGCTTCCTGGCATCACCAAAAATGCCATGTGTCATTCCTACTTGGCTATGGCTCTCAGCAATGGCAGTATTTATTTATTTATTTATTTAATTTTTTTTAATTGGTTGTTCAAAACATTACAAAGCTCATGACATATCATCTTTCATAGATTTGACTCAAGTGGGTTATGAACTCCCATTTTTACCCCAGCAATGGCAGTATTTAGATATTTGCAAACCAGTGTGAAAAATGTCTCCACTCTTATGATCTAATTACCATTTTCTTCTCCATCTAAATCAAACAAATTCCTAAAGGTTTTGATTTATGTACCTTGATGAATAGGCAAATGTGACTGGATTTAAACTGCACTTGGAAAATATTTTTGAGAAAAAAAAATTAACTCAGAACACCATCAGTCAAGATTTGGATTGAAAGTAGAAGAGAAAATAGTTCTCATGAAAAAAGAAAATATATTTTCTCTAGGTTATTGTAAATTGCTATTCTTCATGGCAGAAAAATTATTGAAATTATAATAAACCAATTTGCCATTTAAGTTTAAGAAGCATTTATATATTTAAAATAAGCAAGGGGCTGGGGTTGTCACTCAGTCATAGCATGCTTGCCTAGCACTTGTGAGGCTCTGGGTTCAATCCATGATATAAAAAAAAATTAAATATGTTAAAAAGTAAAATAAGCCTTTTCTTTATTATTGGGTCTCTTATACATGACAGTAGGATATACTTTGGTATAATTATACAAGCATGGAATATACCTCATTCTAATTGGAACCCAACTTTTGTTAATTTATTTGATGATGTTATTCACTGTGGTAAATTCATATATGTACCTAGTAAAGTTATATCCAGTTAATTCTGCTTATTGAAAATTCTCATAATTTTATTAAATATTTAAATAATTATACATTAGTAAAGAATATCTCTAAAGCTCATAAAACAGCTGGTATAAGAAAAGAATTCTAAAAATTTGTCAGTATCAAGAAAAAAATTTGTTTAATAGAGGGGGAAGTTAGCGGTATGAATTTAAATGAGCCTCTGGTTTTCTGTAATAATAGCACTCTGCCATGTCATGAAAAAGTAGCAGGTTTTTATTTGATCACAAACTTTAATTTATTCTAGTGTTTTAGTGTGTATTCATATATTTGGTATTTTTAAAATTACAAAATTCAGTGTATCTACATAAAGCAAAGACTAGTATTGGAAAATTCTATTGTCAAATTCTATGTTCTTTCTCAAGGATTCTGCCTTCATAAGGAAGAACTCTAAAGCTACAAGATCAACTAAAATATTTGCAATCCAGATCCATGTTAGATATAAAGAAACAATGTTTTCGGATATATAAAATAATAAACTGTAACCAGAATGCTGGGCCTATGGTTGTGTATTCTAATATCACTATGCCAAATCATGAAAAAAATAGTATATTTTCTTTTATTATAAACTTAAGTTTATTCTACTATTTTGCTCTCTCCCTGCATCACTAGGGTATTTTAAAACATTTAAATGCACCTTCATTAAATATCTAAGCTATAGTAAAGAGCAAGATAAAATAATTCTGATGCAGTGTACCAAAAACCATTTTAAAGAATGCAATGTCTCTTATTTCATGTAAATGCATATTACACATTTAATATGAGGTTACTATTCAAAATAAGAAAATATTAGATAGAAGTTTTAGCAGATGAGTCTGTGAGCTTAGGAATTGGAAAAAGTGGTTTTTAAATATTTCTACTTCAAAAAAGTAATGTAAAGCTAGAAAATGCCAATGTTTTAAATTATTATACCATGTGAATCTTTATGCTGGAAAAATCATTCATGTAAGACAATAACATTTCTGATATTATAAATTATATTACTACTATCAATTTAAAATGAAATACTGAGAATTCACATAAATTGTTGTGCTATGGAAGTTCAAAGAAGTCCTGTAGCACATTAGGAATACATACCTGTGTCTTGGTTATGAAGCAGTAAAAGTCAGACGTCAAAAATGTATTCCTCCAGTGCCTATCTCAGAGTCTCCAATGCTTCTCTTCCATTCAGATTTGGAGCTAAGACTTCCAAGATGAGATTATATGGGACAGACAGATTTAGCTCATTTTTTAGTAGAGTGATAATTTTGGTGTTGTATATGAAGTCTGACAGAACCTGTGTTGCTCAGAGGGCATACCTAAAGGAAAAACTAATACTTCTTCCAATTTCAAACAATGGTAAATAAGCAGCATCTATATGGAAACTTTTTGTGTTTCTAGCTCTCATTTTCTAAGGTCAGAGGACCCTGGGCTGCTATTTGAACAGCATTCAGGCAAACAAATCTAAAGGCTCTCACATATACCCCACTAAGGTAGGGTCTTACATAAAATAACTAAACTGATGTTATTTGTGCATGGAAATATAAATTTTTCAAATCTATCTGATGAAGCAGCTCCAAGTAATGACACACCAATAACAATGAGTTTTGGTGTCTAAATACTTTGGTTGTGAGAAAAAAAAAATATGGAGAGGGTTGTGGGATATCTTGTCCTAGAAACAAAGCCAGGAAGGTAGCAATGATGGGAGTTTAGAAAAAAAAGAAGAAAAAATTAAGAAAAAAGAAAGAATTCATGACAAATAAGGTTGTTGTGGTTGATTTGGAGGTAGGGTTTATCCAAGTTGCTCAGGGCCTTGCTAATTTGCTGAGTCTGGCCTTGAACATGTGATCTTCCTGTTTCTTCTCAGCTTCCCTATCTGCTGTAATTACATTTATGCACCATTGTGCCAGGCTTTGCATTTGTTTAAGTATGGGAAAAACATAATCTAGAATAGCCACCATTATGTGTTTGTTACAGAATAGATTCAGTACCCCAAAGACCTCCCTTTCCTAGTTGCCCTGAGTCTCTGGCCATCATAAATCTTGTTATTGTCTGTTGTTTAGCTTTATCCAGAGTGTCCTATACTCAGGATAACATAAATGTGGCATTTTATCCCATATGTTTTTCTAATCAAGGTGTATTTATGATGCCTCATCATCTTTCTTTTTTTTTTTTTTTGAAGTCTTCCTAAATTTTATTGGCACTGAAATAGAACATGGGTTGAGCATAAACCCTGCCAAAAACAATTTTTAAAAAACCCAAAAATACACAAAAAAACCCTGAATATAAAATCTAACCTTTCTCCCCAGCCTCCCTGGGGGTGGGTTACTGCCCTTAAGGCAGCTAGATTGCCCCACAATTCCAGATTTGAATTTAGCCAAAACAGGGCATATCACCAAGTGAGTATCAATATAATTCACAGCAATGCACACAAGACTCCCCAGGGTCAGGTGGGGGGCAGGGATTGAGGAAGGCTCTCAGTTAGGGGCACTGCATGGAGGGAAAGGATAGCCCCAGGGGGGACTGAACCCTAGGGAGAAGGCAAACAGGAACAATAAAACCAAATACCAAGTGCTTTAAAAATGGATTGTATGACTTATAGTGACAGGTAATATCACTAATACTGAAAGTTTCTTACATTACTGTTTCTGGCAAAGTATCCTTTTATAATATAGTATATGCTTCCCAGGTAAAGGAATGAGGCCAAAATGATCCTGCCCCAAGACTAATATCTTCTAATGGTGCATTAGCAATAAAGGCAGAAATCAATATTGAGTTAGATATCACTAGAATATATAATACTGGTAGAAAGAAAAAGAGCACACAAGACAGAGAGGAGGAGGCCACTTCTGGGTTGAGAGCAAGGGGTCGGGGTGTTGAAGGGACCAGGTTAGAATCCCCAGCAGCTCTCTGATATGTAGCTCCAAGGGACACCACAGCTGGTGACAAGACCTGGTTAAAGGTTTGTCAGAGGTAGGGCCCAGTCACCACCTTGGATGGGGATGATGGGAAGGGGCTACTGGGCACCTGAGAGGATTGAGTAAACTGAAGGACCAGAGGCATGGGCTTCTCTCACCACATGCAGCTTCTGCTAACCACTTCCCAATTGAGCCTACTGGTGTCAAGATCTAGGGCTCACCATATAATCAAGGCCCACACTGCTGTGAGGCAGGAGCTGTGGCCCATGTAACTCTGATAGGGGAAGTGGCCTAGAGCTCCTGGCTGAGAAAATCCTGAAGGCAGGTGTGAACATTCCTCCCTTTTGGCAAGAGCAGTGGTTGGGGGTGGCTGAGCTTTTGGGTACTTATCCCTATTATTCTAACTGTGGGGAATTTGTGGATTGGAGGGGGCATGGGTAGATACAGAGAAGGAACCAGGAATGTGGAACTACAAGGGGTACTTCTGCCCATAGAGCTCAATTGAGACAAGCCTAGGCTCATATAAGGCATCGGGGCAGGATCTTTTACCCAGCATTGGCTGACTAAAAGTGCCAATGGCCTTCCAGAATGATAGTGAAGCCTTTTGAAGGCACAATCTCCCTCATCCCACCCTGGGGAGAAACTGAGTCCCTGAACTCAGGGACAAGGCTTATTGGGACTGAGTTTGTAACAGGCCCAATCTGGGAGGTAGATACAAGAATGACTGAACATCTCTTTATCCTCCAATCATTACCAAGCCTAAATAACTCTAAAAAGGATGGGCATTGGGAGGCCAAATCCTATCTAAGTTGACACACTAGAACAGATAACCAGGGACCTGTCTGCTTCCCTATACCCTGTAATACCCTAACCCTGTAAATCATATGGAAGAGGAAGTCAGTGGTGGGGTAGGGGAGAGGAGCTAGCTTTCACCACACTCCACATTTGACTTCCAAAGGACAATAGTAAGTGGGGGGTGGGCAGTTGCCAACTGAAGTGAAAGTGCCTCTGAACTGGGGAAGTGGTTGGTTCTAGCAAACTAGATTAAATGGAACAGAGAGGGGAAACAGGGTCCCATTGGCACCACATTGGGCTATTTGACTGCCCAGGGAAATGAGTGGGAACTGAGGTGCTAGGTTTGGTCCCATGGCTGCACTGTATGCTTGGCATGACTCCAGGGCTGCTCTAGTTAGTGGCTCCAGCACAGTGTGAGTTAGGCAAAAGTATAAGGAGTGTCAGGGAAAGGAAGAAGGGAGGAGGGGTCCCTAGAGGCTGGGTGCCCTTTACATGGACTCAAACTCATCGATGCGCTGCTTGGTGTTGCCCTGCCGGATCTGGTGCAGGGTTTTGTATTTGTCTCGGCCCAGTCGCATGTTCTCAGCATGGATCATGTCATTGGCAGTCTTCTTGGATTCATCATGGGCACTGGCCAGCTCTGAAGTAAGGGCCTTCAGGTGTTTCTGCACACGCTCGTTCTTCTCTGCCTCAGTGGTCCGTTCCTCTTCACTGCGGTCCTTGGCCATAGCATCCGCCCTCAGATCAGCACTGGCCTCTGCCCCATTCTCATCCTGTTCATCTTGCTCATTCTCCGCAGGCTCTACCACATGAGGTGTACTCATGGCAGTCTTCAGTTCAGCACGGGTCTTCTCCAAGTCTTCCTGTACCATCTGGGCCTTTTGCTGCCACTCCACAGCCTCACTCTCCTTCTTCTGTCGGGCCACCTCCAGCTGAGAGATCCGAGCTGTCAGCTCTGCCATTTCTGAAGCCAGTTGTTCCTGGGTCTTCTTCTGGTCCCGGAAGCCTGCAGCAGGGCCTCCTTGGCCTCTTCAGCTTCTTGACGTTCCTTGGCCAGCTTTTCAGCCTCGCTCTGAGCACGCTTCCGTTCCTGCTCAAGTTCCAGAGCCCTGCGGGTTTGTTCTTCCAGTTCTTGCTGAGCCTTCTTAGTCTGTTCCTCGATCTGCTTCAGCTTCTCCATCAGTTCTTCCTTCTCCCGTTCAATCTTCTCCTTCTCCTTTTCTGCCATTTCACGCTTCTTCTTCTCATTTTCCAGCAGAGCACGTTCCATCTGCTTCTGGTGCTTCTCCTCCCGGGCCTGTGCCTTCATCTGCTGCACTTCAATGGTGTCAGGCTTACGGCGGCGCATGTATAACTCATGGTTCCCCATGCACAGGGCCAAGATTTGCTTGTTAATCCGCAGCCGGGGAGCATAGAAGACAAAGTCTGGGGCTTTTTTGTCAATAGGCTTGATGACAAATTTCTTATCATTGAAAGAGATATTCCTGATTTCACTCCAGGGGAAGCCAATCTTAGGAGTCAGTCTGTCATTCTGTTCATAGATGTTGAGACCCAGAGCATCTACCCCCAGCCACAGCTCTGATCCTTTTTTGTTCTTAATGCTGAAGTAGTTCACACCGTACATCTCCAGATCTTGGGCAATCTTCAGATATTCCAGGACAGCATCCTCTCTAAGCATGCCTCGGTGTTCCTCATGCCACACCTGGATCCGCTCCTCCCACTGGTCCTTGTTGAGTTTGTGCTGCTCCAGGACTCTCTGGGGCAGCAACTTGTCTCCAGCCAGGTAGCCAGATTTGTGAACTTCCTTATTGAAGTCACCATACTTGGACTGGACAGCATAGGAGGCCAGTAACACAGCAGTTTCAGGTGGGCAGTAAATGTCATCATTGAGAATGCCCTCCTTCACTTGCAGGAAGAACAGGCGCTGGGTGATGTCCTGGATCAATTCCTCAGATACATCCTCAGGGTAGAACTTGGCCCAGAACTTGAAGAGCAGGGGGCTTTCCTTCCGGACATCCTGTGCTGTCACCTTCTTATTGAGTTTCAGCCAAGTGGAGAAACCCTTAGTGTCCTGGTACTGCAGACCAAAGAACCAAACTTCCCGCAGACCAATAGTTTTCACCACCTGGTCAAACAGCTGCTTGCCAGTGGTGTTGGGCTGGATGGCAAACTCCAGCTCTGCATCCATGGTGGTCACACGCACACTGATCGTCTTGGGCATGGTGGCGGCAAAGGCGGCGGAGTTGAGGAAGTTTGGCTAGAAACTGTCGGGCAGCGCTGAGCACGTAGTACCCACAGCTCAGACTCCGGGGGCCGGGGGCTCGGATTGGGTCCCTCTCTAGCGTCGGGGAGACTGCTCGGCTTCCTGCTAATGGGCCACGACTTCACAAACCCCACCCAGGAAAGAGCCGCCTCATCATCTTTCCATATTTGTTTGCTTATTAATGTTTTTTGGCTGAATCATGTTCCAATTTATTGATGAGTTCCTTTTTTGATTAATAATATGTAAATACTTACTAACAGATGACTTTACTGCTTTATGTTCTTGCAAACTATGAATAAACAAGTTACATTTTTTTTTGTGTGTGTGTGTGTGTGTGTGTGTGATGTTGGGGTGAAACCTGAAATCTCATGCTTGCTAGGCAATTTCTCTACCAATGAGCCACATCCCCAATCAAAAAAAAAATTATCAGCCTTTGCATGCAGAATTTTATGTGGACTCCAGCTTTCAACTCCAATAAATGAACACCTATTATGTGGTGTATAGATATATGGTAAGACTGAGGCTTTAAAAAAATTGTCAAACTCTCTTTCCAGATGGGCTGTACAATTTTGTGATCCCTTTAGCCATAAATAAGAGTTGCTCTTGTTCCTCTTCCTTTGCCCAGCAGTTTGTATTGTCAGATTTTGGAATTTCAGCCATGCTTATGGGTGCATTACTTGCAATTCAGTGTGATCCATGGTGTTGAACATGTTTTTCTGTCCTTGTTTGTCATCTATATTTGTTGGTATATCTCCTCGGATCTTTTATTAATTAAAAAAATAGGTTAAACTGACATACAATAAACTATACACATTGAATTATCAATACATTGAGTTTTTATATATTTGTATCTACATAAAACCATTACCATAATCAAGACAGTGAGCATTGACATCACACCCAACAAGTTCCTTGTGCCCTTTTGGAAATTCTGCCTCTTCCCTCCTCCTTCATATAGAAACAACTCAGAAAAAAAAATTATCATCATAGATAGAAGAATATTTTGCAATTTATATAAGTAGTCATATCCCTGGTCTGCATAGCAGGTGAACTTTGAAAAATCTTCCTTAATTGAGTCATCTGTGAAAGCATAACTCTGCCTGGCATAGTGGCACAGGATGTAATGTAGGTGGCTCAGGAGACTGAGGCAGGAGGATGATAAGTTCAAGAACAGCCCCAGCAGCTTTGTGAGTCCCTAAGCAACTTATCAAGAGGCTGTCTCAATGTGAAAAATATAAAGAGCTACAGATTGGCTTAGTAGTTAAGCAACCCTAGGTCAATCACTGACAGCAAATTGATATAAAAGGTGAGAATTTCTCCAAGCATAATGTGAGACCTTGGAGAAAGGTAAGGATTAAAGTATATAAAGAAACTGATATAGCTTTTGATATATAGTAGGCTTCAAATTGCTGGAGTTACCAGCCAAGATTTAAGTCTGGAATCCAGAGTACCTGAGGGAATATATAGATACCCAGTGCTTTTATTTCACCAAGAGCTGGTATTCCCTACAATTAAGTAGACTTTAAGATTTTTTTTTGGTAATTATTTTCTGGGGTTTTGTTTGTTTATTTGTTTGTTTGATTTTGATTTTAAAATCTGATAATAGTGATTCATATTACTGCTCTTGAATATTTTATCTTCTTCCTAATCTTTTAATCACTACAACAAAACCATGTATTCATTAAATAAAACCTCTTCCCCCTGGCTTCCCAGGGCCTGGCTTCCAGTTCTTCATTTGGGTCTGTGAGTTTACATATCCCTGATAGTTCACACACACACACACACACACACACACACACACAGACACTACTTTGTTTACTTAGTTTAACATTTTTGAGATTTATGTATGTTGTAGCATGCACATATGCAGAACACATTTTGACTATCCACTCTTCAGTTCATGGATTTGGATTCTCCTCACTTTTGGCTAGCATGAATGGTGCTGCCATGAACATCATATGCAAGTGTTTGTGTGTATATTTTCAGGTCTTTTGGGTATAGGACTGAGAGTAGAGTTGGTAGGTCATGTGATGATTCTATACTGAATTACTGAAATATCAAATATTTTAGTATACACTGTATATTGTATACACTGTATGCCATACTACATTTCCCAGAAATTTATTGGAGTGCCAATTTCTCTAAATTATCACCAACTGTTTTGGTTTTATTGTTTTTTTCATTTGATTTTTAAATTGAGCTTTCCTGTTGGGCTTAATGTGACATCTCACTCATTGTGTCAATTTCTTTATTTGCTAAATAGGAAGCTGAGGATGTAGCTTATTGGCAAAGTACTTGCTTAGCATGTTCCAGGCAGGTTATATTTCCAAGTCTTACTACCAGAAAAACAATGGTATAGGGATTTGAACTCAGGGACACTCTACTTCTGACTATTCACCATTCCTTTATGTTTTTTGACTTGAGAAACAGTATTTTCAAAATTTTGAGAGTTGGCCACCAACTTGCAATTCTGCTGACCTAGCTTCTCAAGTTAATGGGGAATATGCACATATTGCTGCTAAAATATTTTTAAAGAGAGGGCACTATGTAACATATTTTTGAAGATAAAAGGGACAGTGTGCTTTAAATAGGAATTCATCAAAAGAATTATCAACAAATTGAAATCAGAAAAAATAAAAACAACCATAGCATAATGGTGTGATATACAAAATAAACAGAAATGAAATAAAGGCTAAAACACAATGAAGACATAGGGAGAAATAATACACATGACCCTTCAAAGCCATACAGGTTATTTTGATCTGATATAATTTTTTTATAATTTACAATCATTATTTTTTGTACAAGAAAATAAACCTAGGGTGGGTTGATCACAGAACTGCATCCCCAACCTCCCCTGCCCCCCCTTTGGCAGAGGATATCGTTAAGTTACCCAGAGTGATCTCATATTTACAGTGTTTCTGCCTCAGCCTACTGAGTAGCTTGGCCTGCAGGTGTGCTCTAGATGCCTGGTTTTGGAATAACTATAGTAAAGCTATTTTTAGGTAAAAAAAAAAGTACTGCCTGAAGTAGGCCTTTATTAAAAAATAAATTCTAAGATATAAAACAAAGCAAGCAAGAAAATATGAATGTCTAACCTGCAAAATAACAAAAAGCTGTAAAAATTCATAGATGTAAATCAAGACACTGATACAGATGTAGAGTAAAATTGTACACACATTCTTACTAGTGATGTAAATTCCAAAAAAATGGAAACCTATAAAAGTATTTAATAAATATTTTTTAATTAAAAGGAATATATATATATATATATATATATATATATATATATAAAACAATTAAAATAATTTTATCTAATTAGATATATATTATATATATCATGAAAATGATTTTATCTAATATATATGTTATAACACTAAACCTAGCTATAAAACACTAAAATTAGCCAAAATCATGACTCTAGTACTTACATTAGCCATAACCCTAACCCTAGCACTAACTTAACCCAAACCTAGCCCTAATCATAACCATGACCCTAGCCCTGAACTAATTTCTAACTGTATCCATTACCATAACCATAACCACAACCAAAACCCTAATGCTAATTTGAGCCCTAAATTTAAACCTTAACCTATCCCAAACCCTGACTCAGAACTTGACCCTAATAATACCCCTAGCTCTAAACCTGACACTAACCCTAAACCTAACCCTTAAAATAGTCGTACTCATAATCCTAACCCTAAAACTATCTTTAACTATAATTCTGGACCTGAAATTAGCCCTAGCACTAATCGTAGCCCTAACCCTAAAAAAAAGTACCCTAGCCCTCATCCTAGCCATAAACCTAGACTTTACCATAATGCTAAAAATAATCATAGTCCTAATCCTAATTATAATCTTCACCCTACCTCTAAACATAGCTAAAAAGCCATCCCTTACCCGAAATTTGGCCTAATTCTAAACCTAAACTCTAAACCCTAACCCTAACCCTAACCCTAGGATTAAACTAAACACTAAATCTAGCCCTAATCCTAGCCCTAATTGAGCCCTATCTCTAACCCTAACCCTAACCCTAGCCCTAAGATTAACTCTCACCCTAGCCCTATCGCTAGTTCTAACCCTATCCTTTACCATAACCCTAAACCTAGCCATAACACTTGCCCTATCCTTAGTTCTGTCCCTAGCTCTAGATCTAAACCTATACCCAAATTTAACCCTAACCCAATCACTAAGCCTAAGCCTAACAGTAACACTAGCCCTAATCTAACCCTAGGACTAAAACAAAACCAAGTTTTAGCCTTAATCCTAAACCATAACTTAAACCAAACACTAACACTACAACTAGACCCAACCCTAGCCCTAATTCGAGTCCTAACCCTAACCTTAAAACCAACCCTGACCTTGACTCATATCCTAACACTCACCCTAGCTCCAAACACCACCCTCACCTTAAATTGAACCATAAAAGTAACCCTAGCCCTAATTCGAGTCCTAACAATAACCCTAACACTCCACCTGACTCTGAGTCCTATCCTAACATAAAACCTAGCTAAAGATATCACCCTAACCTTAAATGTAACCCTAACACTAAATCTAACACATATATTAACACTAAAACTAACCATATTGGTAACCCTAGTTCTTACATTAACCATTGCCCTAAACCTAGCCCTAACCCTAACACAGAACCTAACTCTAACCCTTGCCCTAAACCTAGGCTTAACCCAAAGCCTAATGCTAATCCTAGCCTTTATTTAATCCTATCCTAACCCTAAACCTAGCCATAAGACTAACTCTAACTCTTGCCCTAGCCCTAGTCCTAGTTCTACACTTAGACTTATTCCTAAACCTAGATCTAAGCCTAAGTCTAAATCTAAACCTAACTCTAAATTTAACTTTAACAATAAGCCTAAACCAAACCCTAACACTACCCATATCCATAATGCTAATCATAAAACTGACCCTATCCATAACACTAGCCATAAACCAAAACCAAGCCATAGCCCTAATCCTAACCCTTAACCTAAATCAAATGCTAACCCTACAAATAGCCCTAAAACTAAGTCTAAAACTAACCCTGACTCTGACACTGACCGAAACACAAATCCTAGCTCTAAAAATCACCCTTACATTAATAACATTAATAACACTACGTCTAGACTTAACCTAATCCTAAAACTATCCTTAATCAAAAACCTAGTTCATACATTAGTCATTGTCCTATCCATAGCCCTAACCCTAACACAAATTCTACCCCTAATCGGAGCCCTAACCCTAGGTTTAAACCTAATACTAGCCCTAATTCTAACCCTAACACTAGCCCTATTCCTAACTCTAACCCTATTACTTACACTAAGCCAAAACCTAACCCAAAGGCTAATGTGAGTTCTAATCCTAACCCTTAGCCTAATTTAAACACTAACTATATTACTAGTCTTAACCCTAGCCCTCATTCTACCTCTAAACCTAACCCTGACCCTCATCTGACCCTAAGAGTAAACCTAGGTCTAAACCTGACCCTAACCCTAAACCAAATCGTAACACTAGCCCTACTGGTAACCCTATACCTATACCTAAGCCTAACACAAGAACTAGACCCAAAGCTAACCCAAACTCTAGCCCTAGACTTAAACAAAAACCTAGCACTAGTCCTACAATAACTCTTAATATAAAACGAATACTTACCCTACTCCTACACCTACACTTACACCTAGTGCTAATTCTGGCTCTAACACTAACCCTAACGGTATCCCAAAACTGAACCTGATTCTAACACTGAACCTAGCTTTAAACCTGACACTCACCCAAAACCTAGACCTAACACTACACATAGCCATAACCCTAACCCTAAAAATAGCCCTAATCATAACCCTATGTCTTACAGTACCCATAGCCCTAACCCTAGGCCTAAACTAGCACAAAATCTAGCCCTAATTCTAGGCCTGAACATAGCCCTAAGCATAACCCTAAATCTAACTCTACCCTAGCCCTAACCCTAAGCCTTGCTTTAGACCTAACCCTAGCTCAAAGCCTAAACTTTACCCTTAACATAACCCAAGTCCTATCCCAAACCCTAACCTAACACTAGCCCTAATCCTAACCTTAACCATAGACCTAACCATAGCTCTAATTATATCCACTACCCTAACCCTAGCCCTAATCCTAACCATAACCGAAGACCTAACTCTAGTTCTAATTCTATCCATTACCCTAACTATAATCCTAACCATAATATTAAGCCTAGGCTTAACCCTAAGCCTATCACAATCCCTAAACCTATCCATTGCCCTAAAACTAACCTGAACCCTAATCCTAAGCCTATTCATTATCCTAACCCTAACTCTAACACTAATGCTAATTTGGATCGTAAACCTAAACCTTAACCTAAACCAAACAATAAGCTGTACACTGACCCTAATAATACACATAGCACTAAACTTGACCCTTACTCTAAATCTAACCCTTACACTAGACCTAACCATAAACATAACTCAAAATATATTCCTATCTGTAACCCTAGACCTGACATTAGCCCTAGCCCTAATCATAGCCCTAAACATAACACGAACACTAGATCTCATCCTAGACCAAAACCTAGCCTTAATCATAACCCTAACCCTAATTCTAACATATTCCCTATACCTAAACCTAGTTATAACCCCATTGCTTACCTTAAACCTAACCCAAACCCTAACCCTAACACTAACTCTAGCCCTAACCTTAACTCTAGGACTAACCCCAACAATAACACTCCCATGAATTCTAAACCTAATCCTAATCCTAGCTTCAAGACTACTCCACCCTAGCACTAGCCCTAATTCTAACCCTATCACTTACTGTAACCTTATTCCTAGCCATAGTCTAGAATAACACTAGCCCTGACCTTAAACCTTGCCCTAACCCTACATATAAACCTAACACTAAATCTGACCCTAATTCTACACCTAAACCTCACACTAACACTAGTCCTTACCCTAACGCTAATCCTAAAACTAGCCCTAATCAAAGACTTAGCCCTAAAACAAAACTGAACAATAAAACTAACCCTAAACTTTTACGTAAACCAAAGCCTAACTTTACCTCTAGCCCTAAGACTAGCCATAATTCTAGTCATAATCTTAACCCTAAAACTACTTTTGAACCTGTCTCTGACATTAACACTAACCCTACCTCTAAACAACAACCTAAACCTAAAATTTACTCTAACATGCGACCTAGTCCTAACCCTAATTCTAAAATTAGTTCTAATCAAAACCCTAGATCATACACTAACGATAATCTTAAAACTAATGCTAACCAAAACCTAGCCCAAATCTGAGACCTAACCCTAGCTTTCACCCTAACCCTAACCCTAACACTAGCCCTAAACCTAACCCGAACCCTGGCTCTAATTTAGTTCTAACCTTATCTTTACCCTAGCCAAACCCCAACCCTAAAGCTAACCCTAGTCCTAAAACTAATACTTAGTCTAACCCAAATTTTAACTTTATTACTAGTCCTAAGCCTAACACTCATTCTTGTTATAACCATAACCCAAATTCTAACCCTATCCCTGACCCTTATTCTGACCCTCAATCTAAACCAAACCCTAACACTAGCCCTACACATAACCCTATATCTAAACGTAACCCTAATACTAGACATAGATTAAATCTAATCTTAAATCCAGACATATCTTTAGCAAAGACAAAAACAAAAACATAGCCCTAGCTCTAATGATAACCCTTAACCTAAGCCAAACACCAACCTTACCTCTAGACCTAACCAATCCTAATTCTGGCTCTTGCCCTAACCCTAACCCTTATCCAAAGACAGACCCAGACACTAACACTAATCCTAGCTATAAAACTGATGCTAACCGAAACCTAAACCTACCATTAGGCCTAGCCATAATGGTAAACATAACCCTTACTTTACCATAGCACTAAAACTAGCTCTAAACCTAACAAAAAACCTAGCCCTAATCCTAGGCCTAAATCTAGGCCAAAGTGTAACCCTAATCCTAACCTAAACCTATTCCTTATCCTAAGCCTAACCCTCATGCTAAACTTAACACTCACCATAATCTTAACTCTAGGTAAAACCCAAAATCAAACACTAAACATAACCCTAGCCCTATCCATAAACCTAAACCTAATCCTAGCCCTAATCATAATGTTAACACTAGCCCTACTACTATTCTACAATTATCCATTACCCTAAACTGAACCTTAACCCTAATGATAAAACTAGCTCTAATCCTAATTGTAAACATAATACTACACATAACCCTAAACCAAACCCTCATTGTAGCCTTAACCCTAGATAAAAATCTAACCCTTACTCTGACACTAACCCTAGCCCAAACCCTAACACTAACCTTAAACCTAAAATTACCCCAACACTAACCTGAAATTTAACCCTATCCATTACCATATCTCTAATGATAATCTTAGCCCTAACCCTAACACTAACCCTAAACCTAAAACTATGCCTAATCCTAACCTGATATCTAACCCTATCCATTAACCTAACTCTAAAGATAACCTTAGCCCTAACCCTAACACTAACCCTAACCTTAACCATAAATATAACCCTAGACATAATCCTAAACCTAACACTCACCCTAACTCTAACCCTACCTCAAAACATATCCTGTACCCTAAACCTAAACATATCCTTAGCCCTAACCCTAACCCTAACCTAGCCCTAATTCTATCCAAAACCCTAGGCCTAACCCTAGCTCTAATGCTATTCATTACCCTAAATATAACCCTAACCCAAATGCAAACCCTAGGCCTAACCCTAACCCTATCACTAACCCTAACCCTACCAATTACCCTATCTTAAGCTAAATCCTAAACCTACACCTATCCATTAACCTAAGGCTAATTTTAACCCTAATGCTAATTTGAGGCATAATCCTAATTATTAACCTAACACAAAACTGAATCCTGACCTGACCCTAAAAATACACCTTACCCTTAACATGGCCCTTACCCTAAACCTAATATTAGACCTAGCCATGAATCTAACCATATAACTATCCATAGCTGTAACCCTAAACCTGACATTATCACTATCTCTAAAACATAACCATAGGCCTATCCCTAACACATTTGCTAACTCTAACCCAATCAATTACCCTACACCTAACATGAACCCTAAACTTAAACCTATCAATACCCTAACCAAAACCTGATGCTAATTCAAGTCTAAACCTAAACCCTAACATAAATCAAACCTGAAACTTAATTCTAACTGTAATAATACCCCTAGCTCTAAACCTGACCCTTACCCTAAACCTAATCCTTACACTAGACCTAGCCATCAATCTAACCCTCAATCTATCCCTAATGTAAGCCTAGACCTGATACGAGCCCTAGCCCTAATTCTTGCCATAACCCTAAAACAAACCAGAGCCCACATCCTAGCCCTAAACCTAGACTTATTATTAAACCAAACCATAACCCTAGCCCTAACCAAAATTCTAACCTTCAACCTAACTCTAAAACTAGCTCTAACCCCATCCCTTCCTCTAAACCTAAACCTATCCCCAAACCTAAACCTACGTCTAACCCTAATACAAATGCTAGTTGTAATCCTAGCCCTAATTTACCCCTAATCCCAACCTAACCCTAGCCCTAGGACTAACTCTAACTCTCGCCCTAGTCATATTTCTAGTGCTAACACTATCCCTTACCATATTCCTATCACTTGCCTTTACATTAGCCCTACCTAGCTCTGGCCCTAATCTTATATCTAAGCCTAACTATAAATCAAACCCTAACCCTTAGCTAAACCTCTCACTAAAACAAGCTGAAATAATAATGCTCATCCTAAAACTATACTTAACCTAGCACTAGCCCTAATCAAAAACCAAGCCATAGCCCTAACCCTAACCTTTAACATAAACCAAACCCTAAACCTACACCTAGCCCTAAATCTAACTCTAATTTGAGTCCTATACCTAACCCTAAAACAAACCCTGACCCTGACTCTGACCCTAACACTAACAATGGCTCTGAACATCACTCAAAATCTATATCTAAACCTAACCTTATACCTAGCCCTAACCCTAACCCTAAAACAAGTTCTACTAGTAACCTTAGATCTTACCTTAGCTGAAGCCCAAAATCTAGCCCTAATCTAACCCAAAGCCTATCCCTAATTGGAGCCCTAACACTAACTTTAACCCTAACCAAAAACCTAATTCTAGCTCTAACACTTACCCTAATCCTAACCATAACCATAACTGTTGCAATTACCCAAAACCTAACCCTAACCCTAGCCTTAATCCTAACAATAAACCTAGCCCAAACCCCAGCTGTAACCCTATCCATTACCCTAATCCTAATACTAACCCTAGGATAACCCTGAACTTATTCCTAACCCTAAACGTGTACATTACCATAAAACTTACCTGAACCCTAAACCTAACCATATCCATAAATTTAATCCTAACACTAATAAGCTTAACCCTAAAACTTTCTCTAACCATAACCTAGACCTGACATTAGCCCTAGCACTAATGAAGCCCTAATACTAGAACAAACTCTAGCCTGAATCCTAGCGCAAATCTTAGCCTTAATCCTAAACCTAACCCTAACTAACCATAGAACTAAACTTAATTTTAACCCTTGCCCAAGTTCTAAAGCTAGGCATAACATCATATCTGTCCATAAGCATAAACATAAGCCTAGCCATAAACCTAGGCTCAGCCTTAATACTAACCCTAGTTCTAATCCTAACCCTAATTAAGCCATAATTCTAACCCTATATCTAAACCTAACACTAAGACTAACTCTAACTCTCATCCTAGCACTAGCCCTAGTTCTTACACTATCCCTTATGATAATTCAAACCCTAGACCTTATCCTAGCCCTAACCTTCACTGTAGTCCTAAACCTAGATCTAACCCTATCTCTAAATATAACCCTAAACCTATGCCTAAACCACACCCTAACACTAGCTCTAACCCTAATGCTAATTTGAAAATTAGCCCTAACACTAGCCATAGCCCTCAAGCAAAACAGAGCCATAGCAGTGACTCTAAACTTTAACCTTAACCAAAACCTAACCTTACACATAGTCCTAACCCTACACCTAATATTAAGACCTAACCCTAACTCTAGAACTAATACTAACACTGACTACGATCTTAACACTAACCCTAGTTCTACACATCACCCTATCCCTAAACCTAATCCTAACACTAGACCTCACCCTAGACATAACCCTAAAACTAGCCCTAATCGTAATGCCAGCTCTTAAATTAGCCATAGCCCTAAACCTAACACAAAACCTAAACCTAATTCAAGCTTAAACCTAACTTTAACCTAACCCTAACCCTAGCCTTATCCGTAGTCTGAATCCTAGTTCTAACCCTATGTCTTACACTTAGCCAAACCCTTAACCTATAGATAACCTAGTCCTAACCCTAATTCTATGCCTACCCCAATCCTTAACTCCATTCCTAGTAATAACCTTAGCCCTCATTCTAGCTCTAAACTTAACCCAAACACTAACCCTGACCCTTATTCTGACCCTAACACTAAACCTAGGTTTAAACCTGACCCTAAATTTTATCCAAAACGTAACACTAGCCTTACCAGTAACCCTAACCCCAAACCTAACACTAACACTAGCAATAGACCTAAACATAATCCAAAATGTAGCCATAGCCCTAGCCTTAGCCCTAATAATATCCCTTAACCAAATCAAACACTCACTCTATCCATAGACCTACCCTAGTCCTCATTCTGGACTAACACTACATCTAAACCTAACCTGAACCCTGACACTTACCCTAACAAAAACCCTAATTCTAAACATTATCCTAACCCAAAAACTAACCCTAACACTAGACAAACTCTAAATCTAGCCATAAACATAACTGTAGCGCTTACATTACCCATATACCTAACACAAGCCCTAAACCTCACACAAAACCTAGCCATAATTACAGCCTAAACCTAAACCTAAGCATAACCCTAACCCTAAAACTAGCCCTAACCCTAAACCTAACACTAACCCATGTTCTAGCCCTAACTCTAGCTCAAACCCTAAACCTTACCCTAAATATAACCCTAGCCAAAACTCTAAACCTCACTAACTCTAGCCCTAATCCTAACTGTAAACATAGCCCAAAGCCTAGCTCTAAATCTATCCATTACACTAACCATAACCGTAAAACTAATGCTAACTCTAGCCCTAAACCTAACCCTAACCCTACCCTAGCCCTGACCTTAACCCTAACCCTCACCTTAGCCCTAAACCTAGCTCAATCCCTAACCATGACACTTAACCTAACCCTAACACTAACCCAAGGTCTAACCATAGCACTAACCCCAGCCCTAATCCTAACCTTACCGTAGCCCAAACCCTAGCTTGAACCCTACCCATTACCCTAACCCTAAACTTAACCCTAATGATAACACTAGACCTAAAGGTAAATGTACCCTAACCCCAAACTGAATCCTAATCCTAGAGCTAATAGTGAACCTAAACCCTAACACTAAATCTAAGTTAGCTCAAATACTAAACCTAATTCTAAACCTAAACCTAAAGCTAACATAAACATAAACCTATCTTTAACCTGACATCTAAACAAATTACCCTTATCCTAATGATAACCCTCGCCCTAACTGTAACACTAACCCTGACCATAAACCTAGACCAAACTCTAAATAAACCTTAGCCATAGCAAAAATCCTAGCTCAAACCCTAAACTTAATCCTAACTGTAACTCTCTCCCTAACCCTGACCCTAACCCTAATTCTAGCCCTATTTTAAGCATAACTGTAGCACTACCCTAGGTCTAAGTTTATAAATTACCCTAATGATAACCATAACCCTAATACTAACCCTAAGACTAATCCTCAAACTATCACTATCTTAAACCTAACCTGAAACCTAAACCTAATACTATCCATTACCTTAACCCTAATTCTAACCTTAATGCTAATTTGAGGCTTAAACCTAAACGTTAACCTAACCCAAACCCGAAGCCTGACTCTGACCCTAATAATACCCCAGCTCTTATTCTGACCCTTTCCCTAAACTTAACACTTTAATTTGACCTAGCCATAAACGTAACCCTAAAAATATCACTTAATATAAATCTTGACCTGACATTAGTTCTAGCCCTAAATCTTGACCTATACCTAACACCAAACCTAGCCCAATCCTTGAATCTAGCCTTATCCTAAACCTAACCATAACCCTAGCCCCAACCCTAAAGCTAATCATAAAACTAGCTCTAACCCTAACCATAACACTAAAACAAAATCGAGAAACAGGCCTAACACTAACCTTAACTTAAAACAAACCCTAGCACTACACCTAGATCTAACCCTAGCCCTAATTCGAGTCCTAATCATAACCTTAAAAATAACTCTGAACCTGAATTATATTCTAACACTCATCCTAGCTCTAAACACCACCTTAAATATAAAATGAACCCTAACAGTAACCCTACCCCTAATTCGAGTTCTTACCCTAACTCTAAAACTAACCCTGACTTGACTGATATCCTAAAACTAACACTAGCTATAAATATCACCCGAATCTTAAACCTAAACCTAACACTAGACCTATCCCTACCTCTAACCCTAATTGTAACCCTAGTTATTATATTAGCCATTGCCCTAAACCTAGCCTTAAACCTCACACAAAAACAGGTCCTAATCTGAGCCCTAAACCTAGCTTTAACCCTAACCATCAACCTAACCCTAGCCCTAACACTATACCATACCCTGAGCAAAACCTTAAACCTAATGGTAAACCTAGACCTATCCTTAATCCTTAGGCTAACCAAATCCTAACCATATTAATATCTCTAACCCTAGATCTCATTCTAGCTCTAATACTATCACAAACCCTAACCCCAACGCTGACCCTTATTCTGCACATCACATATACCCTAGGGCTATCCTGACCCTAACCCTAAAAAAAAAACCCTAACACTAGCCCTACTTGTAACCTTATGCCTAAACCTAACCCTACCACTATCTATAGACTTAAACCTAATACTATATCTAGCCTGAAATCTAGCTCTAGACCTAAACAAAATCCTAGCCCTACCCCTAATAAAAACCTTTACCTCACCCAAACACTAACTCAAACCCTACACTTAAACCTAGTCCTAATTCTGGCTGTAACCATAACTTTACCTCTAAACCAAACACTGACCCTGCCTTTAACACTAAACCTACCTCCAAACCTGAAACTAACCAACACCTAAACCTAATTCTAGACCCAGCCATAACCCTAACCCTAAAACTAGCCCTAATCATAAGCAGTAAACCTAGCTCTAAAACTACCCATTACCCTAACCCTAAACCTAAACTTATTGACAATCCTGGTGAGAACACTTATGTTAAACCTAACCCTAACTGGAAAACTAACCAGAGACATAACCCTAAAATTAACATTCAGCATAGCCCTAACTCTAGATCAAACCATAAACCTAACCATAATCCTAAACATAACCATAGCTCTAATCCTAAAACTATCACTAATTCTAAATCTAAACAAAATCTAAACCTAAACTAACCTTATCCGTTACCTTAACCCTAACCCTAATATTAATGATAACCCTAGCCCTAACTCTAACCCTAATCTTAAACCTACCATTATCTTATCCCTAAACCTAACCCTAATCCTAGCTCAAAACCTAAACTTTATGCTAAACATAACCCTAACCCTAACTCTAAATTTAACACTAACTCTAACACTAACTCAAGGCATATTCCTAACCATAACTCTAGTTCTAATCTAACCTCTACCCTATTAATAACCCTAACCATAATCCATACCCTAATGCTAACCCTAAGCTTAAACTAACCCTATCACTAATGCTAACCGTATCAATTCCCATAAACCAAACCTGAACCTTAAAACAAACCCTAAATATACCCTAACCATAACCTTAATTCTAATTTGAGCCATAAACCTAAATCGTTACCTAAGCCAAATACTTATCCTAATAATTCCCCGAGCTCTAAACCTAACCCTTACCCAAAACCTAACCCTTCACTAGTCGTAGCCATAAGCCTAACCCTAAAACTATCTTTAACCATAACCTGAGACCTGATATTAGCCCTAGCACTAATCGTAGTCCTGAATATAAAATAAACACTAGCCCTCATCCTAGCCCTAAACCTTGCCTTAATCATAACCCTACACTCAACACGAACCCTAACTGTAACTCTAAAATTCACCATACATCTAAACCTAGCTATAACACAATTCTTTATCCTAAACTTAAACCTAACCCTATTCTTATCGCTAGGCCTAAGCTGAACACTAACCCTAGCCCTAATCCTAGCCCTAATTACCCCTATGCAAATCCCTAACTCTAATTTGAGCCCTATAACTAACTCTAAATCTCACACTAGCCCTATCCCTAGATCTAACCCTTTCCCTTACCATAACTCTAACTCTGGCCCTAACCCTAGCCCTATCATTAATTCTAACCTAATCATAGATCTAAACCCAACTATAAATATAACCTTAACCCTAAATCTAAGCCTAAAACTAACACTAGCCCTAACCCTAATACTAATTGTAAAACTAGCCCTAACCCTAATCCTAGACTAAAACAAAACCGAGCAATAGACCTAACCCTAAACCTTAACTTAAACCAAACCTGAAACTACTATAAGAACTAATCCTAGCCCTAATTGAGTTCTAATCATAACCTTAAAACTAACACTCACCCTGATTCATATCCTAACACTCACCCTAGCTCTAAAAATGATGTTAACCTTAAACCAAACCCTAACAGTAAACCTAGCCCTAATTCGAGTCTTAATTCAAACCCTAAAGCTAACCCTGACCCTGACTCTTATTCTAAAAATAACTCTAGCTCTAAATATCACCCTAACCGTAAATCTAACACTAACACTAGAACTACCCCTAACCCTGACTCTAAAGCTAACCCTAATTGTAACCCTGGTTCTTACTTTAGCTGTTGCCCTAACCCTAGCCCTAACACTAACACAAAAACTAGCCCTAATTGGAGCCCTAAACCTAGCTTTAACACTAAACCTAACCCTACTCCTACCCCTAACACTAGGTTTAACCCTATCCCTAAACCTAAGAAAAACACTAACACTAATGGTAACACTAGACCTATCCCTAATCCTCAGGGTAATGAAAACTATTGCCATATTAATATTCTAACCCTAGCCCTCATTGTAGCTCAAAACTTATCCCAAACCTTAAACATAACCCTGACCCTTATTCTGACCATAACACTAACCTAGGTCTACACCTGACTCTATTGCTAGACCAAACCATAACACTAGCCCTACCAGTAAACTTACACCTAAACCAGACCCTATCAGTAGCTCTGGGCCTAAACCTAATTCTAAATCTAGCCTTAATTCTAGCTCTAGACCTACACAAAAACCTTGCCTTAGCACTAACAATAACCCTTAACTTTACGCAATGACTAACCCTGCCCTAGACATAAACCTAGTCCCAATTCTGGCTTTAACCTGAACTCTAACTCTAAACTGAACACTGACCCTGTCTTTAACACTAAATCTATCTCTAAACCCTACCCTAACCAAAAACCTAAACCTAACACTACACATATCCATAACCCTAATGCTACAACTAGCCCTAATCATAATCGTAGCTCTTACATTAACCATAGCTCTAACTCTATGCTTTAAACTAACACAAAACCTAGAGTGAATTCTAGGCCTAAACCAATCCCTAAGCGAAAACACAACCCTAACCCTAGCCCTAACCCTAAACTTAACCCTAGCCCTAAACCTAGCTCAAAACATACACCTTACCTAATCCTATACCTAACAGTATTGATAACCCTAGGCTTAACCCAAAATAAAACCCTAACCCTAACCAGAAAACTAACAATGGACCTAACCCTAAAAGTAACACTCGCCATGGCCCTAACCCTAGCTCAAAACCTAACCCAAACCATAAATCTAAACATAAGTGTAGCCTTAACATTAATCTTAAAACTAAATCTAATCCTAAACCTAAATGTAAAACTTACATCTAACCATAAAAATTACCCTAACCCTTATCCTAAACCTAATGTTAACCCTAGCCCGAAACTTAACTCTAACCCTAAACCTATCTTAATCCTGTCCCTAGACCTAAGGCTGAACCTAATCCTTGATCTAGCCCTAGCACTAACATTAACTCAAACCCTAGCCGTTACCCTAAACATAAACCTATCCCAAACCCTAATCACAATCCTAGCCCGAATCCTAACTATAAACATAGACAAAACTCACTTCTAACTCTAGCCATTACCCTAATCATAACACTAAACCTAATGCAAAACCTAGCCCTAACCATAACCCTAACCCTTACTCTATCCCTAGTCCTGATTCTATCCTGAAGCCTCAACCTAGCCCTAACACTTACTCAATCCCTGACCCTTACCCTTAACCTAATCATAAGAAAATGATAAGCCTAAACCTAACTCTAGCCCTAGCCCTAATCCTAAAATTAAAACTAGACTTAGCCTTAGCTCTAAACCCATCAATTACCCTGACCCTAACCATAAACATCATGATAACCTTAACACTAACCCTAAACCTACTATAACCCTAACTGTAAACCTAACCCTACACCTAACAATAAACCTAAAACTTGCCATAGTCCTAAACCTAGCTCAAACCCTAACAATTATGCTAAACTTAACACTAACCCTAGTCCTAAATCTAAACCTAACCCTAACCCCCCTAACTTAACATCTAAACCTGTCCATACCCTTAAACCTAATGGTAACCCTAATCCTAATCCTAGACGTAATCCGAAGCTTAACCCTATCCTTAGCACTAACCCTAGCTCAAACCCTAACCCTTATTCTAAAACTAACCCTAGCCTTAACCCTAACCCTAAATATAGCCCTAATCCTAAACATAACCCTAGCCCTAACCCTAGCTATAACCCTATCCATTACCCTAAAGATAACCATAAACCTAATGCTAACCCTAGGCCCAACACTAACCCTATCCATTACCCTAAACCTAATCTGAGCCCTAAACCTAAACTGAAGCCTAAACCTAACCTTATCCATTATCCTAACTCTAACTCAAACCTAATGCTAATTTGAGCCATAACACTAAACCTCAACCTAACACAAACCCCAAACCTGACTCTATTATAATACCCTAGCTCTCAACTCGAACCTCACCATAAACCTAACTCTGACACTAAACCTAGCCATAAATATTACCCCAAAAATATTCCTAACCATTACCCATAGACCTGATATTAGCCCTAGCCCTAATTCATGCCATAAATCTAACACAAATGCTAGCTCTCAACCTAGAGCTATAACTAGTCTTGATCCTAACCCAAACCCTAACTCTAGCCATATCCCTAATTTTATCCCTCATCCTAGTTCTGAACCTTGCTATAACCCCATACCATCCCCAAAAAATAACCCTAACTCTAACTCTAGACTTAAATCTTACACTAATCCTAGACCTGATCCTAGCATTAATTTAGCCCTATCACTACCACTAGCACTAAGACTAATTCTAACTCTGACCCTAGCCCTATTCTTAGATCTAATCCTATTCCTTACCATAACCATAACACTTGCGCTAACTTTGCCCCAACACTAGCCCTAGAACTAACCATAACTTTAAGTCCATCTTTAACCCTAAGCCTAAATCTCACACTAACACTAGCCCTAAAACTAACACTAAACCTAAAACTAGCCCTAATCTAGTTCAAGCCCTAAAACAAAACCGAGCCATAGACCTAAACCTAACGCTTAACCTAAACCCAAACCTTACCCTACACCTAGTCCTATCATCAGCCCTAATTCCAGTCCTAACCTAACCCAAAAACTAACCTTGAGCCTGACTCTTATCTTACTCTAACTCTAGCTCAAACATCACCAAAATGTAATCCTAACCCTAAAACTAGAACTAGCCCTAACAGTAACCCTACAAGTAGCCCTAATCATAACACTAGTTCTTACATTAGCCTTAGCCCTAATTCTAGCCCTAAAATAACCCAAAACCTAGCCCTAAACTGAGCCCTCCACCTCGTTTTAACCCTAACCCTAAACTTACCCTAATCATTACTCTAAACCTAACCCTAAACCTAAAACTGGCCCTAACCTTAAACCTAACCCTAGACTTAATCCTAGCCCTAACTCTAGCTCTAATCCTATCCATTACCCTAAACATAACCCTAATCCTAGTGCTAAACCTAGCCCTAAACTTAACCCTAATCCTAAACCTAGACCTGACACTAACCGTAACATCACAATAACCCTAAACATAGCTCAAACCCTAACACTTACCCTAAACCTATCCATAATGCTAACCCTAGACCTAACCCTAACCCTAAAATTAGCCCATATCCTAACTATAAACCTAGCCCTAACCTATCCATTACCCTAAACATAAGCCTAACACAAACATAGCTCTAAATATAATTCTAACCCTACCCATTACCCTAACCCTTACTATAAATGTCATGATAACACTACCCTAACCCTAAAGCTATTCTAACCCTAACTGTAAACTTAACCCTTGTCCTAACTCTAAATGTACACTAACCCTAAGTGTAAACCTAACCCTAGAACCAACCATAAAACTAACCCTTGCCGTAGTCCTAATCCTAGATCAAATCCTAACAGTTATGCTAAACCTAACACTAACCCTAGTCCTAAACATAAATCTAATGCTATCCATTTAGGCTTAACCCTAAACCTATCACTAACACTAACCTTATTCTTACCTAAAACCAACCTGAACACTAAACCTAACCCTATCAATTACTCAAAACCTAACCCTAATCCTATTGCTAATTCGAGGCCTAAAACTAATCCAAAACTTAACTCAAACTCTGAACAAGAGACTGACTCTAATAACACACTTAGATCTAAACCTGATCCTTACCAGAAACATAACCTTTAAACTAGACCTAGCCATAAAACTAACACTAAAAGTATCCCTAACCGTATCCTTAGACCTAATATTAGAACTCTACCTAATTCTTGCCTTAAACTTAACACAAAGCAGAGCCCTTATCCTAGCCTTAAACCTAGCTTTAACCCTAAACCAAACCCTAACCCTAGCCCAAACCCTAATTTCAACCCTCGCCCTATTTCTGAATCTAGGTATAACCACATCCTTTCCCCTATCACTATCCCTAACCCTAACAATATCTCTAACACTAAACCTAGCCCTAACTCCACACCAAATCCTAACACTAACCATAGCTATAATCCTAGCCCTAATTTATTGCTAATTGTAACCCTAACTCTAACCTTAGCCCTAAGACTAACCCTAACTGTAGCCCAAGACCTATTTCTAGTACCAACCTAATCTATTGCCTAAACCTTACACTAGCCCTAACCTTAGCCCTAAACCTAGCCATAGTCCTAAACCTAGGACTAACCCTAACTCTAAATCTACCCTAATTATAAACCTAAACCTCACCCTAACACTCGCCCTAAACCTAATTCTAATTAGAAAACTAGCCCTAATCCTAGCCATAGCCCACAAACAAAACTAAGCTATAGCCCTAATCATAAACCTTAACCTAAACCAAATCCTAATGCTACACCTAGTCCTAACCCTATCCCTACAACTAATACTGACCCTGACTCTGACCCTAAAACTAACCCTACCTCTAAACATCACCCTAACCCTAAACCTAAACCAAACACAAGACCTAGCCCTAATCCTAACCCTAAAACTCTCTTTAACTGTAAAGCTAGTTCTTATATTAGCCAGAGCCCTAACCCTAACACAAACCCTAGTGCTAGTCTGATCCTCAATTCTATCTTTAACACTAACCCTAACCCTAACACTAATCCAAACCCTATCTCTAAATATATTCCTTAACCTAAGCCAAACTCTCACCCTAATGCTACCCTAGTTCTAACCCCAACACTTAGCTTACCCCAAGCCCTAACTCAATTACTAGTCCTAACCCTATCCCTAACACTAACAATAGATCAAAGCCTGACATTACTACTAAAAATAACCTTAACATTAGCCCTACCACTAAACCTATACGTAAAACTAACCATAACACTTGCACTAGACCCAAACTTAGTCCTAAATATAGCCATAACTCTAGCCCTAGTCCTAAACAAAAACCAAGCCCTAGCACTAAAATAACCATTAACGTAAAGCAAATACTAACCCTAGCCCTAGATTAAACCTAGTTCTAATTCTGACCCTAACCAAAACCCAATGCTAGCCCAAACAATGATGCTTACACTAACACAAACCCTAGTTCCAAACCTTATCCTAACCAAAAATTTAAACCTAACTCTAGACATATGTATAACACTAACAGAAAAAACTAGCCATAACCATAACAGTAGGTCTTACATTAGCCATAGCCATAACACTAGCCATAAACCTCACACAAAACCTAGCCCTAATACAAGCCCTAAACCTAGACCTAAGCAGAATCTTAACCCTAACCCTAGAACAAACCCTAAGCCTAATGCTTGCCCTAGATCAAACCCTAGCTCAAACTCTAATCCTTACTCTAAACATAACCCTAGCTCTAACCCTAACTCTAACCCTATCCCTCATCCTAACTGAAACCATAGCCCAAATTCTAGCTCTAACTTTATCCATTACCTTAGACATAAACATAAACCTAATGCTAAACCTAGCCCTAACCCTAACCCTAACCTTAACTGTAGCCCTGACTCTAACCATAAACCTCGCCCTAGCCCTAACCCTAACTCAAACCCTAACACTTACACTAAAACTAACCCTAACACTAGTCCACGTTTGAACCCAAACCCTAGTCCTAATCCTGACCTTAACCTAAGCCCTAACACTAGCGCTAAACATACTTATTACTCTAAATATAAGCCTAAACCAAATATTAACTCAAGGCCTAAACCGAATCCTATGCCTAACACTCACCCTTTATATTACTCTAAATGTAACCTAAAGTGTAAACCTAATTTTATCCATTACTCTAACCCTATCCCTAACCCTAATGCTAATTTGAGCCCTAACCTTAAACCTTAACCCAAACCAATCCTTAACCCATACTCTGACCATAATAATAACCTAGCTCTATACCTGACCCCTATGCTAAACCTAATCCTTACACCAGACCTAGCCATAAACATATCCCTAACTCTATCCCTAACCATAACCTAGACCTGATATTATCCCTAGCCCTTATTCTAGCCCTAACCCTAACACAAACCCTAGACCTAATCCTAGCCCTAAACCCTAGACTTATTCCTAAACAAAACCCTCACCTAACCCTATCCTTAAATATAAACCTTGTCCTAGCACTGAACCTAGCTATATAACCCCAACCCTTCCCCTAAAACTAACCCTAACATTAGCCCTAACCATACGCCTATCCCTAACACTAATCATAGTGCTAAACCTAGCCCTATTTGAACCCTAACCTTAACCCTACCCCTAAACCTAGCCATTGTTCTAACCCTAAATCTTAAACTAAACCAAACCCTAACCAATAACTAGCCATAACCGAGCTCTAATTCGAGTCTAGGACTAAAACTAACCCTCACTCTGACTCATATCCAAACATAAAGCCTAGCTCTAAATACCACCCTAACCCTAAAACTAATGCTAACACTAGACCTAGCAGTAACCCTAACCCTAAAACTAATCCTAATCATAACCCTAGTTCTTACGGGCCTTAGCCAAATCCTAGCACTAACTCTAACACAAAAATAGCACTAATCCATGTCCTAAGACTAGATTTAACCCTAACCCTAACCCTAAAATTAGCCCTAAACCTAACCCTAATCCTAGACCTAACACTAGCTCTAATCATATCCATTAGCCCCCCCCCAAAAAAAAAACCTTATTCATAAGGCTAACTATAGTCCTAATCCTAATCCTTAGCCAATCCCAAACAATAACCCTATTACTAGTCCTAACACTAGCCAAATTCTAGATCTAACCCTAACCTAAAACCTCACCCTAACCTTCACCCTTATCTGACCCTAACACTAATTATAGGTCTAAATTTGACCCTAAAATGAAACCAAAACCTGAAACTAGCTCTACCAGTAAACTTATACCTAATCCTAAACCTAACACTACCCACATACCTAAACTTAATCCTAAATCTACCTATTACTCTAGCCCTTGACCTAAACAAATACATAGTCCTAGCTCTAACAATAACCCTTATTCTAAACCAAACACTAAACCTACCACTAGACCTAACCCTAGTCCTATTCTGGCTTTCACCATAACCCTAACTGTAACCTGAACACTGGCCCTGACACTAACTTTAAACGTAGCTATAAACCTGACCCTAACCCAAACCTAAATGTAACACTAGACCTAGGGTTAAGTCTAACCCTAAAACTAGCTCTAATCACAACCCTAGATCTTACATTACACACAGCACTAACCCTAGGACTAAATCTAACACAAAACTTAAATAACTTTAACCCTAATTGAGGCCTAAACCTACCCTAAGCATAACCCTCACCCTAAAATTAACACTAACCTTAACCCCAGTCCTAACCCTAACCCTAACCCTCACCTTAGTCCTAACCCTAGCTCAAAGACTAACCCTTAGCCTAAACATGACCCTAGCACTATTCCTAACCATAACCCTAACCATAGCCCTAATCTTAACCTTAACCCTAAACCTAAAACTAGCTCTAACCCTAGGCATTAGCCTAACTCTAACCCTAACCCTAATAATAACCCTATCCCTAACCATATCCGAAACCCCAACCCAATCCATAAACTGATCCCTAGACCTATCCCTAAACGTACAACTTGCCATAGCCTTAACCCTAACTCAAAACCTAAATTTTACCTTGAAACCAACAGTAAACCTAGACCTAAACTAAACTTAAATTGAAACCTAACCTTAACCATAAAGATAACCTTATATCTAACCCAATCTATTACCCTAAACCTAATGCTAACCCTAATGAAAACTTTAGCTCTAACCCTAAACCTAACACTGACTATAACACTAAGCCTAACTCTCGTCCTAGACCTAACCCTAGCACAAAACGTAACCTTTACCCTAAATCGAACCCTAACCCTACCCTAAGCTAGAGTTACTAGCCCTAACTCAAAACCTAATGTAATGTAACTCTAGCCCTAATCATAACCTAACCCTAGCCCTACCATAGCTCTAACCGGATATATTATCCTTATGATAACCCTAATCCTAATGTTAACCCTGGGCATAACCCTAACCCTTTTGCTCACCCTAAAGCTCTCCATTGCCCTAAACCTTCCCTGAAACCTAAAACTAACACAATCAATTGCCCTAACCCTAACCCTAAACCTAATGCTCATTTTAGCACTATCCCTAAACCTTAACCTAAAACAAACCCTAACCCTGATCCTGACCCTAAAAATACACCTAGCTCTAAAACTGACCCTTACCATAAAAATAAAACTTACACTAGACCTAGACACAAACCTAACCCTAAATCTACCCCAAACTGTAACACTAGGCTGACATAAACCCTAACCCTAATTCTAGACCTAACCCCACAAGTAACCCTGTGCATCATCCTAGCCCTAAACTTAGTCTTAATCATAACCCTATCCCTAACCCTAGTCCTAAACCAAATTCTAAACCTCACCCTAACTCTAAACCTGGCTATAACAACACACCGTACCCTAAAATTAACTATAATCCTAGCCCTAACACTAGGCATAATCTGATCACAACCCCTAGGCTTAATCCTAGCCCTATCTTAGCCCTATTCCTAAAACTAACCAAAACCCTAGGCCTAAGATTAACTCTAACTCTCACCCTAGTCCTAGCCCTAGATCTAACCCTATCTGTTACAGTAACCATAACCTTAGTCCTGACCCTTGCCCTATAGTTAGACCTAGCCCTAATCCTAGATCTAATGCTAAATCCAAATCTAACCCTAACCCAAACCTAAGCCTAACACTAATACTAGCCCTAACCATAATGCTAATCTTATAACTAGCCCAAACCCTAAACCTAGGACTTAAAACAAAACTGAGTAACAGCCCTAACACTAAAAATTAACTTAAACAAAACCCTAACAGTACATCTAGACGTAATCCTAGCCAAATTCTAGTCCTAACCCTAACCTTTGAACTTACCCTGACCCTGACTCATATCCTAAAACTGACCCTATCTCTAAAGGCAATTGTAAACTTAAACCAAACCCTAAAAGTAAACCTAGCCCTAATTCAAGTCATAACCCTAAGCTTAAAGCAAACCCTGACCTGACTGATATCCTAACAGTCACCCTAGCTCTAAACACAGCCCTCACCTTAAACTGAACAGTAAACCTAGTCCTTATTTGAGTGCTAATCCTAACCCTAAAACTAACCTTGATGCTTTCTCATATCCTAACAATAACCCTAGCTCTAAATATTACCCTAACCTTAAACCTAAACCTAACACTAGACCTACCCCTAACTCTAACCCTAAAACTAACCCTAATTGTAACCCTGACTCATATATTAGCAAGGCAAAAATCTAACCCTAATCCTAATACAAATCTAGCCCTAATCCGAGCTCAAAATATATTTATATTTAACCCTAACCCTAACTCTAGCATTAACCCTAGCTCTAAGGCTATCCCTTAACCTAAGAAAAAACCTAACCCTAATGGTAACCCTAGACCTATCTCTAAATCTTAGGTTAACCAAAACTCTAACCCTATTAATAGTCTTAACCCTAGCCATCATTCTAGCTTTAACCCAATACCAAACTCTAACGCTAACCCTCACCCTTATTCTGACCCTAACCCTAGGTCTAAAGCTGACCCTAACCCTAGACCAAACACTAACACTAGCCCTAGACCTAAAGCAAATCCTAAATCTAGCCTGAACTCTTCCCCTAGACCTAAACATAAACCTAGCCCTAGCCCTAACAATAACACTAATCTAACCCTAGACTTAACATAGTCCTAATTCTGGCTGTAACCCTAACACTAACACTAACCCAAACACCGACTCTGCCTTTAGAGTAAACCTGTCTCTAAATCTGACCCTACCAAAAATCTAAACATAACACTAGACCTAGCCATAACCCTAAACCTACATCTAGCCCTCAACATAACCCTAGCTCTTACATTACCCATAGCCCTAATCCTAGCCCTAAACCTAACACAAAACCTACAGCTAATCCTAAGCCTAAATCAAGCCTTAAGCATAACCCTAAACCGAACGCTAGCCCTAACCCTAACCTAACTCTCGCCTTAGTCCTAATCCTAGCTCAAAGCCTAAACATTATTCTAAATATAAACCTACACCTATCCCTCAATCTAACCCTAACACTAGCCCTAATCCTAACCTTAACCCTAGCCTTAAACCTAGCTATAAACCGACCAATTACTCTAAACCTACACCTAAACTTATTGATGATTCTAGGCTTAATGCTAAACCTAAATCTAACTGGAGAACTAACCCAAGACCTCACCTTAAATCTCACACTTGCCATAGACCTAACCCTAGCTCAAACCCTAACCCTTACTATAAACCTAAACATAACCATAGCCCTAATTCTAAGCCTAAACCTCAATTTAATGTTAAACATAGCCCTAAATCTACATATAATCATATACATTACCCTAACCCTAACCCTATCCCTAATGATGTCCCTAGCCCTAACCCTAACCCTAACCCTATGAGTACTATAATCTTATTCCTAGAAGTAACCTTAAACCTAACCCTCACCCTAAAACTAACCCTAGCTCAAAACCTAATCCTATTGCTAAACATAAACCTAAGCCTAACACTAGTTTTAACCATAACCCTAATGCTAATTCAAGACCTATTCCTAACCAGAAACCTAGCCCTAAACTTAGCTCTAATTCCATCCATTATACTAACCATAACCCTTACCCTAATGCGAACCCTAGGCCTAATCTTAAGCCTATCACTAACCCTAACCCTATCAATTACCCTAAACCTAATGAAAACACTAAACAAAACCCTATCAGTACCTAACCCACACCCTAGTGCTAACTCAAGCCCTAACCATAAACACTAACCTCAAGCAAACTCTAACAATGACCGTAACCCTAATAAGTCTCCTAGCTCTAAGGCTGAATTCACATTAAACCTAACACTTACACTAGACCTAGCCACAACCCTGATCCTAAAACTATCCCCAACCCTAACCTTAGACCTGACATTAGCCATAGCTCTAATCCTAGTCCTAAATCTAACACAAAACCCAGCCCTTATCCTAGCCCTAAACCAAGCATTAATCCTAACCCTAAACCTAACTTTAGGCCTAACCCCAAAATTAAACCTAGCCATAATCTTAGCCCTAATTTAGTCCTATTCCTAACCCTAGCCTTAACCCTAGCTTTAACCCCAACCCTAGTCCTAATCCTAGCTCTAACCCTATCCCTTACCCTATGCCAAACTCTAAACCTAATGCTAATCCTAATCGTAATTGTAATCCTAATCCTTAAACTAACCCATAGGGATAGGGTTTGGGTAAGTTTAAGAATTAGGATTAGGATTAGGTTAGACCTAATCTTTAATCTAACCCAAACACTAACCCTAGTCCTCATTCTAGCTCTACCATAAACCAAATCCTAATGCTAAGCCTAACCCTTATTCTGACCCTAACAGTAATCATAGGTCTAAACCTGAACCTAACCCTAAACTGAACACTAATACTAGACTTCATGGTAAACTTATACCTAAACCTAGCACAATCACTAGCCCTAGACCGAAACATAATCCTTATCTATCTGTAACTCTATGCCTAGACCTAAAGAAAAACCTACCCTAGCCCTAATAATAACCCTTAGCCTAAAGCCAAAAACTAACCTTTCCCCTAATCTTAACCCTTATCCTAATACTGCTTTCATATTAACCATAACCCTCAACTTAACACTGACCCTGACACCAACACTAACCCTAGCTCTAAACATCACTCTAACACTAAACCTAACTCTAAAACTATACTTAGGTCTAACATTAACCCTAAAACTAGCCCTATCATAGCTAAGTTCTTACATTTGCCATAGCCCTAACCTATTGCAAAACCTAGCCTAACCCAAGCCCTACCCTAGCTTTAACCCTAAATAAACCTAATGCTAACCCTGGGCCTTACCCTAACCCTATCTATTACACTAAATCTAACCTGAGCCCTAAACCAAACCAGAAGCCTAAACCTAACCTTATCCATTGCCCTAGCCCTAACTCAAACCTAATGCTAATTTGAGCCATAACCCTAAACCTCAACCTAACACAAACCCAAAACCTGACTCTGACTATCCCCTAGCTCTCAACTTGAACCTCACACTAAACCTAACTCTGAAACTAGACATAGCCATAAATCTAACCCGAAAACTATCCCTAACTATAACCCTAGACTTGATTTAGCCCTAGCCCTAATTCTTGCCATAACCCTAACACAAAATCTAGCCCTCATCCTAGCCCTAAACCTAGTCTTGATCCTAACCCGAACCAGAACTCTAGCCCTATCCCTAATTTTATCACTCACCTTAGTTCTGAACCTTGCTATAACCCTATCCCTTCCCCCAAATCTAACTCTAACTCTAACTCTAGACTTAACCCTTAAACTAATACTAGACCTGATCCTAGACCTAATGTAACCCTAATCCTACCACTACCACTAAGACTAACTCTAACTCTTGCCCTAGCCCTATACCTAGATCTAACCCTATCCCTTATTATAACCCTAACACTTGTACTAACCTTAGTCCTAACACTAGCCATAGCCCTAACACTAGAACTAACCATAACTCTAAGTCCAACCATAACCTTAAGCCTAAACCTCACACTTACACTATCTCTAACAGTAACACTAATCTTACAACTAGTCCTAATCTAGTTCAAGCCCTAAAACAAAACTGAGCCATAGCCCTAAGCCTAACACTTAATCTAAACCAAAACCTAACCCTACACCCAGCCCTAAACTTAGCCCTAATTAAAGTCATAACATAACCCTAAAACTAACCTTGAGCCTGACTCTGACCTCAAACTCACCCTAGCTCTAACATCGCCCTAAAAGTATACGTAAACCTAAAACTAGTACTAGCCCTAACTGTAAACCTAAAAGTAGCCCTAATCATAACTCTAGTTATTTCATTAGCCATAGCCTTAACATAACGCAAAATCTATCCCTAAACTGAGCCCTACACCTCGTTTTAACCCTAACCTTAGCGCTAACCATTACCCTAAATCTAAACCTAACCCTAAATCTGGCCCTAACCCTAAATCTAAACCTAGAATTAATCCTAACCATAATCCTAGCCCTAACTCGAGCTCTAACCCTATCCATTACCATAAACATAACAGTAACCCTAATGATAACCCTAGCCTTAAACTTAACTCTAATCCTAAACCTAGACCTGACACCAACCCTAATACTAACATTTGCCCTAGCCCTCAGCCTAGCTATAACCCAATACCTTACCCTAAACGTATTCCTAACTCTAACCCTAAACCAAGGCCTAAACCTAACACTAACACTAGCCCTAATTTAGCCCTATCCCTAACCCTAACCCTAACCCTAACCCTAACCCTAATCCTAGCTCTAAGACTAACTCTAACTCTCATACTAGCCCTATCACTAGTTCTAACCCTATACCTTACCATAATCATACACCTAACCCAAATATTAGTCTTAACCCTTGCCCTACCCTTAGCCCTAGCCCTAACCATAGATAAAAACCTAACTCTAAATCTAACCCTAACCCAAAGCCTAAACCTAACCATTAGAAATACATTTATATTTAGACTCTGTGTCTACAGATTTTAGCTTCAATTATTATTTAGAATATAATCAGTAAATTCATAAAAGGCATACGTTTCTGGTGGTGTATACAGAATTGAGGGTCAGGGGTAGGATACTATGTTAAGGGGGAAAGGAATGAGGGTGTGTGATTAATCTAACCGAGTAAGTTTGAAGGAGAACTCTAATGAATAGATAGGGTGAATTTATGGAAGAAGGTATAAATTCAAACTCCTTATCTGTATTCATAAAATTACCCTATGTATAAATAGTAAAAGTTAGGAGGCTGAAAGTGGGATAGAGGGAGAAAGAAAAAAGAAGAAAAATAATAAGTAAATAGAGGGAGAAAGAAAATAAGAGCAAATAAAGAGGTGGTGACGTGGGGCCTATGTAATTCCTCTATTTATGCTATTCTAGTGATTCAGTTCTTAAAGTCCAATTTCATGGAAAGTTCTTGGTTTCACATATGTTGAGGTTGTGAGGACCAGAGTGGAAGAGTAGAGGAGAATGGATGAGAAAAGTAAGAAATAATAGTCTCTCAGAACTCTGTTTTCTTTTCTTGCAGTAGTTGGAGTTGTCTATTCCTAGCTTGAGCCTCTGTGATCAGGGTGGTGGAGGTAACAAGGGTGAGAGAGCTTGAGCTTCTTCCTGGAGCCTTCCCACTTTTAGTCTCTGAATTGGAAACCAGGTGCTTGTACAGTTTCTGTTCCTCATTGATAGCTACACCCCCAAAAGCTTGTGAGAAAAATCGTGAGTTATCACAGCTGGAGGCAGGAGAGTTGGAAACCGCTTACTTGATAAGCTGCAGAACTGAGCTGGTAGCCATGCCCAGTGATAGATGTCCAGTAAGGTTTTGAAAGATGGATTCCATCTATTACCCATGTATGGTGTTTGGTGAAGTGGGTAGTTCTGGATTGACCATGTGCTGTGTCCAGAGCTCCTTCTGGTGATTCTCAAGCAAAGTCTCTGTGTTCTGTGCTGCGTTCCATCTGCGCAGTGAGCGCCCATGTGCCTGAGACTGCTATCTGCCCCCAGAGAAACTCCACAGCCGAGCCTTCCATCTGAGCTGAGAGCACCCATGGGGCCCTAGTTTTCTTCAAATTTCTATGATACTGGGCAGGATTAACCTTTTACTTAGCCTTACTGTGCTCCACAGGTTTGGGCCTTCTCGGTTCAATGGTTCACGGTCAGGAACAGTTTGTATTTTAAGGTTTCCCTTCATTTTGGCTTATTGATGTGAATGGAAATTGAGCTGGCCACCAGGGTTGGCAGGAGGTGCTTGAAACTTCACACAATTAGTTCTCAGTGGGCACTCTCTGGTTTCTTTCTTTTGAAGGTAGGCCAAAATGAAGCATGCAAAAGAAACTGTATCTGAGAGCCCTTAAGCAGAAAACAGAGAAACATGTATGTACTGAAATAAGTCTCCCAACAATTTGATCAGATTTCTTTGATACTGCACAGTATTCATCTTTTAGATTGCTGCACTAGGCTCCCCAAGGTTGGCACTTCTAGGATCAATGATTCTCTAAACAGGTAAGGGTTAGTGTTACAGTTAGGGTTAGGGTTAGTTTTAGAGCTAGTGTTAGGGTTTGAGTTTGTTTTGTTCAAATTTCTTTGATACTGGGAAGATTTATCTTTTACCTAGCCTCACTATGGGCCCCAGTTTGGGGCCTTCTTGGTTCAATGCTTCGCTGTTGGAAATAGTTTGTTTTTAATGTCTCACTTCATTTTGACCTATATTGGTAAATGTGAATGGAGCTGGAAATCAGAGGGTTGGTTCTAGCTGGTTGAAACTTCACATTCTCAATCAGTTGTCTTTGGGCACTATCTGGTTTCTTCCTTGTAAAAGTGTCCATAAGCTGAAGCATGCAACTTTATCCAAGAGCACTTTAGGAGAAAACTGGGCAATATGCATGTACTGAAATACATCTCCCAATTATTTGGTCACATTTCTTTGATACTGTGTAGGATTCATCTGTAAGCTTCCCCACTAGTCTCCCAAAGTTTAAAACTTTTTTGATCAAAGTTTTAGTTAACAGGTTAGGCTTAGGGTTATGGTTAGAGTTAGGGCAAGTGTTATAATTAGTTTTATGGTTAGAGTAATTTTTTTTTTCAATTTTTTGGATATTGGGCAGCATTTACCTTTTTCCTATTCTTAGTATGCTCCCCATATTTGGGCCTCCTAGGTAAAAGGGTTTGCTCTCAGGAGCAGTTTTAATTTTCATGTTTCACTTCATTTTACCCTATAGTAGTGAATGGAAATGGAGCTGGACTCAAACAGGGTTTGTGCTAGCTGCTTGAATCTTCACACACTCAATCATTTCTCAGTGCACATTCTCTCTTTTTTTTTTTTTTTTTTTTTTTTTGTGGTAGTAGCCTAAGCTGAATTAGAGAGAAACAGCTTTATCTGTGAGCACTTTAGGAGCAAGCTTCAATTTTTTGGCATGGATTACTTTGATATTATAAAAGATTCATCATTTTCCTAGTCTTAGTAGGATCCCCATGTTTCGGTTTTCAAGGTTTGCCAGTTCACTGTCAGGAAGAGTTTAAAATTTTAGGTTTCACTTTGTTGTGGCCTATGGACGTAAATGAAAATGGAGCTGGGAATCAAACAGAGTTAGTACTAGCTGCTTGAAACTTCACACACTCAATCAGCTCTCTGTGAGCACTCTCTGGTTGTTCCTTGTGAAAGTACCTTAAACTGAAGCAAGAAAAAATAATTTTCCAAGAGCACATTAGGAGAAAACAGGGAAATATGCACGTACTAAAATATCTCCCCCAGTTATTTGGTCAGATTTCTTTGATACTGCACAGGATTCATCTGTTAGCTTGCCCCACTGGGCTCCTTTATTTGGGGACTACTTTGATCAATGGTTTTCTAAACAGGTTATATTAGATTTAGTATTAGATTAGGGCTAGGGTTACTGCTAGTGTTTGATAGATTTAGTTTTGTTGAAATTTCTTGGATAATAGGCAGGATTCAACTTTTACCTAGCCTTACTATATTTTTTAGGTGTGGGCCTCTTGGGTCAAGGGTTTGCTCTCCTGAACAGTTTGTATTTTAAGTTTTCATTTCTTTTTGACCTATGCATGTAAATGGAAATGGAGCTGGAAATACAACAGAGTTGGTGCTAGCTGCTTCAAACCTCACACACTCAATGAGTTTTCTATGGGCATTCTCTGGTTTATTCCTTGTAAAAGTAGCCCTAAGCTGAAGCATGCAAAGCAACTTTATGTGAGAGCACTTTAGGATAAATCAGGAAAATATGCATGTACTGAACTACCTACCCAATTATTTGGTCAGATTTCTTTAATAAATGTGAAAGATTCATGTGTTAGCCTACCCAACTTGGCTCCCCAAGTGTGGGACTTCAAGGATCAAAGGGACTCTAAACAGGTTAAGGTTAGTTTTCCCTAACTCTAACCCTAATGCTATTTCAAGCCCTAACCCTAAACTTTAACCCAACCCAAATTCTAACTCTGCCACTCCCCATGATAATATACCTAGCTCTAATCCTGACCCTACCCCTAAACCTAACCTGTATACTAGATGTAGCCATAAACCTAACCCTAAAACTATCCCTAGCCATAATCCTATACCTGACATTTGCCCTAGCCATAATTCTAGCCCTAAACTTAACACAAAACAAACCCATAACCCTAATCCTAACCCTAGCCATAATCCTATCCATAACCCTAGACCTAAATTTAGCTCTAACCCTATCAATTAACCTAAACATAACCCTAATAATAATGCTAACCCTAGGCCTAAATCTAACCCTATCCCTAACCGTGACCCTATCCATTATGCTAAATCTATCCTGAACCCTAAACCAAACCCTATCATTATCCTAACCCAAATCCTAATTCTAATTCAAGCCCTACCATAAACCCTAACCTAAACAAAACCCTAAACCTGACCCTGACCCTAATAATACCCCTAGCTCTAAATTTGACCCCTACCTGAAACCTAACACTTACACTAAACATAGCCATAAACCTAATCCTAAAATTATCTCTAACCATAACCCTAGACCTGACATTGACCCTAACACTAATCCTAGCCCTAACCCTAACACAAACCCTAGCCCTCATCCTAGCCCTAAACCTAGCCTTAATCATAACTGTAATGAACCCCTAGCCCTAACCCTAATTCTAACCTTCACCCTTGCTGTATCCCCAGCTCTAATCCAATCGTTTACACAAAACCTAACCCTAAGCCTAAAACTAACCCTAGGCCTAAACATAACCATAAACCTAGCCCTATTACTAGCCCTAATTATGCCCTATACCGAACCAAACACTAAGCTTAGCCATAAGACAAACTCTCAAACTCACCCTAGCCCTATTCCTTGTTCTAAACCTATCCCTTACCATAACCATAATCCTAGCCATAAACCAAGACCTATACTTAGCCCTAGACCTAACCCTAGATTTAATCCTAAATTAAAATCTAACTTTAAACCTAAGCCTAAACCTAAGCCTAACACTAGCCCTAAACCTAATTCTAAGCCTAAAAGTAGCCCTAACCATAGCCCCAGTCCTAAAACAAAACCAGGCCATAGCCCTAACTTTAAAACTTAACCTAAACTGAAACCTAACCCTACTCCTAGCCCTAAACTTAGCCCTAATTCGAGGCCAAAACCTAATGGTAAAATTACTCTGAACTTGAATTTGACCCTAACACTAACCCTAGCTCTAAAAGTTATACCTAACTCTACCACTAGACATGGTCCTAACCCTAAACCTATAAATAGCCCAAATCGTAACCCTAGTCCATACATTGGCCATAACTCTAAAACTAGCCCTAACTCTAACCAAAACCTAGCCTTAATGCAAGACCTAACCCTAGCTTTAATCCTAAAACTAAACCTAAACTAGCCCTAACCCTAACCCTAAACATAGCCCTATTCCTAGCTCTAATCCTATCTCTACCCTAAGCTAACCCTAACCCTAATGTTAACCCTAGGCCTAACTCTAATCCTTAGCCTAACCCAAACCCTCACCCTATTACTTGTCCTAACACTAGCCCTCATTGTAGCTCTAACCATAACCCAAACCCTAAACCTAACCCTGATATTTATTCTCATCCTAAAGGTAACCTTATGTCTAAAAGTGACCCTAACCATAAACAGAACCCTAACACTAGCACTAGCAATAAACCTATACCTAAACCTAAACCTAACACTACCCCTAGACCTAAACCTAATCCTAACTCTAGCCATATCTCTAGCCCTAGACCTAAATAAAAACATAGCCCTCACCCTAATGATAAACCTTAACCTAACACAAACACTAACCCTACACCTAGACCTAACTCTAGTGATAATATTGGGTTTAACCCTAAACCTAACTATAACCCCAACACTGGCCCTGACCCCAACACTAACCCTAGCTCTAAATATCATGCTAATGGTAACCCTAGCCTAACATTTGATCTAGCCATAACACATACCCAAAAAGTAGACCTAATCATAACCCTGGTTTATACATTAGTTGTAGGCCTAACACTAGCCCCAAACTAAACCAAAATCTGGCCCTAAGCCGAGCACTAACCCTAGTTTTAACCCTAACCCTAAAACTAGCCCTAATCCACACCCTAACACTAGATCTAACCCTAGTTTTATCCTATCCATTACCTTAAGCTAAACCTTAAACCTAATGCTATCCCTAGTCCTAAACCTAATCCAGAGCCTAACCCAAACACTAACCCTATTACTAGTCCTAACCCTAAACTTATTTCAAGCTCTAACCCTAACATAAACACAAACCCTAACCCTGACATTTATTCTGACCCCAACACTAACCACAGTTATAAACCTGACCCTAACCCGAAACCAAACCCTAACATTAGCCCTACCAGTAATCATATACATAAACCTAAACCTAACACTAGCCCTAGACTTAAACCTAATCCTAAATCTAGCCATGTCTCTAGCCCTAGACCTGAACACCAACCTAGCCCTAGGCCTAACAATAACCCTTAACCTAACCCAAACACTAACCCTACCACTAGACCTAACCCTAGACCTAATTCTGGCACTAAACCCAACACTAACTCTAACCTGAACAATGGCCCTGACCCTAACATAATCCTAGCTTCAAAGCTTACCCTAAACAAAAACCTCATCCTAACACTAGACCTAGCCATAACCCTAACCCTAAAACTAGCCCTAATCATAACCCTAGCTCTTACAAAACACATGGCCCTAATCCTAGGCCTAAACTAACACAAAAACTCTCCTTAATTTTAGGCGTGAACATAGCCCTAAGTGTAACCCTAAACCTAAGCCTAGCCCTAACCCTAAACCTAAGCCTCACTTTAGACCTAACCCTAGCTCAAAGCCTAACCTTTACCCTTAACATAACCCTAGCCTTGTCCCCAAATCAAACCTAACACTAGACCTAATCCTAACATTAATCATAGCCCTAACCATAGCTCTAATTATATCAACTACCCTAATCCTAGCCGTAATACTAACTATAACACTAGCCCTAATCCTAGCTCTAATTCTATCCATTACCCTAACCATAATCCTAATCCTAATGCTAACAATAGGCTTAACCCTAACCCTACCACAATCCCTAAACCTATCCATTGCCCTAAAACTAACCTGAACACTAATCCTAAGCCTATTCATTACTCTAACCCTAACTCTAACCCTAATGCTAATTTGAGCCCTAAACCTAAACGTTACCTAAAACAAACCTTAAGCTGTACAACGACCCTATTAATACACATAGCCTAAACTTGACCCTTAACCTAAATCTAACCCTTATACTAGACCTAATCATAAACATAAACCGAAACCTATCTCTAACTGTAACCCTAGACCTGACATTAGACCTAGCCTTAACCCTAGCCCTAACCTTAATATGAACATTAGCTCTCATCCTAGTCCCAAACCTAGCCTTAGTCATAACCCTAACCCTAATTCTATCCCTTTGCCTGCCCTTAACCTAGTTATAACCCTATTGCTTACCTAAACCTAACCCAAATGCTAACCCTAACACTAAACCTAGCCCTAAACTTAAACCTAGGACTAACCCTAACACTAACCCTAGCTAAAATCCTAAACCTAACCATAATCCTAGCTTTAAGACTAAGTATAACTCTTGCCCTAGACGTAGCCCTAATTTTAACCCTATCACTTACCATAACCTTATTCATAGCCATAGCCTAGAGTAACCCTAGCTTTAACCTTACACCTTGCCCTAACACTAGATCTAAACCTAACTGTAAATTTAACCCTAATTCTACATCTAAACCTATCCTTAACACTAGCCCTAATGCTAATGCTAATCCTAAAACTAGCCCTAAACATAGGCTTAGCCCTAAAACAAAACTGATCCATAAGAATAACACTAAACTTTTACCTAAACCAAAAGCTTACCTTATATCTAGCCCTAAGCCTAGCCCTAATATGAATCCTAATCTTAACCCTAAATCTACCCCTAAACCTGTATCTGACCTTAACACTAACCCTACCTCTAAATATCATGTTAAACCTAAACCTTAACCTAACACTAGACCTGGTCCTAACCCTAATTCTAAAACTAGTTCTAATCATAACCCTAGATCATACATTAGCCATAACCTTAAACCTAAATCTAACCAAACCTAGCCAAATTCTGATACCTAACCCTAGCTTTCACCCTAACCCTAATCCTAACATAGCCATGACCCTAACCCAAAACCTAGCTCTAACCCTAGCTCTAACCATATACTTTACCCTAATCAAACCCCAATCATAATACTAACCCTAGTATTAAAAATAATCCTTAGTCTAACCCAAAACCTAATCCTATTACTAGTCCTAACCCTAGCCCTCATTCTTGTTATAACCATAACCCAAATTCTAACCCTAACCCTGACCCTTATTCTGATCCTGAACCTAAACCAAACCCTAAAACTAGCCCTAGAATAAACCTAATCATAAATCTAGACTTATTTTTAACCAAGACCTAAACAAAAAACTAACCCTAGCTCTAATGATAACCCTTAGGCAAAGCCAAACACTAACCTTACCTCTACACCTAACCAAACTTAATTCTGGCTCTAGTCCTAACCCTAACCCTAATCCAAACACAGACCCTAACACTAACACTAACCATAGCTATAAAACTGACCCTAATCAAAACCTAAACCTAACATTAGGCCTAGCCATAACCATAAACATAACCCTTACATTACCATAGCACTAAAAGTAGCTCTAAACCTAACACAAAATCTAACCATAATCCTAGACTTCAATCTAGCCCAAAGAGTAACCCTAACCCTAACCTAACCTTATTTTTTACCATAAGCCTAACCCTCACACTAAGCCTAACCCTCGCCTTAGACCTAAACCTAGATAAAACCCAAAACTGAACCCTAAACATAACCCTAGCCCTAGCCCTAAACCTAATGCTAATCCTAGCCTTAATCATAATGTTAACACTAGCCCTAATACTATCTCTAAAATTATCCATTACCCTAAACCAAACCTTAACCCTAATGATAAGCCTAGCTCTAATCCTAATTGTAAACCTAATCCTAGACCTCACCCTAAACCTCACCCTCATCATAGCCTTAACCCTAGGTAAAACCCTAACCCTTACTCTAACACTAACCCTAGCCCAAACACTAAAATTAACCCTAAACCTAAAACTACCCCTTAACTTAACCAGACATCTAACCCTATCCATTTCCCTAACTCAAATGATAATCTTAGCCCTAACCTTAACACTAACCCTAAACCTAAAGCTACCACTAACCCTACCCTGACATCTAATCCTATCCATTAACCTAACTCTAAAGATAACCTTAGCTCTAACCCTAACACTAACACTAAACTTAACCATAAATCTAACCGTAGACATAATCCTAAACTTAACCCTCACCCTAGAACTAACCCTAGCCCAAAACCTAACCTGTACCCTAAACCTAACCCAAACCCTAACCCTTGCCCTAGCCCTAACCATAACCCTAACTCTAGCCCTAATAGTATTCTAAACCCTAGCCCTAACCCTAGCTCTAATGCTATTCATTACCCTAAAAAAATCCTTAACCCAAATGCTAAACCTAGGCCTAACCCTAATCCCACCAATTACTCTAATCTTACCCCGAATCCTAAACCCAAACCTATCCATAAATATAACCCTAATTCTAACCCTAATGCTAATTTGAGCCTTAACCCTAATATTTAACCTAACACAAACACGAAAACTGACCCTGACTTTGAAAATACTCCTGACTCTTTATCCTGAGCCTTACCCTAAACCTAACACTAGACCTAGTCATGAACCTAACTCTATAACTATCTCTAGCTGTAAACCTAAACCTGACATTATCCCTATCCCTAAAACTTGTCCTAACCCTAACACAAATCCTAGCCCTCATCCTAACCCCAAATCTAGCCTTAATTCTAACACAAACATATCCCTAGACCTAACCTAATTCTAATCATCACCCTAACCCTAAACCTTGCTATAACCCCATCCCTTCCCCTAAACCTAACCCTAAACCTAATCTGAAACATAGACCTAACCCTAACACCAATCCTTGACATATTCCTAGCCCTAATTTAGCCCTAAACTTAACACTAACCCTAGCCTTAAGACTAAATCTAACTATCACCCTAGATCTATTCCTAGTTCTAACCCTATCCCTTACCATAACCAAAACACTAGACATAACTTTATCCCTAACCCAGCCATAGCCCTAGCCCTAGAATTAACAATAACTCGAAATGTACCCCTAAGCCTATACTCACCATATCACTAGCAATAACACTAACATTAATCGTAAAACTACCCTTACCTTTAGCCTTAGCCCTAAAACATAATGAGCCATAGAACTAACCCTAACCCTTAACCTAAACCAAATATGAACCCTACATCTAGCCCTAAGCGTAGCCGTATTTTAGTCCTATCCCCAACCCTAAAACTAACCCTGACCCTGACTCTGATCCTAACAATAACCCTAGCTCAAAACATCACCCTGAACTTATACCTAACCATAAAACTAGACTTAGCCCTAACTGTAACACTAAAATTAGCCTTAATCATAACCCTAGTTCTTACATTAGCTATGTCCCTAACACTATCCCTAATATAACCCAAAATCTAGCAATAATGTGAGCCCCAACCCTAGCATTAACCCTAACTCTAAACCTCAACCAAGTCTTAATGCTTACCCTAAACTTAATCCTAACTTTAATCCTTGCAATAACCCTAAACCTAACACTAACCCTAACACTAACACTAACCATAAACATAGCCCTAACCCTAACCCTAATCCTAACCCTAATGCTAACCCTAGGCCTAACCTTAACACGTTCACTAACCCTAAACTATCCATTACCCTAAACATAACCCTAACACTAAACCTAACCAAACACTAAACCTAGATGAAACACTAACCCTAAAACTAGCCCTAATTGTAACCCTACATTTACATTAGCCATAGCCCTAAAGCTAACAACAAACCTAGCCTAGCCCTAATCCAAGCTCTAACCCTAGCTTTAACCCTAACCCTAAACTTAGCCCTAACACTAGTGCTAACCCTATCCCTTACCCTAAGCCAAACTCTAACCCTAAAGCTTCCCTAGTCCTAAACCTAATTCTTAGCATAACCCAAAACCTAACTCTCTTACTAGTTCTAACCCTAATCCTCAACCTAGCTCTATCTCTATCCCAAACCCTAACCCTATCCCTGACCCTTATTCTGACCCTAACAATAACCATAGAAGTAAACCTGACCCTAACACTAAACCGACCCCTAACATTGGCACTACCTGTAAACCTATAACTAAACCGTAACCTAATACTAGACCTAGACCTCCAATTAATCCTTTATCTAGTGATAACTCGAGACCTAGCCCTAAACAAAACTTAGTCCTAGACCTAATAATAACCCTTAACCTAACCCAAACACTAACCCTACCCCTAGACCACACCATAGACCTAATGCTGGCCCTAACAATAAACTTAACCCTTTACTGGTAACTGACCCTTACCCTAATACAAACCCTATCTCTAAAGCTTATCCTAACAAAAAATATAACACTAACACTAGACCTAGCCATATCACTAGCCCTGAAACTAGCCATAATCATATGCCAAAACCTACCTTTAACTCTATCCATTACCATAACCCTAACCCTAACACTAATGGTAACCCTAGCCCTAACCTTCACATTGACTCTAACCTTAATCCTCATCCTAGTCCAAACACTAGCTCAATCCCTAACCCTTAAACTTAACCTAACCCTAACACTAACCCATGGCCTAAACCTAAGCCTAACCTTAACCCTAGCCCTAATCCTAACCTTAACACTATCCCTAACCCTAGCTCTAACCCGAAATATTACCCTAACTCTAACCCTAACCTTAATAATAACCCTAGCCCTAACCCTAGCTCTAACCCTACCCATTACCCTATCTCTAACCTTAACCCTGATGATAACCCTAGCCATTACCCTAAATTTACCCTAACCCTAATCCTAGACATAGCCATAAAACTAACCCTTGCCATAGAGCTAACCCCTGCTCAAACCCTAACCATTACCCTAAACCTAAACCTAAGCCTATCCCTAATCCTAACCTTAAGCCAAAACCTAAGGCTAACACGAAATCAAACCCTATCCAATATCCTAAACCAAACGATAACCCTAGCTCTAAGCTTAACACTTTTCTTGACCCTAACCGTAACTATAACCTAGTCCTAACCCTAAACCTAACCCTTGCCCTAGATCTACCCTAGCTCAAACTCTAAACCATATCCTAAACCGGAACCTAAACCTATTCCTAGGCCTAACACTAACTCTAGCCCTAATAAAAACCATAACCCTAGCCCTAACCCTATCCATTATCCTAAGCACAACCATAACACTAAGGCTAACCCTAGGCTTAACCATAACCCTTTTGCTAACTATAACCCTATCAATTACCCTACACCTAACATGAACCGTAAACCAAAACATATCATTACCCTAACCAAACCCTAATGCAAATTCAAGCTCTAAACCTAAACCCTAAGCTAAACCATACCTGAAACCTAATTCTTACCCTAATAATACCCCTAGCTCTAAACCTGACCCTTACCCTAAACCGAACCCTTACACTACACCTAGCCATAAATCTAACCCTCAATCTATCCCTAAAGTAAGCCTAGAGCTGACAATAGCCCTAGCCCTAATTCTTGCCATAACCCTAAAACAAACCCTAGCCCTCATCCTAGCCCTAAACCTAGCCTTATTTATTACTAAACAAAACCATAACACTAGCCCTAACCGAATTCTAACCTTTGACCTAGCCCTTAATCTAGCTCTATCCCCATGTATTCCTCTAAACCTAACCCTATCCCTAAACCTACTCCTAATCCTAAAACTAGGCCTAACCCTGATACAAATGATAGACCAAATCCTAGCCCAAATTTAGCCCTAAACCTAACCTAACCCTATCCCTAAGACTAACTCTAACTCTCGCCTTAGTCCTTTTTCTAGTTTTAACCCTATCCCTTACCATAATCCTATCACTTGCCTTTACATTAGCCCTAACCCTAACCTTGAACATAAAAACCAAACCCTAAGCCTACACCTAGCCCTAAACCTAGCCCTAATTAGAGTCCTATCCCTAACCCTAAAACAAACTCTGACCCAGCCTCTGACCCTAACACTAACCCTACCTCTAAACATCACTCAAAACATAAACCTAAACCTAACCCTAGACCTAGCCCTAACCCTAACCCTAAAACTAGTTCTAATCATAACCCTAGTTCTTACATTGGCTGTATCCCTAAACCTAGCCCTAACCTAACCCAAAATCTATTCCTAATAGTAGCCTTAACACTACCTTTAACCCTAAACATAACCCTAATTCTAGCCCTAAACCTTACCCTAAACCTAACCCTAACCCTAACTTTTGACATAACCCAAAACGTAACCCTAACCTTAAACTTTATCCTAACCATAGACCTAGCCCTAACCCCATTGTAACCCTATCCATTACCCTAATCCTATTCCTAACCCTAATGCTAACCCTAGGATAACCCTAAACCTATTCCTAACCCTAAACCTATACATTACCATAAACCTAACCTGAACCCTAAACCTAACCATATCCATAAACATAATCCTAACCCTAATAATATTAACCCTAAAACTATCTCTAACCATAACCCTAGACCTGACATTAGCCCTAGCCCTAATAAAGCCCTAACCCTAAAACAAACTCTAGCCCTAATCCTATTCCTATTCTTAGTCTTAATTCTAAACCTAACCCTAACCATAAACCTAACCCTAATTTTAACCCTCACCCTAGTCCTAAAGCTATCTACAACATCATACCTAACCATAACCATAATCATATCACTAGCGATAAACCTAGGCTCAGCCTTAATACTAAACCTAGCTCTAAACCTAGCCCGAACTAAACCCTAATTCTAACCCTAAATCTAACCCTAACATTAACACTAACTCTAACTCTCGCCCTATACCTATCCCTAGTTCTAACCCTATCACTTATGATATTCAAACCCTAGACCTAACCCTAGCCCTAACCTTCACTGTAGCCTTAAACCTAGATCTAACCCTAACTGTAAATCTAAGCCTAACCCTAAGCCAAAACCACACCTTAACACTAGCTCTAACCCTAATGCTAATTTGAAACTAGCTCTAACCCTAGTCCTAGTCCTCAAGCCAAACTGAGCCATAGCACTGACCCTAATACTTAACATAAACCAAAACCTAACACTACACCTAGCCCTAATTTGAGTCCTAATTCTAAATTTAGAACTAATACTAACCCTGACTCTGACCTTAACACTAACCCTAGCTCTATACATCACCCTATCCCTAAACCTAATCCTAACACTAGACCTCAACCTAAACCTAACCCTAAAACTAGCCCTAAACATAATGCCATTTCTTAAATTAGCCATAGCCCTAAACCTAACACAAAACCTAGCCCTAATTCAAAGCCTAACCCTAGCATTAACCATAACACTAACCCTAAATCTGGCCCTAACCTAACCCTATCCCTAGTCCTAATCCTAGCTCTAACCCTATTTCTTACACTTAGTCAAACCCTCACCCTATTGCTACCCTAGTCCTAACCATAATTCTATGCCTACCCCAAACTCTAACTCTACTACTAGTCCTAAACCTAGCCCTCATTCTAGCTCTAAACTTAACCCAAACCCTAAACCTAACTCTGACCCTTATTCTGACCCTAACTCTAAACTTAGGATTAAACCTGACCCTAACCCTTATCCGAAACCTAACACTAGCCCTACCAGTAACCCTAACCCTAAACCTAACACTAACACTAGCAATAGACCTAAACCTAATTCTAAATGTAGCCACAACCCTAGCCTTACTCCTAACAATAACTCTTAACCTAAACCAAACACTAACTCTACCCCTAGACCTACCCTAGTCCTCATTCTGGACCTAACACTAAAACTAATCCTAACCTGAACACTGACACTTACCCTAACAAAAACCCTAACTCTAAACATTATCCTAACCCAAAAACTAACCCTAACACTAGACAAACTCTAAATCTAGCCATAACCATAAATTTAGCTCTTACATTTCCCATATACCTAAAACTAGCCCTAAACCTCACACAAAAATCTAGCCCTAATTACAGCCCTAAACCAAACCCTAAGCATAACACTAACCCTAAACCTAGCCCTAACCATAACTCTAACCCTCGTTCTAGCCCTAAACCTAGCCCAAACCCTAAACCTCACCCGAACTCTAGCCCTAACCCTAACTGTAACCATAGCCCAAAGCCTAGCTCTAATTCTATCCATTACACTTACCATAACCCTAAAACTAATGCTAACGCTAGCCCTAAACATAATTCTAACCCTAGCCTAGCCCACACTGTAACCCTAACCCTCACCCTAGCCCTAAATCTAGCTCAATCCCTCATCCTTACACTTAACCTAACCCTAACACTAACCCAAGGCCGAACCCTAACCCTAACCCCAGCCCTAATCCTAACCTTAAGCCTAGTCCAAAACCTAGTTTGAACCTTACCAATACCATAAGCCTAAACTTAACGCTAATGATTACACTAGACCTAAAGCTAAACCTACCCTAACTCTAAACATAAACCTAACCCTAGAACTAACAGTAAATCTAACCCTAACCCTAAATCTAAGCAACTCAAACCCTAAGCCTAATCCTAAACCTAAACCTAATGCTAACCTCAACTTAAATCTATATATAACCTTACATTTATACCTATTACCCTAACCCTAATGATAACCCTAGCCCTAACTGTAACACTAACCATGTCCATAAACCTAGACCAAACCCTAAATTAACCTTTGCCATAGAAAAAATTTAGCTCAAATCCTAAACCATCCCCTAAACCTAATCCTAACTCTAACCCTTGCCCTAACCCTGTCCATAACCTTAACTCTAGCCCTAATTCTAACCATTATCCTAGCCCTAACCATAGTTCTAACCCTAAAAATATCCATAACCCTAATGCTAACCCTAGGCCTAACCCTAAACCTATCACAAACCCTAAACCTATCACCAACCCTAACCGTATCCATTACCTTAAACCTAACCTGAACCCTAAAGTTAACACTATCCATTACCCTAACCCTAATTCTAACTTAATGCTAATTTGAACCTTAACCCTAAACCTTAACCTAACCCAAACCCGAAGCCTGACCCTGACCCTAATAATACCCCAGCTCTTAATATGACCCTTTCCCTAAACATAACACTTTAATTTGACTTAGCCCTAAACCTAACCCTAAAAATATCACTAACTATAATCCTAGACCTGACATTAGTCCTAGCCCTAATTCTTGCCCTAAACATAACACAAAACCTAGCCCTAATCCTAGCCGTAAATCTAGCCCTAATCCGAAACCTCACCATAACCTTAGCCCTAACCCTAAATTTAATCATAAAACTATCCCTAACCCTAACCATAGCACTAAAACAAAACCAAGCAAAAGGCCTAACACTAAGCTAAACTTAAACCAAACCCTAGCACTACAGCTAGACTAACCCTAGCCCTAAATCGAGTCCTAATCATATCCTTAAAAATAACCCTGAACCTGACTTATAGCCTAACACTCATCCTAGCTCTAAACACCACCCTAAACTTAAACTGAACCATAAAGTAAACCTAGCCCTAATTCGAGTCCTAACCATAATCCTAAAACTAACCCTGACTTGACTGATATCCTAACACTAACTCTAGATATAAATATCACCCTAATCTTAAACCTAACCCTAACACTTGACCTACCCCTACACCTAAGCCTAATTGTAAGCCATAACCTTAATGTGAATCCTAAAACTGGCCCTATCCATCACACTAGCCATAAACCAAAACCAAGCCATAGCCCTAATCCTAACCCTTAACCGAAATCAAACACTAACACTACAAATAGCCATAAAACTAAGTCTAAAACTAACTCTGACCCTGACACTGACCCTAACACTGACCCTAACACTAATCCTAGCTCTAAAATCACCCTAATATTAATAACATTAATAACATTAATAACACTATATCTCGCCTTAACCTAACCCTAAAACTAGCCTTAATCAAAACCCTAGTTCATACATTAGTCATTGTCCTAACCATAGCCCTAACCTTAACACAAATTCCAACCCAATCCAAGCCCTAACCCTAGGTTTAACCCTAATATTAGCCCCAACTCTAACCCAAACACTAGCCCTAACCCTAACTCTAACCCTATTACTTATACTAAGCCAAACCCTAACAAAGACTAACCCTAGTTCTAATCATAATCCTTAGCCATACTTAAACTCTAACTATATTACCAGTCTTAACCCTAGCCCTCATTCTACCTCTAAACCTAACCCTGACCCTCATCTGACCCTAACAGTAACCCTAGGTCTAAACCTGACCATAAACCTAAACCAAATCCTAACACTAGCCCTACTGGTAACCCTATACCTATACCTAAGCCTAACACTAGACCTAGACCCAAAGCTAATATTAAATATAGCTATAACTCTAGCCTTAGGCCTAAACAAAAACCTAGCACTAGCCCTACAATAACTCTTAACATAAACCGAATACTTACCCTACACCTAGACCTCAACCTAGTGCTAATTCTGGCTCTAACCATAACCCTAACTCTATCCCAAAAACTGACCCTGATTCTAACACTGAACCAAGCTTTAAACCTGACACTAACCCAAAACGTATACCTAACACTACACCTAGCCATAACCCTAACCCTAAAACTAGCCCTAATCATAACCCAGCTCTTACATTACCCATGGCCATAACCATAGGCCTAAACTAACACAAAATCTAGCCCTAATCCTAGGCCTGAACATAGCCCTAAGCATAACCCTAAATCTAACCCTAGCCCTAACCCTAACCCTAAGCCTTGCTTTAGACCTAACCCTAGCTCAAAGCCTAAACTTTACCCTTAACATAACAAAAGTCCTATCCCTAACCTAACACTAGCCCTAATCCTAACCTTTACCATAGCCCTAAGCATAGCTCTAATTATATCCACTACCCTAACCCTAGCCCTAATCCTAACCATAACCCTAGCCCTAAACCTAGTTCTAATTCTATCCATTACCCTAACCATAATCCTAACCCTAATATTAACCCTAGGCTTAACCCTAAGCCTATTGCAATCCCTAAACCTATCCATTGCCCTAAAACTAACCTGAACCCTAATCCCAAGCCTGTTCATTACCCTAACCCTAACTCTAACACTAATGCTAATTCGAGCCTTAAACCTAAACCTTAACCTAAACCAAACCTTAAGTTGTACACTGACCGAAATAATATACATAGCTCTAAACATGACCCTTACTCTAAATCTAACCCTTACACTAGACCTAACCATAAACATAACCTAAAACATATTCCTAACAGTAACCCTAGCCCTAATCCTAGCCCTAACCCTAAGATGAACACTAGCTCTCATCCTAGCCCAAAACCTAGCCTTAATCATAACCCTAACCATAATTCTAACACTTTCCCTAGCCCTAAAACTAGTTATAACCCCATTGCTTACCCTAAACCTAACCCAAACCCTAACCCTAACACTAACTCTAGCCCTAACCTTAACCCTAGGACTAACCCTAACACTAACCCTACCACTAATTCTAAACGTAATCCTAACCCTAGCTTCAAGACTACTCCACCCTAGCCCTAATTCTAACCCTATACTTACCGTAACCTTATTCCTAGCCATAGTCTAGAATAACACTTAACTTAAACCTTGCCCTAACCTTAGATGTAAACCTAACACTAAATCTAACCCTAATTCTACACCTAAAAGAAAAACACTAACACTAGCCCTAACCCTAACGCTAATCCTAAAGCAAGCCCTAACCATAGGCTTAGACCTAAAACAAAACTGAACAATAACACTAACCCTAAACTTTTACCTAAACCAAACCCTAACCTTACCTCTCGCCCTAAGCCTAGAACTAATTCGAGTCCTAATCTTAACCCTAAAACTACCTCTGAATATGTCTCTGACATTAACACTAACCTAATCTCTAAACATCACCCTAAACCTAAAACTTACTCTAACACTCGACCTAGTCCTAACCCTAATTCTAAAACTAGTTCTAATCATAACCCTAGATCATACACTAGCCATAATCTTAAAACTAATGCAACCAAAACTTAGCCCAAATCTGATATCTAACCATAGCTTTCACCCTAACCCTAACCTAACAAGAGCCCTAACCCTAACCCAAACCTTAGCTCTAACCTAGCTCTAACCTTATCTTTACCCTAGCCAAATCCCAACCCTAATGCTAACCCTAGTCCTAAAATAATCCTTAGTCTAACCCAAACCCTAACCCTAATACTAGTCCTAACCCTAGCCCTCTTTCTTGTTATAACCATAACCAAAATCCTAACCCTAACCCTGAACTTTATTCTGACCCTGAACCTAAACCAAAACCTAACACTAGCCCTACCCATAACCCTATATCTAAACCTAACCCTAAAAGTAGCCCTAGATTAAACCTAATCCTAAATCTAGACATATCTTTAGCTAAGTCCTAAACAAAAACCTAGCCCTAGCTCTAATGATAACCCTTAACCTAAGCCAAACACTAATCTTACCTCTAGACCTAACCAATCCTAATTCTGGCTCTAGCCCTAACCCTAACCCTAATCCAAAAACAGACCCTGACACTAACACTAACCCTAGATATAAAACTGATCCTAACCGAAACCTAAACTTAACACTAGACATAGCCATAACTGTAAACATAACCCCTACATTACCATAGGACTAAAACTAGCTCTAAATCTAACACAAAATCTAGCCCTAATCCTAGGGCTAAATATAGCCCAAAGCGTAACCCTAACCCTAACCTAAGCTTATCCCTTATCCTAAGCCTAACCCTCATGCTAACCTTAACCCTCGCCATAGACCTAACCCTAGATAAAACCCAAAACCGAACCCTAAACTTTATCCTAGCGCTATCCCTAAACCTAAACCTAATCCTAGCCCTAATCATAATGTTAACACTAGCCCTAATACTATATCTAGAATTATCCATTACCCTAAACCAAACCTTAACCCTAATGATAAACCTAGCTCTAATCCTAATTGTAAACTTAATACTATACATAACCCTAAACCTAACCCTAATTGTAGACTTAACCCTCGATAAAACCCTAACCCTTACTCTGACACGAATCTTAGCCCAAATCCTAACACTAACCCTAAACCTAAAACTACCCCTAACCCTAACCTGAAATCTAACCCTATCCATTACCCTAAATCTAATGATAATCTTAGCCCTAACCCTAACACTAACCCTAAACCTAAAACTATGCCTAATCCTAACCTGACATCTAACCGTATCCATTAACCTCATTCTAAAGATAACCTTAGCCCTAACCCTAACACTAACCCTAACCTTAACCATAAATCTAACCCTAGACATAATCCTAAACCTAACTCTCACTCTAGCTCTAACCCTACCTCAAAACATATCCTGTACCCTAAACCTAACCCAAACCCTAAGCCTAGCCCTAGACCTAACCCTAACCCTAACTCTAGCCCTAATTCTATCCAAACACCTAGGCCTAACACTAGCTCTAATGCTATTAATTACCCTAAATATAACCCTAACCCAAATGCTAACCCTAAGCCTAACCTTAGCCCTATCACTAACCCTAACCCTACCAATTACCCTAATCTTAACATAAATCCTAATCTTAAACCTATCCATTAACCTAACCCTAATTTTAACCCTAATGCTAATTTGAGGCATAATCCTAATAATTAACCTAACACAAAACCGAATCCTGACCCTGACCCTAAAAATACACCTTACCATAACCTGGCCCTTACCCTAAACTTAATAATAGACCTAGCCATGAACCTAACTATATAACTATCCATAGCTGTAACCCTAAACCTGACATCATCACTATCTCTAAAAGTTGCCCTAACCCTAACGCAAAACCTAGCCCTCATCCAAACCCCAAATCTAGCTGTAATACCAACACAAACATAACCCTAGGCCTAACCTTAACCCTTTTGCTAACTCTAACCCTATAAATTACCCTACACCTAACATGAACCCTAAATCTAAACCTATCATTACCCTAACCAAACCCTAATGCTAATTCAAGCTCTAAACCTAAACCCTAACCTAAACCAAACCTGAAACCTAATTCTAACTGTAATAATACCTCTAGCTCTAAACCTGACCCTTACCCTAAACCTAACCCTTACACTAGACCTAGACATAAATCTAACCCTAAATGTATCCCTAACGTAAGCCTAGACCTGACACTAGCCCTAGCCCTAATTCTTGCCATAACCCTAAAACAAATCCTAGCCCTCATCCTAGCCCTAAACCTAGCCTTATTAATAAACCAAACCATAACCCTAGCCCTAACTGAAATTCTTTCGACCTAGCTTTAAAACTAGCTCTAGCTCTAACCCCATCCTTTCTTCTAAAACTAACCCTATCCACAACCTAACCCTAAGTATAAAACTAGGCCTAACCCTAATACAAATGCTAGATGTAATCTTAGTCCTAATTTACCCCTAGACCCAACCTAACCCTAGCCCTAAGACTAAATCTAACTCTCACCCTAGTCGTATTTCTAGTGCTAATCCTATCCCTTACCATATTCCTATCACTTGCCTTCATATTAGCCCTAACACTAGCTCTAGCCATAATCCTATATCTAAGCCTAACTCTAAATCAAACCCTAACCCTAAGCTAAACCTCTCACTAACACAAGCTGAAATACTAATAATAATCCTAAAACAAGCCTTAACCTAGCAATAGCCTTACAAAACATCCAAGTCATAGCCCTAACCCTAACCTTTAACATAAACCAAACCCTAAGCCTACACCTAGCCCTAAACCTAGCTCTAATTCAGGTCCTATACCTAACCCTAAAACAAATCCTGACCCTAACTCTGACCCTAACACTAACCTTAGCCCTAACATCACTGAAAACCTAAACATAAACCTAACCCTATACCTAGCCCTAACCCTAACCCTAAAATGAGTTCTAATCATAACCTTAGTTCTTACATTAGCTGAAGCCCTACATCTAGCCCTAACCTAACCCAAAACCTATCCCTAATCAGAGCCCTAACACTAACTTTAACCCTAACCAAAAACCTAAATCTAGCCCTAACACTTACCCTAAACCTAACCCTAACACTAACCCTTGACATTACCCCAAACCTAACCCTAACCCTAGCCTTAATCCTAACCATAAACCTAGCCCTAACCCCAGCTGTAACCCTATCCATTACCCTAATCCTAATCCTAACCCTAATGCTAACCCTACTATAACACTAAAACTATTCCTAACCCTAAACCTATACATACCATAAACCTAATCTGAACCTTAAACCGAACCATATCCATAAACCTAATCCTAACACTAATAAGCTTAACCCTAAAACTATCTCTAACCATAACCCTAGACCTGACATTAACCCTAGCCCTAATAAAGCCCTAAATTAGAACAAACTCTAGCCCGAATCCTAGCACTAATCTTAGCCTTAATCCTAAACCTAATGCTAACTAACCATAGACCTAAACCTTATTTTAACCCTCGCCCTACTTCTAAAGCTACCTATAACATCATACCTAACCATAAACATAACCATAACCCTAGTCATAAACCTAGGCTCAGCCTTAATACTAATCCTAGCTCTAATCCTAACCCTAATTAAGCCATAATTCTAACCCTATATCTAAACCTAACAATAAGACTAACTCTAACTCTCACTCTAGCACTATTCCTAGTTCTTACCCTATCCCTTATGATAATTCAAACCCTAGACCTAACCCTAGCCCTAGCCTTCACTGTAGCCCTAAAACTAGATCTAACCCTAACTTTAAATATAAACCTAAACCTAAACATAAACCTCATCCTAACACTAGCTCTAACCCTAATGCTAATTTGAAAATTAGCCCTAACCCTAGCCCTAGCCGTCAAGCAAAACAGAGCCATAGCAGTGACTCTAAACCTTAACCTAAACTGAAACCTAACCCTACACCTAGTCCTAACCCTAGACCTAATTTGAGTCCTAACCCTAACTCTAGAACTAATACTAACACTGACTCCGACCTTAACACTAACCCTAGCTCTACACATCACCCATCCCTAAACCTAATCCTAACACTAGACCTTGCCCTAAACCTAACCCTAAAACTAGCCCTAATAGTAATGCCAGTACTTAAATTAGCCATAGCCCTAAACCTAACAGAAAACCTAGCCCTAATTCAAGCTTAAACCTAAATTTAACCCTATCCCTAACCCTGGCCCTAACTCTAGCCTTATCCCTGGTCCTAATCCTAGCTCTAACCCTATTTTCTTAGACTTAGTCAAAGCCTTACCCTATTGCTACCCTAGTCCTAACCCTAATTCTATGTCTACCCCGAAACTTAACTCCATTCCTAGTACTAACCTTAGGCCTCATTCTAGCTCTAAACTTAACCCAAATCCTAACCCTAACCCTGACCCTTATTCTGACCCTAATTCTAAACATAGGTTTAAACCTGAACCAAAATTTTATCCAAAACCTAACACTAGCCCTACCAGTAACCCTAACCCTAAACCTAACACTAACACTAGCAATAGACCTAAACCTAATCCTAAATATAGCCATAACCCTAGCCTTAGCCTTAACAATATCCCTTAACCAAACCAAACACTCACTCTAACCCTATACCTAACCCTAGTCCTCATTCTGGATCTAACACTAAACCTAATTCTAACCTGAACCCTGACACTTACCCTAACAAAAACCCTAGCTATAAAGCTTAGCCTAACCCCAAAACTAACCCTAACACTAGACGAATTCTAAATCTAGCCATAACCATATCTCTAGCTCTAACCTTACCCATATCTCTAACACAAGCCCTAAACCTCACAAAAAACCTAACCATAATTACAGCCCTAAACCTAACAATAAGGTAACCCTAAACGTAACCCTAACCATTGTTCTAGCCCTAACTCTAGCTCAAACCCTAAACCTTACCCTAAACATAACCTAGACAAACCCTAAACCTCAATAATTCTAGCCCTAATCCTAACTGTAACCATAGCCCAAAGCCTAGCTCTAACTCTATCCATTACACTAACCATAACCCTAAAACTAATGATAACCCTAGCCCTAAACCTAACCCTAACCCTACTCTAGCCCTGACTGTATCCCTAACCCTCACCTTAGCCCTAAACCTAGCTCAATCCCTAACCATTACACTTAACCCAACCCTAAAACTAACCCAAGGCCTAACCATAGCTCTAACCCCAGCCCTAATCCTAACCTTAACCCTAGCCCTAACCCTAGCTTGAACCCACCCCATTACCCTAACCCTAAACTTAACCCTATGATAACACTAGACCTAAAGGTAAACGTACCCTAACCCTAAACCAAAACCTAATCCTAGAACTAACAGTGAACCTAACGCTAACCCTAAATCTAAGTTAGCTCAAATGCTAACCCTAATACTAAACCTAAACCTAAGGCTAACCTAAACCTAAGCTTATCTTTACACTGATATCTAAACCTATTACCCTAAACCTAATGATAACCCTCACCCTAACTGTAACACTAACCATGACCATAAACCTAGCCCAAACTCTAAATAAACCTTAGCCATAGCAAAAATTGTAGCTCAGAAACTAAACCGTATCCTAAACGTAATCCTAACTGTAACCCTCGCACTAACCCTGACCCTAAACCTAATTCTAGCCTTAATTTTAACCATAACCATAGCCCTAATCCTAGGTCTAACCCTATAAATTACAGTAATGATAACCATAACCCTAATGCTAACCCTAAGCCTAACCCTAAAGCTAACACTCTCTTAAACCTAACATGAACCCTAAAGCTAACACTATCCATTACCTTAACCCTAATTCTAACCTTAATGCTAATTTGAGCCTTAACTCTAAATTTTAACCTAACCCAAAGCTGAAGCCTGACTCTGACCCTAATAATACCCCAGCTTTTATTCTGACCCTTTCCCTAAACTTACCACATTAATTTTACCTAGCCATAAACCTAAACCTAAAAATATCACTTAATATAAACCTTCACCTGACAATAGTCCTGGCCCTAATTCTTGACCTATACATAACACCAAACCTTGAATCTAGCCTTAATCGTAAACCTAACCATAACCCTAGCCCTAACCCTAAAGATAATCATAAAACTAGTTCTAACCCTAACCATAGCACTAAAACAAAATCGAGCAACAGGCCTAACTCTAGCCTTAAACCTCACACAAAAACTAGTTCTAATCGGAGCCCTAAACCTAGCTTTAACCCTAACCATAAACCTAACCCTAGCCCTAACACTATACCATACCCTGAGCAAAACCTTAAACCTAATGGTAAACCTAGACCTATCCTTAATCCTTAGGCTAACCAAATCCTAGCCATATTAATATCCCTAACCCTAGATCTCATTCTAGCTCTAATACTATCACAAACCCTAACCCCAACGCTGACCTTTATTCTGCACATAACATATACCCTAGGGCTATCCTGACCCTAACCCTAAAAAAATCCCTAACACTAGCCCTTCTTGTAACCTTATGCCTAAACCTAACCCTACCACTATCTATAGACTTAAACCTAATCCTAAATCTAGCCAGAACTCTAGCTTTAGACCCAAACAAAATCCTAGCCCTACCCCTAATAAAAACCTTTACCTCACCCAAACACTAACTCAAACCCTACACTTAAACCTAGTCCTAATTCTGGCTGTAACCATAACTTTACCTCTAAACCAAACACTGACCCTGCCTTTAACACTAAACCTACCTCCAAACCTGAAACTAACCAACACCTAAACCTAATTCTAGACCCAGCCATAACCCTAACCCTAAAACTAGCCCTAATCATAAGCAGTAAACCTAGCTCTAAAACTACCCATTACCCTAACCCTAAACCTAAACTTATTGACAATCCTGGTGAGAACACTTATGTTAAACCTAACCCTAACTGGAAAACTAACCAGAGACATAACCCTAAAATTAACATTCAGCATAGCCCTAACTCTAGATCAAACCATAAACCTAACCATAATCCTAAACATAACCAAAGCTCTAATCCTAAAACTATCACTAATTCTAAATCTAAACAAAATCTAAACCTAAACTAACCCTATCCGTTACCTTAACCCTAACCCTAATATTAATGATAACCCTAGCCCTAACTCTAACCCTAATCTTAAACCTACCATTATCTTATCCCTAAACCTAACCCTAATTCTAGCTCAAAACCTAACCTTTATGCTAATCATAACACTAACCCTAACCCTAACTCTAAATTTAACACTAACTCTAACACTAACTCAAGGCATATTCCTAACCATAACTCTAGTTCTAACCTAACCTCTACCATATAAATTACCCTAACCATAATCCTTACCCTAATGCTAACCCTAAGCTTAAACTAACCCTATCACTAATGCTAACCGTATCAATTACAATAAACCAAACCTGAACCTTAAAACAAACCCTAAATATACCCTAACCATAACCTTAATTCTAATTTGAGCCATAAACCTAAATCCTTACCTAAGCCAAATACTTATCCTAATAATTCCCCGAGCTCTAAACCTCACCCTTACCCGAAACCTAACCCTTCACTAGTCGTAGCCATAAGCCTAACCCTAAAACTATCTTTAACCATAACCTGACACCTGATATTAGCCCTAGCACTAATCGTAGCCCTGAATATAAAATAAACACTAGCCCTCAACCTAGCCCTAAACCTTGCATTAATCATAACCCTACACTCAACACGAACCCTAACTGTAACTCTAAAATTCACCATACATCTAAACCTAGCTATAACACCATTCTTTATCCTAAACTTAAACCTAACCCTATTCTTATCGCTAGACCTAAGCTGAACACTAACCCTAGCCCTACTCATAGCCCTAATTACTCCTATGCAAATCCCTAACTCTAATTTTAGCCCTATAACTAACTCTAAGTCTCACACTAGCCCTATCCCTAGATCTAACCCTTTCCCTTACCATAACTCTAACTCTGGCCCTAACCCTAGCCCTATCATTAATTCTAACCTAATCATAGATCTAAACCCAACTATAAATATAACCTTAACCCTAAATCTAAGCCTAAAACTAACACTAGCCCTAACCTAATCCTAGACTAAAGCAAAACCGAGCAATAGACCTAACCCTAAACCTTAACTTAAACCAAACCTGAAACTACTATAAGAACTAATCCTAGCCCTAATTGAGTCCTAACCATAACCTTAAAACTAACACTGACCCTGATTCATATCCTAACACTCACCCTAGCTCTAAACATGATGCTAACCTTAAACCAAACCCTAACAGTAAACCTAGCCCTAATTCGAGTCTTAATTCAAACCCTAAAGCTAACCCTGACCCTGACTCTTATTCTAAAAATAACTCTAGCTCTAAATATCACCCTAACCGTAAATCTAACACTAACACTAGAACTACCCCTAACCCTGACTCTAAAGCTAACCCTAATTGTAACCCTGATTCTTACTTTAGCTGTTGCCCAAACCTAGCCCTAACACTAACACAAAAACTAGCCCTAATTGGAGCCCTAAACCTAGCTTTAACACTAAACCTAACCCTACTCCTACCCCTAACACTAGGTTTAACCCTATCCCTAAACCTAAGAAAAACACTAACATTAATGGTAACCCTAGACCTATCCCTAATCCTCAGGATAATGAAAACTCTCGCCATATTAATAGTCCTAACCCTAGCCCTCCTTGTAGCTCAAAACTTATCCCAAACCTTAAACATAACCCTGACCCTTATTCTGACCATAACACTAACCTAGGTCTACACCTGACTCTAATGCTAGACCAAACCATAACACTAGCCCTACCAGTAAACTTATACCTAAACCAGACCCTATCACTAGCTCTAGGCCTAAACCTAATCCTAAATCTAGCCTTAATTCTAGCTCTAGACCTAAACAAAAACCTAGCCTTAGCCTTAACAATAAACCTTAACTTAACACAATGACTAACCCTCCCCTAGACAGAAACCTACTCCCAATTCTGGCTTTAACCTTAACTCTAACTCTAAACTGAACACTGACCCTGCCTTTAACACTAAATCTATCTCTAAAACTTACCCTAACTAAAATCCTAAACCTAACACTAGACATAGCCATAAACCTAACCCTACAATTAGCCCTAATCATAATCCTAGCTCTTACATTACCCATAGGTCTAACTCTATGACTTAAACTAACACAAAACCTAGAGAAAATTCTAGGCCTAAATTTAGCCCTTAGCGAAACCCCAACCCTAACCCTAGCCCTAATCCTAACCCTAAACCTAACCCTAGCCTTAGTCTCAAACTTTGCTCAAAGCCTAACCCTACCATAAATATAAACTTAGACCTATAACTTACTCTAAACCCTAACCCTAGCCCTAAACCTAAACTTAACCCTAGCCCTAAACCTAGCTCTAAACCTACACCTTACCTAAACCTACACCTAAATGTATTGATAACCCTAGCCTTAACCCTAAAAGTAATCCCAACCCTAACATGAAAAATAACAATAGACCTAACCCTAAAAGTAACACTCGCCATAGCCCTAAACCTAGCTCAAAACCTTAACCGTACTATAAACCTAAACATAACTGTAGCCTTAACATTAATCTTAAAATTAAATCTAACCCTAAATTTAAACATAAACCTACATCTCACCATATCCATTACCCTAACCCTTATCCTAACACTAAAGTTAACCCTAGCCCTAAACTTAACTCTAACCCTACACCTACCATAATCCTGTCCCTAGACCTATGGCTGAACCTAATCCTCAATCTAGCCCAGCACTAACACTAGCTCAAACCCTAGCTGTTACCCTAAACATAACCCTAGCCCAAACCCTAACCCCAATCCTAGCCCTAATCCTAACTGTAACAGTAGCCCAAACTCTAGCTCTAACTCTAGCAATTACACTAATCATAACACTAAACCTAATGCTAAACCTAGCCCTAACCTTAACCCTAACCCTTACTCTATCCCTAGCACTGTTTCTAACCTGAAGCTTCAACCTAGCCCTAAAACTTACTCAATCCCTGACCCTTACACTTAACCTAACCATAAGAAAATGATAAGCCTAACCCTAACCGTAACAATAGCCCTATACCTAGCCCTAATCCTAAACTTAAAACTACACATAACCTTAGCTCTAACCCTGTCAATTCATCTGACAATAACCATAAACTTCACGATAACCTTAGCCCTAACACTAAACCTACTCTAACCCTAACTGTAAACCTAACCCTAGACATAACCATAAACCTAAACCTTCCCATAGTCCTAACCCTAGCTCAAAACCTAAAAATTATGCTAAGCATAACAGTAACCATAGTCCCAAATCTAAACCTAACCCTAACCCCCCCTAATGCGACATCTAATCCTGTTCATACACTTAACCCTAATGGTAACCCTAATCCTAGACCTAATCCTAAGCCTAACCATATCCTTAGCACTAAACCTACCTCAAACCCTAACCCATACCCTAAACCTAACCCTATCCTTAACCCTAAACTTAACCCTAAATCTAGCCGTAATCCTAAACATAACCCTAGCCCTAACCCTAGCTCTAAACCTATCCATTACCCTAATGATAACCATAAACCTAATGCTAACCCTAGGCCTAACCCTAACCCTATACATTACCTTAAACCTAACCTGAGCCCTAAACCTAACCTGAAGCCTAAACATAACCTTATCTATTATCCTAACTCTAACTCAAACCTAATGCTAATTTGAGCCAAAACACTAAACCTCAACCTAACCCAAACCCAAAACCTGACTCCAACTCCGACTATTATAATACCCCTAGCTCTCAACTTGAACCTCACCCTAAACCTAACTCTGACACTAAACCTAGCCAAAAATCTTACCCAAAAAACTATTCATAACCATAACCCTAGACCTGATATTAACCCTAGCCCTAATTCTTGCCATAACCCTAACACAAACGCTAGCCCTCATCCTAGCCTTATAACTAACCTTGATCCTAACCCAAACCCTAACTCTAGCCCTATCCCTAATTCTATCCCTCGCCCTAGTTCTGAACCTTGCTATAACCCCATCCCTTCACCCAAATCTAACCCTAACTCTAACTCTAGACTTAACCCTTGCACTAATCCTAGACCTGATCCTAGCCCTAATTTAGCCCTAGCCCTACCTCTAGCACTGAGACTAATTCTCACTCTCACCCTAGCCCTATTCCTAGATCTTACCCTATTCCTTAACATAACCGTAACACTTGCCCTAAATTTAGCCCCAACAGTAGCCCTACCCTAACCCTAGATCTAGCCATAACTTTAAGTCCAACCTAACCCTAAGCCTAAACATCACACTAACACTAGCCCTAACACTAACACTAATCCTAAAACTAGCCGTAATCTAGTTCAAGCCCTAAAACAAAACCAAGCCATAGCCCTAACCCTAACCCTTAAACTAAACCAAAACCTAACCCTACACCTAGCTGTAACATTAGCCCTAATTCCAGTCTTAACCTAACCCTAAAACTAACCTTGGGCCTGACTCTGACCTTACTCTAACCCTAGCTCAAACATCACCTAAATGTATACCTAACCCTAAAACTAGATCTAGCCCTAATAGTAACACTACAAGTAGCCCTAATCATAACTCTAGTTCTTACATTAGCCTCAGCCCTAATCCTAGCCCTAACCTAACCCAAAACCTAGCCATAAACTGAGCCCTACACCTCGTTTTAACCCTAACCCGAATCATTACCCTAAACCTAATCCTAACCCTAAAACTGGCCCTAACCCTAAGCCTAACCATAGACTTAATCCTAACCATAATCCTAGCCCTAACTCTAGCTCTAATCCTATCCATTACCCTAAACATAACCCTAATCCTAATGCTAACCCTAGCCCTACACCTAACCCTAATCCTAAACCTAGACCTGACACTAAACCTAACCGTCATGCTAGCCCTAACCATAGCTCAAACCCTAAAACTTACGCTAAACCTAACCCTAGCAGTAGCCCTAGACCTAACCCTAACCCTAACCCTAGCCCTAATCCTAACATAAACCTAGCCCTAACCTATCCATTACCCTAAACATAAGACTAACCCAAACATAGCGCTTAATATAGTTCTAACCTCACCCATTACTCTAACCATAATTATAAATGTCATGATAACACTAACCCTAACCCTAAAACTATTCTAACCCTAACTGTAAACTTAACCCTTGTCCTAACTCTAAACCTACACTAAGACTAACTGTAAACCTAAAGCTAGACTGAACGGTAAACCTAACCCTTGCCGTAGTCCTAATCCTAGCTCAAATCCTAACAGTTACACTAAACCTAACACTAACCCTAATCCTAAACCTAAATCTAACCCTATCCATTTAGGCTTAACCCTAAACCTATAGCTAAAACTAACCTTATTCTTACCTAAACCTAACCTGAACACTAAACCTAACCTTATCAATTTGTCGAACCCTAACCCTAATCCTATTGCTAATTCGAGCCCTAAAACTACACCAAAATTTAACTCAAACTCTGAACAAGACACTTACTCTAATAACACACCTAGCTCTAAACCTGATCCTTACCCTAAACATAACCCTTAAACTAGACCTAGCCATAAAATTAACACTAACATTATCCCTAACCTTATCCCTAGACCTGATATTAGCACTCTACCTAATTCTTGCCTTAAACCTAACACAAAGCAGAGCCCTCATCGTAGCCCTAAACCTAGCCTTAACCCTAACCTGAACCCTAACCGTAGCCTAAACCCTAATTTCAACCCTCGCCCTAGTTCTGAATCTAGGTATAACCACATCCTTTCCCCTATCCCTAACCCTAACACTATAACTAACACTAAACCTAGCCCTAACTCTAGACCTAATCATAACACTAACCATAGCTCTAATCCTAGCCCTAATTTTTTGCTAACTCGAATCCTAACTCTAAACTTAGCACTAAGACTAAACCTAACTGTAGCCCAAGACCTATCTATTACTTAACTCTAACACTAGCCCTAACCATAGCCCTAAACCTAGCCATAGTCCTAAACCTAGAACTAACCGTAACTCTAAATCTACCCTAACTATAATCCTAAACCTCACCCTAACACTCGCCCTAAACCTAATTCTAATTAGAAAACTAGCCCTAACCCTAGCCATAGCCCACAAACAAAACTGAACTATAGCCCTAATCCTAACACTTAACCTAAATCTAATCCTTATTCTACACCTAGTCCTAACCCTATCCCTACAACTAATACTGACCCTGACTCTGACCCTAAAACTAACTCTACCTCTAAACATCACCCTAACCATAAACCTAACCCTAACAGTAGATCTAGCCATAATCCTAACCCTAAAACTCTCTCTAAGTGTAAAGCTAGTTCTTATATTAGCCAGAGCCCTAAACCTAACATAAAACCTAGCGCTAATCTGATCCTCAACTCTATCTTTAACACTAACCCTAACCCTAACCCTAACACTAACCCAAAACCTAGCTCTAAACATATTTCTTACCCGAAGCCAAACTCTCACCCTAAGGCTACTGTAGTTCTAACCATAACCCTTAGCTTACCCCAAACTCTAACTCAATTACTATTCCTAACCCTAGACCTAATTCTGTGAATAACCCTAACACGATGCCTGAACCTAACCCTTCCCTTATTCTGAACCTAACACTAACAATAGGTCAAAGCCTGAACTTAACACTAAACCAAACCCTAACACTAGCCCTACCAGTAAACATATACCTAAAACTAACCATAACACTAGCACTAGACCTAAACTTAATCCTAAATATAGCCATAACTCTAGCCCTAGTCCTAAACAAAAACCTAGCCCTAGCCCTAAAATAACCACTAACCTAAAGCAAAGACTAACCCTAGCTCTAGACTTAAACCTAGTTCTAATTCTGACCCTAACCAAAACCCAATCCTAGCCCGAACAATGATGCTTAAGCTAACATAAACCCTAGCTCTAAACCTTTTCCTAACTGAATACTTAAACCTAACACAAGACATATGTATAGCCCTAACACAAAAAACTAGCCATAACCATAATGCTAGCTCTTACATTACCCATAGCCTTAACACTACCAATAAACCTCACACAAAACCTAGCCCTAAAACAAGCCCTAAACCTAGACCTAAGCATAACCTTAACCCTAACCATAGCACAAACCCTAAACCTAATGCCTGCCCTAGATCAAACCCTGGCACAAACTCTAACCCTTACTCTAAACATAACCCTAGCTCTAACCCTAACTCTAACCCTATTGCTCATCCTAACTGAAACCATAGCCCAAATCCTAGCTCTAACTTTATCCATTACCTTAAACATAAAATTAAACCTAATGCTAAACCTAGCCCTAACCCTAACCCTAACCCTAACTGTAGCCATGATTCTAAACATAACCCTTGCCCTAGCCCTAACCCTAACTCAAACCCTAACACTTACACTAAAACTAACCCTAACACTAGCCCAAGTTGGAACCCAAACCCTAGCCCTAATCCTAACCTTAACCTAAGCCCTAACACTAGCACTAAACATATTCATTACTCTACATATAAGCCTAAACCAAATACTAGCCCTAGGCCTAACCCGAACCCTATACCTAACACTACCCTATATATTACTCTAAACCTAACCTAAACTGTAAACCTAACTTTATCCATTACTCTAGCCCTAACACTAACCCTAAGGATAATTTGAGCCCTAACCTTAAAACTTAACCCAAACCAATCCTTAACCCATACTCTGACCGTAATAATAATAACCTAGCCATATATCTGACCCCTATGCTAAACCTAAACCTTACACTAGACCTACCATAAACCTATCCCTAACTCTATCCCTAACCATAACCCTAGACCTGACAGTAGCCCTAGCCCTTATCCTAGCCCTAACCCGAACACAAACACTAGCCCTCATCCTAGCCCTAAACCTAGACTTAATCCTAAATGAAACCCTCACCTAGCCCTATCCCTAAATATAACCTTTGCCCTAGCACTTAACCTATCTATATAACCACAATCCTTCCCCTAAAACTAACCCTAACCTTACCCCTAACCATACGCCTAACCCTCACCCTAATCATAGCACTAATCCTAGCCCTATTTGAACCCTAACCTTAACCCTACCCCTAACCCTAGCCATTGTTCTAACACTAAATCTTAATCAAAACCAAACCCTAACCCCATAACTAGCCATAACCCGAGCTCTAATTCGAGTCTAGGCTTAAAACTAACTGTCACTCTGACTCATATCCAAACACAAACCCTAGCTGTAAATATCACCCTAACCCTAAAACTAATGCTAACACTAGACCTAGCCATAACCCTAACCCTAAAACTAATCCTAATCGTAACCCTGGTTCTTACATTGGCCTTAGCCAAACCCTAGCCCTAACTCTAACACAAAAATAGCCCTAGTCCGAGCCCTAACACTAGATTTAACCCTAACCCTAACCCTAAAACTTGCCCTAAACCTAACTCTAATTCTAGCCCTAACCCTAGCTCTAATCCTATCCATTACACCAAAACAAACTCTATTCATAATGCTAACTCTAGTCCTAATCCTAATCCTTAGCCAAACCCAAACAATAACCTTATTACTAGTCCTAACACTAGCCTCATTATAGATTTAACCCTAACCTAAAACCTCACCCTAACCTTCACTCTTATTCTGACCCTAACACTAAATATAGGTCTAAATTTGATGATAAACTGAAACCGAAACATGAAAATAGCCCTACAAGTAAACTTATACCTGAACCTAACCCTAACACTAGCCCCATACCTAAACATAATCGTAAATCCAGCTATTACTCTAGCCCTTGACCTAAATAAAAACATAGTCCTAGTCCTAACCATAACCCTTAACTTAACCAAACACTAAACCTACCACTAGACCTAACCCTAGTCCTATTCTGGCTTTCACCCTAACCCTAACTTTAAACTGAACACTGGCCCTGACACTAACAAAACCTAGCTATAAACCTGACCCTAACCCAAAACTTAAACCTAACACTAGATCTAGGGTTAAGCCTAACCCTAAAACTAGCTCTAATCAGAACCCTAGGTCTTATGTTACACATAGCACTAACCCTACGCCTAAATCTAACACAAAACTTAAATAACCCTAACCCTAATCAAGGCCTAAACCTACCCTAAGCATAACACTCACCCTAACCCTAACTCTAGTCCTAACCCTAACCCTAACCCTCACCTTAGTCCTATCCCTAACTCAAAGACTAACCCTTAGCCCAATCATGACCCTAGCACTATTCCTAAAAATAAACCTAACCATAGCCCTAAACCTAACCTTAACCCTAAACCTAACACTAGCTCTAATCCTATGCATTAGCCTAACTCTAACCCTAACCCTAATAATAACCCTATCAATCACCCTAACCATAACCCTAACCAAAACCATAAACAGATCCTTAGACCTAATGCTAAACCTACAACTTGCCATAGCCTTAGCCCTAACTCAAAACCTAAATTTTACCTTATAACCAACAGTAAACCTAGCCCTAAAACTAAACATAAATCTAAACCTAACCTTAACCATAAAGCTAACCTTACATCTAACCAAATCTATTACCCTTAACCTAATGCTAACCCTAATGAAAACACTACAATAACCCTAAACCTAACACTGAGCATAACACTAAGCCTAACCCTCATCCTAGACCTAACCCTAGCACAAAACCTAAATTTTACCCTAAATCAAACACTAACCCTACCCTAAGCTAGGGTTACTAGCCCTAACTCAAAACCTAATCTAACTCTAGCCCTAATCATAACCTAACCCTAGCCCTAACCATAGCTCTAACACTATATATTATTCTTATGATAACCCTAATCCTAATGCTAACCCTAGGCATAACCCTAACCTTTTTGCTAACTCTAAAGCTCTCTATTGCCCTAAAACTTCCCTGAAATCTAAACCTAACACAATCAATTGCCATAACCCTAAACCTAACCCTAATGCTCATTTTAGCCCTATCCCTAAACCTTAACCTAAAACAAACCCTAACCTGATCCTGACCCTAAAAATACACCTAGCTCTAAACCTGACCCTCACCCTAAGAATAAAACTTACACTAGACCTAGACACAAATCTAACCTAAAATCTACGCCAAACTGTAACACTAGACCTGACATAAGCCCTAGCCCTAATTCTAGACCTAACACTACAACTAACCCTAGGACTCATCCTAGCCCTAAACTGAGCCTTAATCATACCCTAAACCTAACCCTAGTCCTAACCCAAATTCTAACCCTCACCCTACCTCTAAACCTAGCTATGACAATATACCGTACCCTAAAATTAACTATACCCTAGCCTGAACACTAGGCCTAAGCTGAACACTAACCCTAGCCCTAATCCTAGCCCTAACTTAGCCCTATCTTTAAAAATAACCAGAACCCTAGGCCTAAGATTAACTCTAACTCTCACCCTAGTCCTAGACTTAGTTCTAAACCTATCTGTTACTGTAACCATAACCCTAGCCCTGACACTTTCCCTAGTTAGACCTATCCCTAATCCTAGATCTAATGCTAAATCCAAATCTAACCCTAACCCAAAGCCTAAGCCTAACACTAATACTAGCCCTAACCCTAATGCTAATCTTATAACTAGCCCAAACGCTAAACCTAGAACTTAAAACAAAACTGAGCAACAGCCCTAACACTAAACCTTAACTTAAACCAAACCCTAACAGTACACCTAGTCATAACCCTAGCCCTAATTCGAGTCCTAAACCTAACCTTAAAACTTACCCTGACCCTGACTCATATCATAAAACTGACCCTAGCTCTAAAGGCCACCCCAAACTGAAACCAAAACCTAAAAGTAATCCTAGCCCTAATTCAAGTCATAACCCTAAACTTAAAGCAAACCCTGACCTGACTGATATCCTAACAGTCACCCTAGCTCTAAACACAGACCTCACCTTAAACTGAACAGTAACCCTAGCCCTTATTTGAGTGCTAATCATAAGCCTAAAACTAAACTTGATGCTTTCTCATATCCTAACAATAAGCCTAGCTCTAAATATTACCCTAACATTAAACCTAAACCTAACACTAGACCTACCCCTAACTCTAACCCTAAAACTAACCCTAATTGTAACCCTGGATTTTACATTAGCCAATGCAAAAATCTAGACCTAATCCTAATACAAAAACTAGCCCTAATCCGAGCTCAAAATTTATATTTAACCCTAACCCTAACCCTAACTCTAGCATTAACCCTACCTCTAAGGCTATTCCTTAACCTAAGAATAATCCTAACCCTAATGGTAACCCTAGACCGATCTCTAATTCTTAGGTTAACCAAAACTCTAACCCTATTAATAGTCTTAACCCTAGCCCTCATTCTAGCTCTAACCATATCCCAAACTCTAACCCTTACCCTGACCTTATTCTGACCCTAACCCTAGGTTTAAAACTGACCAAACCCTAGACCAAACCCTAAAACTACCCCTAGACTTAAAGCAAATCCTAAATCTAGCCTTAACTCTACCCCTAGAAGTAAACATAAACCTAGCCCTAGCCTTAACAATAATGCTTACCCTAAATCAAAAACTAACCTAACCCTAGACCCAAACATAGTCCTAATTCTGGCTGTAACCCTAACACTAACTCTAACCCAAACACCGACTCTGCCTTTAGAATAAACCTGTCTCTAAATCTGAACCTACATGAAAATCTGAACCTAACACTAGAACTAGCCATAACCCTAACCCTACAACCAGCCCTCAACATAATCATAGGTCCTATATTACCCAGAGCCCTAACCCTAGCCCTAAACCTAATACAAAACCTACAGCTAATCCTAAGCCTAAATCAAGCCTTAAGCATAACCTTAACCCTAACCCTAGCCCTAACTCTAACCTAAATCTCACCTTAGTCCTAATCCTAGCTCAAAGCCTAAACATTATTCTAAACATAAACCTAAACTAATCCCTCAAACTAACCCTAACACTAGCCCTAATCTTAACCTTAACCCTAGCCTTAAACCTATCTCTAAACCTACCGATTACTCTAAACCTAAACCTAAACCTAAACTTATTGATAATTCTAGGCTTAATGCTAAACCAAACCTAACTGGAAAACTAACCCTAGACATAACCTTATATCTCACACTTGCCTTAGACCTAACCCTAGCTCAAAACCTAACCCTTACTATAAACCTAAACATAACCATAGCCCTAATTCTAAGCCTAAACCTCAATTTAATGTTAAACATAGCCCTAAATCTACATATAATCATATACATTACCCTAACCCTAACCCTATCCCTAATGATGTCCCTAGCCCTAACCCTAACCCTAACCCTATGAGTACTATAATCTTATTCCTAGAAGTAACCTTAAACCTAACCCTCACCCTAAAACTAACCCTAGCTCAAAACCTAATCCTATTGCTAAACATAAACCTAAGCCTAACCCTAGTTTTAACCGTAACCCTAATGCTAATTCAAGACCTATTCCTAACCAGAAACCTAGCCCTAAACTTAGCTCTAATTCCATCCATTATACTAACCATAACCCTTACCCTAATGCGAACCCTAGGCCTAATCTTAAGCCTATCACTAACCCTAACCCTATCAATTACCCTAAACCTAATGAAAACACTAAACAAAACCCTATCAGTACCTAACCCACACCCTAGTGCTAACTCAAGCCCTAACCATAAACACTAACCTCAAGCAAACTCTAACAATGACCGTAACCCTAATAAGTCTCCTAGCTCTAAGGCTGAATTTACATTAAACCTAACACTTACACTAGACCTAGCCACAACCCTGATCCTAAAACTATCCCCAACCCTAACCTTAGACCTGACATTAGCCATAGCTCTAATCCTAGTCCTAAACCTAACACAAACCCCAGCCCTTATCCTAGCCCTAAACCAAGCATTAATCCTAAACCTAAACCTAACTTTAGGCCTAACCCCAAAATTAACCCTAGCTGTAATCTTAGCCCTAATTTAGTCCTATTCCTAACCCTAGCCCTAAGACTAAATCTAATTCCCACCCTAGCCCCATCCCTGGTTCAAACCCTATTCCTTACCAGAACCCTAATCCTAGCCCTAACCCTAACCCTAACCCTAAGACTAACTCTAACTCTCACACTAGCCCTATCTCTACTTCTAACCCTATCCATTATCATAATCCTAACTCTAGCCCTAACCCTAGCCCTAAACCTAGCAATAACCACTGCCTAATCTTTATTCCTACTCCTAACCCTAGATCTAATCCTAACTAGAAATCCAACCCTAAGCCTAAGCCTGATATTAACACTAGCCCTAGCCCTAATGCTAATCATAAAAATAGTACTAACCCCTAACCCTTACAGTAAAACAAACCTGAGCAATAGCCCTAATCCTAAACCTTAACTTAAACCAAACCTTAACACTACACCTAGACCTAAACTTAGCCCTAATTCGAGTCCTAATCTTTAGCTTGATACTAACCCTAACTCTGACTCACATCCTAACACTCACCCTTGCTCTAAACTCCACCCTAACCCTAAAACAAACCCTTACAGTAATCCTAGCCTTAATTCGAGTCCTAACCCTAACCCTAAAATAAACCTGACCCTGACTATTAACCTAACACTAACACAGCTCTAAATTTCACCCTAACCTTAAACCTAATCCAAACACTAGAGGCTTAACCCCTAACCATCACCCTAAAACTAACCCTAAAAACCATAGTTGTTACATTAGTCATTGATCTAACCCTAGCCTTAATCCTAACACAGAAACTAGCCCTAATATGAGCCGTAAACCTAGCTTTACCCCAACCCTAGTCCTAATACTATCTCCATCCCTATCACTTACCCTATGCCGAACCCTAAACCTAATGCTAATCCTAATCGTAATACTAATCCTAATCCTTAATCTAACCCAAACACTAACCCTAGTCCTCATTCTAGCTCTAACCATAAACCAAACCCTAACCATAACCCTCACCCTTATTCTGACCCTAATAGGAATCATAGATCTAAACCTGAACCTAACCCTAAACCGAACCCTAATACTAGCCTTTATGTTAAGCTTATACCTAAACCTAGACCTATCACTAGCCCTAGACCTAAACCTAATCCAAATCTATCCATAACTCTATGCCTAGACCTAAAGAAAAACCTAGCACTAATAATCACCCTTAGCCTAAAGCCCAAAACTAACCATTCCCCTAATCTTAACCCTTGTCCTAATACTGGCTTTCACATTAACCATAACCCTAAACTGAACACAGACCCTGACACCTACACTAACCCTAGCTCTAAACATCACCCTAACCCTAAACCTAACCCTAAAACTATACTTAGGTCTAACATTAACCCTAAAAATAGCCCTATCATAGCAAAGTTCTTAAATTTGTCATAGCCCTAAACTATTGCAAAACCTAGCCCTAACCCAAGCCCTACCCTAGCTTTAACCCTAAAGCTAACCATAACACTAACCATATCCCTAATCCTATTCTTAACCCTAACCCTATCCATTACCCTACACCTAACCTCAACTCTAAACCTAAAGCTATCATTAACCTATCCCTAAGCATAATGATAACTCGAGCCTTATCCCTAAAGCTTAATCTAATAAAAACCCTAACTCTGACCCTGACCCTAATAATACCCATATTTCTATACCTGAACCTAACAAGAAACCTGACCCTTACAATAGACCTAGCTACAAACCTAACCCTAAAAATCTCCCTAACTGTAACCCTAGACCTGACATTAGCTCTAGCTCTAATCCTAGCCCAAATCTTAACACAAACCTTATCCCACATTCTAGCCATATACCTCACCTTAATCATAAACCTATCCCTAACTATAACCCTAAATCTAATCCTCATCCTCATTCTAGTCCTAAAAGTAGCTATCATCCCATCCCTTAACCTAAACCTAACCCAAACCCTAACTCTAACACTAACCCTAGCCCTAAATCTAGGCCTACCCCTAACACTAACCCTAGTCCTAATCCTAGCCCTAATTTAACCCTATCCCTAACTCATCCCTAACCCAATCACAAGACTAACTCAAACTCTCACGCTAGCCTTATACCTAGTTCTAAACCTATCCCTTACCATCACCCTATACCTAGCCCTAAACTTAGCCCTAATCCTAGTCCTACCCTTACCACTAGCTCAAAGCCTAGATCTAACCCTAACTCTAAATCTAACCCTAAACCTAAGCCTAAACCTCACACTAACACTAGCCCTAATCCTAAAATTAATCCTAAAACTAGCCCTAACTCTACCCCTAGCCCTAAAACAAAACTGAATCATAACCCTAACCCTAACACTTAACCTAAACCAAACCCTAACCCTACACCTAGCCCTAAACCTATCTCTAATTCAAGTCCTAAACCTAACCTGAAAACTAATCTGGACTCTGACTCTGACTCTAACATTAAACCTAGCTCTAAACATCATCATAACCATAAACTTAACCCTAACAGTAGACTTAGCCCTAATCCTGACCCTATCACTAGCTCTAATCATATCACTACTTTGTACATTAGCTGTAGCCTTAACCCTAGCCCTAACCTAACCCAAAACCTAGCCTTTTTTAAGATTTTTTTTTCTTTTTGGTGGACACAACATCTTTATTTTATTGGTATGTAGTGCTGAGGATCAAATCCAGTCTGCTGTACGTGCCAGACGAGCACGCTACTTCTTGAGCCACATCCCCAGCCGCTAAACCTAGCTATAACCCTAAACGTAAATCTAACATTAACCCAAACAACAGCCCTAATCCTGTACATAACCCTACCCCTAATCATAGTTCTAACCCTATCCATTACCCTAATGATAACCCATTATGCTAACACTAGGCCTAACCCTAACCCTATCCATTAAACTAAACAACACTTTAATCCTAACCCTAATCCAAAAAAAGCCTTAATCCTATCCATAACCCTATCCCTAATCATAGGTCTAACCCTATCCATTACCCTAATAATAACTCTTATGCTAACCCTAGGCCTAACCCTAACCCTATCCATTACACTAAAACACATCTAAATCCTAAACCTAACCCTTTCATTACCTTAACCCTAAACCCTAATGATAATTCAAGCCTTAAACCTAAACCCTAACTTAACTCAAACCCTCACATTGATCCTGACCCTAATAATAACCCTCGCTCTTAAATGGACCCTTAGTATAAACCTAACGCCTACACTGGACCAAGCCATAAACCTAACACTAAATCTATCCCTAACTGTAACCCCAGACCTGACATTAGCCCTAGCCCTAATACTAGCCCTAACCCTAACACAAACATTAGCCCTCATATTAGTCAGGTCAGGGTGTGCTTTTAGGTTAGGGTTATGACTGGAATTAGGGCTAGGGTTACTGTTAAGGTTTTGTTTGTTTAGCGTGGTCTTTAGAGCTAGTGTCAGTGTTAGGATATGAGTAAGGGTCAGGGTAAGTTTTAAGGTTATGGTTAGGACTCGAATTAGGGCTAGGGTTAGGTCTAGGTCTAGTGTTAGGGTTAGGTTTATGGTTATGACAATATTTAGAGCTAGATTTAGTGTTAGGTTCAGAGTCAGTGTCCTTATTACTTTTCAGGTTAGATTTAAGACTGGAATCAGAAATAAGTGTAGGACTACTTGTAAGGTTAGGGTTTGGTTTAGGTTAAGGGTTAGGATTAGGGCTGTGACTCGGTTTTGTTTTAGGGCTAGTGGTATGGTTACTGCTAGTTTTAGGATTAGTTTTAGGGTTAGGGCTAGTGTTAGTGTGAGGTTTAGGCTTAGGTTTAGGGTTAGATTTAGAGTTAGGTTTAGATCTAGGGTTTGAGCTAGGGTGAAAGATAGGGCTAGGGTTAGGGCTAACTTTAGGGTTAGGTTTAGGGTGATGGTAAGGGATTGGTATAGAACTCGCTATAGGGCTAGGGCGAGAGTTAGAGTTAGTCTTAGGACAAGGGTTAATGTTAGGGTTAGGCCCTGGTTAGGGCTAGGGTTAATAATAGGTTTAGGGTTACAGTTAGGTTTAGGGTAAGGGTTGGGATTACAGCTAGTTTTATGCCTAGCGTGAGGGTTATAATTAGGGTAAGTGTTAGGTTTATGATTAAAGTAAAGTTTATGTCTACGATATGGGCTAAGTTTTGTGTTAGGTGTAGGAGTAGTATTAGAGCTAGGGCAAAAGTAAGATCTAGGGTTACAGTTACGGATAGTTTAGGGTTAGGTTTATAACTAGGTCTATTTTAAGGGTTAGGTTTATGGTTAGTGTAAAGTTTAGAGCTAGGGTATTATTAGAGTTAGGGTCAGGTTTAGGGTTTTTGTTAGGTTAAGGTTTAGGTTTTGGGCTCGAATTAGCATTATTGTTAAGGATAGTGGGTTCAGGTTAAGTGTAGGGTAATTTATAGGGTTAATTTAGGTATAGTTTTAGGTTTTGGCCTATGGTTAGCATAAGGGTTAGGGTTATCATTAGAGTAATGGTTAGGTTAGAGCTAGGGTTAGGGCTAGGATTTTGCTACGGATTAGGTCTAGGCTTAGGCTTAGGCTTAGGGTTAGGGCTATGGTTAGGATTTGGATTAGCTTTAGGGTTAAAGCTAGGGTAGACCTTGGATTAGGGCTAGGTTTTGCAATAGGTTAGGGCTACAGCTAATGTAAGAACTTATTATGATTCAGGCTAGTTTTAGGGTTAATGTTAAGGCTAGGCATAGTTTTAGGGTTAGGTTTAGCATTGGGGTGGTGTTTAGAGCTAGGGTTACTGTTAGTGTCAGAGTCAGTGTTCAGGTTAGTGTTATGGTTAGAATTAAATCCAGAATTAGGTCTAGGGGAAGAGTTACTGTTTGGCTTAGGCTAAGGTTATTTTTAGGGCTATGTCTAGGTTTTTCATTAGGTCTAGTGTTCGAGTTATGGCTAGATTTATGATTAGGTTTAGGTCTAGTGCTAGTGTTAGGGTTAGGTTTAGGTATAAGTTAACCGGGCGGGTTACTATTAGGGTTCAGTTTAGGGTTAAGTTCAGGTTTAGATCTACAATTAGTTTTAGGGTCAGAATAAGGGTCAGGGTTAGGGTTAGGATTTGGTTTATGGTTAGAGCTAGAATGAGTGCTAGTGTTAGGACTAGTAATGGGATTAGGGTTTTTGTTAGTTTAAGGATTAGGGTTAGCATTAGGGTAGGGCTTGGAATAGGGGAAGGGTTAGGTTAAAGCTAGGATTAGGGCTCAGATTAGGGCTAGTTTTGTGTTAGGTTTAAGGTTAGGCAACGGCTAATGTAAGAACTAGTGTTACAAATAGGATGAATTCTGGGGTTATGGTTAGGGGTTAAACCTCTAGTGTTAGGATTAGCTTTAAGGTTAGGGGGATATTTAGAGCGAGTGTTAGTGTTAGGTTAATAATCAGGGTCAGAGTTAGTTTTAGAGTTAGGGTTAGGATTCCAAATAAGGCTAGGGTTACTGTAAGGGTTTGGTTTAAAGTTAGGGTGGTGTTTAGAGAAAGAGTGAGTGTTAGGATATGAGTCAGAGTCAGGATTAGTATTCAGGTTAAGGTTAGGACTCAAATTAGGGCTAGGGTTAGGTCTAGGTGTAGTATTAGGATTTGGTTAAGTTAAGATTTAGTTTTAGGGCTAGTACTCAGTTTTGTTTTACTGCTAGGGTTAGGGTTAGGGTTAGTTTCATAAGTAGTGTTAGAGTTAGTGCTAGTATTAATGTTAGGCTTAGGCTTAGGATTAGTGTTTGAGTTAGAGTTAGAGTTGGATCTAGGGTTAGGACTAGAAATAAGGATTAGGCAAGTGTTATGCCTAGATTTATGGCTATGTTTAGGGCTAGGGCTAGGGTTAAGTTAAGGGATATGGTTAGAACTAGGGATAGGGCTAGTGTGAGAGTTAGAGTTTGTCTTAGGTCATTGGTTAGTGTTAGAATTATGGATAGGGTTAAATTAGGGCTATGATTAGGGCTAGGGTTACTGTTCAGCTTAGGTCTAGTGTTAGGGTTAGGGTTAGGATTAAGATTAGGGTAAGGGATGGTGTTTTAACTAGGTTTAGTGGGAGGGTGAGTGTTAGAATTAGGTTAGGGCTATGTTTAAGGATAGTGTTATGATTAGGGATAGGTTTAGGGCTAGGATGAGGGCTAGGGTTTGTTTTATGTTTGTGGCTAGGATTAGGGCTAGGGCTAATATCAGGTCTTGGGTTATGGTTAAAGATAATTTTAGTGTTAGGTTTATGGCTACATGTAGTGTAAGGGTTAGTTTTAGGGTTAGGGTCAGGTTTAGAGCTAGAACTATTTTTACAGTCAAGCTCTGGTTTATAGTTTGGGATAGGTTAAGTTTTAAAGTTAGGGCTCAAATTAGCATTAGGGTTAATGTTATGTTAATGATAGGGTGAGGTTTAGAGTCTAGGTTTCGTTTAGGGTAATGGAATGGATTAGGGATAGGGTTAGGTTTAAGACTAGGTTTAGCATTAGAGTTAGGGTCCTGTTTATGGCAATGTATAGGGTTAGAGGTAGGTTTAGGGCTAGGGTTATGTTTATGATTAGGGCTAGGGTTAGGGTTAGGATTAGGGTTAAAACTTGGGTTACGGCTCAGATTAGGTCTAGGTTTTGTGTTAACTTAGTGCTAGAGTTAGGGTTACGGCTAATGTAAGGACCAGGTTTATGTTTTGGGCTAAATTTGTGGTTAGAGTTAGGGCTATGTCTAGTCTTAGGTTTAGGTTTAGGATTAGGGCTATGTTTACAGCTAGGATTAGTGTTATGGTCAGAGTCAGGGTCACGGTTAGATTTATTGTTCGGATTAAAACTCAAATTAGGGCTAGGGTTAGGGTAATGATTAGGTTTTGGTTAAGGTTTACGGTTAAGGATATCGTTCTGTTTAGTTCTAGGGCTAGGGCTAGAGTTAAGGCTAGTTTTAGTATTAACATTAGGGTTAGGGCTAGTGTGAGAGGTAAAATTAGTGATAGGGCTAAAATTAGATTTAGGGTTTCTGATAGGGTTAAATTAGGGCTAGGATTAGGGCTAGGGTTAGTGTTTAGTTAAGGCCTAGCGATAGGGTTAGGGTTAGGTTCAATTTTAGGATAGTGAATGGTGTTATAGCTAGGTTTAGACGTAGGGTGAGGGTTAGAGTTACGGTTAGAGCTAGAGTTGGAGTTAAGGTCATGATTAAGGCTAGGTTTAGGACTAGGATGAGGGATAGTGTTCATTTTAGATTCAGGGCTAGGATTAGTGCTAGGGCTAATATCATGTTAGGGTTAGGGTTAGGTTTATGTTTTCCATAAAAGTTAGGTTTTGAGCTAGTGTTAGGGCTAGGTTTAGGGTTAAGTCTAGGGATAGGATTACGGTAGGTTTAGGGTTAGGGTGGTGTTTTGAACTTGATGAGTGTTAGGATATAAGTCAGGTAAAGGTTTAATTTTACGATTATGTTTAGGACTTGAATTAGGGCTAGGGTTAGATCTAGGTGTAGTGCTAAGTTTAGGTTTAAGATAAGGTTTGTGTTAGGCCTGTTGCTCGGTCTTCTTTTAGTGCTATGATTCGGGTTAGTGCTAGTTTTATGATTAGCTTTAGGGTTAGGGCTAGGGTTATGGTTAGATTTAGGATTAAGGCTAGATTTAAGGCTAGGATTAGGGCTAGGTTTTGTGTTAGGTTTAGGGTAACAATTAGGGCTAGGACTAATGTCAGGTCTAAGTTTATAGTTACGGGTATTTTTAGGATTACGTTTATGGCAAGGTCAAATTGAAGTGTTACTTTTAGGGAAAAGGTCAAATTAAGATGTGGGGTATTATTAGGGTCAGGGTCAGGCTTTGGTTTTGGGTTAAGTTTTAGTGTTAAGGCTCAAATTAGCATTAAGTTTAGAATTAGGGTTAGGGTAATGGATAGTGTTAGGTTTAGGGTTAGGTTTGGTTTAAGGTAATGGATATGGTTAGGGTTTGTGATAGGTTTAGGGTTAGGCCTAGTGTTAGCATTAAGGTTATAGTTATCATTAGGGTAATTTATAGGTTTAGACCTAGGGTTAGTGCTAGGATTATTGTTAGGATTAGGGCTAGAGTTAGCATTAGGGTCAGGGTTAGGGTGAGGGTTACACTTAGGATTAAGTTTAGGGTACAGTTTAGGGTTTGAGCTAGGAATTTTGCTATGGCTAAGATTAATTTATGGTTTAGCCTAGGGTTATGGTCATGGTTAGTGTAACGGTTAGGGCTAGGGTTATCATTAGAGTTAGGGTAATAGGTTTAGATGTCAGGTTAAAGATAGTTTTAGGTTTAGGTTAGCATTATCTTTAGGTTTAGGATTAGGGTTAGCAATTTGAGCTATCTTAGGTTTAGGGTTAGGGTTAGGTTACATTCACTGCTATTTCTAGGGTTAGGTTTATGTTTAGGGTTAGGGTAGGTTTAGCTTTTGGTCTAGTGTTATTATTAGGGTTAGGTTTAGCACTAGAGTAGTGGATAGGGTTCAAGCTAGGGTTAGGGCTTGGGTTAAGGTTAGGATTAGGGCTGGGATTAGGTTAAGAGTTTGACCTTGGGGTAGTGTTAGTGTTAGTTTAAGTGTAAGGGTAAGGAATGAGCTAGGTTTAGGGCTAGGTTAAGTGATAGGTTTACAGTCTGGGCTAGGGTAGGTTTACAGTTAGGTTAAGGGCTAGGATAGCATTACTTTTAGGGTTATTGTTAGTATAATGGATATAATTAGAGCTAGGGTTTGGGCTATGGTTAGAGTTAGGATTAGGGCTAGAATTAGGGTGAGGTTTAGGGTTTGGGCTTGGGTTATTTTGTGTTAAGATTTGGTGTTTGAACTAGGGTTAGGGCTAGAATGAGGGTTAGGGTTAGGGTTAGGGCTAAGTTTAGGTTTAGAGTTATGCTTTGGGTTAGGTTTAGGGCTGTAATTCGGGCTGGGTTTTGTGTGAGGTTAAGGGCTACAGTTAGGTATATGGGTAATGTAAGAGCTAGAGTTATGGTTATGGCTATATGTAGAGTTCATCTAGTGTTAGGGTTAGTTTTTTGGCATAGAATAAGGTTTAGAGCTAGGGTTTTTGTTAGGGTAAATGTCAGGTTTCAGGTTAGGATTAGGTTTAGGGCATGGTCCAGAATGAGGACTAGGGTTAGGTCTAGGGGTAGAGTTAGTGTTTGGTTTAACTTAAGGGTTATTGTTAGGGCTAATGCTAGGTTTATGGCTATATTTAGGATTAGGTTTAGGTCTAGTGCTAGTGTTATTGTTAGGTTTAGGTTTAGGGTTAATGGTAGGGCTAGTGTTAGTTTTCAGATAAGGGTTAGGGTCAGGTTTGAACCTAGGTTTAGTGTTAGGGTTAGAATAAGGGTCAGGGTTAGAGTTAGGGTTTTGGTTAAGTTTAGAGCTAGAATGAGGTTTAGGATTAGGACTAGTAATAGAGTTAGGGTTTGGGGTAGGCCTAGAATTAGGGTTAGGACTAGGGTGGCAATAGGGTGAGGTTTGACTAAGTGTAAGAAATAGAGTTAAAACTAGGATTAGGGCTAGGGATGGGGTTAGGGTTAGGGCCAGGTTTAGGATTAGGGTTAAAACTAGGGTTAGGCCTTGTATTTGCTAGGGCTAGGTTTTGTGTTAGGTTTAGGACTATGGCTACTTTAAGAACTGGCATTACATTTAGGGCTAGTTTTAGTGTTAGGTTTAGGGCGAGGTCTAGTGTGAGGAATAAGTTTAAGGATAGGCTGATGTGTAGAGCTAGGTTTAGTGTTAAGGTCAGAGTCAGTGTTTGTATTAGTTCTAGGGTTAGGGTTAGGATTCGAATTAGGGCTACGTTTAGGGCTAGCTGTAGTGTTAGGTTTTGCTTTAGGTAAAGGTTTAGGTTCAGTGAAATGGCACAGGTTTCTCTTGATAGCTAGGGCTTCGGTTGGGGCTAGTTTTCAAATTAGCGTTAGGGTTACAGCTAGTGTTAGTGTGTGGTTTAGACTTAGGGTTAGGGTTATATTTAGAGTTCGGGTTCTTTCTAAGTTTAGGGCTACAGAGAAGGGTAGGTCTAGGGTTAGGGCTAGGATTTGAGTTATTATGAGTGATAGGGTGCTCCATATGCTCACAACACACACACACACACACACACACACTGTTTTTTTCATAACTCACTTCTTTTTTAAAATATATATATATATATTTTTAGTTATACATGGACACAATATCTTTGTTTATTTTTATGTGGTGCTGAGGATCGAACCCAGAGCCTCACATGTATGAGGCAAGCACTCTGCCACTGAGCCACAATCCCAGCCCTCATGAGCATGAGGAAAAGACTAACATTAAACAGAGACGAGTGGTGGGAGGGAAAGGGAGAGAGAAGGGAAACTATATGGAAATGGAAGGAGACCCTCATTGTTACACAAAATTACATATAAGAGATGGTGAGGGGAAAGGGGGAAAAAGGGAGAGAATTGAATAACAGCAGATGGGGTAGAGAGGGAAGATGGCAGGGAAGGGGAGTGGGATAGTAGGGGATAGGAAAGGTAGCAGAATACAACAGTCACTAATATGGCATTATGTAAAAATGTGGATGTGTAACCAATGTGATTCTGCAACTTGTATTTGGGGTAAAAATGGGAGTTCATAACCCACTTGAATCAAATGTCTGAAAGATGGTATGTCATGAGCTATGTAATGTTTTGAACAACCAATACAAAAAATCTTAAACTAAAAAAGAAATACGGGATAGGTTTGGAAATAGGGCTAGGGCTAGGGCGAGAGTTAGAGTTAGTGTAAGGATTAGATTTAGTGCCAATGTTAGGGGTCGGTTTAGGGTTAGGGCCAGGTTTAGACCTATGGTTAGTGTTAGGGTCAGATTAAGGGTCAGGGTTAGTGTTAGGGTTTGGGATAGTGATAGAGCTAGATTGAGGATTAGGGTTAGGACTAGTAATAGAGTTAGGTTTTGGGTTCGACTAAGAATTAAATTTAGGACAAGGGTAGCTTTAGGGTTATAGTTTGGCTTAGGGTAAGGGATACGGTTAGCACTACTGTTAAGACTAGGGTTAGGGTTAAGGTTATGGCTAGGGTTAGATTTAGGATTAGGGTTAAAGCTAGGGTTAGAGCTTGGGTTAGGTCTAGGCTAGGGTTTGTGTTAGCTTTAGGGCTATGGCTAATGTGAGATCTAGGGTTACAATTAGGGATACTTTTAGGGTTAGTGTTACGTCTAGGTTTAGTTTTGGTTAGGTTTAGGGTTAGGGTTATGTTTAGGGTAATGGATAGGTTAGGGTTAGAGAATGTGTTAGGGTTAGGCCAAGGGTTAGCATTAGGGTTAGGATTAGGGTTACGGTTAGGGTAATGGATAAGGTTAGAGCTAGAGTTAGGGCTAGGGTTATGGTTAGTGTTAGTGTTGGGGTTAGTGTTAGGTTTAGGGATAGTGCAAGGATTAAAGTTAGGGTTAGGTTTAGGGTAAGGGTTAGGACTTGGTTTAGGTTTATAGTTAGGTTTAAAGCTAGGGTTGGGGCTTGTATTACGGCTAAATTTTGGGTAACATTAGTGCTAGTATTAGGGATACAGCTCATGTTAGTACTAGAGTTATGATTAGGGGTAATTTTAGGGTTATGGTTAGGGCTAAGCCTAGTTTAATGGTTAGGTTTAAGTTCACAGTGATGTTTTGAGCTAGGGTTAGTGTAAGGTTCAGAGTCAGGGTCAGGGTTAGTTTTAGGGTTGGGGATAGGATTCGAATTAGGGTCGGCTTAGGGCTAGATGTAGGGTTAGGTTTTGGTTAAGGTTAAGGGTTAGGGTTAGTGTTATGGCTCCTTATGTTTTAGGGCTAAGGATAAAGTTAAGGGTAGTTTTACAATTAATTTTAGTGTTATTTCTAGTGATAGGGTGAGTTTAGGCTTAGTGGTACATATAGAGTTATGGTTAATTCTAAGGTTAGGGCTATGACTAGAGTTAGGGCTAAGGTTAGGTCTAGTGTTTGGGTTACAGTAAGTGATAGGGTTAGAACTAGGAGTAGAGCTAAGGCGATAGTTAGAGTTAGTCTTAAGGCTAGGGTTAGTGTTAAGTTTAGGGCTAAATTAGTGCTAGGAATAAGTCTAGGATTGGTGTTAAGGTTAGGCCTAGTGTTAGGGCTATGTTTAAGATTAGGTTTAGGTTTAGGGGAAGGGATGGGTTTATAGCTAGGTGTAGGGCTAGGGCAATGATTAGAAATAAGTTAAGGTCTAGGGTTAGGTTTGTGTTAGAATTAAGGCTAGATTTTGGGTTAGGATGAGGGCTAGGGTTTGTGTTAGGGTTAGGGCAAGTTTTAGGGATTGGTATAATGTCAGGTTTAGGGTTATGGCTAGGGATAGTTATAGGGTTCGGATCATGGCTAGATCTAATGTTAGGTTTAGGGTAAGGCCCAGGTAAAGGGTAAGGTGCATTTTTAGGGTAAGGGTCAGGTTTTGTGTTTTTGTTAGGTTAATTATTAGGGTTAGGGCTCAAATTAGCGTTAGGGTTAGAATTAGGCTTAGGTTTATTGGATAGGTATAGATTTAAGATTCAGGATAAGATTAGGGTAATTGGTAGGGTTAGGGTTAGTGATAAGGTTAGGGTTAGGCCTTGGGTTAGCATTTGGGTTAGGGTTATTTTTAGGGTAATGAACAGCATTAGATCTAAAGTTAGGGCTAGGGTTTTGGATAGGATTAGGGCTAGAGTTAGGGTTAGGGATAGGACAAGGATTAGAGTTTGGGTTTGGTTTAGGGTACAGGTTAGTTTTGGAGCTAGGGATAGTGCTAGGGTGAGGATTAGGTTTAGGATTATATCTAGGGTTAGATTTATGGTTAAGGTTAGGGTTAGTTTTAGGGTTAGGGCAAAGGTTATCTTTAGAGTTTGGTTAATGTTTAGGGTTAGATGTTGGGTTAGTTTTAAGGGTAGTTTTAGGTTTAGGGTTTGTGTTATTATTAGTACTAAGATTATCATTTGAGTCAGGGTAATGAATAGGGTTAGATGTCAGGTTAGGGTAAGGGGTAGTTTCAGGTTTAGGGTTAGTGTTAGGATTTGGGCTAGGGTTAGAGTTTGATAAGCGTTAGGGTTTTATCTAGGTTTAAGGCTAAGATGAGGGTTGGGTTTAGGGTTAGGTCTAGGATTAGGTTTAAAATTAGGATTAGAGCTAGTGTTATCATTAGGGTTAATGTTCTGTTTAGGGTATTGGATAAATTTAGAGATAGTATTAGGGCTAGTGTTAACATTATGATTAGGGCTAGGATTAGGATTTGGTTCAGGGATAGGGCTAGGGTTATGTTGAGGGTTTAGTTTTGGGTTTTATCTAGGGTTAGGTCTAAGACGAGGTTTAGGGTTATCATGAGTGTTAGGCTTACGGTAAGGGATAAGGTTATGTTAGGGTTAGGGTTACGCTTTGGGCTAGATTTAGGCCTAGGATTAGGGCTAGGTTTTGTGTTAGGTTTAGAGCTAGTTTTAGTGCTATGGTAATGTAAGGGTTATGTTTACGGTTACGGTTAGTTCTAGTGTTAGGTTTAAGTTTCGGTTAGCGTCAGTTTTATAGCTAGGTTTAGTGTTATGTCAGGGTCTGTGTTTGGATTAAGGTTAGGGTTAGGGCTAGAGCCAGAATTAGGATTTGTTAGGTCTAGAGGTAAGGTTAGTGTTTGGCTTAGGTTAAGGGTTATCATTTGAGCTAGGGCTGTTTTTGGTTAGGTCTTGGTTAAAGATATGGCTAGATTTATGATTAAGTTTAATCTAGGTCTAGTATTAGGGTTACGTTTAAATATAGGGTTATGGGTAGGGCTAGTGTTAGGGTTTGGTTTAGGTTCAGGGTCAGAATAAGGGTCAGGATTACGGTTAGAATTTTTGTTAGGGTTATAACAAGAATGAGGGCTAGGGTTAGGACTAGTAATAGGCTTAGGGTTTGGATTAGACTAAGGACTAATTTTAGGACTAGGGTTAGCATTAGGCTTGGGGTTTGGCTAGGATAAAGTATAAGGTTAGATCTAGCGTTAGAGCTATGGTTTGGGTTAGGGTTAGGGATAGTGTTAGGGTTAGGGTTAGGGTGAAAGCTAGGTTTAGGTATCGGATTTGGGCTAGGGATGCGTTAGCATTAGGTTTAAGGTTACGGCTAATGTATGATCTAAGTTTATGATTAGAACTAGTTTTAGAATTAGGGTTAGGACCAGGTCTAGTGTTAGGTTAAGGTTTAGGTTTAGGGTGATGTTTAGAGTTAGGGTTAGTGTTAATGTCAGAGACAGGTTTAGGGGTAGATTTAGGGTTAAATTTAGAACTCAAATTAGGGATAGGCTTAGGGCTAGTTATAAGGTTAAGTTTTGGATTAGGTAAAAGTTTAGGGTTATTGTTATGGCTCAGTTTGGTTTTAGGTCTAAGCCTATGTTTAGAGCTTGTTTTAGGATTCGCTTTAGGGTTAGGGCTAGTGTTAGGGTAGGTTTAGTTTTAGAATTAGGGTTAGATTTAGAGTTAGGTTTAGATCTACGGTTAGGGCAAAATGTAAGGTTAGGGCTAGAGTTAATGTAAGCTATGACTAGGAATAAGATTATGGTAAGTAATTGAGTTAGAATTAGGGCTAGGGCTAGGGCGAGAGTTGTAGTTGTAGTTGTAGTTATTCTTAAAGCTAGGATTCAGGTTATGTTTAGGATTAGGACTAGGTTATAACTAGGTTTAGGGCTAGGGATAGTGTTAGAATTAGGGTTAGGTTTATGATTAAGGCTAAGTTTTATTCTAGGATAAGAGATAGTGTTTGTGTTTGGGTTAGGGCTAATATTAGAGCTAGGGCTATTGTCAGGTTTAGGGTTACATTAGAGATAGGTTTCGGTTTATGTTTATGGTTAGCTCTAGTGTAAGGTTTAGATTTATGGTAAGGGTCAAGTTTAAAACTATGTGTATTATTAGGGTCAGTATTTGGCTTAAGGTTTGGTTTAGGTTTAGGGCTCGAATTAGCATTAGGGTTAGAGTTAGTGTTAGGGTAATTAATAGGCTTAGGATTAGGGTTCAGGTTAGTTTTAGGGCAATGAATAGGTTTAGGGATTGCGATAGGGTTAGGGTTAAGACTAGGATTAACATCAGTGTTAGGATTGTGGTTAGCGTAGTGGATAGAATTAGAGCTAGGTTTAGCGCTAGGCTTATGGTTATGATTAGGGTTAGGGTTACGGTAGTTGATATAATTAGAGCTATGTTTAGGGCTATGTTTAATGTTAGGATTAGAGCTAGTTTTAGGTTTCGGTTTGGGATATGGCTAGGGTTATGTTAAGGGTAAATATTAGGCTTTGGGCTAGGGTTAGGTCTAAAGCGAGGCTTAGGCTTTGGGTTAGGTCTAGGGTTGGGTTTAGGTTTACACTTAGGGCTGTGTTCAAGCCTAAAATTAGAACTAAGTTTTGTGCTAGTTTAGGCCTAGGGTTAGGGCCATGGGTATTGTAAGAGCTAGGGTTTTGATTAGGGCTACTTTTAGTGTTAGGGTTATTGCTAGGTCTAGTGTTAGGATTAGGTTTGGTTTAGAGTGAGCTTTGGAGCTAGGATTATGTTAGGGTCAGGGCCAGTTTTCAGGTTAGAGTTAGTGTTGGGTCTAGTGCCAGAATTCGGACTAGGGTTAGGTCTAGTGGTATGGTTAGTTTTTGAATTAGGTTAAGGGTTATTGTTAGGGCTAGGGCTAGATTGTTGTTCAGGTCTAGGGCTAGAGATATGGCTAGATTTAGGATTAGGTTTAAGTCTAGGGCTAGTGTTAGGTTTAGGTTTAAGTATATGATTACTCTTAGGGGTAATGTTAGGGGTCAGTTTAGGGTTAGGGTCAGATTTATACCTGCTGTTAGTATTAGGGTCAGAATAACAGTCAGGGATAGGCTATTGTTTTGGTTAGGGTTAGAGCTGGAATTAAAGTTAGGGGTAGGCCTAGTAATAGGGTTAGGGGTTGGGTTATGCTAGAATTAGCGTTTGGACAAGGGTTAGCTTTAGGTTTAGAGTTTATCTTAAGGTAATGGAAAGGGTAAAAGCTCAGGGTTAGATCTAGGGTTAGGGTATGGATTAGGGGTAGTTTTATGATTAGGGTTAAAACTAGGGTTAGTGCTTAGCTTAGGGCTTGGTTTTGGATTAGGTTGGAGCTAGTTTCAGGCCTACAACTAATGTATAAACCAGGGTTATGATTAGGACTACTTTTTGGGTAAGTGTTATGGCTAGATCAAGTGTTAGGTTTAGGGTTACCATTTTCGTGATGTTTAGAGCTGCAGTTAGTGTTAGGTTCAGGTTCAGTGTTCGGGTTATAGTTAGGGTTAGTGTTAAACCCAGAATTATCACTAGAGTTAGGTCTAGGGTTAGGATTAGTGTTTTTGTTAGGTTAAGGTTTATCATTAGGGCTAGGGTTAGTTTTTTATTTAGGTCTAGGGCTAGAGATATGGCTAGAGTCTAGATTATGTTTAGGTCTAGGGCTAATGTTAGAGTTAGGTTTAGGTATACATTTATTGCTAGTGGTAGTGTTAGGGTTTGGTTTATGGTTAGGTTCAGGTTTATACATACAGTTACTGTTAGGGTCAGAATAAGTGTAAGGGTTAGGTTTAGGGTTTGGGTTATGATTAGAGCTAGAATGGGGGCTAAGTTTAGGACTAGTAATAGGGTGACAGTTTCACTTAGGCTAAAGATTAGGGTTAGGTTTATGGCTATGTTTAGTGTGTTAGGTTTCAGGTAGGGGTCAAATTTAGAACTAGGAGTATTATTAGGGTCAGCTTCAGGTTTAGGGTTTTGTTTAGTTTAGGGTTTAGGGTTAGGGCTCAAATTAGCGTTAGGGTTTGGTTTAGGGTAATGATAGTGTTTGGTTTAGGGTTCAGGTTAGATTTAGCATAATGCATAGGGTTACAGTTAGGGATAAGGTTAGATTTAGGCCTAGGATTAGCATTATAATTAGGGTTATGTTTAGGGTAATTGATAGGGTTAAGCTAAATTTAGGGCTAGGGTTATGGATAGGATTAGGGTTAGTGTAAGTGTTAAGGTTATGTGTTTGTTTTGTGTTAATTTTACGGGTAGAATTACGGCTAGGGCAAATGTCAGGTCTAGGATTTTGGCTAGCGATAGTTTTAGGGTTAGGTTTATGTCTGATCTAGTATTAGGTTTTGTGGTAGGTTCAGGGTTAGAGCTATGTATATTATCATGGGAAGGGGCAGAGTTAAGGTTTGCATTGTGTTAAGGTTTAGATTTAAGGCTTGAATTAGCATTAGTGTTAGAGTTAGGGTAATGATAGGTTTAGATTTAGGGTTCAGGTTAGGTTTAGGTTAATGACATAGGTTAGGGTTAGGGATAAGTTTAGGGTTAGGCTTAGGGTTACCATTAGAGTTATGGTTATGATTAGGGTAATGGATAGGGTTAGAGCTAGTGATAGGGCTAGGGTTATGGTAGAATTCTGGCTAGGTTTAGGGTAAAATTTAGGACTATATTGTGGGTTAGGGTTAGATTTAGGGTTAGGTTTAATGTTAGGGATAAGGCTCAGATTAGGGCTTGATTTTGGTTTGGGTTAGGGCTAGGATTAGGACTATGGTAATGTATGAACTAGTGTTGCAATTAGTTCTAGTTTTAGGGTTAGGGTTAGGGCTTGGTCTAGTGTTACAGTTAGGTTTAGGGTTAGAGTGATGTTTAGAGCAAGGTTTATTGTTAGGGGTAGTGTCAGATTCAGGGTTAGTTTGGGGTTAAGTTTAGAACTCAAATTATGGCTAAAGTTAGTAGTAGTTTTACCACTAGGGTTTGGTTTAGGTTAAGGGTTAGGGATATACCTTGGTTTTGTTTTAGGGCTAGGTCTACAGTTATGGCTGGATTATGGATTAGTATCAGTGTTAGGGCTAGTGTTAGGTTGAGGTTTAGGCTTAGGGTGAGGGTTACTTTTATAGTTAGTGTTAGGGTTATGGCTATGTCTATCGGTAGGTCTAGGTTGTGAGTTAGTGTCATCTAGGTTCAGTGTTAGAATTAGGGTCAGTTTTGGGGATAGGGTTAGCGTTAGGTTTAGAGCCAGAATTAGGACTAGGTTTAGGTCTAGGGGGAGAGTAAGTGTTCAGTTTAGGTTAAGGTTTTGTTAGTGCTAGTGCTAGGTTTTTGTTTAGGTCTAGGGCTAGATTTATACCTATATTTAGTATTAACTTTGGGTCCAGGTCTAGTGTTAGGCTTAAGCATAGGTGTAGGTTTACCAGTAGGTCTAGTGTTAGGGTTTGGTTTATGGTTAACGTCAGGTTTAGACCTAGGGTTACTGTTAGGATCAGATGAGGGTCAGGGATAGGTTTAGAGGTAGAATGAGGGTAGGGTTAAGACTAGAATTATGGTTAGTGTTTAAGTTAGGCTAAGGATTATACTAAGATTAGGGTTAGCATTTGGTTAGGTTTTTGCTTAGTGTAAGGAATGGGGTTAGAGTTAGGGTTAGAGCTAGTGTTAGGGTTAGGGTTAGGCCTAGTATTATGGTTAAAGCTAAGTTTAGGGCTCGGATTAGGTGTAGAATGTGTTAGGGTTAGGGCTACATTTAGGACAATGACTAACGTATGAACTCGGATTATGATTAAGGCTCGTTTTACGGTTAGGTTAAGGCTAGATATAGTGTTAAGGTTAATTTTAGGTTAGGGTGGTGTTTAGAGCTAGGATTAGTGTTAGGGTCAGTGTCAGGGTCAGGGTTAGTTTTAGAGTTGGTTTTAGGTTTAGTTGTAGGGTTAGGGTTTGATTTAAGTTAAGGGTTCTGATTAGGGCTATGGCTTGGTTTTGGTTTATGGCTAGGGCTAGGGATAGGACACGTTTTAGGATTAGCATTATGGTTAGGGATAGTGTTAGGGTTTGATTTAGGCTTATTTTAGAGTTAAATTTAGAGTTAGGTTTAGATTTAGACTTAGGCTTAGATCTCGGGTTAGGATTAAGTTTAAGGATTAAACTAGGGCTAGTGCTAGTGCAAAAGTTTGAGCTAGTTTTATGGCTATGTTTAGGGTTAGGTTAGGATTAAATAAAAGCTAGGATTAGCACTAGGCTTTGTGTTAGGCCTAGGTTTAGGGTGAGGGTTAGAGTTAGGTTTAGGGTTATGGTTAGTTTTGTGGTATAGGATGAGTTTATATGTAGGTTTAGGGCTAGGATGAGGAATAGAACTAGGGTTAGGGCTCGGGTTATGGTTCAGGCTAAAATTAAGCCTAGGTTTAGTGTTAGGATTTTGGCTAGAGATAATTTAAGGTCTAGTGTTATGGTTAAAAATAGTTTTAGGTTTACGATTATGGCTACATCTAGTGTAAGGGTTAGGTTTTGGGTGAGGTTCAGGTTTAGAGCTAAGGGTACTCTTAGGGTCAGGGTCATGATTAGTGTTTTGGATAGGTTATGGTTTAATATTAGGACTCAAATTAGCATTAGATTTAGGATTAGGGTGAATATAGTGTCAGGTTTAGGTTTTAGGTTAGGTTTAGGGTAATGTATAGGGTTAGGATTAGTGATACGGTTAGTTTTAGGCCCAGGTTTAGCATTAGGGATAGGGTTATGGTTAGGGTAATGGATAGGGTTAGAGATAGGGGTACAGCTAGGGTTATTGTTATGATTATTGATAGGGTTATTCTTAGGGTAAGGGATAGGGTTAAATCTAGGTTTACAGCTAGGGTTATATTTACGATTAGTGATAGGATTAGGGTTAGGGGTAAATTTAGGGATAGTGCTTGGAATAAGGCTAGGTTTTGGGTTAAGTTAATTCTAGGTTTAGGTAACAGCTAATGTAAATACCTGGTTTGAGATTAAGGCGAATTTTATGGTTAGGGTTAGGGCTAAGTCTATTGATATGTTTAGGTATACGGTTAGGGTGATGTTTAGAGCTAGGGTTAGTGTTAACGTCAGAGTCAGTGTCAGGGTTACATTTAGCATTAGAACTCGAATTAGGGATAGACTTATGGCTAAGTGTAGGGTTAGGGCTTAGTTTTTTTAAGGGTTAGGGTTAAGTCTATGGCTTGGTTTTGTTTTAGGGCTAGGATTAGAGGTAGTTTTAGGATTAGCCTTAGGGTTAGGGCTAGTGTTAGGTTTAGGTTTAGGCTAAGGTTTATTGTTAGATTTAGATTTGGGGTTAGATCTAGGGCTGCTGTTAGGTCTATGAATAGGGCTAGTGTTAGACCTATGGTTTGGGCTAGGATTAGGTTTCCAGTAAAGTATAGGGTTAGAACTAGGGTTAGGACTCAGGTGATAGTTAGAGTTAGTCTTTGGGCTAGGGTTATGGTTAAGGTGGTTAAGGTTAGGGATGGGGCTAAATTAGATCTAAGATTAGGGATAGAGGTAGTGTTAGAGTTGGGCCTAGCTTTATGGTTAGGGTTATAATTAAGGCTATGTTTAGGGCTAGGAGAAAACTAGGGTTTGTGTTAGGGTTAGGGCTAGTATCATGGCTAGAACTAATATCAGGTCTAGGTTTATGCTTAGGGAGAGTTTTGGGGTTAGTTTTATGGCTAGGTGTAGTGTAAGGGTTAGATATAGGGTAAGAGTGAGGTTTAGAGCTAGGGAAATTATTAGGGTCAGTGTCAGGGTTAGGTTTAGGTTTGAGATTAGGGTTAGGGCTCGAATTATCATTAGAGTTAGGGTTAGGGTAATGATTGTATTAGGTCGAGGGTTCAGGTTAGGTTTAGGGTAATTGATAAGTTTGGGGATATTGATACGTTTAGGGTTAGGCCTAAGGTTAACATTAGGTTAAGTGTTATGTTTAGGTTAAAGATACAGTTAGACTTAATTTGAGGGCAAGTGTTATGGATAGAATTAGGTCTTGATTTAGGGTTAGGGTGAGGTTTAGAACTAGGGTTAGGTTAAGGTTATGTTTAGTTTAAGGCTTTGGTTTTGAGGTATGGTTAGGGCTAGGCTCAATGTTAGGTTCAGGATTAGGTCTAGGGATAGGATTACAGTAGGTTTTGGTTTAGGGTTATGGTTAGGATTAGACCTAAGATTAATGGTAAGGTCAGTAGAAGGGTCAGGGTTAGTATTAGGGTTTTAGATAGGGTTAGATCTAGAATGAGGGCAAGGGTAAGTGCTATTAATAAGGTTAGTGTTTTGGTTAGCCTAAGGATTAGGGATAGGTCTAGGGTTACCCTTAGGTTTAAGGTTTTGCTTAAGTAAGTGATTAGTTTAGAGCTCGGTTATTGTTAGAGTTAGGGTTAAAGCTAGGTGTAGGACTCGGATTAGGCCAGGTTTTGTGTTAGGGATAGTGCTACGGTTAGGGCAATGGCTAATGTAAGAACTAGGGTTACCATTATGGTTAGTTTTTGTGTTAGGGTATGGGTTAGTTAAAGTGTTAGGGTTATGTTTAAGGTTAGGGTGATATTTTTAGCTAGGGTTCGTGTTTGAATAGGAGTCAGGTTGAGGCTTAGTTTTAGGGTTAGAGTTAGAACTCAAGTTAGGGCTAGAGTTATTGTTAGGGTTCAGTTTAAGGTGAGGGCGGTGTGTAGAGCTAGGGTGACTGTTAGGATATGAGTCAGCATCAGGGTTGGTTTTAAGCTTTGTGTTAGGACTCAAACTAGGGCTAGGGTTAGGTCTAGTAGTAGTGTAAGAGTTTGGTTTTAGTTAAGGTTTAGAGTTAGGGCTAACACTCGATTTTGTTTTAGTCCTATGGTTAGGGTTAGGGCTAGTGTTAGTGTTAAGCTTAGGCTTAGTGTTAGGGTTAAATTTGGAATTAGGGTTAGACCTAGGGTGAATGCTAGAACTAAGGATAGGGCAAGGGTTATGGCTATGTTTAGGGTTATGGTAAGGGATAGGGTTAGAACTAGGGATAGGGCTAGGGCGAGAGTTAGTCTTTGGGCTAGGGGTAGGGTTAGGGATAGGGCTAAATTAGGACTAGGTTTACTGTTTAGTTTAAGCCTAGATTTAGGGTTATGTTAAGGGTTAGGGTTGGAGTTTAGAGTTAGCGTTTACAGTTTAGGATTTGCATCTGGGTAAAGTTTTTGGTAATGGATGGCTTTATAGCTAGGTTAAGAGGTAGGATGAGGGTCATAATTAGGTTTAGGGCTGTGGTTAGGTTTAGGGTTATGACTAAGCCTAGGTTAAGGGCTAGGATGAGGGCTAGGGATTTTTTGGTAGGGTTAGGGCTAGGATTAGTGCTAGGGCTAATTTCTGTTCCAGAATTATGGTTAAAGATAGTTTTAGGATAAGGATTATGGGTACATCTAGTGTAAGGGTTATGTTTGGGTTTAGCATCAGGTTTAGAGCTAGAGTATTATTAGGGTCAAGTTCTGGGTAAGGGTGTGGGATAGGTTAAGGTTTAAAGTTAGGGCTTAAATTAACATTAGGGTTAGTGTTATGGTTATGATAATGGATAGAGTTAGAAATCAGTTTAGGGCTAGGTTTATGGTTATCATTAGGGCTAGGTTTTGGGTTAAGTTAGTGCTAGGGTTAGGTTTACGGCTAATGCAAGTACTAGGGTTATGCTTACATCTAATTTTAGTGTTTTGGGGCTAGGTTTACTGTTAGGTTTAGTTTTAGGTTTAGGGTGATGTTTAGACCTCAGCTTAGTGTTGTGGTAGTTTATGGGTCAGGGTTAGTTTTAGGTTTTGGCTTAAAACTCGAATTAGGGCTGGGGTTAGGGCTAGGTTTAGGGTTAGGGCTTGGTTTAGGTTAAGACTTATGGTGAAAGCTTTGGCTCGGTTTGCTATTAAGGCTAGGATTAGGATTAGTGAAATTTTTAGGATAAGTGTTAGTGTTAGGGCTAGTCTTAGATTTAGGCTTAGGCTTCGGTTTAGGGTTAAATTTAGAGTTAGGTTTTTATCTAAGTTTAGTGCTAAGGCTAAGGATAGGGCAATGGTTAGGACTAGAATTTGGGATAGGTTTAGATTTATGGGAAGGGAGAGGATTAGAATGAGTGATACGGCCAGTGTGAGAGTAACAGCTATTCTTAGGGCTAGGGTTAGAGATAGGTTTAGGGATATGGCTAAATTATGGCTAGGGTTAGGGTTAGGGATAGGGTTAGAGCTAGTTTTAGAATTAGCATCAGGGTTTGGGCAATTTTTAGGCTTAGACATTGAGTTAGGGTTAGATTTAAAGTTAAGTTTCCATCTAGTGTTAAAGCTAGGGCTAAGGATAGGGCAATTGTGATGAAAAGGGTGAGGTTTAGAGTTAGGCTTACAATTAGGGTAAGAGTTGTGCTTTTGGATAGGTTTAGGGTATGCAAGGGTTAGTATTAGGGTTAGAGCTAGAGTTAGGGTTAGGGTTATGATTAAGGCTAGGTTTATAGCTCGGATGAGGATTAGGGTTTGTGTTAGGTTTAGAGATAGTATTATGGCTAGGGCTAATGTCAGGTCTAGGATTATAGTTAGGGCTAGATTTAGTGTTAGGTTTATGGCTTCATCCAGTGTAAGGATTAGGTTTAGGTTAAGATTCAGATTTATATCTAGGGTTATTTACGGTCAGGGTCAGATTTAGGGTTTGGGTTATATTAGGGTTTTGGTTTAGGGTAATGACAGCATTAGTTCTAGCGTTAAGTTTGGTTTAGTGTAATGGATAGGGTTACTGTTAGGCCTAGGGTTAGTTTAAGAGTTACGGTTATATTTAGCCTAATGGATAGGTTTAGACCTAGGGTTATGTATAGGTTAGGGCTAGTTTCGGGTTAGGTGTAGGTTTAAGTTTAGGGTTAAAGCTAGGTTTACTACTCGGTTTAAAGATAGGTTTTGGGTTAGGTTAGGGCTAGGGTTAAGGCTATGACTAATGTACGAAGTAGGGTTATGATTAGCACTAGTTATAAGGTTAGGGTTAGGGCTACGCCTAATGTTAGGTTGAGGTTTATGCTGATGATGATGTTTAGAGCCAGGGTTAGTGTTAGAATAAGAGTCAGTGTCAGAGTTAGTTTCGGGGTAGCGTTAGGACTAGAATTAGGATATGGTTAGGGCTAGGTGTAGGTTTAGGTTTTGTTGTAGGATAAGGGTTTGGGTTAAGGCTATGGCTCGGTTTTGTTTTAGGGATAGGGCTAGTGTTAGGGCTAATCTTAGGATTACCATTAGCATTAGGGCTAGTGTTAGCTTGATGTTTAGGTTTAGGCCTAGGTTTAGGGCTAGATTTAGAGTTACGGTGAGATCTGGGGTTATGGCCAGGGCCATGAATAGGGCTAGGGTTAGAGCAAGGGTTAGGGTCAGGATTAGGGTTCTAGTAAGGGATAGGTTTGGTACTAGGGTTAGGGTGAGATTTAGAGTTAGAGTTAGACTTTGGGCTAGGATTAGGATTAGGGTTAGGGATAGGGCTAAATTAGGGCTAAGATTAGGGCTAGGGTTAGAGTTATGTTTAGGCCTAGGTTTTGAGTTAGGGATAGAATTAAGGCTATGTGTAGGGCTAGGATAAGGGCTAGGGTTTGTTTTAGGGTTAGGGCTAGGATTATGGCTAGGGTTAATATCATGTCTAGGGTTAAGATTAGGAATAGTTTTAGGGTTAGTTTTATGGCTAGGTCTAGTGTAAGGGTTAGGTAAGGTAAGAGTCAGGTTTATAGCAAGGGGAAATATTAGGGACATTTAATATTAGGGTTTGGTTTACATTTGAGGTTAGGGTTAGGTCTTGAATTAGCATTCGTGTTAGGGTTAGTGTAATAATTGGATTAGGTTTAAGGTTCAGGGTTGGATAGGCTAATTGATAGGTTTGTGGAAAGCGATAGGGTTAGGATTAAGCCTAGGGTTAGATTTATGGTAAGGGTTAAGTTTAGGGTAATGGATACAGTTAGAGTTAAGGTTAGGGATAGGTTTATGGTTAAAATTAGGTCTTGTGTTAGGATTAAAGTGAGGTTTAGAACTAGGATTAGGTTTAGGTTTTGTTTAGCCTAAGGGTTAGGTTCTGAGCTATGGTTAGTGCTAGGCTGAGAGTTAGGTTTAGAATTAGGTCTAGGGATAGGATTATGGTAAATTTTGGGTTAGGGTTGGGGTTAGGGTTAAATGTAGGATTAGTGTTAGGGTCAGAATAAGGATCAGGGTTAGGGTTAGTGTTTGGGATAGTGTTAGAGCTAAAACGAAGGCTAGGGTTAGGACTATTAATAGGGTTAGGGTTTTGGTTAGTCTACAGACTAGAGATAGGTCTAGGGTTACTCTTCAGTTTAGGATTTTGCTTAGGGTAAGGGATTGATTTAGATCTAGGGTAAGGGCTATGGTGAGTGTTAGAGTTAGAGTTAAATCTAGGTTTATGGCTTGGTTTAGGGCTCAATTTGTGTTAGGGTTACGGCTAGGATTAGGGCAATGACTAATGTAAGAACTAGGGTTACAGTTAGGGTTAGTTTTAGGGTTAGGATTAGGGGTAGTTTGAGTGCTAGTGTTAGGTTTAAGGTTAAGGTTATATTTATAGTTATGGTTCTTGTTAGGATAGGATTCAGGGTCAGGGTTATTTTTAGGGTTAGTGTTAAGACTCGAATTAGGGCTATTGTTAATGTTAGTGTTTGGTTTGAGTTTAAGGCAGCGTTTAGATCTAGGGTGAGTGTTAGAATATGAGTCAATGTCAGGGTTAGTTTTAAGGTCAGGCTTAGGACTCGAATTAGGGCTAAGTTTATGTCTAAGTGTAGTGTTAGTTTTTGGTTTAAGTTAAGGTTTAGGGTTAGGGCTATTGCTCTATTTTGGTTTACTGCTAGGATTGGGTTAGGGTTAGTTTTACTATTATCATTAGCGTTAGAGCTAGTGTCAGTGTTAGGCTTAGGCTTAGGTTTAAGGTTAGATTTAGATTTATGATTAGGGTGGGACTAACTTTCGGGCAAGTGTTAGGGCTAGTGTTAGGTTTATGGTAGCAGACATTGATAGAACTAGGGCTAGGGCTATGACAAGAGTTAGAGTTAGTCTTAGGGCTAGGGTTAGGATAGGGTTAGAGATAGAGCTAAATTAGGGCTAGAATTAGGGCTAGGTTTTGTGTTTAGGTTAAGCCTATGGTTAGGGTTAGGGTTAGGTTTAAATTATGGTAAAAGTTGACATTATAGGTAGATTTAGAGGTAGGGTGAGGGTTAGAATTAGGGTTAGGTATAGGGCTAGAAATAGGGTTATCTTTAAGGCTAGGTTTAGGACAAGATAGAGAGCTAGGTGTGTTTATAGGGTTAGGGCTAGGATTAGGGCTAGGGCTAATTTCAGGTCCAGAATTATGGTTAAAGTTAGTTTTATGTTTAGGTTTATGACTAAGTCTAGGCTAAGGTTTAGGTGTTGGGTTATGGTCAAGTTTAGAGCTAGGGGTATTATTAGGGTCAAGGTCTGAGTTAAGGATTGAGATAGGTTAAGGTTTGAATTTTGGGCTTGAATTAGTTTTAGGATTAGCATTATGGTAATGACAGGGTTAGTTATAGGATTCAGGTTAGGTTTAGGCTAATGGAAAAATTACGAATCGGGATAGGGTTAGATTTGTGCTTAGGGTTATCATTAAGGTTTGGGTTATCATTATGTTAATGGATAGAGTTAGAGATCAGTTTAAGGCTAAAGTTATGGTTACAATTAGGACTAGTGTTAGGGTTAGGTTAGGTTTAAAGCTAGGGTTAGGGCTCTGATTATGGCTAGGTTTGTGGTATGTTGGAGCTAGGGTTAGGGTTAGAGCTAATGTAAGTTCTAGGTTTAAATTTAGGGCTAGTTTTAGGGTTTGAGTGCTAGGTTTAGTGTTAGGGTTAGGTTTACAGATACGGTGGTGTTTAGAGCTAGAAGTGTTAGGGTCAGTGTCAGGGTCAGGGTTAGTTTTAGGATTTGGATTCCAACTCAAATAAGTCTAGGTTTAGGTCTAGTTGTAAGTTTAGGGTTTGGTTTAGGTTAATGTTTAGGGTTAGAACTATGCTTAGTTTTGTTTTAGGGCTAGGGCTAGCGTTAGGGCTCATTTTAGGATTAGTGTTATGGTTTGGGCTAGTGTTAGGTTTAGACTTAAGCTTCGGGTTAAGGCTTGTTTTAGAGGTAAGTTTTGCCTAAGTTTAGTGCTAGGGATAAGTATTGGGAAAGGATTAGCACTAGGGTTAGGGCTAGGGTTAGGTTTATGGTAAGGGATAGGGTTAGAATGAGTGATAGGGCTAGTATCAGAGAGTTAGTCTTAGGGCTAAGGTTAGGGTTAGGTTTACGAATAGGGCTAAATTACGGCTAGGGTTATGTTAGGGCTAGGGTTAGGGCTAGTTTTAAGATTAGGCTTAGGCATCGAGTTAGGGTTAGAATTAGAATTTGATTTTGATCTAGGGTTAGTGCTAGGGCTAAGGATAAGGCAAGGGTTGCCACTAGGGTTAGGGTTAGAGTTAGGGTTTAATTTAGGCTAAGGGATGTGGTTATAGCTAGATTTAGAGCAAGGGCAAGGGTTAGTATTAGGGTTAAAAATAGGGTTAGAATTAGGGTATGATTAAGGCTATGTTTATGGCTACGATGAAGACTAGGATTTGTTTTAGGGTTAGGGATCGTATTAGGGCTATGGCTAATGTCAGGTCTTGGGTTACAGTTAGGGATAGATTTAGTGTTAGGTTTATGGCTTGGTCCAGTGTAAGGGTTAGGTTTTGGTTAGGGTCAGATTTAGATCTAGGGTTATTTTTAGAATCAGGGTCAGGATTAGTGTTTGGGTTAAGTTAGTGATTAGGTGCAGGGCTCGAATTAGTGTTAGATTTAGGGTTAGTGTAATGTATATGGTTAGGGTTAGGCCTAGTGTTATCAGAAGGGTTAGGGTTATTGTTAGGGTAATGTATAGGGTTAGCCTTAAGGTTAGGGCTAGTGTTATGTATAAGATTAGGGCTAATGTTTGGGTTAGGGTTATGTTTATGTTTAGGATTATAGTTAGATTTAGGACTAAGATTAAGGCTAGGTTTTGGGATAGGTTAGGGTTAGAGTTAAGGCTACAGCTAATTTATGAATTAGGTTTATGACTACAGCTAGTTATAGGTTTAGAGTTAGATCTAGGTCTAGTGTTAAGGTTAAGTTTATGGTGATGATGATGTTTAGAGCCAGGGTTAGTGTTAGGGTCAGTGTCATGGTCGGGGTTAGTTTTCGGGTTGGGTTAGACTATAATTAGTGATAGGGTTAGGACTAGGTGTAGGGTTATGATTTGTTTTTGGTTAAGGGTTAAGGTTAGGGCTATGACTTGGTTTTGTTTTATGGCTAGAGGTAGGGTTAGGGCTAGTTTTATGATTAGTCTTAGGGTTGGGCTATTATAAGTGTAAACCAAACACTAACACTTCACCTAGATCTAAACCTAGCCCTAATTCGAGAATTAAGCCTCCCTTTAAAAATAATCTTGATCAACTCACCCTAGTTATATACACTGCCCTAAACTCAAACTGAACACTGACATTAACAATAGCCCTAATTCGACTCTTAACACTAACCCTAAAACTAACCCTGACCCTGACTTCTATCCTAACAAGAACCATAGCTATAAATATCACCTTAACCTTAAACCTAACACTAACACTCAAACTATATCTAACCCTACCCTAAAACTAACCCTAATGGAAACCCTAGTTCTTATATTAGCCATTGCCCTAATCCTAGCCCTAACCCTAATGCATATCTAGCCCTAAACTGAGCCCTAAACCTAGCTTTAACTCTAACTCTAACCCTAACCTTAGCCCTAATTCTAGAATAAATCAATCCCTTACCCTAAGTGAAATCCTAAACCTAAGAGTAACCCTAGACTTATCCATAGTCCTCAGACTAACCAAAATCCTAACCCTATTAATAGTCCTAACCCTAGCCTTCATTTTAGCTCTAACAATATCTCAAATGCTAACCCTAACCCTGAAACTTATTCTGACCCTAACACTAAAACTAGGTCTAAACCTAACACCAACCCTAACCCAAAATTTACCATACTCCTATCCCTAGACCTAACTCTGAACTTAACTCTCAGCCTAGCCATAATCATACCTCAGAACCAAACCCTTACACTAAACAAAATCCTAAACCTAATCCTAGATCTGACAGTCACCTTAACCCTAAAACAAACGTAATCCTAACCATAACCCTAGCCCTAAACTTAGTTCTAACTGTATCCATTACCACAAAAATAACCCTTACCATAATGCTACCCCTAGGCTTAACCCTAAACCTATCACTTTCCCCAAAACTAGCAACTACCCTAAAGCTACTCTGAACCCTAAACCTAACCCAATCATTATGGTAATCATAACCCTAATGCTAATTCGAGCCCTAACCTAACCTCAAACCTAAACCAAACCCTAAAACTGAGCATGACCCTAATAACTCCCCTCGCTATAAACCTGACTCTTACCCTACCTAACCTTTATACTATACCTAGCCATAAACCTAACTCTAATACTATTCCTAACCTTAAACCTAGACCTGATATTAAGCCTAGCCTTAAACCTGTCCCTAACCCTAACACAAACCCTAACCCTTATCTATCCCTGAACATAGCATTAATTTTATCCCTAACCCACACCCTAGGCCTAAATCTAACACTAACTCTAGCCCTAATCTTAGCCCTTATTTAGCCCTATCTCTAATCCTAACCCTAACTCTAACCCAAAGACTAACTCTAATTCTCACCCTAAACCTAACCCTAGTTCTAAATCTATCCCTTATTAGAATCCTAATACTTCCCTATTCCTTGGTGTAACCCTAGCCCTATTCATAGCCCTGGTCATAATCCTAGATTTAACCCTAACTCTAAATCTAACCTGAACCCTATGCCTAAACCTAAACCTAACACTAGCACTAATGCTAAATCTAATCCTAAAATTAGCTCTAATCCTAGCTATAGCCCTAAAACAAACCGAGTCATAGCCATAACCCTAACCCTTAACCTAAACCAAACTCTAACCCTACACCTAGCCCTAACCATATTCTAATTCTACTCCTAACCATAACAAGAAAAGTAACCCTGACCCTGACTCTGACCCTAACACTAACCCTGGCTCTAAACATCATCATCACCATAAACTTCAACCTAACACTACACCTAGCCCTAACCTAACCCTATAACTAGTGCTAATCATAACCCTACTTCATAGATTAGCCATAGCCTTAACACTAGCCCTAACCTAATCGAAAACCTAGCCTTAATCTGAGTCCTAAACCTAGCTTTAACCCTAAACTTAAACCTAACCCTAACCCCAAACTAGCCTTAATGTTATACATAACCCTAGCTCTAAACTTAGGTCTAAATCTATCCATTACCCTATCAGTAACCCTAATCTTAAGCTAACCCTAGGCCTAAACTTAACCCTATCCATTACACTAAACCAAACCTAAACCCTAAAACTAACCCTGTCATTACCTTAAACTGAAACCCTAACATAACCCAAACCCTAACCTGACCCTGACCCTAAATATAACCCTTGATATAAACCTGAATCTTACCCTAAACCTAATCCTTATACTGGACCAAGCCATAAACCTAACACTAGGCCTAACTATAACCCTAGAACTGACATTAGTCCTAGCCCTAATAATATCCCTAATGCTAACAAAAACCCTAAACATTATCCTATCCATAAACTTAGCCTTAATAATAACCCTAACCCTAAATCTGCCCTAACCCTAATACTAACCATTGCCCTAGCCCCAAACCTAGCCAAAATCACATCCCTTACCCTAAACGTAACCCTAATCCTAACCCAAACCCTTGTTGTCACAATTGCCCTATACTTACCTTTAGCTTTAATACTAGATTGAAAACTAACTTTAAATCTAAACCTAACTCGATACCTAAGCCTAAAACTAACACAAACACTGATACTATTTCTAAAACTAGCTCTAACCCTAGCCTTAACTATAACCTTAGCCGTAATTTAGCCCTATCCCTAACCCTAACCCTAATCCTAGCTCTAAGACTAACTCTAACTCGAAAAATGGCCCTATCACTCATTCTAATCCTCTTCCTTCCTATAAAACTAACCCTATGCCAAATCCTAGTCCTAACCCTTACCCTATCCTTAACCCTAGCACTAACTTTAGATAAAAACCTAACTCTTAATTTAACCATAAACCGAAGCCTAAGCCTAATTCTAAGACTAGCCTAAACCCTAACACTAATCCTAAAATGTGCCCTAACCCTAACCCTAGCCCTAAAACTAAACTGATCCAAAGCTCTAACCCTAACCCTTAACCTAGACCAAACACTAACCCTACACCTAGCCCTAACCCCTGCCTTAATTCGAGTTTTAAGCCAAACCCTAAAGCTAACCCTGACCGTTACTCTGACTATAACACTAACCCGTGGTCTAAACATCACCCTAATTCTAACCATAAACCTAACACTAAACCTAGCCATAAAACACTAAAATTAGCCAAAATCATGACTCTAGTACTTACATTAGCCATAAACCTAACCCTAGCACTGACTTAACCCAAACCTAGCCCTAATCATAACCATGACCCTAGCCCTGAACTAATTTCTAACTCTATCCATTACCATAACCATAACCATAACCATAACCATAATGCTAATTTGAGCCCTAAATTTAAACCTTAACCTATCCCAAACCCTAACTCAGAACTTGACCCTAATAATACCCCTAGCTCTAAACCTGACACTAACCCTAAACAAAACCCTTCAAATAGTCGTACCCCTAATCCTAACCCTAAAACTATCTTTAACCATAATTCTGGACCTGAAATTAGCCCTAGCACTAATCGTAGCCCTAACCCTAAAAAAAGTACCCTAGCCCTCATCCTAGCCATAAACCTAGCCTTTATCATAATGCTAACAATAATCATAGTCCTAATCCTAATTATAATCTTCACCCTACCTCTAAACATAGCTAAAAAGCCATCCCTTACCCAAATTTGGCCTAATTCTAAACCTAAACTCTAAAGCCTAACCCTAGGCTTAAACTAACCACTAAACCTAGCCCTAATCCTAGCCCTAATTGAGCCCTATCTCTAACCCTAACCCTAACCCTAGGCCTAAGACTAACTCTCACCCTAGCCCTAGCCCTAGTTCTAACCCTATCCTTTACCATATCCCTAACCTAGCCATAACACTTGTCCTATCCTTAGTTCTGTCCCTAGCTCTAGATCTAACCCTATATCGAAATTTAACCCTAACCCAATCACTAAGCCTAAGCCTAACACTAACATTAGCCTTAATCTAACCCTAGGACTAAAACAAAACCAAGTTTTAGCATTAACCCTAAACCATAACTTAAATAAACCCTAATACTACAACTAGACCTAACCCTAGCCCTAATTTGAGTCCTAACCCTAACCTTAAAACCAACCCTGACCTTGACTTATATCCTAACACTCACCCTAGCTCTAAACACCACTCTCACCTTAAACTGAACCCTAAAAGTAACCCTAGCCCTAATTCGAGTCCTATCACTAACCCTAACACTCCACCTGACCCTGACTCCGATCCTAACATAAAACCTAGCTAAACATATCACCCTAACCTTAAACCTAACCCTAACACTAAATCTGACACACATCCTAACACTAAAACTAACCCTAATGGTAACCCTAGTTCTTATATTAACCATTGCCCTAAACATAGCCCTAATCCTAACACAGAACCTAACTCTAACCCTTGCCCTAAGTCTAGCCCTAACCCAAAGCCTAATGCTAATCCTAGCCTTTATTTAATCCTATCCTAACCCTAAACCTAGCCATAAGACTAACTCTAACTCTTGTCCTAACCCTAGTCCTAGTTCTACCCTTAGCCTTATTCCTAACCCTAGATCTAAGCCTAAGTCTAAATCTAAACCTAACTCTAAATTTATCTTTAACAATAAGCCTAAAACAAACCCTAACACTACCCATATCCATAATGCTGATCGTAAAACTGGCCCTATCCATAGCACTAGCCATAAACTAAAACCAAGCCATAGCCCTAATCCTAACCCTTAACCTAAAACAAACGCTAACCCTACAAATAGCCCTAAAACTAAGTCTAAAACTAACCCTGACTCTAATACTGACCGAAACACTAATCCTAGCTCTAAAAATCACCCTTACATTAATAACATTAATAACACTACATCTAGACTTAACCTAATCCTAAAACTAGCCTTAATCAAAACCGTAGTTAGTAGTCATTGTCCTATCCATAGCCCTAACCCTAACACAAATTCTACCCCTAATCGGAGCCCTAACCCTAGGTTTAACCCTAATACTAGCCCTAACTCTAACCCTAAAACTAGCCCTATCCCTAACTCTAACCCTATTACTTACACTAAGCCAAACCCTAACCCAAAGGCTAATCTGAGTTCTAATCCTAATCCTTAGCCTAACTTAAACTTTAACTATATTACTAGTCTTAACCCTAGCCCTCATTCTACCTCTAAACCTAACCCTGACCCTCATCTGACCCTAAGAGTAACCCTAGGTCTAAACCTGAACCTAACCCTAAACCAAATCCTAACACTAGACCTACTGGTAAACCTATACCTATACCTAAGCCTAACACAAGACCTAGACCCAAAGCTAACCCTAAATATAGCTATAACTCTAGCCCTAGACTTAAACAAATACCTAGCACTAGTCCTACAATAATTCTTAACATAAACCAAATACTTACCCTACTCCTACACCTAAACCTAATGCTAATTCTGGCTCTAACTATAACCCTAACCTTATCCCAAAAACTGACCCTGATTCTAACACTGAACCTAGCTTTAAACCTGACACTCACCCAAAACATTGACCTAACACTACACCTAGCCATAACCCTAACCCTAAAACTACCCCTAATCATAACCCTATGTCTTACAGTACCCATGGCCCTAACCCTAGGCCTAAACTAGCACAAAATCTAGCCCTAATTCTAGGCCTGAACATAGCCCTAAGCATAACCCTAAATCTAACTCTAGCCCTAACCCTAACTCTAAGCCTTGCTTTAGACCTAACCCTAGCTCAAAGCCTAAACTTTACCCTTAACATAACCCAAGTCCTATCCCAAACCCTAACCTAACACTAGCCCTAATCCTAACCTTAACCATAGACCTAACCATAGCTCTAATTATATCCACTACCCTAACCCTAGCCCTAATCCTAACCATAACCGAAGACCTAACTCTAGTTCTAATTCTATCCATTACCCTAACTATAATCCTAACACTAATATTAAGCCTAGGCTTAACCCTAAGCCTATCACAATCCCTAAACCTATCCATTGCCCTAAAACTAACCTGAACCCTAATCCTAAGCCTATTCATTATCCTAACCCTAACTCTAACACTAATGCTAATTCAAGCCATAAACCTAAACCTTAACCTAAACCAAACAATAAGCTGTACACTGTACCTAATAATACGCAAAGCACTAAACTTGACCCTTACTCTAAATCTAACCCTTACACTAGACCTAACCATAAACATAACCAAAAACATATTCCTATATGTAACCCTAGACCTGACATTAGCCCTAGCCCTAATCCTAGCCCTAACCCTAACAAGAACACTAGCTCTCATCCTAGACCAAAACCTAGCCTTAATCATAACCCTAACCCTAATTCTAACATATTCCCTATCCATAAACCTAGTTATAACCCCATTGCTTACCTTAAACCTAACCCAAACCCTAACCCTAACACTAACTCTAGCCCTAACCTTAACTCTAGGACTAACCGAACACTAACACTCCCAAGAATGCTAAAACTAATCCTAATACTAGCTTCAAGACTACTCCGCCCTAGCCCTAGCCCTAATTCTAACCCTATCACTTACTGTAACCTTATTCCTAGCCATAGTCTAGAATAACACTAGCCCTGACCTTAAACCTTGCCCTAACCCTAGATCTAAACCTAACACTAAATCTAACCCTAATTCTACACCTAAACCTCACCCTAACACTAGTCCTTACCCTAACGCTAATCCTAAAACAAGCCCTAATCAAAGGCTTAGCCCTAAAACAAAACTGAACAATAACACTAACCCTAAACTTGTACCTAAACCAAAGCCTAATTTACCTCTAGCCCTAAGCCTAGCCCTAATTCTAGACATAATCTTAACCCTAAAACTACTTTTGAAGCTGTCTCTGATATTAACACTAACCCTACCTCTAAACATCAACCTAAACCTAAAACTTACTCTAACACGCGACCTAGTCCTAACCCTAATTCTAAAATTAGTTCTAATCAAAACCCTAGATCATACACTAACGATAATCTTAAAACTAATGCTAACCAAAACCTAGCCCAAATCTGAGACCTAACCCTAGCTTTCACCTTAAACCTAACCCTAACACTAGCCCTAAACCTAACCCGAACCCTAGCTCTAATTTAGCTCTAACCTTATCTTTACCCTAGCCAAACCCCAACCCTAATGCTAACCCTAGTCCTAAAACTAATCCTTAGTCTAACCCAAAATTTAAACCTATTACTTGACCTAACCCTAGCACTCATTCTTCTTAATACCATAACCCGAATTCTAACCCTATCGCTGACCCTTATTCTGACGCTCAATCTAAAGCAAACTCTAACACTAGCCCTACACATAACCCTATATCTAAACGTAACCCTAATACTAGACCTAGATTAAATCTAATCCTAAATCCAGACATATCTTTAGCAAAGACCAAAACAAAAACATAGCCCTAGCTCTAATGATAACACTTAACCTAAGCCAAACACCAACCTTACCTCTAGACCTAACCAATCCTAATTCTGGCTCTTGCCCTAACCCTAACCCTTATCCAAAGACAGACCCTGACACTAACACTAACCCTAGCTATAAAACTGATGCTAACCAAAACCTATACCTACCATTAGGCCTAGCCATAAAGGTAAACATAACCCTTACTTTACCATAGCACTAAAACTAGCTCTAAACCTAACACAAAACCTAGCCCTAATCCTAGGCCTAAATCTAGCCCAAAGTGTAACCGTAACACTAACCTAACCTTATCCCTTATCCTAAGCCTAACCCTCATGCTAACCTTAAAACTCGCCTTAGACTTAACCCTAGGTAAAACCCAAAATTGAACCCTAAACATAACCCTAGCCCGAACCATAAACCTATACCTAATCCTAACCCTAATCATAATGTTAACACTAGCCCTAATACTATTCTAAAATTTTCCATTACCCTAAACCGAACCTTAACCCTAATGATAAACCTAGCTTTAATCCTAATTGTAAACCTAATACTACACATAACCCTAAACCTAATCCTCATTATAGACTTAACACTAGATAAAAACCCAACCCTTACTCTGACACTAACCCTAGCCCAAACCCTAACACTAACCCTAAACCTAAACCTACACAAACCCTAACCTGAAATCTAACCCTATCCATTACCCTAACTCTAATGATAATCTTAGCCCTAACCCTAACACTAACCCTAAACCAAAAACTACGCCTAATCCTAACCTGATATCTAACCCTATCCATTAACCTACTCTCAAGATAACCTTAGCTCTAACCCTAACAGTAACCCTAACATTAACCATAAATCTAACCGTAGACATAATCCTAAACCTAACACCCTAGCTCTAACCCTACCTCAAAACATATCCTGTACCCTAAACCTAAACATAGCCCTAGCCCTAGCCCTAACCCTAACTCTAGCCCTAATTCTATCCAAAACCCTAGGCCTAACCCTAACCCTATCACTAACCCTAACCCTACCAATTACCCTATCTTTACCTAAATCCTAAACCTACACCTATCCATTAACCTAAGGCTAATTTTAACCCTAATGCTAATTTGAGGCATAATCCTAATTATTAACCTAACACAAAACTGAATCCTGACCCTGACCCCTAAAAATACACCTTACCCTTAACCTGGCCCTTACCCTAAACCTAATATTAGACCTAGCCATGAATCTAACCATATAACTATCCATAGCTGTAACCCTAAACCTGACATTATCACTATCTCTAAAACTTGCCCTAACCCTAACACAAAATCTAGCCCTCATCCAAACCACAAATCAAGCTTCAATACTAACACAAAAATAAACATAGACCTATCCCTAACCCTTTTGCTAACTCTAACCCTATCAATTACCCTACAACTAACATGAACCCTAAACCTAAACCTATCATTACCTAACCAAACTCTAATGCTAATTCAAGTCTAAACCTAAACCCTAACATAAACCAAACCTGAAACCGAATTCTAACTGTAATAATACCCCTAGCTCTAAACCTCACCCTTACCCTAAACCTAACCCTTACACTAGACCTAGCCATAAATCTAACCCTCAATCTATCCCTATTGTAAGCCTAGACCTGATACTAGCCCTAGCCCTAATTCTTGCCATAACCCTAAAACAAACCAGAGCCCACATCCTAGCCCTAAACCTAGACTTATTATTAAACCAAACCATATCCCTAGCCCTAACCAAAATTCTAACCTTCAACCTAACTCTAAAACTAGCTCTAACCCCATTCCTTCCTCTAAACCTAAACCTATCTCCAAACCTAAACCTATGTCTAACCCTAATACAAATGCTAGATGTAATCCTAGCCCTAATTCACCCTAATCCCAACCTAACCCTAGCCCTAGGACTAAATCTAACTCTCGCCCTAGTCATATTTTTAGTGCTAACACTATCCCTTACCATATTCCTATCACTTGCCTTTACATTAGCCCTAACCCTAGCTCTAGCCCTCATCTTATATCTAAGCCTAACTCTAAATCAAATCCTAACCCTAAGCTAAACCTCTCACTAAAACAAGCTGAAATAATAATGCTAACCCTAAAACTATAATTAACCTAGCACTAGCCCTAATCAAAAACCAAGCCATAGCCCTAACCCTAACCTTTAACATAAACCAAAACCTAGACCTACACCTAGCCCTAAACATATATCTAATTTGAGTAATATACCTAACCCTAAAACAAACCCTGACCCTGACTCTGACCCTAACACTAACCCTGGCTCTGAACATCACTCAAAACTTATACCTAAACCTAACCCTATACCTAGTCCTAACCATTACCCTAAAATAAGTTCTACTCGTACCCTTAGTTCTTACATTAGCTGAAGCACAAAATCTAGCCCTAATTTAACCCAAAACCTATCCCTAATTGGAGCCCTAACACTAAATTTAACCCTAACCAAAAACCTAATTCTAGCTCTAACACTTACCCTAATCCTAACCATAACCCTAACCCTTGCCATTACCCAAAACTTAACCCTAACCCTAGCCTTAATCCTAACAATAAATCTAGCCCAAACCCCAGCTGTAACCCTATCCATTACCCTAATCCTAATCCTAACCCTAGGATAACCCTGAACTTATTCCTAACCATAAACCTGTACATTGCCATAAAACTAACCTGAACCCTAAAACTAACCATATCCATAAATTTAATCCTAACACTAATAAGCTTAACCCTAAAACTATCTCTAACCATAACCTAGAACTGACATTAGCCCTAGCACTAATGAAGCCCTAATACTAGAACAAACTCTAGCCCGAATCCTAGCGCTAATCTTAGCCTTAATCCTAAACCTAACCCTAACTAACCATAGAACTAAACTTAATTTTAACCCTTGCCCTAGTTCTAAAGCTAGCCATAACATCATATCTATCCATAACCATAACCATAAGCCTAGCCATAAACTTAGGCTCAGCCTTAATACTAACCCTAGCTCTAATCCTAGTCCTAATGAAGCCATAATTCTAACCCTATATCTAAACCTAACACTAAGACTAACTCTAACTCTCGCCCTAGCACTAGCCCGACTTCTTACACTATCCCTTATGATAATTCAAACCCTAGACCTAACCCTAGCCCTAACTTTCACTGTAGTCCTAAACCTAAATCTAACCCTATCTCTAAATATAACCCTAAACCTAGGCCTAAACCACACCCTAACACTAGATCAAACCCTAATGCTAATTTGAAAATTAGCCCTAACCCTAGCCCTAGCCCTCAAGCAAAACAGAGCCATACCAGTGACTCTAAACCTTAACCTTAACCAAAACCTAACCCTACACCTAGTCCTAACCCTAGACCTAATATTAAGACCTAACCCTAACTCTAGAACTAATACTAACAACTGACTACGACCTTAAAACTAACCCTAGTTGTACACATCATCCTATCCCTAAACCGAATCCTAACACTAGACCTCACTCTATACCTAACCCTAAAACTAGCCCTAATCGTAATGCCAGCTCTTAAATTAGCCATAGCCCTAAACCTAACACAAAACCTAAACCTAATTCAAGCTTAACCCTAAATTTAACCCTAACCCTAACCCTGGCACAAACCCTAGCATTATCCCTACTCCTAATCCTAGCTCTAACCCTATGTCTTACACTTAGTCAAAACCATACCCTATTGCTAACCTAGTCCTAACCCTAATTCTATGCCTATCCCAAAACTTAACTCCATTCCTAGTAATAACCTGAGCCCTCATTCTAGCTCTAAACTTAACCCAAACACTAACCCTGACCCTTATTCTGACCCTAACACTAAACCTAGGTTTAAACCTGACACTAAATTTTATCCAAAAAGTAACACTAGCCTTACCAGTAACCATAACCCTAAACCTAACACTAAAACTAGCAATAGACCTAAACGTAATCCTAAATGTAGCCATAACCCTAGCCTTAGACCTAACAATATCCCTTAACCAAACCAAACACTCACTCTATCCATAGACCTACCCTAGTCCTCATTCTGGACTAACACTAAATATAAACCTAATCTGAACCCTGACACTTACCCTAACAAAAACCCTAATTCTAAACATTATCCTAACCCAAAAACTAACCCTAACACTAGACGAACTCTAAATCTAGCCATAAACATAACTGTAGCTCTTACATTACCCATATGCCTAACACAAGCCCTAAACCTCACACAAAACCTAGCCATAATTACAGCCTAAACTTAACCCTAAGCATAACCCTAACCCTAAATCTAGCCCTAATCCTAAACCTAACCCTAACGCTTGTTCTAGCCCTAACTCTAGCTCAAACCCTAAACCGTACCCTAAATATAACCCTAGCCAAAACTCTAAACCTCAATAACTCCATCCCTAATCCTAGTTGTAAACATAGCCCTAAGCCTAGCTCTAACTCTATCCATTACACTAAACATAAACCTAAAACTAATGCTAACTCTAGCCCTAAAACTAACCTTAAACCTACCCTAGCCCTGGCTGTAACCCTAACCCTCACCTTAGCGCTAAACCTAGATCAATCCCTAACCATTACACTTAACCTAACCCTAACACTAACCCAAGGCCTAATCATAGCCCTAACCCCAGCCCTAATCCTAACCTTAACCCTAGCCCAAACCCTAGCTCAAACCCTACCCATTACCCGAACCCTAAACTTAACCCCAATGATAACACTAGGCCTAAAGGTAAATGTACCCTAACCCTAAAACAAACCCTGACCCTGATCCTAGAGCTAATAGTGAACCTAACCCCTAACCCTAAATCAAAGCTAGCTCAAATCCTAAACCTAATCTAAACCTAAACCTAAGGCTAACCTAAACCTGAACCTATCTTTAACCTGACATCTAAACCTATTACCCTAAACTTAATGATAACTCTTGCCCTAACTGTAACACTAACCCTGACCATAAACCTTGACCAAACTCTAAATAAACCTTAGTCATAGCAAAATTCCTAGCTCAAACCCTAAACCTAATCCTAACTGTAACCCACGCCCTAACCCTGACCCTAACCCTAATTCTAGCCCTCATTTTTACCATAAACCTAGCCCTAACACTAGGTCTAACCTTATAAATTACCCTAATGATATCCATAACCCTAATGCTAACCCTAAGACTAATCCTCAAACTATCACTATTTTAAACCTAATCTGAAACCTAAACCTAACACTATCCATTACCTTACCCTCTAAACTTAATGCTAATTTGAGGCTTAAACCTAAACTTTAACCTAACCCATACCCAAAGCCTGACTCTGACCCTAATAATACCCCAGCTCTTATTCTGACCCTTTCCCTAAACTTAACACTTTAATTTGACCTAGCCATAAACGTAACCCTAAAAATATCACTTAATATAAATCTTGACCTGACATTAGTTCTAGCCCTAAATCTTGACCTATACATAATACCAAACCTAGCCCAATCCTTGAATCTAGCCTTATCCTAAACCTAACCATAACCCTACCCCAACCCTAAAGCTAATCATAATACTAGCTCTAACCCTAACCATAACACTAAAACAAAATCGATAAACAGGCCTAACACTAACCTTAACTTAAAACAAATGCAAGCACTACACCTAGATCTAACCCTAGCCCTAATTCTAGTCCTAATCATAACCTTAAAAATAACTCTGAACGTGAATTATATTCTAACACTCATCCTAGCTCTAAACACAACCCTAAATATAAACTGAACCCTAACAGTAACCCTATCCCTAATTCGTGTTCTAAACCTAACCCTAAAACTAACCCTGACTTGACTGATATTCTAACACTAAGCCTAGCTATAAATATCACCAAAATCTTAAACCTAACCCTAACACTAGACCTATCCCTACCTCTAACCCTAATTGTAACCCTAGTTCTTATATTAGCCATTGCCCTAACCCTAGCCTTAAACCTCACACAAAAACAGGCCGAATCTGAGACCTAAACCTAGCTTGAACCCTAACCATAAACCTAACCCTAGCCCTAACACTATACCTTACCCTGAGCAAAACCTTAAACCTAATGGTAACCCTAGGCCTATCCTTAATCCTTAGGCTAACTGAATCCTAACCATATTAATAGCCCTAACCCTAAATCTCATTCTAGCTCTAATACTATCACAAACCCTAACCCCAATGCTGACCCTTATTCTGAACATAACATATACCCTAGGGCTATTCTGACCCTAACTGTAAACCAAACCTTAACACTAGCCCAACTTGTAACCTTATGCCTAAACCTAACCCTACCACTATCTATAGACCTAAACCTAATCCTAAATCTAGCCTGAAATCTAGCTCTAGACCTAAACAAAATCCTAGCCCTACCCCTAATAAAAACCTTTACCTCACCCAAACACTAACTCAAACCCTAGACTTAAACCTAGTCCTAATTCTGGCTGTAACCCTAACTTTACCTCTAACCCAAACACTGACCCTGCCTTTAACACTAAACCTACCTCCAAACCTGAAACTAACCAACACCTAAACCTGATTCTAGACCCAGCCATAACCCTAACCCTAAAACTAGCCCTAATCATAAGCAGTAAACCTAGCTCTAAACCTACCCATTACCCTAACCCTAAACCTAAACTTATTGACAATCCTGGCGAGAACACTTATATTAAACCTAACCCTAATTGGAAAATTAACCAGAGACATAACCCTAAAATTAACATTCAGCATGTCCCTAACTCTAGATCAAACCGTAAACCTAACCATAAACCTAAACATAACCATAGCTCTAATCGTAAAATTATCACTAATTCTAAATCTAAACCAAATCTAAACCTAAACTAACCCTATCCGTTACCTTAACCCTAACCCTAATATTAATGGTAACCCTAGCCCTAACTCTAACCCTAATCTTAAACCTACAATTATTTTATCCCTAAACCTAACCCTAAACCTAGCCCTAATCCTAGCTCAAAACCTAACCTTTATGCTAAACATAACACTAACCCTAACCCTAACTCTAAATTTAACACTAACTCTAACACTAACTCAAGGCATATTCCTAACCATAACTCTAGTTCTAATCTAACCTCTACCCTATAAATTACACTAACCATAACCCTTACCGTAATGCTAACCCTAAGCCTAAACTAACCCTATCACTAACGCTAACCGTATCAATTCCTATAAACCAAACCTGAACCTTAAAACAAACCCTAACTATACCCTAACCATAATCTTAATGCTAATTTGAGCCATAAACCTAAATCCTTACCTAAGCCAAATATTATCCTAATAATTCCCCAAGCTCTAAACCTGACCCTTATCTGAAACCAAACCCTTCACTAGTCGTAGCCATAAGCCTAATCCTAAAACTATCTTTAACCATAACCTGAGACCTGATATTAGCCGTAGCACTAATCGTAGCCCTGAATATAAAATAAACACTAGTCCTCATCCTAGCCCTAAACCTTGCATTAATCATAACCCTAAACTCAACCCCAACCCTAACTGTAACTCTAACATTCACCATACATCTAAACCTAGCTATAACACCATTCTTTATCCTAAACTTAAACCTAACCCTATTCTTTTTTTTTTAATTTTTTATTGTTGGTTGTTAAAAACATTACATAGTTCTTGATATATCATATTTCACACTTTGATTCAAGTGGGTTATGAACTCCCATTTTTACCCTATATACAGATTGCAGAATCACATCAGTTACACATCCATTGATTTACATATTGCCATACTAGTGTCTGTTGTGTTCTGCTGCCTTTCCTATCCTCTACTTTCCCCCCTCCCCTCCCCACCCCTCCTCTCCCCTCTTCTCTCTCTACCCCCTCTGGGAGTGCATTGCCCCCATGTGCCGCGTCACAGTGTGGGACAATAACGAGTCAGGCCAGCTAAAGGCTATCTTGTTAGAAATTTCCAGCAATAGTGGGGTGCTCCGGAACTGGGAGGAAGGATTTCCATCGCACAAGGATTGGCTACGGGGGCTCAAACACGAGAGATTTGTCCACACGGAGGGTCACACTGCTTATTCAGCAAATCGCCCCGCGGCTAGAGTCTGCAGCGCGCACTGGGAAACGAGGAGATAGCGAAGCAGGGATAGAGTGCTGCATTTTCCACGGGCTTCTGCCAGCTGTGAAATTACCATACTAAGTGCTAAATTCTGGGTTTGAGATGGGGAAAGGAAGCGGTCCAATTCAGTTCTCCACACTGGTCAGACCATAGAGGAGGCTAGCGGCCACCATCTTGGAGAGCTGAAGTCACCATCCCTGTTTTCGACTGAACGCAGCTCATTCAGCCATAGATCAGGTAATTTCAGGCTGCCATTCGCCTGCGGCTTGCAGACACATTACTCAGGCTCAGTGCTAAATAACCCACGGAAACTGCTTCTTGGAGCCTGCTCTTATCAGAGCATACACGGAGCACAGAGCGACCGAGTTCCGGCTCCCGGTACTGCTCTGGCCCAGGGCTAAGGAGCCCACGGAAACTGCTTCTCGGTCCGGGTCCTGCTGAGTACTGTGGAGGTAAATACCAACCGAGCCTTCGTGGGCAGTGGCAACAGGACTGAGACAGGGCCTGTGAGGGGCGGTCAGGACTCACCCGTTGCTTTGGTGACCCGGCAAAGGGAACAAAATGCTGCCATTCGCATAGGATACCAACATGGCAGAGATCTGATGTCATCAGAAAGCGGCAGAGGAGAGAACTTCATCAATACCAGCGGTGACAGAAACAGTTGGTCTCCTATTAGGGAGGGTGAGTCACAGACCCCCGAGTCTCTCTCGCTTTATTGTTGAGCCAGAGGGGAGGAGCGGAGCCGCCGCTTGCACCCAGAGCAGGCCCAGCGGCTAGCCGGCGTGGTGGTCGTGTGACCCCAATTGGAGAGGGGGCGGAGCGGAGCCGCCACCTGCGCCCGCAATGTGGGCAGACCTGCGACCAACCTGCAGATCAGGCCCAGCGGGCGTGGTAGGAGGGGCAGGGCAGAGCCGCCGCCCATGCCTGAAAGGTAAGCAGACCTGCGACAGACTGGCGGATCAGGCCCAGCGGCCTGCCAGCGTGATACACACATCACCCCAACTGGAGTAGGGGCAGAGCAGAGCTTTTGCCCGCGCCCGGATTATGCCCAGCAGCCCACCTGTGTGGTGGTCACATGACCCCAATTGGAGTGGGGGCGGAGCGGTGCCACCACCTGCGCCCGCAAAGTGGGCAGACCTGCGACCAACATGCAGATCAGGCCTAGCAGTCCTCGGGCGTGGTAGGAGGGACAGGGCAGAGCCGACGCCCACGCCTGCAAGGTAGGCAGACCTGCAACAGACCGGCGGATGAGGCCCAGCGGCCTGCCGGCGTGGTACACACGTCACCCCAATTGGAGTAGGGGCAGAGCAGATCCGCCACCGGTGCCCGAAAGGTGGGCAGACCTGCGACCGACCAGTGGGACAGGCCCAGTGGCCTGCCGGTGTGACAGACACGTCACCCCATTTGGAGTAGGAGAAGAGCAGAGCCTTCGCCAGTGCCCGGAACAGGCCCAGCGGTCCGAGGGTGTGGTAGACAAGTCACACCAATTGGAGGGAGGGCAGAGCAGAGCACAGCCGCCGCCCACGCCTGCAGGGTAGGCAGACCTGCGACCGACCGGCGGATCAGGCCCGGTGGCCTGCCAGCATGATACACAAGTCACCCCTATTGGAGTAGGGGCAGAGCAGAGCCTCTGCCCACGCCTGCAATGTAGGCAGACCTGCGACCGACCGCAAGAACAGGCCCAGGGGTCTTCGGGAGTGGTAGACACCTCACACCAATTGGAGGAGTGGCAGAGCAGAGCCGCCACCCGAGCCTGCAAGGTAGGCAGACCGCCGCCCGATCTTGCAAGGGAGACTTTTCAACCATACAAGAGCAATATAAATATATAGGGGGAATATTTTTTCAAAAACACAACACTTTCACCAAGCAGAAAGAAACACAAGCAGTATGAAAAGACAAGGAAAGAAAGGACCACAAGCAATGCAGGTCAACTCAACTTTAGAAGAGGTAACAGCTGCAGCAGATGGAATGTCAGATAAAGAATTCAGGATATATATGCTTCAGATGATCTGGAGTATCAAGGAAGACATTAGACAGCAAAATCAGACAATGAAATATCACTTCGACAATGAATTACACAAACAAATCCAGGAAGCAAAGGATCAACTATACAGGGAGATAGAGGTTATAAAAAACAAACAAACAGAAATCCTAGAAATGCAGGAAGCAATAAACCAACTTAAAAACTCAATTGAGAATACTACCAGCAGAGTAGAACACTTAGAAGATAGAACATAAGACAATGAAGACAAAGTATTTCAACTTGAAAAGAACATAAACAGCTCAGCAAGACTGTTAAGAAACCATGAGCAGAACATCCAAGAAATATGGGATAACATTAAGAGACCAAACTTAAGAGTCATTGGGATACAGGAAGGTATAGAACTCCAAACCAAAGGAATGAGCAATCTATTCAATGAAATAATACGAGAAAACTTCCCAGACTTGAAGAATGAGACAGAATCCCAAATCCTAGAAGCCTACAGGACACTGAATGTGCAAAAGCATAAGAGATCCACATCTAGACACATTATAATGAAGATGCCCAACATACAGAATAAGGAGAGAATTTTAAAAGCTACAAGAGAAAGGAAGCAGATTACATTTAGGGGTAAGCCAATCAGGATAACAGCTGATCTTTCAACACAGACTCTGAAAGCTAGAAGATCCTGGAATAACATATTTCAAGCACTGAAAGAAAATGGGTTCCAACCAAGAATTGTGTATCCAGAGAAATTCAGCTTCAGGATGTAAGATGAAATTAAAACCTTCCACGATAAACAAAAGTTAAAAGAATTTGCAGCTAGAAAACCATCTCTTCAAAACATCCTTGGCAAAACATTACAGGAAGAGGAAATGGAAAATAACAATGAAAACCAACAGTGGGAGGTAGGACAGTAAAGGGGGGTGGGATAATCAAAGAGGAAAACAAACCATGTTTAGTAACATAAATAAACAAATATGGCTGGAAGAACAACCCATATCTCAATAATAACCCTAAATGTTAATGGCTTAAACTCACCAATTAAGAGACACAGACTAGTAGAATGGATCACAAAACAAGACCCAACAATATGCTGCCTACAGGAGACACATTTGATAGGAAAAGACATACATAGGCTGAAGGTGAAAGGTTGGGAAAAATCATATCACTCATATGGACTTCGGAAACAAGCAGGAGTGTCCATACTCATATCAAATAAAATAGATTTCAAGCCAAAGTTAATCAAAAGGGATAAAGAGGGACACTACACACTGCTTAAGGGAACCATACACCAACAAGACATAACAATCATAAATATATATGCCCCAAACAATGGTGCAGCTATGTTCATCAAACAAACTCTTCTCAAGTTCAAGAGTCTAATAGACCACCATACAATAATCATGGGAGACTTCTACACACCTCTCTCGCCACTGGACAGATCTTCCAAACAAAAGTTGAATAAGGAAACTATAGAACTCAATAACACAATTGATAACCTTGTCTTAACTGACATATATAGAATATACCACCCAACATCAAGCAGTTACACTTTTTTCTCAGCAGCACATGGATCCTTCTCAAAATTTAATCATATATTATGTCACAGGGCAACCCTTAGACAATATAAAGGAGTAGAGATAATACCATGCATCTTATCTGATAATAATGGAATGAAACTGAAAATCAACGATGAAAGAAGGAAGGAAAAAGCATACATCACTTGGAGAATGAACAATAGGTTACTGAATGATCAATGGGTTATAGAAGACATCAAGGAGGAAATTAAAAAAAATTCTCAGAGATAAATGAAAACACAGACAGAACATATCGGAATCTATGGGACACATTGAAAGCAGTTCTAAGAGGAAAATTCATTGCTTGGAGTTCATTCCTTAAAAAAAGAGAAAAAAACAACAAATAAATGATCTCATACTTCATCTCAAAATCCTAGAAAAAGAAGAGCAAAACAACAGCAAAAGAAGTAGAAGGCAAGAAATAATTAAAATCAGAGCTGAAATTAATGAAATCAAAACAAAAGAAACAATTGAAAAAATTGACAAAACTAAAAGTTGGTTCTTTGAAAAAATAAACAAAATCGACAAACCCTTAGCCATGCTAACGAAGAGAAGAAGTGAGAGAACTCAAATTACTAGCATAAGGGATGAAAAAGGCAATATCACAAAAGACACTTCAGAAATACAGAAGATAATCAAAAATTATTTTGAATCCTTATACTCCAATAAATTAGAAGATAGTGAAGGCATAGTTAAATTTCTTAAGTCATATGATCTGCCCAGATTGAGTCAGGAGAATATAGACAACCTAAAGAGACCAATATCAATTGAGGAAATAGAAGAAACCATCAAAAGACTACCAACTAAGAAAAGCCCAGGACCAGATGGGTATACAGCAGAGTTTTACAAAACCTTTAAAGAGGAACTAATACCAATACTTTTCAAGCTACTTCAGGAAATAGAAAAAGAGGGAGAACTTCCAAATTCATTCTACGAGGCCAACATCACCCTGATACCTAAACCAGACAAAGACACTTCAAAGAAAGAAAACTACAGACCAATATCTCTAATGAACCTAGATGCAAAAATCCTCAATAAAATTCTGGCCAATCGGATACAAAAACATATCAAAAAAATTGTACACCATGATCAAGTAGGATTCATCCCTGGGATGCAAGGCTGGTTCAGTATACGGAAATCAATAAATGTTATTCACCACATCAATAGACTTAAAAACAAGAACCATATGATCATCTCGATAGATGCAGAAAAAGCATTCGACAAAGTACAGCATCCCTTTATGTTCAAAACTCAAGAAAAACTAGGGATAATAGGAACATATCTCAATATTGTAAAAGCAATCTATGCTAAGCCTCAGGCTAGCATCATTCTGAATGGAGAAAAATTGAAGGCATTCCCTCTAAAATCTGGAACAAGGCAGGGATGCCCTCTCTCACCACTTCTGTTCAACATAGTTCTCGAAACACTGGCCAGAGCAATTAGACAGAAGAAAGAAATTAAAGACATAAATATAGGAAAAGAAGAACTTAAATTATCAGTATTTGCAGCTGACATGATTCGATACCTAGCAGACACAAAAGGGTCTACAAAGAAAATATTAGAGCTAATAAATGAATTCAACAAAGTGGCAGGATATAAAATCAACACGCATAAATCAAAGGCATTCCTGTATATCAGCGACAAATCCTCTGAAATGGAAATGAGGACAACCACTCCATTCACAATATCTTCAAAAAAATAAAATACTTGGGAATCAACCTAACAAAAGAGGTCAAAGACTTATACAATGAAAACTACAGAACCCTAAAGAGAGAAATAGAAGAAGATCTTAGAAGATGGAAAAATATACCCTGTTCATGGATAGGCAGAACTAACATCATCAAAATGGCGATATTACCAAAAGTTCTCTATAGGTTTAATACAATGCCAATCAAAATCCCAACGGCATTTCTTGTAGTAATAGAGAAAACAATCATGAAATTCATATGGAAAAATAAAAGACCCAGAATATAAAAAAACAACTCTAAGCAGGAAGTGTGAATAAGGCGGTATAGCGATACCAGACTTCAAACTATACTACAGAGCAATAGTAACAAAAACATTATGGTACTGGTACCAAAACAGGCGGGTGGGCCAATGGTACAGAATAGAGGAAACAGAAACCAATCCACAAAACAACAACTATCTTATATTTGATAAAGGGGCTAAAAGCATGAAATGGAGGAAGGATAGCATCTTCAACAAATGGTGCTGGGAAAACTGGAAATCCATATGCAACAAAATGAAACTGAATCCCTTTCTCTCACCATGCACAAAAGTTAATTCAAAATGGATCAAGGAGCTTGATATTAAATCAGAGACATGGCGTCTGATACAAGAAAAAGTTGGCTACGATCTACATTCGGTGGGGTCGGGCTCCAAATTCCTCAATAGGACACCCATAGCACAAAAGTTAATAACTAGAATCAATAAATGAGACTTACTCAAACTAAAAAGTTTTTTCTCAGCAAAGGAAATAATTAGAGAGGTAAATAAGGAGCCTACATCCTGGGAACAAATCTTTACTCCTCACACTTCAGATAGAGCCCTAATATCCAGAGTAAACAAAGAACTCAAAAAAATTAGACAACAAGATAACAAACAGCCCAATCAACAAAAGGGCCAAGGACCTGAACAGACAATTCTCAGAGGAGGACATACAATCAATCAATAATTACATGAAAAAATGCTCACCATCTCTAGCAGTCAGAGAAATGCAAATCAAAACCACCCTAAGATACCATCTCACTCCAGTAAGATTGGCAGCCATTATGAAGTCAAACAACAACAAATGCTGGCGAGGATGTGGGGAAAAGGGTACACTTGTACATTGCTGGTGGGACTGCACATTGGTGCATCCAATTTGGAAAGCAGTATGGAGATTTCTTGGAAAGCTGGGAATGGAGCCACCGTTTGACCCAGCTATTCCCCTTCTTGGTCTATTCCCTAAAGACATAAAAAGAGTATGCTACAGGGACACTGCTACATTGATGTTCATAGCAGCACAATTCACAATAGCAAGACTGTGGAACCAACCTAGATGCCCTTCAATAGACGAATGGATAAAAAAAAAAAAAAAATGTGGCATTATACACAATGGAGTATTACTCTGAATTAAAAAATGACAAAATCATAGAATTTGCAGGGAAATGGATGGCATTAGAGCAGATTATGCTAAGTGAAACTAGCCAAACCCTAAAAAACAAATGCCAAATGTTTTCTTTGATATAAGGAGAGTAACTAAGAACAGAGTATGGATGAAGAGCATGAGAAGAAGATGAACATTAAACAGGGATGTGAGGTGGGAGGGAAAGGGAGAGAGAAGGGAAATTGCATGGAAATGGAAGGAGACCCTCAGGGTTATACAAAAGTACATACAAGAGGAAGTGAGGGGAAAGAGCAAACTAACCCTATTCTTATCGCTAGGCCTAAACGAACACTAACCCTAGCCCTAATCCTAGCCCCAATTACCCCTATACAAATTCATAACTCTAATTTTAGCCCTATAACTAACTCTAAATCTCACACTGGCCCTATCCCTAGATCTAACCCTATCCCTTAACATAACTCTAACTCTGGCCCTAACCCTAGCCCTATCATTAATTCTAGCCTAATCATAGATCTAAACCCAACTATAAATATAACCTTAACCCTAAGTCTAAGCCTAAAACGAACACTAGCCCTAACCCTAATACGAATTGTAAAACTAGCCCTAACCCTAATCCTAGACTAAAACAAAACCGAGCAATAGACCTAACCCTAAACCTTAACTTAAGCCAAACCTGAAAGTACTATAAGAACTAATCCTAGCCCTAATTGAGTCCTCACTATAACCTTAAAACTAACACTGACCCTGATTCATATCCTAACACTCACCCTAGCTCTAAAAATGATGTTAACCTTAAACCAAACCCTAACAGTAAACCTAGCCTTAATTCGAGTCTTAATTCAAACCCTAAAGCTAACCCTGAGCCTGACTATTATCCTAAATATAACTCCAGCTCTAAAATTCACCCTAACTGTAAATCTAACACTAACACTGGAACTACCCCTAACCCTGACTCTAAAGCTAACCCTAATTGTAACCCTGGTTCTTACTTTAGCTGTTGCCCTAACCCTAGCCCTAACACTAACACAAAAACTAGCCCTAATTGGAGCCCTAAACCTAGCTTTAACCCTAAACCTAACCCTACCCCTACCCCTAACACTGGGTTTAAACCTATCCCTAAACCTAAGAAAAACGCTAACACTAATGGTAACACCAGACCTATCCCTAATCCTCAGGGTAATGAAAACTCTCGCCATATTAATAGTCTTAACCCTAGCCCTCATTCTAGCTCAAAACTTATCCCAAACCTTAAATATAACCCTGACTCTTATTCTGACCATAACACTAACCTAGGTCTAAACATGACTCTAACGCTAGACCAAACCATAACACTAGCCCTACCAGTAAACTTATACCTAAACCAGACCCAATCACTAGCTCTAGGCCTAAACCTAATCCTAAATCTAGCCTTAATTCTAGCTCTAGACCTACACAAAAACCTAGCCTTAGCCTCAACAATAACCTTAACTTAACGCAATGTCTAACCCTCCCCTAGACATAAACCTAGTCCCAATTCTGGCTTTAACCTTAACTCTAACTCTAAACTGAACACTGACCCTGCCTTTAACACTAAATCTATATCTAAACCTTACCCTAAAACCTAAACCTAACACTAGACATAGCCATATCCCTAAATCCACAACTAGCCCTAATCATAATCCCAGCTCTTATATTAACCATAGCTCTAACTCTATTCTTTAAACTAACACAAAACCTTGAGTGAATTCTAGGCCTAAAACTAGCCCTAAGCGAAACCCCAACCCTAAACATAGCCCTAACCCTAGCCCTAAACCTAACCCTAGACTTAGTCTCAAACTTCCCTCAAAGTCTAACCCTACCATCAATATAAATTTAGACCTGTACCTACCTCTAAACTCTATCCCTAGCCCTAACCCTAAACTTAACCCTAGTCCTAAACATAGCTCAAAACATACACCTTACCTAATCCTATACCTAACAGTATTTATAACACTAGCCTTAACCCAAAACAAAACCCTAACCCTACCCAGAAAACTAACAATGGACCTAACCCTAAAAGTAACACTCGCCATGGCCCTAACCCTATCTCAAAACCTAACCCATACCATAAACCTAAACATAACCGTAGCCTTAACATTAATCTTTTTTTTTTTTTCAATTTTTATTGTTGGTTGTTCAAAACATTACATAGTTCTTGACAAATCATATTTCACACTTTGATTCAAGTGGGTTATGAACTCCAATTTTTACCCCCTATACAGATTGCAGCATCACATCGGTTACACATCCACTGTTTAACATATTGCTATACTAGTGTCTGTTGTATTCTGCTGCCTTTCCTATCCTCTACTATCCCCCATCCCCTCCCCTCCCATCTTCTCTCTCTGCCCCCTCTACTGACATTCATTTGTCCCCCTTGTATTATTTTTCCCTTTCCCCTCACTTCCTCTTGTATGTACTTTTGTATAACTCTGAGGGTCTTCTTCCATTTCCATGCAATTTCCCTTCTCTCTCCATTTCCCTCCCACCTCTCATCCCTGTTTAATGTTAATCTTCTTCTCATGCTCTTCGACCCTACTCTGTTCTTAGTTAATCTCCTTATATCCAAGAAGACATTTGGCATTTGATTTTTAGGGATTGGCTAGCTTCACTTAGCATAATCTGCTCTAATGCCATCCATTTCCCTGCAAATTCTATGATTTTGTCATTTCTTAATGCAGAGTAATACTCCATTGTGTATAATGCCACATTTTTTTTATCCATTCGTCTATTGAAGGGCATCTAGGTTGGTTCCACAGTCTTGCTATTGTGAATTGTGCTGCTATGAACATCGATGTAGCAGTGTCCCTGTAGCATGCTCTTTTTAGGTCTTTAGGGAATAGACCAAGAAGGGGAATAGCTGGGTCAAATGATGGCTCCATTCCCAGCTTTCCAAGAAATCTCCATACTGCTTTCCAAATTGGCTGCACCAAATTGCAGTCCCACCAGCAATGCACAAGTGTACCCTTTTCCCCACATCCTCGCCAGCACTTGTTGTTGTTTGACTTCATAATGGCTGCCAATCTTCCTGGAGTGAGATGGTATCTTAGGGTGGTTTTGATTTGCATTTCTCTGACTGCTAGAGATGGTGAGCATTTTTTCATGTAATTATTGATTGATTGTATGTCCTCCTCTGATAATTGTCTGTTCAGGTCCTTGGCCCTTTTGTTGATTGGGTTATTCATTTCTTATTGTTTAATTTTTTGACTTCTTTGTATACTCTGGATATTAGGGCTCTATCTGAAGTGTGAGGAGTAAAGATTTGTTCCCAGGATGTAGGCTCCCTATTTACCTCTCTTATTGCTTCTTTTGCTGAGAAAAAACTTTTTAGTTTGAGTAAGTCCCATTTGTTGATTCTAGATATTAACTCTTGTGCTATTGGTGTCCTATTGAGGAATTGGGAGCCCGACCCCACCGAATGTAGATCGTAGCCAACTTTTTCTTGTATCAGACGCCGTGTCTCTGATTTGATATCAAGCTCCTTGATCCATTTTGAGTTAACTTTTGTGCATGGCGAGAGAAAGGGATTCAGTTTCATTTTGTTGCATATGGATTTCCAGTTTTCCCAGCTCCATTTGTTGAAGATGTAATCCTTCCTCCATTTCATGCTTTTAGCCCCTTTATCAAATATAAGATAGTTGTAGTTTTGTGGATTGGTTTCTGTGTCCTCTATTCTGTACCATTGGCCTACCCGCCTGTTTTGATACCAGTACCATGCTGTTTTTGTTACTATTGCTCTGTAGTATAGTTTGAGGTCTGGTATCGCTATACTGCCTGATTCACACTTCCTGCATCTTAAAACTAAATCTAACCCTAAACCTAAATGTAAACCTACATCTAACCATATCCATTACTCTAATCATTATCCTAAACCTAATGTTAACCCTAGCCCTAAACTTAACTCTAACCCTAAACCTATCATAATCCTGTCCCTAGACCTAAGGCTGAACCTAATCCTTGATCTAGCCCTAGCACTAACACTAGCTCAAACCCTAGCCGTTACCCTAAACATAAATCTATCCCAAACCCTAATCCCAATCCTAGACCTAATCCTAACTATAAACATAGACCAAACTGACCTCTATCTCTGGCCATTACCCTAATCATAACACTAGACCTAATGCTAAACCTAGCCTTAACCATAACCCTAACCCTTACTCTATCCCTAGTCCTGATTCTAACCTGAAGCCTCAACCTAGCCCTAACACTTACTCAATCCCTGACCCTTACCCTTAACCTAACCAAAAGAAAATGATAAGCCTAACCCTAAACCTAACCCTAGCCCTAGCCCTAATCCTAAACTTAAAACTAGACTTAGCCTTAGCTCTAAACCCATCAATTACCCTGACCCTAACAATAAACACCACGATAACCTTAACCCTAACCCTTAACCTACTCTAACTAACTGTAAACCTAACCCTACACCTAACAATAAACCTAAACCTTGCCATAGTCCTAAACCTAGCTCAAACCCTAACAATTATGCTAAACTTAACACTAACCCTAGTCCTAAATCTAAACCTAACCCTAGGGTTCCAGAAAGTGATAGGGTTAGAACTAGGGATGGGGCTAGGGTGAGAGTTAGAGTTAGTCCTAGGGCTAGGGTTTGAGCTAGGGTTATGAATAGGACTACAATAGTGCTAAGATTAGGGCTAGGGTTAGTTCCTGGTTTAGGCCTAAAGTTAGGTTTAGGGTTAGGATTAAGGCTAGGTTTAGGGTTAGGATAAGGGGTGGGGTTTGTGTTAAGTTTAGGGCTGGGATTAGGGCTAAGGCTAATGTCAGGTCTAAGCTTATGGTTGGGGATAGTTTTAGGATTAGTGTTATGGCTAGGTCTAGTGTAAAGGTTAGGTTTAGTGTAAAATTCATCCTTAGAGCTAAGAGCTTTATTAGGGTCAGGGCGATGTTAGAGCTTATTTGAGGTTAGGTTTTAGGGTTAGGGCTCGAATTAGCACTAGAGTGTGGGTTAGGGAAATGATAGGGTTTTATTTAGAATTAACATTAGGTTTAGGGTAATTGATAGGGTTAGGGTTAGCAATAGGGTTAAGGTTAGGCCTAGGGTTCACATTAAGGTAAGGGTTATGTTTAGTATAATGGATAGGATTAGAGCTAAGTTTAGGGATAGGTTTATGGTTAAGAATAGGTCTTGAATTATGGTTAGGCTTAGGTTTATGTTTATCATAAGGGTTCGGTATTGATCTACGGTTATGGCTAGGGTGAGGGTTAGGTTTAGGGTTACTTCTAGGGATAAGATTATAGTACTCATAGGGTTAAGGTTAGTATTAGGGCTAGGGACATCATTACGGATAGGGTTAGGTTTAGGGTAATGTGTAAAATTAGATGTAGATTTAGGGCTATGTTTAAAGTTAGACTGAGGTTTAGGCTTAGAATTAGGGCTATGGTTATATTTAGGTTTATAGTAAGGGTTAGGTTTTGAGCTAGGATTAGGTCTATCTGTGAGTTTTAAGGTTAGGTCTAGGGTTAGTTTTCCAATTAGGTTTAGGTTTAGCATTAAGCCTAGGATTATCAATAAGGTTTGGTTTAGGTTTAGAGTAATGGGTAGGTTTAGAACAAGGTTTAGGCCTAGGGTTAATGTTAGAATTAGGGCTAGGGTAAGGGTTAGATTGAGGGATGGGTGTAGGTTTAGGTTTAGAGAAATGTTTAGGCTTTGAGCTAGGATTAGGACTAAACCGAGAGTTAGGTTTGGGTTAGAGCTAAAGTTAGTGTTAGGGTTATGCTTAAGGCTTGATTTAGGCCTAGGACTAGCTCTAGCTTTTGTGTTAGGTTTAGGGCTAGGGTTAGGGCTATGGGTAATATAAGAGCTAGGGGTATGTTGAGGGCTAGCTGTAGGGTTAGGGTTATGGCTAGATCTAGTGTTAGGTTTAGATAAGTGCTAGGGCTACTCTTAGTGTTCGGTTTAAGGTGAGGGCTGTGTTTAGAGCTAGGGTGACTTTTAAGATATCAGTCAGGGCTGGGGATGTGGCTCAAGCGGTAGCGCGCTCACCTGGCATGCGTGCGGCCCGGGTTCGATCCTCAGCACCACATACAAACAAAGATGTTGTGCCCGCCGATAACTAAAAAATAAATATTAAAAATTAAAAAAAAAAAAGTTAAAAAAAAAAAAAGATATCAGTCAGGTCACGGTTTGCTTTAGGGTGAGGGTTATGACTATAATTAGGGCTAGGGTTACTGTTAGGGTTTGGTTTAAGTTTAGCATGGTTTTTAGAGCTAGGTTCAGTGTTAGGTTATGCATCAGGGTCAGGGTAAGTTTTAAGTTTAGGGTTAGGACTCGAGTTAGGGCTAGGGTTATGTCTAGATGTAGTGTTAGGGTTTGGTTTAAGTTAATGTTTAGTGTTAGGGCTGTTGCTCAGTTTTTTTTTTTTTTTTTTTCCTAGGTCTAGGGTTTGGGCTAGTTATAAGATTAGCATTAGGGTTAGGGCTAGTGTTAGTGTTAGGCTTAGGCTTTGGGTTAGGGTTAGATTTAGATATAGTGTTAGATCTAGGATTAGGGCTAGGTCTAACTATAGGGCAAGGGTCAGGGCTAGGGTTATGGTTACATTAACAAATAGGGTTAGAACTAGGTCTAGGACTAGTGTGAGAGTTATAGTTAATCTTAGGCCTAAGGTTTTGGTTAGTTTTAGGGATAGGGCTAAGTTAGGGCTAGGATTAGGGCTAGATTTAGAGTTAGTCTTAGTCCTAGGGTTTTGGTTAGTTTTAGGGATAGGGCTAAGTTAGGACTAGGATTAGGGCTAGGGCTAGTGTTCAGCTTAGGCCTAGTGTTAGGGCTAGTGTTACAGTTAATTTTAGGGTAAGGTATGTTGTTATAGCTAGGTTTAGAGGTAGGGTGAGGGTTAGAGTTTTGTTTAGGACTAGGGTTAGGGTTAGGGTTATGATTAATGCTAAGTTTAAGGCTAGGATGAGTCCTAGGGTTAGTTGTAGGGTTAGGTCTAGAATTAGGGCTAGGGCTTATGTCAGGTCTAGTGTTACAGTTTGGGGTAGATTTAGGGTTAGGTTTGTGTCTAGGTCTAGTGTAAGTTTTAGGCTTAGGGTAAGGGTCAGGTTTAGAGTTAGGTGTAATTTTAGGGTCAGGATCAGGGTTAGGGTTTCTTTTAGGTTAAGGTTTAGGGATAGGGCTAAAATGAGCATTAGGGTTAGGGTTAGGGTTAGGGCAATTGAATGTGTTAGGTTTAGGTTTCAGGGAAATTTTAGGGCAATGGAGATCTTCAGGGGTAGCAAAAGGGTTAGGGTTATGCCTAGGGTTAGCAATAGGATTAGGGTTATCATAAGGATAATATATAGGGTTAGAGCTATGGTTAAGGCTAGGATTAGGTTAGGATTAGGGCTAGAGTTAGGTGAGGTTTTGAGTTAGGGCTAGTAACCCTACCTTCGGGTAGGGTTAGAGTTTGATTTAAGGTAAAGGTTAGGTTTTGTGCTAGGTTTAGGTCTAGGATGAAGGTTAGGCTTAGTGTTATGGTCAGTGTTAGGTATAGGGATAGGGCTAGGTTTTTCATTAGAGTTAGCATTTGGTTTAGGGTAATAGATTGGGTTAGATGTAAGGTTAGCTTTATGGTTAAGGTTAGGTTTAGATTTCAGTTTAGTTTTAGGGCTAGGTTTACTGTTGTTGTTAAGGTAAAATTTAGGTTTTGAGTTAGGGTTAAGGCTATGGCAAGTTGTAGGTTTAGGGTTAGGTCTAGGGATCGGATTATGGTTTGGGTTGGGGTTTCGGTTAGGGTTTGGGATAGGCTTATTTTTAGGGGTAGGGTTAGAGTTAGGCTAATGCCTAGGGTTAGAGCTAGTGTTAGGTTTAGATTTAAGGTTAGGATTAGGGCTATGGTTAGGGTTATGTTTAGGAATAGTGCTAGAGTCATGTTTGGGCTAAGGGTTAGTCTTTGTGCTAAGGTTAGGACTAAGGTGAGGGTTAGGGTTAGGGTTAGGACTGGGGTTAGGGTTAGGGTGAGGGTTATGCTTAGGGTAGGTTTAGGCCTCGATTAGGGTTAGGGTTATTTAAATTTTGTGTTAGATTTAGGCCTAGGGTTAGTGCTATGTGTAATGTAAGATGTATGGTTCTGATTAGAGCTAGTTTTAGGGTTAGGATTAACACTAGGTCTAGTGTTAGGTTTAGGTTTTGGGTTAGGGTCAGGTTTATAGCTAGGTTTAATGTTAGTGTCTGGGCCAGTGTTCAGGTTAAAGTTAGGGTTAGGGTGAAAGCCAGAATAGGAATAGGGTTAGGTCTAGTGGTAGTGTTAGTGTTTGGTTTAGGTTAAGGGTTATGGTTAGGGCTAGAACTATGTTTTTGTTTAGGTCAAGGGCTAGAGTAATAGCTAGATTTAGGATTAGGTTTAGGTCTAGGGTAGTGTTAGGGTTAGGTTTAGGTATAATTTTTCTAGATAGGGCTAGATTCATATTTCAGTTTCGGTTTAGCATCAAATTTAGAACTATAATTAATGTTAGGGTCAGAATAAGGGTGAAGGTGAGGGTGAGGTTTTAGGTAAGGGTTAGATCTAGAATGAGTCTAGTGTTAGGACTAGTAATAGGGTTATTGTTTGGGATTGGCTAAAGATTAGGATTAGGATTAGAGTTAGCATTATGAATAGGGTTTGCTTTGGGGTAATGGATAGGATTAGAGCTAGGGTTAGGGCTAGGATTAGGGCTAGGTTTAGCGCTAGTTTTAGGGTTAGGGTTAGGGTTAAATCTACATTTAGGGCATGGTTAGTGTTAGAGTTAGTGCTAGGTTTTGGCTAAGGCCAATGTAAGAACTAGGGTTATGATTAGGATTAGTTTTAGGGTTAGGGTAACAGCTAGGTCTAGCGTTAGCATAAGTTTTAGGTTTAGGGTGATATTTAGAGCTAGGGTTTGTGTTTGGATATGAGTCAGTGTGAGGGTTATTTTTAGGCCTAGACTCGAATTAGAGCTCGGGTTATGGCTAGTTATGGGTTAGGGTTTGGTTTTAGTTAAGATTTAGGGTTAGAACAATGGGTAGGTTTAGGGGTAGGGTTAAGGTTTGGGTTCAAATAGGGCTAGGATTAGTGCTATGATTAGTGTTAGGGTTAGGCGTATGGTTAGGGCTAATGTTAGGGTTAGTTTTAGGGGAAGGGTTGGGGTTATATAGCTAGGTTCAGTGCTAGGGCGAGGTTTATATTTAGGGATAGGGCTAGGTGAGAGTTTTGTTTAGGATTTAGTCTAGGTTTATTTTTAGGATGAGGTTTAGAGTTTGTGTTAGCGTCAGCAGTAGGATAAGGGCTAGGGCTAATATCAGGTCTAGGGTTATGGTTAGGGATAGAGTTAGGGATAGGTTTATGGCTAGGTCTAGTGTAAGGGTTAGGTTTAGCATAGGGGTTTGGTATAGAGCTAGGTTATTATTACAGTCAGAGTATGGGTTAAGGATTGGTTTTGGTTAAGGTTTAAGCTTAGGACTCAAATTAGCATTAGGGTTAGGGTTAAGGTTAGAGTAATGGATAAAGTTAGGTTTACATTTTAGTTTAGGTTTAGAGTAATATATAGGGTTAGTGCTAGGGATAGGATTCGGGATAGGCCTAGTGTTAATATTTGGTTTAGGCTTATATTTAGAATAATGAATATGTTTATTGCTAGTGTTAGGGCTTAAGTTAAGTTTAGGATTAGGGCTAGGGTTTGGGTTACAACTTGGGCTAGTGTTAGGGTTAGTTTTAATGTAAGTGTTAGGGTTTGAGCTAGGGTTAGGGCTAGGGCGAGGGTTATGTTTAGAGTCAGAGCTACAGTTAGGGTTAGGGTTAGGGTTAGGGCTAGGTTTAGTATTAGGTTTAAGGTTATGTCTAAGGTAATGGATAAAGTTAGAGCTAGGATATGGGCTATGGTATCAGTTAGGATGAGGGATAGGGTTAGAGTTAGGGTTAGAGCTAGGGTTATGTTTAGAGTAAGGGTTAGAGTTTGAGGTAGGGTTTTATCTAGGCCAAGCATTAGGTTTAGAGTTTGTGCTATGCTTAGGGTTAAGGTTATTCTTAGGTCCAGGCTTAGGGCTTGTATTATGGCTAGCTTTTGTGTGAGGTTTAAGACTGGTGTTATGGCTATGGATAATGTAAGAGCTAGGGTAATGGTTATGGCTAGTTTTTTGTGTTAGGGATATATATATATATATATATATATATATATATATATATATATAGAGTTTGGATTAAGTTTTCGGTTAGGATAAGGTTTAGATCTAGGGGTTAGGTTTAGGATTAGGATTTGAGATAGCTTAGGTTAGGTTTACGGTAGGTTCACTGCTAGTTCTATGGTTAGGTTTATGTTTATGTTTAGGGTATGTCTAGCTTTAGGTCTAATGTTATCATTATGGTAAAGTTTAGGGTGAGGGTAATGGGTTGGTTTTGAGCTAGGGTTATGTCTAGGATTCAGGTTAGGATTAGGGCTAGGGTTAGGTTAGTGTTAGGCCTTCGGTTAGAGTTAGGGTTAGCTTAAGTTTAATGGTTATGGATTGATATAGGGTTAGGGCTGGAGTGTGAGTTTATGTTACACGCAGGGCTAGGGTAGTGTTAGGATTAAGGTTAGGGCTAGCGTTAGCATTAGGTTTAGTGTTATGGTTAAGGTAGTGGATAGAGTTTGAGCTTGGATTTTTGCTATGGTTAAGGTTAGGATTAGGTCTAGGGTTTTGGTGAGGTTTTGGGTTTGGGCTAGTGTTATGTTTATGGTAAGGTTAAGGGTTTGAGCTAGGGTTAGAGCTAGGACGAGGGTTAGGGTTAGGTTTATGGCTAGGTTTAGGGTAACAGTTATGCTTAGGGTTAGTTGTAGGGCTACAATTAGGGCTAGGTTTTGTGTGGGGTTTAGGGCTAGTGTTAGGTGCATTAGTAATTTAAGAACTAGAGTTATGACTATGGCTAGATTTAGGGTTTTTCTAGTGTTAGGGTTAGTTTTTGAGTTAGCATAAGGTTTGGAGCTAGGGTTTTTGTTAGGGTAAGTGTCAGGGTTCAGGTTAGGATTAGGTTTAAGTCCAGAATGTGGACTAGGGTTAGGTCTAGGTGTAGGGTAAGTTTTTGGTTTAGGTTACGGGTTATTGTTAGATCTAAGGCTAGGGTTAGGGCTATATTTAGAATTAGGTTTAGGTCTAGGGCTAGTGTTAGTGTTAAGTTTAGGTATAGCATTCCTGGTAGGGCTATTCTTAGGTTTTGGATAAGGGTTAGGGTCAATTTTAAACCTAGGTTTTGTGTTAGAGTCAGAATAAGGGTCAGGGTTAGGGTTAGGGTTTGAGTTGAGTTTAGAGCTAGAATAAGGGCTAGGGTTAGGACTAGTAATAAAGTTACGGTTTGGAGTATGCTTAAGATAAGGGTTAGGTCTAGGGTAGCAATAGAGTGAGGGTTTGTCTTAGGGTAAGGGATAGAGTTAGAGCTAGGGTTAAGACTACGGCTAGGGTTAGGATTAGGGCTAGGGTTAGGGTTAAATCTAGGGTTAAGCCTTGCATTAGGGCTAGTTTTTGTGTTAGCTTTAGGGGTATGGCTAATGTAAGAACTGGCATTACAATTAGGGCTAGTTTAGGGTTAGGTTTAGGGCGAGGTGTAGTGTTAGGATGAGGTTTAGGGATATGGTGATGTATAGAGCTAGGGTCAGTGTTAGGGTCAGAGTCCGGGTTAGAATTAGTTCTAAGGTTAGAGTTAAGACTTGATTTAGGGCTAGTGTTAGGGCTAGGTGTAGGTTTAGGCTATGGTTTATTTTAAGTGTTAGTGTCAGTGCTATGGCTCAGTTTTGCTTGAGTGCTAGGGCTAGGGTAGGGCTTGTTTTCAAATTAGAGTTCAGGTTAAAGCTAGTGATAGTGTATGGTTTAGGCTTATGGTTAGGGTTAGATTTAGATTTAGGTTAAATCTAGGTTATGGCTAGGGTTTGGTCTACGGTTTGGGTTATCATAAGGGATAGGGTTAGATCTAGGGATAGGGCTAGGGTGAGTGTTAGAGTTAGTCTTAGGTTTAGGGTTTGGTAGGATTTGGTTTAGGTTTAGTGTTAGGATTAGGGCACGAGTTAGCATTAGGGTTAAAGTTCCATATAGGATAATGATATTTGGGGGTAGGGTTAAGGTTAGTTTTAGGGTAATTGACAGGTTAGGTTTAGGGATATGGCTAGGGTCAGCCTGAGTATTAGCATTAGGTTTAGTGTTAGGGTTTGAGTAATGGATAGGGTAGAGCTAGGGTTAGGGCTAAGTTTATGGTTAGAGTCAGGGCTAGGGGTAGGGTTAGGTTTAGGTTTAGTGGAAGGATTAAAGTTAGGGTTAGGTTTAGGGTAAGGGTTAGGACTAGGTTTAGGATTCGAGTAAGGGTTAAAGCTAGGGTTGGGTATTGGATTATGGCTAGGTTTTGTTTTAGGGCTAAAGCTGAAGTTAAGTGTAGTTTTATGATTAGCATTAGTGTTATTGCTACTGATAGGGTGAGTTTAGGCTTAGGAGTAGATTTAGAGTTATGGTTAATTCTAGGGTTAGGACTATGGCTACTGTTAGAGCTAAGATTAGGGCTAGTGTTGGGTTATGGTAAAGGATAGGGTTAGAACTAGGAATAGGGCTATGGCAAGAGTTAGACTTAGTCTTATGGCTAGAGTTTGGGTTAGGGTTAGGGCTAAATTCGGGATAGGAATAGGTCTAGGGTTAGTGTTAGCATTAGGCTGAGGATTAGGGCTATGTTTATGGTTAGGTTTAGGGTTAGGTTTAGGGGAAGGGATGCCTGTTTGATGTCCACCTGCATTTCCATTTACCTATAGGTGTCAAAATGAAGTGAAACCTTAAAATACAAAGTGTGATAGTGAACCATTGAATTGAGAAGAACATACCTTGGGAGCATACTAAGGCTAGATAAAAGATGATGCCTGCCCAGTATCAAAGAATTTTGAACAAAACTAACTCTCACCCTAACATTACCTCTAACCCTAGCCCTAGACATAACCCTAAATCTAACATTTACCCTAACCTGATTAGAGAACCATTGATCCTAGACTTCCTGCACTTGGGGAGCCTTATGGGGCAAGCTAAGTGATGAATTCTATCCAACATCAAACAAAACTGACCAAATAATTATAGGAGGTATTTCAATACATGCATATTTTCCTGTTTTCTCCTAAAGGGCTCTCAGATTAAGTTGTTTTTGCATGCTTAAGCATAGGCCTATTTTACAAGGAACATACCAGAGTCCCTAGAGAGAACTGATGGAGTGTGTGAACTTTCAATAAGGTAGCACAAACCCTGTTTGATTTTTCAACTCCATTAAGTTTCCCATATAGGTTAAAATGAAGTGTAATCTTAAAATACAAAATGTTTCTGACAGCAAACCTGTGAAAGGAGAAGGCCTGAATCTAGCAACAAACTAAATCTAGCTAAAAGATAAATCCTGCCAAGTATCAAAGAATTTTGAATAAAACTAATTCTAACCCAAACACTAGCTCTAACCCTAGCTCTTCCCCTAACCCTAACATTTTTATGAAACTTTGACCATAGAATTTCCAAAGTTGATCAGCCTAGAGGGAAAAGCTAAGGGATGAATGCTGTGCAGTATCAAAAAAATATGTCCAAAAAGTTGATGGAGTATATCAGTACATGCATATTTCCCTGTTTCCTAAAGGACTCTTGGATAAAGTTGTTTTTACATTGTTCAGCTTAGGCCTACTGTCACAAGAACAAACCAGAGTTTGCTCACAGAGAATTGAATGAGTGTGAAGTTTCAAGCAGCTAGCACCAATGCTGTTTGATTTTAAACTCCATTTCCATTTACCTGCATAGGACAAAATGAACTAAAAATTTAAAATGCAAACTGTTCATTACAGTAAACCCTTGAACCTAGGAGGCCCAAACAGGTGGAGTACAGTAAGAAAATAATGAATCATGCCCAGTATCAAATATTTGTTTTTAAAAAGTACCTCGAATCCTAATACTAGCTTTAACACTAGCCCTAACATTATCCTTAACATAAACCCTAATCTGATTGAAAAACTGATGATCCTAGAAGTCCCAAACTTGGGAAGCCTAGTGGGCTAAGCTATCAGATGAATCCTATGCAGTATCAAAGAAATATGACCAAATAATTGAGGTGGTATTTCAGTTCATGCATATTTCTCTGTTTTCTGCTAAAGGGCTCTCAGATAAAGTTGTTTTGCCATCTTCATCATAGGGCTACTTTCATGAAGAACAAGAGAGTTCCCACAGAGAACTGATTCAGTTTTTGAAGTTTCAAGCAGCTAGCACCAACTCGGTTTGATTTCAACTTCCATTTTCATTTACCTATATAGGTCAATATAAAGTAAAACCTTAAAATACAGAGTGTCCCTGTTAGCAAACCATTGAAATGAGAAGGCCCAAACCTGAGGAACATATTTAGGCTAGGTAAATGATGACTCCTTCCAAGTATCAAAGTAATTTGTACAAAACTTACTCTCACCCTAACACTACATCTAAACCTAGCCCTAACCTCAAAACTAACACTAACCCCAACCTGATTAGATAACTATTGATCCTAGAATTCCCACACTTGAAGAGCTTTGTGGGGAAAGCTAAATAATGAATCCTACTCAGTATCAAACAAATCTGACAAAATAATTATGGGAGGAATTTCAGTGCATGCATATTCCCTGCTTTCTCCTGAAGGGCTCTCGGATAAAGTTGTCTTTGCATGCTTCAGCTTAGGCCTACACTCACAAGACACATACCAGAGTATCCCCCAGAAAGAATTGAGGGTGTGTGTGCAGTTTCAAGCAGCTAGCATGAACTCTGTTTGATTTCCAGGTCCATTTACATTTACTCGTATAGGTCAAAATGAAGTAAAATGAAAACATTAACTGTTTCAAACACAAAACAGTTGAACTAAAAGGCCTAAATCTGGGAAACAGAGTAAGGTTATTTAAAGGTGAATCCTGGGTTGTATCAAAGAAATTTGAATAAAGTAACACTAACCCTAATTCTTCCTCAAAACTGAGCCCTAATCCTAATCCTAAACATTAACATAGCCCTATCCCTAACCCTAAATTTAAGCCGAATTTTAACAGTAACCATTGGCCAAAGCCTTGATCTAACTTATCCATTACCGTAACCCTAACCCTAACCCTAATGCTAAACGTATCCCTAACCCTATTATTTACCCTAGACCTGCTCTAACCCTAACTCTCTCCCTAGTCCTAAATCTAGCTCCAACCATAACACTTACCCTAAACCTAACCCTAACTCTAGGCCTAAACATAACCCTAACCCTAACACTAGCCCTAATTTTAACCATAAACGTAGCCCTAAACCTAGCTGTAATCCTCTTTTACCCTAAACTTAAGCCTAACCAAATGCTAACGATAGAACTAAACCTAACTGTAGAGCTATCCCTACGGCTATTTAAAACTTTAAACCTATCCTGAATGCTAAACCTAACCATATCCATTACACTGAACCTAATGCTAATTAAAGCCAGAACTCTAAACCCTAACCAAAACCAATCCCTAATCCTGACCCTGACCGTAATAACACACCTACCTCTAAGCCTGACGTTTACCCTAAACCTAACCCTCACAGTAGACCTGTTCATAACCAAACCCTACAACTACCCTTAACTGTAATGCTAGAACTAGCCTTAATCCAAGCCCTAGCCCTAACACAAACCCTCATCTGAGCCATAAACCTCGTATTAATCCTAACCCTCACCCTAACCCTAACCCAAGACCTAATCCTAACCATAACCCTAGACCTAACCTTAATATAACTGTATCCATTACCCTAAACATAACCCTTATCCTAATGCTAACCCTAACACTAAACCTAACCCTATCACTATCCACAAAAATATCAATTACCCTAAACCTAACCTGAACCCTAAACCTAACCCTATCTTTACCCTAAACCTAACCCTAATTCAAGCTGTAACCCTAAACTCAAACCTAAACTAAGCCCTAACACTGATCCTGATCCTAATAATTCCCCTAGCTCTAAAACTGACTCTTACCCTGTACCTAAACCTTACTATAGACCTAGCCATAAACCTTTCTGTAAAACTGTCCCTAACAGTAACCCTAGACATGACATTAGCCGTAGCCATAATTTTAGCCCTAACCCTAACACAAACCCTCATCCGAGCTGTAAACCTAGCCTTAATCCTAACTCTCAACCTAACCCTAACCAAAGACTTAATCCTAACCATAATGCTAGCCCTAACCTTAACTGTATCCATTACCCTAAACATAACCCTTAGCCTAATGGTAACCCTAGGACTAAACCTAAACCTATCACTATACCCAAAACTATCAATTTCCCTAAAACTAACCTGAAACCTAAATCTAACCCTATTTTTACCCTAACCCTAAACCTAACTCTTACTCCAGCTGTAACCATAAACTCAAACCTTAATCAAGCCCTAACATTGACCCTGGCCCTAATAATTCCCCTAGCTCAAAACCTGACTCTTACCATATACCTAACCAGTACAATAGACCTAGCCATAAACATTTGCCTAAAACTATTGCTAACTGTAACTCTAGACCTGACATTAGCCCTAGCCATAATTCTAGCCCTAACCATAACACAAACCCTAGACCTTATCCTATCCCTAACCATATCCTTAATTACAACCCTAACCCAAACTCTAGGCCTAACCCTGACACTAACCCTAGCCCTAATCGTAGCCATTCTTTAGCCCTATCCCTAACCCTAGTCCTAAGACTAACTCTAACTCTAACATTAGACCTTTCACTTGCTCTAAGCCTTACCGTAACCCTAACCCTAGCCCTAACCCTAGCCCTAACCCTTGCCCTATCCTTGGCCCTAGCACTAACTTTACACAAAATCTAACTCTAAACCGAGCCCTAACCCAAAGACTAAGCCAAACCCTAACACTAGCCCAAACCATTACACTAATCCTAAAACTATCACTAACACTAGCCCTAGCCCTAAAATAAGCTGAGCTATAGCTATAACACTAACACCCTTAACTTAAACCAAACCCTAACATTAAACCTAGCCCTAACACTAACCCTAATATGAGTTGTAAGCCAAACCCTTAAACTAACCCTGAACCTGACACTGACCCTAACACTACTAGATCTAAACATCACCCTAACTCTAAACCTAACCCTAAGAATAACTCTAGCCCTAAACCCCAAAACTAGCCCTAAACTTCACCCTAGAACTTACATTAGCCCTATCCGTAGCCTTATCCCTAACTTAATCCAAAACCTAGCCCTAATCCTAGCTTTAACCATAGCCCTATTCATAACCATAAACCTAGCCCTAAACTGATATCTAACTCTATCCATTACCATAATGAAAACCATTAACCTAATGTTAACCCTAGGCATGAACCTAAACCTATCCCTAATCTTAACACAATCTATTACCCTGAACCTAACCTGAACCTAAACTTAACCTATCATTACCCTAACCCTAACACACTAATTCAAGCCCTAATTTTAAACCTTAACCTATCCCAAACCCTAACACTGACATTGACCCTAATAAAACCCCTAGCTCTAAACTTGAACATAACCCTACACCTAACCTTTATTTTAGACGTAGCCATAATCCTAACCCTAAAAATATCTTTTACCGTAATTCTGGACCTGAAATTAGGCCTAGCCCTAATCCTAGTCCTAAACCTAAAACAAACCCTAGCCCTCATCCTAGCCCTAAGCCTAGCTTTAATCGTGACCCTAACCTTAACCATACTCCTGACGCTAATTCTAACCCTCACCCTACCTCTATACCTAGCTATAATGCCATCTCTTACCCTAATCTTAAATTTAGGCTTATGGCTACATCTAGTGTAAGGGTTAGGTTTTGGGTAAGGGTCAGGTTTAGAACTCAGGGAATTATTAGGATTAGGATTTGGATTAGGTAAGGATTTAGGTTTACGGCTAAAATTAGCATTAGGGTTAGGGTTAGGGTATAGTTACGGTTTGTTTAAAGGTTTAGGTTTGGTTTAGGGTAATTGATATGGTTAGCATTAGAGATAGGGCTAGGGTTAAGCTTAGGGTTAGCATTAGAGTAAGGGTTATAGTTAGGGTAATTCATAGGGTTAGAACTAGAGTTATGGTTAGGAATATGCCTTGAGTTAGTGTTAGAGTTAGTGTTAGAACTAGGTTTAGAGTTAGGATTAGAGTTATGTTTAGCATAAAGTTTAGGTTTTGAGCTAGGGTTAGGGCTAGGTTTAGGGTTAAGTCTAGGGATAGGATTACGGTAGGTTTAGGTTTATGGTGGTGTTTTGAACTAGAGGAGTGTTAGGATATAAGTCAGATAAAGGGTTAATTTTAAGATTATGATTAACAGTTGAATTAGGGCTAGGGTTAGATCTAGGTGTAGTGCTAGGGTTTGGTTTAAGTTAAGGTTAGAGTTAGGCCTGTTTCTCGGTTAAGGGTTAGGGTCCGTGAAATGGCTCGGTTTTGTTTGAGAGCTAGGGCTTGGTTTGGGGCTAGTTTTCAAATTAGCGTTAGGGTTACAGCTAGTGTTAGTGTGTGGTTTAGGCTTAGGGTTAGGATTATATTTAGAGTTAGAGTTAGATCTAGGTTTAGGGCTACAGCAAAAATAGGGCTAGGGTTAAGGCTAGGATTTGAGTTATTATAAGGGATAGGGTTAGAACTAGGGATAGGGCTAGGGCGAGAGTTAGAGTTAGTGTAAGGATTAGACTTATGGTTAAAACTAGGGTTTAATTAGAGCTAGAATTAGAGCTAGCGTGAGTATTAAGGCTGAGCCTAGGTTCATGGTTAGGGTTATGGTTATGGATCTGGTTAGGTATGATGTTATAGATAGCTTAGAACTAGAGCGAGGGTTAAAATTAGGTTTAGGTCTATGGTTAGGGTTAGGTTTAGGATTAAGGCTAAGATTAGAGCTAGGATTAGGGCTAGAATTTGTTTCAGGTTTAGGAATTTATTAGGGCTACGGATAATGTTAAGTCTAGGGTTATGGTTAGAGATAGTTTTAGGGGTAAGATCATTAGGGTTAGGATTAGGTTAATGGATATAATTAGGTTTAGGGTTCAGGTTAGTTTTAGGGCAATGTATAAGTTTAGGGGTAGAAATAGGTTTAGGGTTATCCTAGGGTTAGCACTAGTGTTAGGATTAGGATTGGGGTAATGAATAGGGTTACAGCTGGGATTAGGTCTAGGTTTATGGTTAGGATTAAGGCTAGGTTTAGGGTTAGGTTTTGGCTTATGTCAGGGGTTAGGGTTAGGGTTAGGGTTAGGTTTAGGGTAAGGGTTAGGGCTAGATTTAGGGTTATGTTCAGGGTTAAAGGTAGTGTTATTTCTGCAATTACAGATAGGTTATGGGTTAGGTTAGGGTAAGGTTTAGAACTAGAGCCAATGTAAGAACTAGGGTTATGATTAGAACTAGTTTTAGGGTTAGGGTTAAGGCTAGATTAGGTTTAGGTTTAGGTTTTGAGTGATGTTTAGAGCTAGGGTTAGTGTTAGGGTCAGAGTCAGGGTCATGGTTTGTTTTAGGGTTAGGCATAGGACTCGAATTAGAACTAGGTTTAGGGTTAGGTGTAGGCTTAGTGTTTGGTTTATGTTAAAGTTTAAGGTTAGGACTATGGCTAGGTTGTTTTGTAGGGCTAGGGCTATGTTAGGGCTAGTTTTCAGACTAGCATTAGTGTTACAGCTTGTGTTAGTGAGATGTTTAGCTTAGGGTTAGGGTTAGAGTTAGAGTTAGAGTTTGATATAGGATTAGGGCTAGAGCTAGGGTTAGGGCTAAGGTAAAGGCAAGTGATAGGATTATGGTAAGGGATAGGGTTAGAAGTAGAAATATGGCTAGGACAAGAGTTAGAGTTAGTTTTAGGGCTAGGGTTAGGTTAGGTTTAGGGCTAAATTAGGGCTAGGATTAGGTATAGTGTTTATACTAGGGTTAGGCCTAGTTTAGGCATAGGTTTAGATTTAGGGATAGGGTTAGGATTAGGGGAAGGGATGGGGTTAAATTTAGTTTTAGAGCTAGGTCAAAGGTTAGAATTTCGGCTAGAACTAGAGTTATGGATTGATTTAGTAATAAGGCTAGGTTTAGGGCTAGGATGAGGGCTAGGATTTGTTTTAGGGTAATGGAAAGAATTAGGGGTAGGGCTAATGTCAGGTCTAGGCTTACATTAGGCATAGATTGAGAGTTAGATTTTTGGCTAGGTCTAGTGTAAGTGTTCAGGTTAGGGTAAGGGTCAGGTTTAGAGCTAGGGTTATTATTAGGCTTTGAATTAGTTTGCAGGTTTGGTTTAGTTTAGGGTTTAGGTTTAGACTTGAATTAGCATTAGGGTTTGGATAGGGTAATGATAGGTTTGGGTTTAGGGTTCATGTTAGGTGTACAGTAATTGATAGGGTTAGAGTTAGCAAACGGGGTAGGTTTAGGCCTAATGTTAGCCTTAGGGTTACAGTTGTGCTTAGGGTAAGGGATAAGGTTAGTGCTATGGTTATGGTTATTATTAGGCCTAGAGTTAGGTTTAGGCCTAGGGTTAGGGTTAGGTTTAGGTTTAGGGTATGATTTAGAGTTTGAGCTATGGTTAGCACTAGAGCAAGGGTTAGGTTTAGGGTTAGGTCTAGGTTATAGTTAATTTAGTTTCAAGGTTAGTGTTAAGATTAGGGCTAGGGTTATCATTAGGTTTAGGGTATTGGACATGGTTTGATGTCGTGTTAGGGTTAGGTTTAGGGTTAGGTTTAGGCTTAAGGTTATGGTTAGGGAAGGTTTAGTGTTAGGTTTAGAGTAATGTTTAGGGTTTGAGCAACAGTTAGCTCTATGGCAAGGGTTAGGTTTCTGGTTATGTCTAGGGTTAGGATTAGGTTAGATTTAGGGTAAGGGTTAGGGTTATCATCAGGGTTAGGGTTAGGGTAATGGTTCGTGTTAGAGCTAGGGTTAGGTCTAGGTTTATCATTAAGTTTAGAGTTAGAGTTAGGGTAATATGTAGGCTTAGAGCTAGGGTTAGAGATAGGGTTAAGTTTAGTATTAGGGCTAGGGTTTAGGTTAGGTTTAGGTTCAGGCCATGGGTTAGGGTTAGGGTTAGTTTAAGTTTAAGGGTTAGAGATTGAGCTAGGGTTTGGACTAGAATGAACATTAGCGTTAGAGTCAGTGTGAGGGTTAGGGCGAGTTATAGCATTAGGTTTATGGTTAGGGTAGGGTAATGGATAGAGTTAGAGATAGGTTTTGGCCTATGGTCATGTCTAGTCTCAGGGTTAGTGACATGGCTAAGTCTAGTCTTATGGTTATGTGTTTTGTTAGGATAAGGTTTAGATTTAGGGTTTGTGTTAGGGTAAGTGTCAGTGTTAGGTTTAGGGTTAGGTTTATTGTTAGGGCCAGCATTAGTGACTAGGCTTTGGTCTAGCGGTAGGGTTATTGTTTGGTTTAGGTTAAGGGTTATTATTAGGGCTAGGACTAAGTTTTTGTTTAGGGCTAGGCCTAGAGTTATCACTAGATAATAGATTAAGTGTAGATCTAGGTCTAGTGTTAGTTTAAGGTTTAGTTATAGGGATACATGTAGTGCCAATGTTAGGGGTTGGTTTAGGTTTAGGGTCAGGTTTAGACCTATGGTTAGTGTTAGGGACAGAATAAGGGTCAGGGTTAGTGTTAGGGTTTAGGATAGAGATAGAGCTAGATTGAGGATTAGGGTTAGGACTAGTAATAGAGTTAGGTTTTGGGTTCGGCTATAGAATTAAGTTTAGGAAAAGGATACCTTTAGGGTTATAGTTTGATTTAGGGTAAGGGATAGGGTTAGTGCTAGTGTTAGGGTTTGGGTTATGGCTAGGGTTAGATTCAGGATTAGGGTTAAGGCTAGGTTTAGAGCTTGGATTAGGTCTAGGCTAGGTTTTGTGTTAGCTTTAGAGGTACGGATAATGTAAGAACTAGGGTTACAATTAGGGCCATTTTTAGATTTAGTGTTACATCTAGGTTTATGCCTGGGGTGATGATTAGAATTAGGTTTAGGTCTAAGGTTAGGTTTGTGTTAGAATTAAGGCTAGATTTTGGGTTAGGATGAGCACTAGGGTTTGTATTAGGGTTAGGGCAAGTTTTAGGTATAGGGATAATTTCAGGGTTAGGGTTATGGCTAGGGATAGTTACTAGGTTAGGTTCATGGCTAGGTCTAATGATAGGTTTAGGGTAAGGCCCAGGTAAAGAGTAAGGTGTATTTTTAGAGTAAGGGTCAGGTTTCGGGTTTGTGTTAGGTTAGTTATTAGGGATAGGGCTCAAATTAGCGTTAGGTTTAGAATTAAGGTTAGGTTTATGGATAGGTTTATGTTTAGGATTCAGGATAAGATTAGGGTAATTGGTAGGGTTAGGGTTAGTGACAGGGTTAGGGTTAGGCCTAGGGTTAGCATTTGGTTTCGGGTTATCGTTAGGACAATGAACAGCATTAGATCTAGGGTTAGGGATAGGGTTTTGGATAGGATTAGGGCTAGAATTAGGGTTAGGGCTAGCCCTAAGGTTATGGTTTGGGTTAGGTTTAGGGTACAGGTTAGGTTTTGAGCTAGGGATAGTGCTAGGGTGAGGGTTAGGTTTAGCATTATATCTAGGGTTAGATTTATAGTTAAGGTTAGGCTCAATTTTAGGTTTAGGGCAAAGGTTATCTTTAGAGTTAGATTAATGGATAGCATTAGATGTAAGTTAGGTTTAGGGGTAGTTATAGCTTTAGGGTTAGTGTTAAGTTTATAGCTAAGATTATCATTTGAGTTAGGGTAATGGATAGTGTTAGATGTCAGGTTAGGGTAAGGGGTAGTTTTAGGTTTAGGGTAAGTGTTAGGGTTTGGACTAGGTTTAGTGTTAGAATAAGGGTTATAGTTTTATCTAGGGTTAAGGCTAAGTTGAGGGTTAGGTTTAGGGTTAGGTCTAGGATTAGGTTTGTTTACAATTAGGATTAGAGCTAGTGTTATCATTAGGGTTAAGGTTCTGTTTAGGGTAATGGATAAATTTAGAGATAGTATTAGGGCTAGTGTTAACATTATGATTAGGGCCAAGATTAGGATTAGGTTTAGGGATAGGGCTAGGCTTATGTTCAGGGTTCAGTTTTGGGTTTTATCTAGAGTTAGGTCTAAGGCAAGGGTTACGGTTAGCATGAGGGTTAGGCTTACATTAAGGCATAATGTTAGCTTAGGGTTAGGGTTACGCCTTGGGCTAGATTTAAACCTAGGATTATGGCTAGGTGTTGTGATAGGATTAGGGCTAGTTTTAGTGCTATGGTAATGTAAGGGTTATGTTTACGGTTATGGCAAGGTCTAATGTCAGGTTTAGGTTTCGGTTAGGGTCTGTTTGATAGCTAGGGTTAGTGTTAGTCTCAGGGTCTGTCTTTGGATTAGGGTTAGGGTTAGGGCTAGAGCCAGAATTAGGATTTGTTAGGTCTAGAGGTAAGATTAGTGTTTGGCTTAGGTTAAGGGTTATCATTAGAGCTAGGGCTAGTTTTTTGTTAAGGTCTTGGTTAATGATATGGCTAGATTTATGATTAGGTTTAATGTAGGGCTAATATTAGCGTTACGTTTAGATATAAGTTTATGGGTAGGGCTAGTGTTAGGGTTTGTTATAGGTTCAGGGTGACAATAAGGGTCAGGGTTATGGTTAGAATTTGGGTTATGATTATAACAAGAATGAGGGCTGGGGTTAGGACTAGTAATAGGGTTAGGGTTTGGGTTAGACTAAGGATTAGTTTTAGGACTAGGGTTAGCATTAGGGTTGGGGTTTGGCTATGGTAAAGTATAAAGTTAGAGCTAGGGTTAGAGCTAGGGTTCGGGTCGGGTTAGGTATAGTGTTAGTGTTAGGATTAGGGTGAAAGCTAGGGTTAGGTGTCAGATTTGGGCTAGGTTTGGGTTAGTATTAGGTTTAAGGTTATGGCTAATGTATGATCTAGGTTTATGATTAGAACTAGTTTTAGAATTAGGGTTAGGACCAGGTCTAGTGTTAGGTTAAGGTTTAGGTTTAGGGTAATGTTTAGAGGAAGGGTTAGTGTTAATGTCAGAGACAGGCTTAGGGGTAGATTTAGGGTTAAAATTAGGACTCAAATTAGGGATAGGCTTATGGCTAGATAAAAGGTTAGGGTTTGGTTTAGGTAAAAGTTTAGGGTTATTGTTATTGCTCAGTTTGTTTTAGGTCTAAGCCTATGGTTAGAGCTAGTTTTAGGATTAGCGTTAGGGTTAGGGCTAGTGTTAGGTTTAGGTTTAGTTTTAGAATTAGGGTTAGATTTAGAGTTAGGTTTAGATCTACTGTTAGGGCAAAATGTAAGGTTAGGGCTAGGGTTATTCTATGCTATGGCTAGGAATAAGATTATTGTAAGTGATAGAGTTAGAATTAGGGCTAGGTCTAGGGCGAGAGTTATAGTTAATCTTAAAGGTAGTATTAGGGTTAGGTTTAGGATTAGGGCTCAGGTTAGTGCTAGGATTAGTCCTAGGGTTAAGGTTAGGGCTAGGTTTAATGTTAATGTTAAGGTCTGGGTTAGGTTTAGGGTAAGCAATGTGGTTATAACTAGCTTTAGGGCTAGAGAAAGGGTTAGAATTAGGGTTAGGGTTATGATTAAATGTCAGTTTTAGGCTAGAATAATAGCTAGTCGTTGTGTTTGGTTTATGGCTAGGATTTGGGCTAGGGCTATTGTCAGGTTTAGGGTTTAATTAGAGATAGGTATCAGCTTATGTTTATGGTTACGTCTAGTGTAAGGATTAGATTTAGGGTAAGGGTAAGTTTAAAGCTATGTGTATTATTAGGGATAGTATTTGGCTTAAGGTTTGGTTTAGGTTAATGTTTAGGTTTAGGGCTCGAATTAGCATTAGGGTTAGAGTTAGGGTTAGGTAATGAATAGGTTTAGGATTAGGGTTCAGGTTAGTTTTAGCATAATGGATAGGTTTAGGGATTGTGATAGGGTTAGTGTTAAACCTAGGATTAGCATTAGGGTTAGGATTGTGATTATTGTAGTGGATAAAATTAGAGCTAGGTTTAGGGCTAGGCTTATGGTTATGATTAGGGTTAGGGTTAGGGTAGTTGATATAATTAGAGCTATGTTTAGGGGTATGTTTAATGTTAGGATTAGAGCTAGTGTTAGGTATGGGTTTGGGATATGGCTAGGGTTATGTTAAGGGTAAAGGTTAGGCTTGAGCTAGGGTTAGGTCTAAAGAGAGGGTTAGGGTTAGGGTTAGGGCTGGGGTTAGGTTTAGGGTTACACTTAGGGCTATATTCAGGCCTAAAATTACAGCTAGGTTTTGGGCTAGTTTAGGCCTAGTGTTAGGGCCATGGGTAATGTAAGAGCTAGGGTTATGATTAGAGCTAGTTTTTGGGTTAAGGTTATGGCTAGGTCTAGTGTTAGGATTAGGTTTGTTTTAGAGTGAGCTTTGGAGCTAGGATTATGTTAGGGTCAGGGCCTTTGTTCAGGTTAGAGTTAGTGTTGGGTTTAGTGCCAGAATTAGGACTAGGGTTAGGTCTAGGTGTAGGGTTAGTGTTTGGCTTAGGTTAAAGGTTATTGTTAAGGCTAGGGCTAGGTTGTTGTTCAGGTCTAGGGCTAGAGATATGGCTAGGTTTAGGATTAGGTTTAAGTCTAGGGCTTTTGATAGGTTTAGGTTTAAGTATATGATTACCGGTAGGGCTAATGTTAGGATTCGTTTTCAGGTGAGGGTCAGATTTATATCTGCTGTTAGTATTAGGATCAGAATAAGTGTCAAGGATAAGGTTTGGGTTTTGGTTAGGGTTAGAGCTGGATCGAAGTTTAGGTTTAGGCCTAGTAATAGGGTTAGGGTTTGGGTTAGGCTAAGAATTATGGTTAGGACTAGGGTTAGCATTAGATTTAGGGTTTAGCTTAAGGTAATGGATAGGGTAAAAGCTAGGGTTAGATTTAGGGTTAGGGTATGGATTATGGCTAGTTTTAGGGATAGGGTTAAAACTAGGGTTAGCACTCAGCTTGGGGCCATGTTTTGGGTTAGGTTGGGGCTAGTGTTTGGCCTAAAACTAATGTATAATCCAGGGTTATGATTAGGGCTACTTTTTGGGAGTTATGCTAGATCAAGTGTTAGGGTTAGGGTTACCATTTTCGTGATGTTTAGAGCTAGGGTTAGTGTTAGGGTCAGAGTCAGTGTTCGGGTATACTTAGGGTTAGGGTTAATCCCAGAATTATCACTAGAATTAGGTCTAGGGGTAGGATTAGTTTGTGTGTTAGGTTAAGATTTATCATTAAGGCTAGGGCTAGGTTTTTGTTTAGGTCTAGGGCTAGATATATGGCTAGAGTCAGGATTAGGTTTAGGTCTAGGGCTAGGGTTAGGGTTAGGTTTAGGTACAGGTTTATTGATAGTGGTAGTGTTATGGTTTGGTTTATGGTTAGGATCAGGTTTAGATTTACAGTTACTGTTAGGGTCAGAATAAGTGTCAGGGTTACGTTTAGGGTTTGGTTATGGTTAGAACTAGACTGAGGGCTAGGGTTAGAACTAGTAATAGGGTGATGGTTTGGGTTAGGCTAAAGATTAGGGTTAGGTTTATGGCTATGTTTAGTGTAAGTGTTAGGTTTCAGGTAGGGGTCAAATTTAGAACTAGGGGTATTATTAGGGTCAGCTTCAGGTTTAGGGTTTTCTTTAGGTTAGGGTTTAGGTTTAGGTCTCAAATTAGCATTAGCTTTTGGTTTAGTGTAATGATAGTGTTTGCTTTAGGGTTCATGTTAGATTTAGCATAATGGATAGGGTTATGGTTAGGGATAAGGTTAGATTTAGGCCTAGGATTAGCATCATAATTAGGGTTATGTTTAGGGTAATTGATAGGGTTAGGCTAAATTTAGGGCTAGGGTTATGGATAGGATTAGGGCTAGGGTAAGTGTTAGGGTTATGGGTGTGTTTTGTGTTAAGTTTAGGGCTAGAATTACGGCTAGAGCAAATGTCAGGTCTAGGAGTTTGACTTGCGATAGTTTTAGGGTTAGGTTTTTTGCTAGGTCTGGTATAAGAATTAGGTTTAGTGGTAAGTTCAGGGTTATAGCTAGGTATATTATCATGGGAAGGGGCAGAGTTAGGGTTTGGGTTGAGTTAAGGTTTAGGGTTAAGGCTTGAATTAGCATTAGGTTTAGATTTAGGGTAATGATACGTTTAGGTTTAGGGTTCAGTTTAGGTTTAGGTTAATGAAATAGGTTAGGGTTAGGGATAAGTTTAGGGTTAGGCCTAGGGTTACTATAAGAGTTATGGTTATGATCAGGGTAATGGATAGGATTAGAGCTAGTGATAGGGCTAGGGTTATGGATAGAATTCTGGCTGGGTTTAGGGTAAAATTTAGGACTATGTTCAGGGTTAGGGTTAAGTTTATGGTTAGATTTAAAGCTAGGGTTAAGGCTCGGATTAGGGCTTGGTTTTGGATTTGGTTAGGGCTAGTATTAGGGCTATGATAATGTATGAACTAGTGTTTCAATTAGTGCTAGTTTTAGGGTTAGGGTTAGGGCTTGGTCTATTGTTATGGTTAGATTTAGGGTTAGGGTGATGTTTAGGGCAAGGGTTATTTTTAGGGTTAGTGTCAGATTCAGGGTTAGTTTTCGGGTTAGGGTTAGAACTCGAATTATGGCTAAAGTTGGTAGTAGTTGTACGGTTAGGGTTTTGTTCTAGTTAAGGGTTAGGGATATACATTGGTTTTGTTTTAGGGCTAGGGCTACGGTAATGGCTAGATTATGGATTAGCATCAGTGTTAGGGCTAGTGTTAGGTTGAGGTTTAGGCTTAGGTTGAGGGTTAAATTTAGAGTTAGTGTTATATCTAGGGTTAGGGTAGGGCTAGGGCTAGGGTTAGGGTGAGGGTTAGGGTTATGGTAATGAATATGGTTAGAACAAGGGATTCGGTAGAGTGAGAATTAGAGTTAGTCATAGTAGTAGTCTTAGGGTTAGGTTTAGGGTTAGGGCTAAATTAAGGCTAGGATTAGAGCTAGGGTTAGGACTAAATTGGGGCTAGGATTAGGACTAGGGTTAGTGTTAGAGTTAGGGCTAGGATTATGGCTAGAGATAGGGTTAGGGTTAGAGCTAAATTAGGGTTTAGGATTAGGGCTAGGGTTAGTGTTGGGGTTAGGCTACATTAGGGCTAGTATTAAGGCTAGGGTTAGTGTTAGGGTTAGACTAAGGGGTTGGGCTAGAATTAGGGTTAGCATTGGTGTTAAGGTAAAGTTTAGGGCAATGGGTGGGGTTATAGCTAGCTTTAGGTATAGGGTGAGCTTTAGAATTAGGATTAGGCCTAGGGTTATGTTTCAGTTTAGGATTAAGTCTAGGTTTAGGGCTAGGTTAAGGTCTAGGTTTTCTGTTAGGGTTATGGCTAGGACCAGGTCTAGGGCTAATATCAGGTCTAGAGTTAATGTTAAAAATAGTTTTAGGGTTAAGTTATGATTAGGTCTATTGTAAGAGTTAGGTTTAGGTTAAAGGTCAGTTTTAGGACTAGGGTTATTATTAGGGCCAGGAACAGTGTCAGAGTTAGCATTTGGTTTAGCTAAAGGTTTAGGGATAAGACTCGAATTAGCATTAGGGTTAGGTTTAGGATTAGGGTAATGGATAAGGTTTAGTTTAGGTTTCAGTTAAGGTTCAGGGTAAAGAATGAGTTACGTTTAGCAATCGGGTTAGGGTTACCATTAGGATTAGGGTTATTTTTAGTGTAATGGAGAGGTGTAGAGCTAGGGTTAGGGCTAGGTTATGGTTTGGATCAACTCTAGGATTAGGGCTAGGTTTAGGAGTAGAATTAGGGTGTGATTTAGGGTAAGTTTTAGAGTTAGGGTAAGTGTTAAGTTTAGGGCTAGGGTTATAGTTAACTTAGGGTAAGGGTTAGTGTTTGAAATAGAATTAGGGCTAGGGCGAGGATAAGTTTTAGGTTTAGGTCTAGGTTTACATTTATGTTTAGAGTTAGGTTTAGTGTTAGGGATGGGGTTTTAATTAGGGTTAGGGTTAGGGTAATGGATATGTTTAGAGCTAAAGTTCAGACTAGGTTTTATGTTAGGATTATGGCTAGGGTTAGGGTTAGGGTTTAGGATAGAGCTAGGGTTATGTTTAGTGTAAAGGTTAGGGTTAGGTCTGAGGCGAGGCATAGTTTAGGGCTAGGTTTAGTGCTAGGTTTAGGCTAAGGGTTATGCTTAGATCTAAGTTTAGGCCTAGTTTTAGGGCTAGGTTTTATGTTATGTTTAGGGCTAGGGGTAGGACTATCGTTAATGTAAGAGCTAGGGTTATGTTTAGTGCTAGTTTTAGGGTTAGGGTTATGTCTAGGTCTAGTGTTATGTCTAGGTTGTGAGTTAGTGTCATGTTTCAAGCTAGGTTCAGTGTTAGAATTAGGGTCAGTTTTTGGGATAGGGTTAGGGTTAGCATTAGAGCCAGAATTAGGACTAGGTTTAGGTCTACGTGTAAAGTAAGTGTTTGGTTTAGGTTAAGGGTTATTGTTAGTGCTAGTGCTAGGTTTTTGTTTAGGTCTAGGTCTAGAGTTATAACTATATTTGGGATTAACTTTGGGTCCAGGTCTAGTGTTAGGCTTACATATAGGTATAGGGTTACCAGGAGGGCTAGTGTTAGGGTTTGGTTTAGAGTTAGGGTCAGGTTTAGACCTAGGGTTACTGTTAGGGTCATATGAGGGTCAGGGATAGGTTTAGAGATAGAATGAGGGTTAGGGTTAAGACTGGTATTTTGATTAGGTTTTAAGTTAGGCTAAGGATTAGAATTAAGTTTAGGGTTAGCATTGTGTTAGGTCTTGGCTTAGTGTAAGGAATAGGGTTAGAGTTATGGTTAGAATTAGGGTTAAGTTTAGGGTTAGGCCTAGTATTATGGTTAAAGCTAATGTTTGGTCTTGGATTAGGTGTAGAACTTGTGTTAGGGTTAGGGCTACGGTTTGGACAATGACTAATGTATGAACTAGTGTTATGATTAAGGCTAGTTTCAGGGTTAGGTTAAGGCTAGATATTGTGTTAAGGTTAATTTTAGGTTAGGGTGGTGTTTTGTGCTAGGATTAATGTTAGGGTCAGTGTCAGGGTCAGGGTTAGTTTTAGAGTTAGTTTTAGGGTTAGTTGTAGGGTTAGGGTTTGATTTAAATGAAGGGTTAAGATTAGGGCTATGGCTTGGATTTTGTTTATGGCTAGGGCTAGGGATAGGGCACATTTTAGGATTAGCATTATGGTTAGGGGTAGTGTTAGGGTTTGGTTTAGGCTTATTTTAAAGTTAAATTTAGAGTTAGGTTTAGATTTAGACTTAGGCTTAGATCTAGGATTAGGAATAAGGCTAAGGAGAGAACTAGGGCTAATGCTCGGACATCAGTTTGAGTTAGTCTTATGGCTAGGTTTAGGGTTAGGTTAGGATTAAATAAAGGCTAGGATTAGCACTAGGCTTTGTGTTAGGCCTAGGTTTAGGGTGAGGGTTAGGGTTAGGTTTAGGGTTATGGTTAGTTTTGAGGTATAGGATGAGGTTATATGTAGGTTTACGTCTAGGATGAGGAATAGAACTAGGGTTAGGGCTCAGGTTATGGTTCAGGCTAGGATTAAGCCTAGGTTTAGTGCTAAGATTATGACTAGAGCTAATTTCAGGTCTAGTGTTATGGTTAAAAATAGTTTTAGGTTTAGGTTTATGGCTACGTCTAGTGTAAGGTTTAGGTTTAGAGCTAGGTTCAGGGTTAGGTTCAGGTTAAGACCTAAGGGTACTCTTAGGGTCAGGGTCATAATTAGTGTTTTGGATAGGTTAAGGTTTAATGTTAGGGCTCGAATTAGCATTAGAATTAGGATTAGGGTAAAGATAGTGTTAGGATTAGGTTTCAGGTTAGGGTTAGGGTAATGGATATGGTTAGGATTAGTGATACAGTTAGGTTTAGGCCCAGGTTTAGCATTAGGGATAGGGTTATGGTTAGGGTAATTGATAGTGTTAGAGATAGGGGTACAGCTAGTGTTATTGTTATGGTTATTGATAGGGTTAGGGTTAGGGTTCAATCTAGGGTTACAGCTTGGGTTATAGTTTTGATTAATGATAGGGTTAGGGTTAGGAGTAAATCTAGGGATAGTGCTCGGAATAAGGCTAGGTTTTGGGTTAAATTGTGGCTAGGTTTAGGGTAACGGCTAATGTAGATACCTGGGTTGTGATTAGGGCTAATTTTAGGGTTAGGGTTAGGGCTAGGTCTATTGTTATGTTTAGGCATAGGGTAAGGTTGATGTTTAGAGGTAGGGTTAGTGTTAAGGTCAGAGTCAGGGTCAGGGTTAGTTTTAGGGTTTGGCTTACAACTCAAATTATGGATAGAGTTATGGCTAAGTGTAGGATTAGGTCTTAGTTTTTATTAAGGGTTAGGGTTAGGTCTATGGCTTGGTTTTGTTTTAGGGCTAGGGTTAGAGCTAGTTTTAGGATTAGCCTTAGGGTTAGGGCTAGTGTTAGGTTTAGGTTTTGGCTAAGGTTTATGGTTAGATTTAGAGTTAGGGTTAGATCTAGGGTTGCTGCTAGGGCTATGAATAGGGCTAGCATTAGACCTATGGTTTGGGCTAGGATTATGGTTCCAGTAAAGTATAGGGTTAGAACTATGGTTAGCACTAAGGTGATAGAGTTAGTCTTTGGGCCAGGGTTAGGGTTAAGGTAAGGGATAGGATAAATTTGATCTAAGATTAGGGCTAGGGGTAGTGTTAGAGTTAGGCCTAGGGTTATGGTTAGGATTATAATTAAGGCTATGTTTAGGGCTAGGATAAGGGCTAGGGTTTGTGTTAGGGTTAGGCTAGTATCATGACTAGGGCTAATATCAGGCCTAGGTTTATGCTTAGGGATAGTTTTGGGGTTAGTTTTATGACTAAGTCTAGTATAAGGGTTAGGTATAGGGTAAGAGTTAGGTTTAGAGCTAGGAGATTTATTAGGGTCAGTGTCAGTGTTAGGGTTAGGTTTAGGTTAGAGTTTAGGTTTAGGGCTCGAATTATCATTAGATTTAGGGTTTGGGTAATGATTGTATTTGGTCTAGGGTTCAGGGTAGTTTTAGGGTAATTGATAAGTTTGGCGATAGTGATATGTTTAGGGTTAGGCCTAGGATTAACATTAGGGTAAGGATTATGTTCAGGTTAATGATACAGTTACACTTAAGTTTAGGGCAATTGTTATGGTTAGAATTAGGTCTTGATTGTGGGTTAGGGTGAGGGTTAGAACTAGGGTTAGGTTAAGGTTATGTTTAGTGTAAGGGTTAGGTTCTGAGCTATGGTTAGGGCTAGGCTCAGTGTTAGGTTCAGGATGAGGTCTTGGGATAGGATTACAGTAGGTTTGGGTTTAGGGTTAGGGTAGGGTTATACCTAAGATTAATGGTGATGTCAGTAGAAAGGTCAGGGTTAGTGTTAGGGTTTTGGATAGGGTTAGATCTAGGATGAGGGCAAGGGTAAGGGCTATTAATAAGTTTAGTGTTTTGGTAAGCCTAAGGATTAGGGATAGGTCTAGGGTTACCCTTAGGTTTAAGGTTTTGCTTAAGTAAGGGATTGGTTTAGAGCTAGTTTATGGTTAGAGTTAGGGATAAAACTAGGTTTAGGACTCGGATTAGGCATAGGTTTTGTGTTAGGGTTAGGGCTATGGTTAGGGCAATGGCTAATGTAAGAACTAGGGTTACCATTAGGGTTAGTTTTCGTGTTAGGGTATGGGTTAGTTTTAGTGTTAGGGTTAGGTTTAAGGTTAGGGTGATATTTTTAGCTAGGGTTCATGTTAGAATAGGAATCAGGGTCAGGCTTAGTTTTAGGGTTAGAGTTTAAACTCGAATTAGGGCTAGATTTAGTGTTAGGGTTTAGTTTAAGTTGAGGGCAGTGTTTAGAGTTAGGGTGAGTGTTAGGATATGAGTCAGCATCAGGGTTGGTTTTAGGGTTTGGGTTAGGACTCGATCTAGGGCTAGGGTTAGGTCTAATAGTAGTTTTAGAGTTTGGTTTAAGTTAAGGTTTAGAGTTAGGGCTAACACTATTTTTTGTTATAGTCCTATGGTGAGGGTTGGGGCTAGTGTTAGTGTTAGGCTATCCTATCCCTTTTGCTAACTGTAACCCTATCAATTACCGTACACCTAACATGAACCCTATAACCCAAACCTATCATTACCCTTATCCAAACCCTAATGCTAATTCAAGTCTAAACCTAAACCCTAATGTAAACCAAACCTGCAAACTAATTCAAAGCCTAATAATAATGCTAGCTCTAAACCTGAACCTTACCCTAACCTGAACACTTACACTAGACCTAGCCAAAAATCTAACTCTCCATCTATGCCTAATGTAAGCCTAGACATGACATTAACCGTACCCCTAATTCTTGCCATAACCCTAAAACAAATCCTAGCCCTAAACCTAGCCTTATTACTAAATCAATCAATAACTCTAGTTCTAACTGAAATTCTAACCTTTGACCTAGCTCTAAAACTAAATTTAACCCCATCCCTCACCCTAATCCTAACCCTATCCCTAAATCTACACCTACGCCTAAACTAGGCTTAACCCTAGTACAAACACTAGACCTAATCCTAGCCCTAATTTAGCCCAAAACCTAACCTAATCCTAGCCCTAAGACTAACTCTAACTCTTGTCCTAGCCATATTTCTACTTCTAACCCTATCTCTTACCATAATCCTATCACTTGCCTTTACATTAGCCCTAAACCTAGCTCTAGTCCTAATCCTATATCAAACTTTAACTCTAACTCTAACCCTAACCCTAAGCTAAACATCTCACTAACACAAGCTGTAACACTAATGCTAGTCTGAAAACTAGCCCTAACATAGCCCTAGCCCTACAAAACAACCTAGCCATAGTCCTAACCTTAACCTTTAGCATAAACCAAACCCTAAGCCTACACCTAGCCCTAAACTTACCTCTAATTCGAGTCCTATGCCTAACCCTAAAACAAACCCCGACCATGACTCTGACCCTAACACTAACCCTAGCTCTAAACATCACTCAAAACCTAAAACTAAACCTAACCTAGCCCTAATCCTAACCCTAAAACCAGTTCTAATCATAACCCTAGTTCTTACATTGGCTGTAGTTCTAAACCTTACCCTAACCAAACCCATAACCTATCCGTAATTGCAGCCATAACACTACCTTTATCCCTAAACATAACCCTAAATCTAGCCCTTACCCTTACCCTAAACCTAACCCTAACCCTAACCCCTGACATAACCCAAAACCTAACCCTAAACCTAGCCTTAATCCTAACCATAAACCTAGACCTAACAACAGCTGTAACCCTATTCATTACCCCAATCCTAATCCTAACCCTAGTGCTAACCCTAGGATAACCCTAAACCTATTTCTACCCCTAAACTTATACATTGCCCTAAAACTAACCTGAACCCTAAACCTAATTATATCCATTAACCTAATCCTAACCCTAATGATCTTACCCCTAAAACTATCTCTAATCATAACCCTAGACTTAACATTAGCTGTAGCCCTAATAAAGTCCTAAACCTGAAACAAACTCTAGTCCTAATCCTGGCTCTAATCTTAGCCTTAATCCTAAACCTAACCCTAACCATAGACCTAAACCTAATTTTAACCCTCGCTCTAGTTCTAAGCTAGCTATAACATCATACCTAACCAAATCCATAACCATATCCCTAACCATGAACCTAGGCTCAGCCTTAATACTCACCCTAGCTCTAATTCTAGGTCTAATTAAGCCCTAATTTTAACCGTAAATCTAATCCTTACACTAACTCTAACTCTCGCCCTAGCCCTATCCCTAGTTCTAACCCTATCCCTTATAATAACTCAAATCCTAGCCTTAACCATAGCCCTATCCTTTGCTGTAGCCCTAAACCTAGATCTAACTCTAACTCTAAATATAACCCTAACCCTAAGCCTAAACCACACACTAACACTAGCTGTAACCCTAATGCTAATTTGAAAACTAGCCCCAACCCAAGCCCTAGCTCTCAAACAAAACTGAGCCATTTCACGGACCCTAACCCTTAACCTAAAGCAAATGCTAACCCTACAGCTAGCCCTAACCCTAGCCCTAATTCAAGTCCTTACCCTAACCCTAGAACTAATACTAACCCTGACTCTGACCTTAACACTAACCCTAGCTCTACACATCACCCTATCCCTAAACCTAATCCTCACACTAAACCTCGCCTTAAACCTAACACTAAAACTAGCCCTAATCCTAATGCCAGTTCTTAAATTAGCCAAAGTCCTAAACCTAACACAAAACCTAGCCCTAATCCAAGGCCTAACCCTAGTTTTAACCCTAATCCTAACCAAGGCTCTAACCCTAACCCTATCCCTAGTCCTAATCCTATTTCTAACTCTTTTTCTTACATTTAGTCAAACCCTCACCCTATTGTACACTAGTACTAACCCTAATTCTATGCCTACCCCAAACCCTAACTCTATTGTTAGTCCTAATCCTAAACCTCATTCTAGCTCTAAACTTAACCCAAACCCTAACTCTAACCCTGACCCTTATTCTCACACTAATACTAAACCTAGGTTCAAACCAGACCCTAACTCTTAACTGAAAACTAACACTAGCCCTACCATTAACCCTAAACCTAAACCTAACTATAACACTAGCCCTAGACCTAAACCTAATCTTAAATTTAGCCATAACCCTAGCCTTAGCCCTAACAATAACCCTTAACTTAAACCAAACACTAACTCTACTCCTAGATCTAACCCTAGTCCTCATTCTGGACCTTACCCTAAACCTAATCCGAACCTGAACCCTGACATTTACCCTAACAAAAACCCTAGCTCTAAACCTTATTCTATGCCAAAAACTAACCCTAACACTAGATGAACTCTAATTATAGCCATAACCATTACTCTAGCTCTTAATTACCCATACACCTAACAGTAGCCCTTAAACTCACACAAAACCCAGCCTGAATTACAGCCGTAAACCTAACCCAAATCATAGCTCTAAACCTAAACTTAGCCCTAACCCTAACCCTAACCCTCGTTCTAGCCCTAACCCTAGCTCAAACACTAAACCTTACCATAAAATAACCCTAGCCCAAACCCTAAACCTCACCCTAATTCTAGCCCTAATCCTAACTCTAACCATAGCCCAAACCCTAGCTCTAATTCTATCCATTATGCTAATAATAACCCTAAAATTAATGCTACCCTAGCCCTTAACCTAACCATAAATCTACCCTAACCCAGACTGTAAAGCTAACCCATACCCTAGCCATAATCTTAGCTCAATCCCTAACCCTTACACTTAATCTAAACATAACACTAACCCAAGGTCAAACCCTAAACCTAAACCCAGCCCTAATCCTAACCTTAACCAAAGCCCTAACCCTAGCTTGAACCCTATCCATTACTCTAACCCTAAATTTAACCTGAATGATAACACTAGCCCTAAAGTTAAACCTACCCTAACCCTAAACATAAATCTAACCCTAGAACTAACAGTGAAACTAACCTAACCCTAACCCTAAACCTAAGATAGCTCAAATGCAAACCCTAATCATAAACCTAAACCTAACTCTATCCTAAACCTAAAACTATCTTTAACCTCACATCTAAACATATTACCCTAGCCCTAACCGTTACACTAACCATGACCATAACCCTAGACCAAACCATAAATTAATCTTAGCTATAGCAAAATTCCTAGCTCAAACCCTAAACTGTACCCTAAACTTAATCCTAAGTGTAACCCTCGCCCTAACCCTGACCCTAATGCTAGCTCTAGCCCTAATCCTAACCATTATCCTAGACCTAACCATAGGTCTAAACCTATAAATTACCCTGAAAATAATTATAACCCTAATGCTAACCCTACGCCTAACCCTAAACCTACCACAAACCCTTACCAAATCCATTTCCTTAAACCAAACCTAACCCTAAACCTAACACTATCCATTACCTTAACCCTAATTCTAACCTTTATGCTAATTTGTGCCTTAACACTAAATCTTAATCTAACCCAAACCCAAAGACTGACCCTGACCCTAAATTACCCCAGATCTTAATCTGACCCTTTCCCTAAACTTAACACTTTAATTTGACCTTGCCATAAACCTAATCCTAAAGATATCACTAACTATAAACCTAGACCTGACAGTAGTCCTAGCCCTAATTTTTGCCCTAAACCTAACACAAAACCTAGCCCTAATCCTAGCCTTAAATCTAGCCTTAATCCTAAACCTAACCATAACCCTAGCCCTAACCCTAAAGCTAATCATAAAACTAGCCCTAACCCTAATCATACCACTAAAACAAAACTGAGAAACAGGCCTAAATCTAACCTTAACTTAAACCAAACCCTAGCACTACACCTAGATCTAACCCTAGCCCTAATTCAACTCCTAATCATAATCTTAAAATTAACCCTTTATCTGACTTATATCCTAACACTCCTCCAGTTCAAAACACCACCATCAACCTAAAACTACCGTAATCCTATCCCTAGACTTAACCCTAAACCTAGCCCTAACCCTAGCTCCAAACCTAACCTTTATGCTAAACATAACTCTAATCCTAACTCTAAACCTAGTTCTAACACTAACTCTAACACTAACTCAAGGCATATTCCTAACCATAACTCTAGTTCTAACCCTATCAATTACCCTAACTATAACCCTTAATCTAATGCTAACCTTAAGCCTAAACCTAGCCCTATCTCTAACGCTAACCATATCAATTACCCTAAAACAAACCTGAACCTTTAAACAAACCGTAACTATACCCTAACCCTAACCCTAATGCTAATTTGAGCCGTAAACCTAAATCCTTACCTAAGTCAAATCCTAGTCCTAATAATTCCCTGAGCTCTAAACCTGACCCTTACCCTAAACCTAACCCTTACACCAGATGTAGCCATAAGCCTAACCCTAAATCTATCTTTAACCATAACCTGAGACCTGATATTAGCCCTATAACTAATCCTAGCCCTGAATCTAATACAACCACTAGCCCTCATCCTAGCCATAAACATGGCCTTAATCATAACCCTAACCCCAGCCCTAGCCCTAACCCTAACTCTATCCCTTACCCTACGTCTAAACCTAGCTATAACGCCACTCTTTATCCTAAACTTAAACCTAACCCTATCCCTAACACTAGGCCTAAGCTGTACACTAACCCTAGTCCTAATCCTAGCCCTAATTTAACCCTATCGTAAACCCTAACTCTAACTTTAGCCCTATCACTAACTCTAACTCTCACACTAGCCCTATTCCTAGTTCTAAACCTATCCCTTACCATAACTCTAACCCTGGCCCTAACCCTTGCCCTATCCTTAATCCTAGCTTAATCCTAGATCTAACATAATTATAAATGTAACCCTAACTCTAAGTCTAAGCCTAACTCTAACACTAGCACTAACCCTAATACTAATTGTAAAAATAGCCCTAACTCTAAACCTAGGACTAAAACAAAACCGAGCAATAGACCTAACACTAAACCTTAACTTAAACCAAACCCTATACTACTACAAAAACTAATCCTAGCCCTAATTGATTCCTAACCCTAACCTTAAAACTTACCCTGAACCTGACTCATATCCTAATACTCACCCTAGCTCTAAACATGATGCTAACCTTAAACCGAACCCTAACAGTAAACCTAGTTCTAATTCGAGTCCTAACTCAAACCCTAAAACTAACCCTGACCCTGACTCCTATTCTAGAAGTAACTCTAGCTCTAAATATCACCCTAACTTAAATCTAACAAACACTAGAACTACCCCTAACCCTAACCCCAAGCTAAACCTAATTGTAACCCTGGTTCTTACATTACCTGTTGCCCTAACCCTAGCCCAAACACTAACACAAAAACGAGCCCTAATCTGAGCCCTACACCTAGCTTTAACCCTAACCCTAACCCTAACCCTACCCCTAACACTTGCTCTAACCCTATCCCTAACCCTAAGCAAAACCCTAACCGTAAAGGTAAACCTAGAACTAAACTTAATCCTAAATTTAGACTTAACTCTAGCTCTAAACCTAAAAAAAAACTAGCCTTAGCCCTAACAATAACCCTTAACTTAAATTAATGCCAAGACTAACCCTACCCCTAGACATAAACCTAGTCCCAATCCTGGCTTTAACCTTAGCTCTAACACTAATCTGAACACTGACCCTGCCTTTAACACTAAACCTAACTCTAAACCTGACCCTAACCAAAAACCTAAACCTAACACTAGACATAGCCATAACCCTAACCCTACAACTAGCCCTAATCATAATCCTAGCTCTTACATTAACCATAGCCCTAACTCTATATCTTAACCTAACACAAAACCTAGAGCAAATTCTAGGCCTCAATCTAGACCTACGTGTACCTTTAACCCTAATCCTAGCCCTAACCCTAACTCTAAACCTGACCCTAGCCTTAGTCTTAAAACTTACTCAAAGTCTAACTCTTACCATAAATATAAACTTAGACCTATACCTTACCCTAAACACTAACCCTAGCCCTAACCCTGAACTTAACCCTATCCCTAAACTTGGCTCTAAAACTACAACTTTTCTAAACCTATACTTAACTGTATCGATAACCCTAGCCTTAACCCTAACCATAATCCTAACCCTAACCTGAAAACTAACAATAGACCAAACCCTAAAACTAACACTCTCCATAGCCCTAACACTAGCTCAAAACTTAAGCTGTACCACAAAACCTAAACATAACCGTGGCCTTAACATTAACCCTAAAACTAAATCTAACCCTAAACCTAACCCTAAGCCTATATCTAACCATATCCATTACCCTAACCCTTATCCTAACCCTAATGATAACCCTAGCCCTAACCTTAACCCTAACCCTAAACCTACCATGATTCTGTCCCTAGCCCTAAGGCAGAACCTTATCCTCGACCTAGCCCTATCATTAACACTAGGTGAAACTCTAGCCCTTACCCTAAACATAACCCTAGCCCAAAACCTAAACCCTATCCTAGCTCTAATCCTAACCGTAACCATAGCCCAATCTCTAGCTCTAACTCTATCGATTACCCTAACCAAAACCCTAAACCTAATACTAAACCTAGCCCTAACCCTAACCCTAACCCTAACCCTAACTCTATCCCTAGCCCTGATTCTAACCTGAAGCCTCAACATAGCCCTAACACTTACTCAATACCTGACAATTACCCTTAACCTAACCTTAAGAAAATGATAAGCCTAACCCTAACTCTAACCCTAGCCCTAATCCTAAACTTAAAACTAGACTTCACCTAAGCTCGAACCCCATGCATAACCCTAACCCTAAATATAAACATCATGATAACCCTATCCCTAAACCTAAACCTATTCTAACCCTAACTGTAAACCTAAACCTAGACTGAACCACAAACCTAACCCTTGCCACAGTCCTAACCCTAGCTCAAACTCTAACAATTATGCTAAACTCAACTCTAACCCTAGTCTTAAACCTAAACCTAACCCTAAACCTAACCCAACATCTAAACCTGTCCATACCCTTAACCGTAATGGTAACCCTAATCCTAATCCTAGACCTAATCCTAAGCCTAACTCTATCCTTAGCACTAACCCTAGCTCAAATCCTAACCGATACCCAAAACCTAACCCTAGCCTTAACCCTAACCCTAACTCTAACTCTAGCCCTAATCCTAAACATAACCCTGACACTAACCCTTTCCATTACCCTAATGATAACAATAAACCTAATGCTAACCGTAGGCCTTACCCTAACCCCATCAATTACACTAAATCTAACCTGAGCCCTAAACCAAACCTGAAGCCTAAACCTAACCTTATCCATTACACTAGCCCTAACTCAAACCTAATGCTAATTTGAGCCATAACCCTAAACCTCAACATAACACAAACCCAAAACCTGATTCTGACTATTATAATACCCCTAGCTCTCAACTTGAACCTCACACTAAACCTAACTCTGAAACTAGACCTAGCCATAAATCTTACCCCAAAACTATCCCTAACCATAACCCTAGACCTGATATTAGCCCTAGCCCTAATTCTTGCCATAACCCTAACATAAACGCTAGCCCTAATCCTAGCCCTAAACCTAACCTTGATCCAAACCCGAACCAGAACTCTAGCCCTATCCCTAATTTTATCCCTCACCCTAGTTCTGAACCTTGCTATAAACCCATCCCTTCACCCAAATATAACTCTAACTATAGACTTAACCCTTGCAGTAATCCTAGACGTGATCCTAGCCCGAATTTAGCCCTAATCCTACCACTACCCCTAAGACTAACTCTAACTCTTGCCCTAGCCCTATTCCTACATCTAACCCTATCCCTTAACATAACCCTGACTCTTGCCCTAACCTTAGCCCTAACACTAGCCCTAGCCCTAACCCTAAAACTAACCATAACTCTAACTCCAACCCTAAACTTAAGCCTAAGCCTCACATTAACACTAGCTCTAACAGTAACACTAATCTGAAAACTAGACCTAATCTAGTTCAAGCCCTAAAATAAAACAAAGCCATAGCCCTAACTTTAACACTTATTTAAACCAAAACTTAACCCTACACCTAGTCCTAACCTTAGCCCTAATTCCAGTCCTAACCTAATCCTAAAACTAACCTTGAGCCCGACTCTGACCTTAAACTAACCCTAGCTCTAACATCGCCCTAAAAGTATACATAAACCGAAAACTAGTACTAGCCCTAACTGTAACCCTAAAAGTAGCCCTAATCATAACTCTAGTTCTTACATTAGCCATAGCCTTAACCTAACGCAAAATCTATCCCTAAACTGAGCCCTACACCCTGTTTTAACCCTAACCCTAACCTTAGCCTTAACCATTACCCTAAACCTAAACCTAAACCTAAATCTGGCCCTAACCCTAAACCTAACCCTAGACTTAATCCTAACCATAATCCTAGCCCTAACTCTAGCTCTAACCCTATCCATTAACCTAAACATAACCCTAACCCTAATGATAACCCTAGCTTTAAACTTAACCCTAATCCTAAATAGACCTGATACTAACCCTAACCATCAACTTAGCCTTAACCATAGCACAAACTCTAACACTTACCCTAAGCCTAACCCTAACACTAACCCTAGACCTAAAACTAACCCTAGCCCTAATCCTAACAATAATCCTAGACCTAAACCTATCCATTACCCTAAACATAAGCCTAACCCAAACATAGCTCTAAATATAGCTCTAACCCCACCCATTACCCTAACCCTAATTATAAACATCATAATAACACTAGCCCTAAACCTAAACATACTGTAACCCTAACTGTAAACTTAACCTAGTCCTAACCCTAAACCCTCACTAACCCTAACTTTAAACCTAACCCTAGACCTAACCGTAAACCGAACATTTGCCATAGTCCTAATCCTAGCACAAACCCTAACAGTTAATGCTAAACCTAACACTAACCCTAGTCCTAAACCTAAATCTAACCCTATCCATTTAGGCCTTACCACAAATCTTTCACTAATATTAAACTTATCCTTACGTAAACCTAAAATGAACACTAAACCTAACACTATCAATTACTCTAACCCTAACACTAAACCTAACCCTAATGCTAAATTGAGCCCTAATAATAAACCAAAACCTAACCCAAACTCTGAGCAAGACCCTGACTCTAATAACACACCTAGCTCTAAACTGACCCTTACCCTAAACACAACCTTTAAACTAGAGCTAGCCATAAAACTAACCATAACAGTATCCCTAAATGTAACCCTAGACCTGACATTAGCACTCTACCTTATTCTTGCTTTAAACCTAAGACAAACCCGAGCCCTCATCCTAATCGTAAACCTAGCCTTAATCCTAACCCGGACACTAATCCTATCCCAAACCCTAATTTCAACCCTTGCCCTAGTTCTGAACCTAGGTGTAACCACATCCTTTCCTCTATCCCTAACCCTAACCCTAACACTACCACTAACACTAACCCTAGCCCTAACCCTAGGCCTAAACCTAACACTAACCGTAGCTCAAATCCTAGCCTTAATTTATTGCTAACTGTAACCGTAACTCTAACCCTAGCCCTAAGACTAACACTAACTCTAGCCCTAGACCTATTTCTAGTACCAAACTTATCTATTGCCTAACCCTAACACTAGCCCTAAATTTGTCCTAACCCGAAACATAGTCCTAAACCTAGAACTAACCCTAACTCTAAATCTAACCCTAATTCTGAACCTAAACCTTACCCTAACAAACTCTCACCCCAATGCTACCCTACTTTTAACTTAATCCTTAGCTTACCCCAAACACTAACTATATTCCTAGTCCTAATCCTAGCCCTCATTCTATCTCTAACCTAGCCTGAAGCCTAAGCCCAACCCTTGCCCTTATGCTGACCCTATCACTAACCCTAGTTCAAAGCCTGACCTAAACACTAAACCGAACCCTAACACTAGCCCTACCAGTAAACCTATACCTAAACCTAACCATAACACTAGAACTAGACCCAAACTTAATCCTAAATATACCCATAACTCTAGCCCTAGTCCTAAACAAAAACCTAGCCCTAGCCTAAAATAACCATTAACCTAATGTTAAGACTAAAACTAGCTCAAGACCTAACCCTAGTTCTAATTCTAGCCCTAACAATAAACCCAATGCTAACCCGAACACTGATGCTTACCCTAACACAAACCCTATCCCTAATCCTTATCCTTTCTCAAAACTTAAACCTAACACAAGACATATCTATAACCCTAACCCAAAAAACTAGCCATAAACATAACCCGACCTCTTAAATTACCCATAGCCCTAACACTAGCCATAAACCTCACACAAAACCTAGGCCTAATACAAGCCCTAAACCTAGAATTAAGCATAACCTTAATCCTAACCCTAGCACAAACTCTAAACCTAATGCTTCCCTAGCCCTAACCCTAACTCAAACTCTAACCCTTATTGTAAAGATAACCCTAGCTCTAAACCTAACCCTAACCCTATCCCTAATCCTAAGTGTAAGCATAACCCAAATACTAGCTCTAACTTTATCCATTACCTTAAACATAACCTGAAACATAATGCTAACCCTAGCCCTAACCCTAACCCTAATCCTAACCGTAGCCCTAATTGTAACCCTGATTCTAACCCTAACCCTTGCCCTAGCCCTAAACCTAGCTCAAACCCTAACACTTACCCTAAACCGAACCCTATCACTAACCCTAGGAGTAACCAAAATCCTAGCCCTAATCCTAACTTTTTCCGAAGCCCTAACACTAGCACTAAACCTATTCACTTGTTTAGCTTAAACCAAATCTAACCCTTGGCCTAACCCTAACCCTATCCCTAACACTAATCCTATATATTACTCTAAACCTAACCTGAACTGTAAATCTAACTCTATCCAGTACCCTAACCCCAACCCTAACTCTAATGCTATTTTGAGCCCTAACTGTAAGCCTTAACCCAAACCAAACCATAACTCATACTCTGACCCTAATAATAACCTAGCTCTATACCTGAGCCCTACACTAAACCTAATCCTTACACTAGACCTAGCCATAAACCTATCCCTATCACTATCCCTAAGCATAACCCTAGACCTGACATTATCCCTAGCCCTAATCCTAGCCCTAAACCTAACACAAACCATAGCCCTCATCCGAGCCCTAAACCTACTTAATCCTAAACGAAATCCTCACTCTATCCCTATCCCTAAATATAACTTTCACCCTAGCACTGAACCTAGCTATATAACCCCATCCCTTCCCCTAAAACTAACCCTAACCCTAGCCCTAACCATAGGCCTAACACTAACAATAATCATAGCACTAATCCTAGCCCTATTCGAACCCTAACCTTAACCCTACCCCTAACCCTAGGCCTATGACTAACTCTAACTCACACCCTAGCCCTTCTATTCATAACTCTATTCGTTACCATAAGCCTCACAATAGCCCTAACCTGAGCCCTAACGCTAGCCATAGCTCTAACCCTAGATCTAACCATAACTCTAAATCTAACCCTAATCTTAAGCCTAAACCTCATTCTACAACTAGCTCTAACTCTATTGCTAATCTTAAAACTAGCCCTAATCCAAGCTCTAGCCCTAAAATAAAACCTAGCCATTGTTCTAAGCCTAAATCTTAACTTAAACCAAACCCTAACCCAAACTAGCCATAACCCAAGCTCTAATTCAAGTCCTAGGCCTAAAACTAACCCTCATTCACAAACCTAGCTCTAAATATCACCCTAACCCTAAAAATAATGCTAACACTAGACCTAGCCGAAACCATAACCCTAAAACTAACCATAATCATAACCCTAGTTCTTACATTGGCCTTAGCCAAACCCTAACCCTAACCCTAACACTAGATTTAACGCTAAACCTAACCCTAAAACTAGCCCTAAACATAAATCTAATCCTAGCCCTAACCCTAGCACTAATTCTATCCATTACCCTAAGCCAAACCCTATTCATAATGCTAACTCTAGTCCTAATCCTAATCCTTAGCCAAACCCAAACAATAACCCTATTACTAGTCCTAACAGCATCCCTTATTCTAGATCTAATCCTAACCCCAAACCTCACCCTAACCTTCACCCTTATTCCGACCCTAACACTAATTATAGGTCTAAATTTGACCTTAACAGAAACCGAAACCTGAAACTAGCCCTACCAGTAAACTTATACCTAAATCTAAACCTAACACTAGCCCCATACCTAAACCTAGTTCTAAATTTAGCTATTACTTGAGCCCCTGACCTAAACAAAAACTTAGTGCTAGCCCTATGGATAAACCTTAACCTAAACCAAACACGAACCCTGCCACTAGACCTAACCCTAGTACTATTCTGGATTTTACCCTAACCCTAACTTTAACCTGAATACTGGCCCTGACACTAACATTAAACCTAGCTCTAAACCTTACCTTAACCCCAAACCTAAACCTAACACTAGACCTAGCATTAAGCCTAACCCTAAAACTAGCTCTAATCAGAACCCTAGAACTTACATTACACATAGCACTAACCCTAGGGCTAAACCTAACACAAAACTTAAATAACCCTAACCCTAATAAAGGCCTAAACCTACCCTAAGCATAACCCTAACCTTAGTCCTAACCCTAACCCTAATCCTCACCTTAGTCCGAACTTGAGCTCAAAGCCTAACCCTTAGACAAAACGTAACCCTAGCACAATCCCTAACCATAACCCTAACCAGAGCCGTAATTATAACCTTAACCCTAGACCTAACACTAGCTTTACCTTTAGCCATTACCCTAACTCTAACCCTAAACTTAATGATAACCCTATCCATAACCCTAACTGAAACCCTAACCCTAACCATAAACCTAACCCTAGACCTAACCCTAAACCTAAACCTTGCCATAGTCTTAACCCTAACTCAAACCCTAACTCTGACCCTAAAATCAACAGTAACCTTAGCCCTAAAACTAAACTTAAACCTTAGCCCTAAAACTAAACTTAAACCCTAACCCTAACCAAACCTTAACAATAAAGCTAACCTTACATGTAACACAATCCATTACCCTAAACCTAATCCTAACCCTAATGAAAACCCTAGCCCTAACCATAAACCTAACCCTGACCATAACACTAAACCTAACCCTTGTCCTAGACCCAACCCTAGCTCAAAACCCTAAACTTTACCCTATATATAAACCTAACCCTAAACCTAAGCTAGGATTAATAGCTCTAACCCAAAACCTAACCTAACTCTAGCACTAATCCTAACCTAACCCTAGCCCTAACAATAGATCTAACCCTATATATTATCCTTATGATAACCCTAATCCTAATGCTAACCCTAGGCATAACCCTAACCCTTTTGCTAACCCTAATGCTCTCCAAATCCTAAACCTACCATGAAACCTAAACCTAACCCAATCAATTACCATAACCCTAACACTAACCCTAATGCTCATTTGAGCCCTTTCCCTAAAACTTAACCTAAGAAATCCCCTAACAATGATCCTGACCCTAAAAATACACCTGGCTCTAAACCTGAACCTTACCCAAAGCCTAACCCTTACACTAGGCCTAGACACAAAACTAACCCTAAATATACTACAAACTGTAACACTAGACCTGACATTAACCCTAGCCCTAATTCTAGATCTAAACCTACAACAAAACCTAGCCCTCATCCTAGCCCTTAACCTAGCCTTAATCATAATCCTAACCCTAACCCTAGTCCTAACCCTAATTCTAACCCTCACCCTGCCTGTAAACCTAGCTATAACACCATAACTTATCCTAAAAGTAACTATAAACCTAGCCCTAACACTAGGCCAAAGCTGAACACTAACCCTAGCCCTTATCCCAGCCCTTACTTAGCCCTATCCATAAAACTGACCAAAACCCTAGCCCTAAGACTAACTCTAACTCTCACCCTAACCTTAGCCCTACTTCTAACCCTATCTGTTACCGTAACCATAACCCTAGCCCTAACCCTTGCCCAATAGTTAGACGTAGCCCTAATCCTAGATCTAACGCTAAATCCAAATCTAACCCTAAGCCTAACACTAACACTAGCCCTAATCCTAATGCTAATCTTATAACTAGCCCAAAGCCTAAAACAAAACTGAGCAACAGCCCTAACACTAAACTTTAACTTAAACCAAACCCTAACACTATACCTAGAGAAAACTCTAGCCCTAATTCAAGTCCTAACCCTAACCTTAAAACTTACCCTGACCCTGACTCATATCCTAACACTGACCCTACCTGTAAAGACCACGCTAAAATTAAACCAAACCCTAACAGTAACCCTAGCCCTAATTCAAGTCATAACCCTAACCTTCAAGCACACCCTGACCTGACTGATATCCTAAAAGTCACCCTAGATCTAAACACAGCCCTCACCTTAAACCGAACACTAAAAGTAACCCTAGCGCTTATCTAAACCGAACACTAGACCTAGGCATAGCCCTAACCCTACAGCTAGCCCTGAACATAACCCTATCTCTTACATTACCCATAGCCCTAACCCTAGCCCTAAACGTAACACAAAAGGTAGAGCTAGTCCTAGGCCTAAATCAAGCCTTAAGCGTAAAACTAACCCTAACCCTAACCCTAGCAGTAACCCTAACCAAACCCTTGCCTTTGTCCTAATCCTAGCTCATAGCCTAAACATTTCTATAAACATAAACCTAAACATATCCCTCAATCTAACCCTAACCCTATCCCTAATACTAAACTTAACCCTAGCCCTACACCTAGCTCTAAACCTACTCATTACTCTAAACCTAAACCTTACCATATTGATAATCCTAGGCATAATGCTAAACCTAAGACTAACTGGAAACTAACCCTAGACCTAACCTTAAATCTCACACTTGCCATAGACCTAACCCTAGCTCAAACCCTAACCCTTACTAGAAACCTAAACATAACCATAGCCCTAACTCTAAGCCTAAACCTCAGTCTAATTTTAAACATAGCCCTAAATCTACATCTAATCATATACATTACCCTAAACCTAACCCTATCCCTAATGATGTCCCTAGCCCTAATCCTTACCCTAACCCTATGAGTACTATAATCTTATCTCTAGAAGTAACCCTAAACCTAACCCTCACCCTAGCCCTAACCACAGATCAAAACCAACCCCTTATGCTAAACATAAACCTAAGCCTAACCCTAGTTTTAACCCTAACCCTAACCTTAATTCAAGACCTCTTCTTAACCATAAACCTAGCCCTAAATGTAACTCTAATCCTATCCATTATACTAACCATAACCCTTACCTTCATGTGAACCCTAGGCCTAACCTTAAACCTATTGCTAACCCTAAACCTATCAATTACCCTAAACCTAATGCTAACTCTAAACAAAACCTATCATTACCCTAACCCACACCCTAGTGCTAATACAAGCCCTAACCCTAAAACCTAACCTCAAACAAACTCTAACACTGACCCTGATCCTAATAAATCTCATAGCTCTAAGGATGACTTTTATACTAAACCTAACCCTTACACTAGACCTAGCCATAAACACTAATCCTAAAACTATCCCCAACCATAAGCTTAGACCTGACATTAGCCATAGCCTTAACCCTAGCCCTAAACCTAACACAAACCCCACCCCTAAACCTAGCCTTAATCCTAACCCTAAACCTAAATTTAGTCCTAACCCAGGAACTAACCCTAGCCCTAATCTTAGCATTAAATTAGTCTATTCATAACCCTAGCTCAAACCCTAGCCCTACGACTAACTCTCACCCTAGCCCCATCCCTAGTTCTAACCTTATCACTTACAGGAACCCTAATTCTAGCCCTAAACCCAGCCCTAACCCTAGCCCTATCATTAGCTGTAGCCCTAACCTAGATCTAATTTTAACTCTAAATCCAACCCTAACCCTAAGCCTAACCCTCACCATAACTCTAAATCTAACTTTAACCTTACCCCTAAAACAAAACTGAGCCATAGCCCTAACTCTAACCCTTAACCTAAACAAACCCTTAACTCTAAACCTAACCTTAGCTCTAATTCTAGTTTTAAGCTGAAAGCTAGAACTAACACTGACCCTGACTTGACCATAATACTAACCCTAGTCTAAACATCACCCTAACCCTAACCCTAAACCTAACACTAGACCTACCACTAACCCTAACCCTAAATTTAACCCTAATTGTAACCCTGATACTAACATTCGCCTTACCCCTAACCCTAGCACTAACTTAACCCAAAACCTAGCCCTAATCCAAGAACTAACCCGAGCTTTAACCCTAAACCTAATCCTAATGCTAACCCTAGTCAAAACCATTACCCTAGCCCTAAACATATCTCTAAACCTATCCATTTCAATAACCATAACTCTAGGCCTAAACCTAACCCTACCCCTAATCCTAAACATATGCATTATTCTAAACCAAACCTAAACCCTAGACCTCATATTATAATTACACTAACACTAACCATGATGCTAATTCGAGTCCTAACTTTAAACCTTATCCTATCCCAAACTTCTAACCCAGACCTTGACCCTAGATCTAAACCTGACCCTAAAGCTATACCTAACCCTTTCATTATAGTTAGGAATGAACCTAACCCTAAAAGTATCTTTAACCGTAACCCTAGATCTGATATTAGCCCTAGGCTTAATCCTAGCCCTAACACTAAAATAAAGCATAGCCCTCATCCTAGCCCCAAACCTAGCCTTAATCATTACCCTAACCCTAACCTAACCATAGCCCTAACCCTAATTCTAACCTTCACCTTATCTCTAAGCCTAGCTATAATGCCATTCCTTATCCTAAACTTAAACCTAACCCTAACCCTAACTCTAGGCCTAAGGTAAACACTAATCCTAGCCCTAATCCTAGCCCTAATTTAACCCTATCCCTAACCCTAACCCTAACCCTAGCCATAAGACTAACTCTAACTCTCACAGTAGCCCTGTCCCTTCTACTAACATTATCCATTACCGTAATCCTAAACCTAGCCCTAAACCTAGCCATAACCATTGCCAAATCCTTATTCCTAGTCCTAACCCTAGATCTAACCTTAACTCTAAATCTAACCCTAACCCTAAACCTAAGCCTAACATTAACACTGGCCCTAGCCCGAATGCTAATCATAAAACTAGCAATAACACTAACCCTTGCAGTAAAACAAGACCAAGCAAGAGCCCTAACCCTAAACCTTAACTTAAACCAAACCTTAAAACTACACCTAGACCTTAACCTAGCCCTAATTGGAGTCCTAATCTTAACCGTAATACTATCCCTAACTCTGACTCATATCCGAACAATCACCTTAGCTCTAAACACCACCCTAACCTTAAACTGAACCCTTACAGTAATCCTAGCCTTAATTCGAGTCCTAACCCTAACCCTAAAACTAAACCTGACCCTGACTACTAACCTAACACTAACACTAGCTCTATATTTCACCCTACCTTTAAACATAATCCTAACACTAGAGATTTAACCCCTAACCATAACCCTAAAACTAACCCTATATACCATACTTCTTACATTAGCCATTGCTCTAACCCTAGCCATAAGCCTAACACAAAAATAGCCCTAATCTGAGCCCTAAACCTAGCTTTAACCCTAACCCTAGCCCTAACCCTAGCTCTAAACCTATCCCTTACCCTATGCCAAATCCTAAACCTAATGCTATTTCTAATCCTAATCCTAATTCTATTCCTCAACCTAACCAAAACCCTAACCCTATTAGTTGTCCTAACCCTAGCCCTCATTCTAGCTCTAACCATAACCCAAACCCTAACCCTAACTCTGACCCTTATTCTGACCCTAACACAAATCATAGGTCTAAACCTGAACCTAACCCTAAACCAAACCCTAACATTAGCCCTCTTGGTAACCTTATACCTAAACCTAACCCTAACACTAGCCCTAGACCTAAACCTAATCCTAAACTATCCATAACTCTAGCCCTAGACCTAAATAAAAACTTAGCTCTAGCCCTAATAATAACCCTTAGCCTAAAGCCAAAAACTAACACTTCCACTAGTTTTAAACCTAGTCCTAATTCTGGCTTTACCATTAACCATACCCTAAACTGAAAACTGACCCTGATATTAACACTAACCCTATCTCTAAACATCACCCTAACCCTAAACCTAAACATAAAACTATACTTAGCTCTATATTTAACTCTAAACTTAGCCCTAATAATAAAAAAGTTCTTACATTTGCCATAGCCTTAACCTATTGCAATATCTAGCCATAACCTAAGCCCTACCCTAGCTTTAACACTAAAGCTAACCATAACCCTAAACTTAGCCCTAAACCTAAACCCAGGCGTAACCCTAGACCTAATCCTAAGCATAACACTAGCCCTACTACATTACCCTAATGATAACCCTAACCCTTATGCTAACCATAGACTGAACCCTAATCCTATACTTAACCCTATCCCTATCCATTGCCCTACACCTAACCTCAACTCTAAACCTAAAACTATCATTAACCTATTCATAACCATAATGATAACTTGAGCCTTAACCCTAAACCTTAATCTAATAAAAACCCTATCCTGACCCTTACCCCAATAATACCCATAGCTCTAAACCTGACCCTAACAAGAAACCTGACCATTAAAATAGACCTAGCTATAAACCTAACCCTAAAACTCCCCTAACTGTAACCCTAGACCTGACATTAGCCCTCGCTCTAATCCTGGCCCTAATCCTACTAAAAACCTTAGCCCACATTCTAGCTATAAACCTCGTCTTAATCATAAATGTAACCATAACCAAACCCTAACTCTAATCCTCACCCTAGTGCTAAAAGTAGCTATAATCCCATCCCTTAACCTAAACCTAACCCTAACCCTAACCCTAACCTTAACACTAACCCTAGCCCTCAACCAAGGCCTAACCCTAACACTAACCGTATTCTTAATCCCAGCCCTAATTTAGCCCTAACCCTAACCCAACCCTAACCCTAGTCCTACGACTAACTCAAACTCTTGCCCTAGCCTTATACCTATTTCTAACCCTATCCCTTACCATCAGACAATATCTAGCCCTAAACTTAGCCCTAATCCTAGCCCTACCCTTACCCCTAGCTCAAAGCCTAGATCTAAACCTAACTCTAAATATAAGCCTAAACCTAAGACTAAACCTCACACTAACACTAGTGCTAATTCTAAAACTAGCCCTAACTCTACCCCTAGCCCTAAAACAAAACCAAATCAAAACCATAACCCTACACCTAGCCCTAATCCTATCTCTAATTCTAGTCCTGACCCTGACCTGAAAACTAATCTGGACTCTGACTCTGACCCTAACATTAAACCTAGCTCTAAACATCATCATAACCGCAAATTTAAACCTAACACTTGACATAGCCCTATCCCTGACCCTACCACTAGCTCTAATCATAACGCTGCTTTGTACATTAACCGTAGCCTTAACCCTAGCCCTAACCTAACACAAAACCTAGGCTCAATCCAAGTCCTAAACCAAGTTTTTTTTAATATGTATTTTTTAGTTTTCGGTGGACACAACATCTTTATTTTATTGGTATGTGGTGCTGAGAATCAAGCCCAGCACCCTGCACATGGAAGGCGAGCACGCTACTTCTTGAGCCATATCCTCAGGCCCTAAACCTAGCTTTAACCCTAAACGTAAATATAACCCTAACCCACGAAAAGCCCTAATCCAATACATAACCGTACCCTAATCTTAGGTCTAACCCCATCCATTACCCTAATGATAACTCATTATGCTAAACCTAGGCCTAACCCTAATCCTATCTATTACACTAAACCACACCTACACCCTAAACTAACAAAAACCAAAGCCCTAAACCTATTCATAATCCTACCCCTACGCTTATTTCTAACCCTATCCATTACCCTAATGATAACACTGATTCTAACCCTAGGCCTAACCATAACCCTACCCATTACACTAAACCACACCTAAACCCTAAACCTAATTCTTTCATTACCTTAACCCTAATCCCTAATGTTAATTCAAGCCCTAAACATAAACCCTAACCTAACCCAAACCCTCACCTTGATCCTGACCCTAATAATAACCCTAGTTCTAAATCTGACCCTTAGTATACACCTAACACTAAATCTATCCCTAACTGTAACACTAGACCTGGCATTAGCCCTAGCCCTAATACTAGCCCTAATCCTAACACAAACATTAGCCCTCATCCTGGCCCTAAACCTAGCTTTAATCATAACCATAAACTTAATCCTAGCCCTAACCCTAATACTAACCCTTGCCCTAGTCCTCAAACTAGCTATAACCCAATACCTTACCCTAAATGTAATCCTAACTCCAACCCTAACCCAAGGCCTAAACTTAACACTAACACTAGCCCTAATTTAGCCCTATCCCTAACCCTAACCCTAACCCTAATCCTAGCTCTAAGACTAACTCTAACTCTCATACAAGCCCTATCACTAGTTCTAACCCTATCCCTTACCATAATCATACACCTAACCCAAACATTAGTCTTAACCCTTGCCCTACCCTTAGCCCTAGCCCTAACCATAGATCAAAACCTAACTCTAAATCTAACCTTAACCCGAAGCCTAAACCTAACCATTATAAATACATTTATATTTAGACTCTGTGTCTACAGGGTGTTGGCTTCAATTATTATTTAGAATATAGTCATTAGTTTCATAAAAGGCATACCATTTCTGGTAGTGTATAGAGAACTGAGGGTCAGGGGTAGGATTCTATGTTAAGGGGGAAAGGAATGAGGGTATGTGATTAATCTACCTTAGCAACTTTGGAGGAGAACTCTAATGACTAGACGGGGGATTCATGGAAGAAGGTATAAATTCAAACTGCTTGTCTGTATTCATAAAATTACCCAATGTATAAATAGTAAAAGTTAGGAGGCTGAAAGTGGGATAGAGGTAGAAAGAAAAAATAAGAAAAATAACAAGGAAATAAAGAAAGAGAGGGAGAAAGAAAATAAGAGCAAATAAACAGGTGGTGAGATGGGGCCTATGCAATTCCTCTAAATTATACAATTCTAGTGATTCAGTTCTTAAAGTCCGATTTCATGGAGAGTACTTGGTTTCATATATGTTGAGGTTGTGAGGACCAGAGGGGAAGGGTAGAGGAGAATGGATGAGAAGAGCAAGAAAAGAAAAGTAAGTAAGAAAAAAAAGTCTCTCAGAACTCTGTTTTCTTTTCTTACATTAGATGGAGTTTTCTATTCCTAGCTTGAGTCTCTTTGCTCAGGGTGGAGGAGGTAGCCAGGGTGAGAGGGCTTGAGCTTCTACCTGGAGCCTCCCTACTTTTGGTCTCTGAATTGGAAACCAGGTGTGTGTACAGTTGCTGTTCCTCATTGATAGCTACACCCCCCAAAATCCTTGTGTGAAAAATCTTGAGTTATCACAGCTGGAGGTAGGGGAGTTGGAAAACCGGGTACCTGATAAGCTGCAGAACCCAGCTGGTAGCCACGCCCAGTGATAGATGGCGAGTAAGGTTTTGCAAGATGGATTCCATCTATTACCCATGTATGGTGTTTGGAGAGGTGGGTGGTTCTGGAGTGACTTGTGCTGTGTCCACATCTCGTTCTGGTGATTCTCAAGCAAAGACTCTGTGCTGCCTTCCGTGTGTGCAGGGAGCGCCTGTGTGGCTGAGAGTGCTGTCAGTGCCCAGAGAAACTGCACAGCCCAGCCTTCCATCTGCGCCGAGAGCACCCATGCGGCCCTAGATTTCTTCAAATTTCTATGGTACTGGGAAGGATTAATCTTTTACTTAGCCTTATTATGCTCCACAGGTTTGAGCCTTGTCGGTTCAATGGTTCACTGGCAGGAACAGTTTGTATTTTGGGTTTTCCTTCATTATGGCTTATTGATGTGAATGAAAATTGAGCTGGAAATCAAATAGGGTTCGCCAGAGGTGTTTGAAACTTCACACAATTAGTTCTCAGTGGGCACTCTCTAGTTTCTTTCTTTTGAAGGTAGACCAAAGATGAAGCATGCAAAAGAAACTGTATCCGAGAGCCCTTAAGGAGAAAACAGAGAAACATGTATGTACTGAAATAAGTCTCCCAACAATTTGATCAGATTTCATTGATACTACACACTATTCATCTTTTAGCTTGCTCCCCTAGGCTCCCCAAGGTTGGCACTTCTAGGATCAATGGTTCTCTAAACAGGTAAGTGTTAGTGTTAGGTTTAGGGTTAGGGCTAGCTTTAGAGATAGTGTTAGGGTTAGCTTTTGTTTTCTTCAAATTTCTATGATACTGGGAAGATTTATCTTTTACCTAGCCTCACTATGGGCCCCAGTTTGGGGCCTTCTCGGTTCTATGGTTCGCTGTTGGAAATAGTTTGTTGTTAATATCTCACTTCATTTTGACCTATATAAGAAAATGAGAATGGAGCTGGAAATCAGAGGGTTGGTGCTAGCTGGTTGGAACTTCACATACTCAATCAGTTGTCTGTGGGCACTCTCTGGTTTCTTCCTTATAAAAGTAGCGATAAGCTGAAGCATGCAAAACAAGTTTATCCAAGAGCACTTTAGGAGAAAACAGGGCAATATGCATGTACTGAAATACCTCCCCCAAATATTTGGTCAGATTTCTTTGATACTGTGCAGGATTCATATGTAAGCTTGTCACAGTAGTCTCCCCAAGTTTAAAATTTTATGATCAAAGGTTCACTTAACAGGTTAGGCTTAGTGTTATGGTTAGAGTTAGGGTTAGAACTAGTGTTAGGGTTAGTGTTAGTGTTTTTCAACTTTATGAATACTGGGCAGGATTTATCTTTTTTCTACTCTTAGTATGCTCCCCATATTTGGCCTCCTAGTAAAAGGGTTTGCTCTCAGGAGTAGCTTTACTTGGCATCTTTCACCTCATTTTGCCCTATAAGGGTGAATGGAAATGGAGCTGGACTCAAACAGGGTTTGTACTACCTGCTTGAAACTTCACACACTCAACCAGTTCTCAGGGCACATGCTCTTTTTTTTTTTTTTTTTTTTTTCTTGTGGGAGTAGTCCAAAGCTTAAATAGAAAGAAACAGCTTTATCTGTGAGCACTTTAGGAGCACGCTTCAACTTTTTTTGCATGGATTACTTTGATATTGTACAGGATTCATCCTTTTCCTAGTCTGAGTATGATTCCCAAGTTTGAGTTTCAAGGTTTGCCAGTTCACTGTCAGGAACAGTTTGAATTTTTAGATTTCACTTTATTATGGCCTATAGACGTGAATGAAAATGGAGCTGGAAATCAAATCTAGTTAGTACTAGCTGCTTGAAACTTCACACACTCAATCAGCTCTCTGTGGGCACTCTCTGGTTGTTCCTTGTGCAAGTACCTTAAACTGAAGCATGAAAAAATTATATATCCAAGTGCACATTAGGAGAAAACAGGGAAATATGCACGTAATGAAATACCTCCCCCAGTTATTTGGTCAGATTTCTTTGATACTGCACAGGATTCATCTGTTAGCTTGCCCCACTGGGCTCCTTTATTTGGGGACTACTCTGATCAATGGTTTTCTAAACAGGTTAGGTTAGATTGTGTATTAGTTTAGGGATAGATTTACAGCTAATATTTCGTTAGATTTAGTTTTGTTCAAATTTCTTTGATACTGAGCAGGATTCAACTTTTACCTAGCCTTACTATATTCTTTAGGTTTGGACCTCTTATGTCAAGAGTTTGCTCTCCTGAACAGTTTGTATTTTAAGGTTTCATTTCATTTTGACCTATACGTGTAAATGGAAATGGAGCTGGAAATCCAACAGGGTTGGTGCTAGCTACTTCAATGCTCACACACTCCATCAGTTTTCTATGGGCATTCTCTGATTTATTCCTTGTAAAAGTAGCCCTAAGCTGAAGCATGCAAATCAACTTTATGTGAGAGCACTTTAGGAGAAATCAGGGAAATATGCATGTACTGAACTACCTCCCCAATTATTTGGTCAGACTTCTTTGATATTGTGAAAGATTCATCTGTTCGCTTACCCAACTTGGCCACCCAAGTATGGGACTTCTAGGATCAAAGGGACTTTAACAGGTTAAGATAGTGTTAGGGTTAGTGTTAGGACTACGATTAGACCTAGTGTTAAGATAAGAGTTACTTTGCTTTTCAAATTTCTATGATACTGTGCAGGATTCATCTTTTTTATATTTTGACTATACTCCAAATGTTTGGCCTCCTACATAAAGGGTTTTCTTTCAGGAACAGTTTCAATTTTCAGGTTTCTCTTCTTTTTTACATGTAGGGGTCAATGTAATAAAGCTGGAAATCAAACAGTGTTTGGGCTATCTGCTTGAATCTTCACACAATCCATCAATTTTCAGTGAGCATAATCTGGTGTTTTCCATGGAAGTAGCCCTAAGATGAAGTAAAAAGTAACAGCTTTAACTCTGGGTGCATTAGGAGAAAGCAGAATACACATGTAATGAAAGAGCTTCAATTTTTTTTTTGGTTGGATTAATTTGATACTGTACAGGATTCATCCTTGACCTAGCCTTAGTAGGCTCCCCACGTTTTGGCCTTCAAGGTTTAATGGTTCAGGTTCAGGGACAGTTTGAATTTTTAGGTTTCACTTTATTAGTGCCTATAGGTGTGAATGCAATGGAGCTGGAAATCAAACAGTGTTGGTGCTATCTGCATGAAATTTCACACACTCAATCAGCCCTTGTGGGCACTCTTTGGTTTTTCTTTGTGAAAGTACATTAAGCTGAAACATGAAATACAATTTATCCAAGAGCACTTTAAGGAAAAAAAACAGGAAAATATGAATGTACTAAAATACCTCCCCCAATTTTCATCAAATTTCTTTGATACTGCACAAGATTTTTCTGTTAAGTTGTGCCATTAGGCTCCCCAAGTTTGGGACTTCTATGATCATAGGTACTTTAAACAGGTTAGAATTAGTTTAGGGTTGGGTTAGATACAGTGTTAGAGTGAGTTTTGTTCAAATTCATTTGATACTTGGCATAATTTGTCTTTTACCTTGCCTTACTATTTTCCCCAGTTTGGGGCCTTATCCCTTCAATGGTTGCTGTCAGGAACAGTTTGTATTTTAAGGTTTCCTTCATCTTTACCTATATGGGTAAATGGAAATGAAACTTGAAATCAAACAGGGTTGGTGCTCGCTGCTTAAAACTGCATACATTCAATCAGTTCTATGTGGGCACTCTGGTTTCTTCTTTGTGAACGTTTCCCAAAGCTGAAGCATGCAAAAACATCTTTATTCGAAAGTACTGTTGGAGATAACAGGGAAAAATACATGTACTGAACTACCTCCCCAAATTAGTTGTTCAGATTTCTTTGATACTCTTTAAACCTAACAGAAAAACTAGCCCTAATCTGAGTCGTAATCCTAGATGTAAACATAAACCTAAACCTAGCCCTAGCCCTAACACTACCCCTAATCCTAGCCCTAACCCTAGCTTTAACTCTATCACTTACCCTAAGCTAATCCCTATATATAATGCTAACCTTAGTCCTAATCCTAATCCATAGCCTAATCTAAACCCTAACCCTATTACTAATCCTAACCCTAGCCCTCATTCTAGCTCTAACCCTCACTCGAATCATTACCCTAATACAAACCCTCAGTCTAAATCTGATCCTAACCTTAAACCAGACCCTAAAACTAGCTCTACCAGTAACCGTATACCTAAACCTAAGCCTAACACTAGCCCTCGACCTAAGCCTAATCCTCAATATAGCCATAATTCTAGACCTAGACCTAAAAAATCCCTGAGCCCTAGCCCTAACGTAATTCCTAACCTAAAGTGAACACTAACCCTATCCCTAGACCTAAACCTAGTCCTAATTCTGGCTTTCACCCTAAACCTAACTCTAACCTGAACACTGACCTTAACACTAACACTAAACCTAGCTCTAAGCATGAACCTAACCCAAAACCTAAAACTAATACTAGACATAGCCATATCCCTAACCCTAAAACTATCTCTAAACAGAACCCTAGATCTTACATTACATATAGCCTTCACCCTGGGCCTAAACCTAACAAAAAACCTAGCACTATTCTGAGGCCTAATCCTACGCTAAAAACAACCATAATCCTAATTGTAGCCCTCACCCTAACCCTCGCCTTAGACCTAACCCTAGCTCAAAGCCTAACCCTTAGCCTAAACAAAACCCTAGGCCTATTCATAAACATAAACCTAACCCTAGCCCTAATTCTAAACTTAACCCTTGTACTAACCCTAGCTCTAAACCTAACATTACCCTATTCTTAACCCTAACCCTAACCCTCACCTTAATAATAACCCTAGACCTAAACCTAATCCTATCCATAACCCTAATCTTAAATCTAACCCTCGACCTAACCCTAAACCTAACCCTTACCATAAACTTAACCCTAAACCATAGCATAAATAAAAAACTAAACCTATCCCTGAACCTAAATTTAACCATAACCTAAACTTAACCCTAAAACTAATCTTACATCTAATCCCATACATTACTCTAAAACTAGGCCTAACCCTAATGAAAACCCTAGCCGTAACCCTAATCATAACCATAACCCTAACCTAGAACTACCACTAAACCTAAAACTCCCCCTAGCCCTAACCGTAGCTTAAACCCTAAACATTACACTAACCCTGACCCTAGCCGTAGCTCTATTCATAACCCTAACACTAGCCCTAACCCTAATATTAAACTTAGCCCTAGTCCTAGCCCTAATATAGCCCTATTCCTAACCCTAACTATTACCCTAGAATTAAGATTAACTATGATTCTCACACAAGACCTATGCTTATTCTAATCCTATAACTCACTATAACCCTAACCCAAAGCCCTAACCTAGTCATAATCCTTAGCCCTAGGACTAACCTATCTTTAAAACTAACCGTAACCTAAGGCCTCAGCCTAAACCTGAAAATAGCTCTAACCCTAATGCTATTCCTAAAATTAGCCCTAATCATAGCCCTAGCCCTAAAAGAAAACTGAGCCATACCCCTAACACTAACCCTTACCCTAGGCCAAACCCTAACCCTACACCAGCCCTAACCCTAGCCCTAATTTGAAACCTAACCCTAACCCTAAACCTAACCATGACCCTGACTCATATCCAAACACTAAACCTAGCTCTAAACATCACCCTAAACTTAAACCTAACCCTAACACTAAGCCTAGCCCTAAACTTAACCCTAAAACTAACCATAATCCTAACCCTATTTCTTACAATAGCCATATCCAAAACACTAGCCCTAAACCTAATACAAAATTATCCCTAATCCAAGTTCTAACTCGAGCTTTAACCATAAACCTAAATCTAAACCTAGTCCTAACCTTAGCTCTAACCCTATCGCTTACCCTAAGCCAAACCCTCACCCTAATGCTAACTGTATTCTTAGCAGTGATCAAAACCTAACTCTATAACTAGTCCCAACCCTAGCCTTCATTCTTGATCTAACCATAACCCGAACCCTAACCCAATCCCTGACCATTATTCTGACCTAACACTAATCTTAGCTCTAAATCTAAACCTATCCCTAAACCGAACCCTAACACTAGCCCTAGACCTAAACCTAATCCTAAATCTAGCCATAACTATAGCTCTAGACCTAAAGACAAAATAGACCTAGCCTTAACAATAACCCTTAATCTAATCCAAACTCTGACCCTACCTCTAGACCTAACCCTAGTCCTAATTCTGCCTATAACCCTAACCATTATCATACCTGAACACTGTCCTTGACACTAACATTAACCCTAGCTCTAAACTTCATCCAAACCCTAAAACTAACCTTGAAACTACATCTAGCCCTAACATTAACCATAAAACTAGTCTTTATTATTACACTAGTTCTTACATTAGCCATAGCTCTAACCTATCACAAAACCTAGCCCTAATCCAAGCCCTACCTTAGCATTAAACCCTAAAGATAACCTTAACAATAACCCTAGCCCTAACTATGACTCTAAGCCTAACCCTAGACCTAATCCTAACCATAAACGTAGCCATAACCCTAGCTTTAGCCCTATTTATTACCCTATGATAACTATAATCCTTATGCTAACCTTAGGCGGAAACCTAATCCTAGCACTAGCCTTACCTATTAACCTAAACCTAACCTGAACCCTAAATCTAACTGTGTCCTTACCCAATCCCTAAATGTAAGACTAATTTGACCCCTAAAACTAAAACTTAATCTAAACCCAACCCTAAACTTGACCCCGACTATAATAATACAGATACTTCTAAACCTAACCATAACAAGAAACCTAAACTTTCAATAGACCTAGCCATAAACCTATCCCTAAATCTATCCATAACCATACCCTAGACCTGACATTAGCCCTAACTAACCTTAATACAAAACTTAGGGCACATCCTAGCAAGGAACCTCACCTAGGTCTAGTGTAAGAGTCAGGTTTAGGTTAAAGGTCAGCTTTAAGACTAGGGTTATTATTAGGGTCAGGATCAGGGTCAGAGTTAGCATTTGGTTTAGCTAAAAGTTTAGGGTTAAGGCTCAAATTAGCATTAGGGTTAGGTTTTGTATTAGGGTAATGGATACAGTTTAGTTTAGGTTTTAGTTAAGGTTTAGGGTAATGGATGAGTTAGGTTTAGGAATCGGGTTAGGGTTATAGTTATGTTTAGTGTAATGGAGAGGTGTAGAGCTATGTATTGTTATGGTTTGGATTAACTCTAGGATTAGGGCTAGGTTTAGGGATAGGGTTAGGGTGTGATTTAGGGTAAGTTTTAGGGTTAGGGTAAGTGTTATGTTTAGGGGTAGGGCTATAGTTAAGTCAGGGTAAGGATTAGTGTTTGAGCTAGGGTTAGGGCTAGGGCGAGGGTTAGGTTTAGGTTTGGGGTAGGGATAAAATTAAGGCTACATTTAGGGCTAGGATAAGGGATAGGGTTTATGTTAGGGTTAGGGCTAGGATTATGGCTAGGGTTAATATCACGTCTAGGGTTAAGGTTAGGAATAGTTTTAGGGTTAGTTTTATGGCTAGGTCTATTGTAAGGTTTAGATAGGGTAAGAGTCAGGTTTATAGCTAGGGGAATTATAAGGGTCACGGTTAGTTAGGGTTTGGTTTACTTTTGAGGTTAGAGTTAGGGCTCAAATTAGAACTTGGGTTAGGGTTAGTGTAATAATTGGATTAGGTTTAGGTTTCAGGTTAGGTTAGGCTAATTGATAGGTTTATGGAAGGTGATAGGGTTAGGGTTAAGCCTAGGGTTAGATTTATGGTAACGGTTATGTTTAGGGTAATGAGTACAGTTAGAGTTAAGATTAGGGCTAGGGATATGGTTAAAATTAGGTCTTGTGTTAGGGTTAAGGTGAGGGTTAGACCTAGGATTAGGTTTAGGGTTTTAGCATAAGGGTTAGGTTCTGAGCTATGGTTAGGGCTAGGCTGAGAGTTAGGTTTAGAATTAGGTCTAGGGATAGGATTATGTTAAATTTTGGGTTACGGTTGGTGTTAGGGTTAGACCTAGGTTTACTGTTGGGGTCAGTAAGGATCAGGGTTAGGGTTAGGGTTTGGGATAGTGTTAGAGCTAAAACAAAGGCTAGAGTTAGGACTATTAATAGGGTTAGGGTTTTTGTTAGTCTAAAGACTAGAGATAGGTCTAGGGTTACTCTTCGGTTTAGGATTTCACTTAGGGTAAAGGATTGATTTAGATCTAGAGTTAGGGCTATGGTGAGGGTTAGAGTTAGAGTTAAAGCCAGGTTTAGGGCTCAGTTTTGGGCTACTTTTGTGTTAGGGTTAAGGCTAGGATTAGGGCAACGTCTAATATAAGAACTAGGGTTACCTTTAGGGTTAGTTTTAGGGTTAGGGTTAGGGGTAGTTTGAGTGCTAGTGTTAGGTTTAAGGTTAAGTTGATATTTATAGCTACGGTTCTTGTTAGGATAGGAGTCAGGGTCAGGGTTAGTTTTAGGGTTAGTGTTAAGACTTGAATTAGGACTATTGTTAATGTTAGTGTTCGGTTTGTGTTTAGGACAGTGTTTAGATCTAGGGTGAGTGTTAGGATATGAGTTAGTGTCAGGGTTAGTTTTAAGGTGAGGCTTGGGACTCGAATTAGGGCTAGGTTTAGGTGTAAGTGTAGTGTTAGTTTTTGGTTTAAGTTAAGGGTTAGGGTTAGGGCTATTGCTCGGTTTTGGTTTACTGCTAGGATTGGGTTAGGGCTAGTTTTACTATTATCATTAGCGTTAGGGCTAGTGTTAGTTTTAGGCTTTGGCTTAGGTTTAAGGTTAGATTTAGATATGATTAGGGCTTGGACTAACTTTCTGGCAACTGTTAGGGCTAGTGTTAGGTTTATGGTAGCAGATAGGGATAGAACTAGCACTAGGGCTAGGGCAAGAGTTAGAGTTAGTCTTAGGGCTAGAGTTAGGATAGGGTTAGAGATAGAGCTAAATTGGGGCTAGGATTAGGGTAGGTTTTGTGTTTAGCTTAAGCCAATGGTTAGGGTTAGGTTTAAATTTAGGGTAAGGGATGACATTATAGGTAGGTTTAGAGGTAGGGTGAGGGTTAGAATTAGGGTTAAGTGTAGGGCTAGATGCCTAGGACTCGAATTAGAGCTCAGGTTATGGCTAGTTATGGGTTAGGGTTTGGTTTAGGTTAAGATTTAGGGTTAGAACAATGGCTAGGTTTTATTTTAGGGCTAGAGCTTGGATTAGGGCTAGTATTAGGATTAGGAATAGTGTTAGAGGTAGTTGTAGAATGAGGATTAGGCTTAAGATTAGGGTTAGATTTAGAGTTATGATTAGATATAGGGTTAGGGCTAAGGCTAGCATTAGGGCTCAGGTTAGGTCTATTGTGAGGGTTACGGTAACGAATAGGGTTATAAATAGAAATAGGGCTAGGGTGTGATTTAGAGTTAGTCTTAGGGCTAGGGTTAGGGATAGTGTTAAGGATAGGGTTCAAATAGGGCTAGGATTAGTGCTATGATTAGTGTTAGGGTTAGGCCTATGGTTAGGGCTAGGGTTAGGTTTAGTTTTAGGGAAGGGATGGGGTTATATAGCTAGGTTCGGTGCTAGGGTGAGGGTTTATATTTAGGGATAGGGATAGGGTGAGTGTTCGGGTTAGGATTAAGTAAGTTTAGGGCTAGGATGAGGGCTAGGGTTTGCGTTAGGGTTAGGGCTAGGATTAGGGTTAGGAATAATGTCAGGTCTAGGGTTATGGTTAGGGATAGTGATAGGGATAGGTCTATGGCTAGGTCTAGTGTAAGGGTTAGGTTTAGTGTAGGGCTCAGGTATAGAGCTAGGTTATTATTAGGGTCAGAGTATGAGTTAGGGTTTGGTTTGGGTTAAGGTGTAAGGTTAAGGCTCAAAATAGCATTAGGATTAGGGTTGGGGTTAGCGTAATGGATAGAGTTAGGTTTACAGTTCAGGATAGGTTTAGAGTAAAAATATAGGGTTAGTGTTAGGGATAGGGTTAGGGTTAGGCCGAGGGTTAGCATTTGGTATAAGCTAATGAAATGAATAGGTTTAGTGCTAGTGTTAGGGCTTTGGTAAAGGTTACGATTAGGGCTAGGATTTGGGTTACTCCTAGGGTTAGTGATAGGGTTCGGTTTAGGGTAAGTGTTAGGGGTTGAGCTAGGTTTTTGGGGCTAGGGCAAGGGTTAGGGTTAGAATCAGGGCTAAAATTAGGGCTACAGTTAGGGTTAGGGTTAGGGTTAGGGCTAGGGTTAGCATTAGGGTTAGGGTTCTGTTTAAGATAATGGATAAAATTAGAGCTAGTATTTGGGCTATGGATACACTTAGGATTAGGGATAGAGTTATGGCTAGGTTTAGTGCTAGGGTTATGTTTAGAGTAAGGGTTAGAGTTTGAGTTAGGGTTAGGGCTAGGGCAAGCATTAGGTTTAGTGTTTGTGCTAGGGTTAGGGTTAAGGTTATGCTTAGTTCTAGGATTAGGGCTTGTATTAGGGCTAGGTTTTGTGTGAGGTTTATGGCTAGTGTTAGGGCTATGGGTAATGTAAGATCTAGGGTTATCTTTATGGCTAATTTTGGGGGGTTAGGGTTGTAGATATATCTAGTGTTAGGTTTAAGTTTTGAGAAAGTATAAGGATTAGAGACAGGATTTGTGTTACAGTAAGCATCAGCGTTCGGGATAGCATTGGGTTTATTGTTAGGGCTAGAATTAGAACTAGGGTTAGGTGTAGCGCTAGGGTTAGTCTTCATATTAGGTTAATGGTTATTTTAGGGCTAGGGCTAGGTTTTTGTTTAGGACTAGGGCTAGAGTCATGGCTATATTTAGGATTAAGTTTAGGTCTAGTACTAGTGTTATGGTTAGGTTTAGGTATAGGTTTACTGGTAGGTCTAGTGTTAGGGTTCGGTTTAGTGTTTAGGTCAGGCTTTGTACTAGGGTTAGCGATAGGGTCAGAATAAGGTAATGGTTAGGCTTAGGCTTTGGGTTAGGTTAGAGATAGAATGAGGGCTAGGATTAGGACTAGTAATATAGTTAGTGTTTGGGGTAAGCTAAGGATTAGGTTAAAACTAGGGTAGCATTGGGTGTGAGTTTGGCTTAGGGTAAGGAATAGGTTTAGAGCTAGGGTTTGGATTAGTGTTAGGGTTAGGGTTAGGGTTCGGGTTAAAGCTAGGGTTGAGGCTCAGATTAGCGCTAGGTTTTGTGTTAGGATTAGGGCTATGGCTAGGATTAGGACTAAAGTTAGGGCTAGTGTTAGAATTAGGGAATAGATAAGGATGGTACTAGAAATAGGTCTAGGGCTAGAGTTAGTGTTAGTCTTAGGGCTAGGGATAGAGTTAGCGTTACAGTCAGCAATAAATTAGGGCTATGATTTGAGATATGGTTAGTGTTAGGATTAGGCCTAGGGTTAGGGCTGGGGTTAGTGTTAGTGGTAGTGTTAGGGTTAGGGATAGGGATAGGGGAAAGGATGTGGTTATATCTAGGTTCAGAACTAGGGCGAGTGTTGAAATTAGGGTTTGGGATAGGGTTAGTGTTCGGGTTAGGATTAAGGCTAGGTTTATGATTAGGATGAGGGAACGGGTTTGTGTTAGTTTTAAGGCAAGAGTAAGGTAGAGTGCTAATGTCAGGTCTAGGGTTACATTTAGGGATACTGTTAGGGTTAGTTTTATGTCTAGGTCTTGTTTAAATGGTATGTTTAGGGTAAGGGTCAGTTTAGAGCTACGTGTGTTATTAGAGTCAGGGTCTTGCTCAGATTTTGGGTTAGGTTTTGGTTCATTTTTAGGGCTCGAATTAGCATTAGGTTTAGGTTTAGAGTTAGGATTAGAGTAATTGATAGTGTTAGGTTTAGTGTTCATTTTAGGTTTAGGTAAGGATAAGGTTAATATTAGCGAAAGGTTTGGGGTTAGGCCTAAATGGATCGGGTTACATTTAGGTTTAGGACTAGGGTTAGTGTTTGGTTTAGCGTTAACTGTTAGAGTTTTGCCGCAGTCTGGCTGGGCACAAAATCACGAGCCACTCACAGCCTTGTAGATTCAAACAGCAATTCTTTATTCCCGAACTCACACTGGCACTCTACAAACACGTTCTGGGGAATTCACATTCTGGGCCACATTCACGTTCTGGGCGAAATCCCAAATACTCTCTGAATCCCAGGAGAACTCAAGGAGCAGGTGCGCCTGAAGCAGCAGGATACGCCCTATTCCCAGCAGGGTACACCTTAAACCTGGAACAGCCCTAAACCTGTATTGTCCTAAACCAGGAACACCCTAAACCCTGATCCGCCCTAAAGCCGGATCCACCCTGGTCCTTGAGCAAGGTCACCTTACATGCAATGTCACTGCAAATGACCTGGGTCATGCCATGCGTCATACCTATTTGTCAGTGGCCCTCAGCAGAGTTTGTGCTAGGATTAGGAATATGGCAAATGTTAGGTTTAGGGTTAGGTCTAGGGTTAATTTTACAGTTAGGGTTAGAGTAGGTTTAGGGTTAGGGCTAGTTTTATCATGATGTTTATAATTAGGGTTATTGTAATGGGTGGGGTTAGAGATATGTTTAGAGCTATGTTTAGGTTAGGGTTATGTTTAGGGTAATGGATAGGTTTAGGTCTAGGATTATGGTTACTATTAGGGTTAGGGTTAGTTTTAGGTCTAGGGTTAGGGTTAGTTTTAGGTCTAGGGTTAGTGTTAGGGTTAGGTTTAGGTTAAGTGTTAGGGTTTGAGCTATGGTTAGGGCTAAGATGATGGTTAGGGTTGGTGTCAGGTCTAGGTTTAGGATTAGGGTTAAGTTTAAGTCTAGGTTTATCATTAGGGTTACTGTTATGTTTAGGGTAATGGATAGGGTTAGAGCTAGAGTTAGGGCTAGGATTATGGTTAGGATTAATTCTAGTGTTAGGTTTTAGGTTTAGGGCCAGATTTAGGGTTAGGGTTAGATTTAGGGTAATGGTTAGGGCTAAGGTTAGGTTTAAAACGAGGTGTAGGGTTCAGTTTAGGGATAGATTTTGTGTTAGGTTAAGGCTATGGCTAATGTAAGAACTAGAGTTATGATTAGGGCTACTTTTAGGGTTACAGTTAGGGCTAGTACTAGTTTTAGGTTTACATATACTTTTAGGGCGATGTTAGAGATAGGGTTAGTTTGAGGTCAGAGTCAGGCTCAAGGTTAGTTTTAGGGTTAGGTTAGGACTGGAATTAGGGCTAAGTTTAGGGCTAGGTGTAGGGTTAGGTTTTGGTTTAGATTAAGTGTTAGGGTTAGGGCTATGGCTCAGTTTTGTTTTAGGGCTTGAACTAGATTAGGGCTAGTTGTAAGATTAGTGTCACTGTTAGAGCTAGTGTAAGTGTGAGGTTTAGGCTTAAGGTTATGGTTGGACTTAGAGTTATGGTTAGTTCTAGGGTTAGGGCTAGGGCTAATATTAGGGCTAAGGTTAGGGCAAGTGTTAGGGTTATGGTAAGGGATAGGGTTAGATCTAGGAATACGGCTAGGACAAGAGTTAGAGTTAGTCTTAGTGGTAGTGGTAGGATTAGGGTTACATTAGGTCTAGGATCAGGTCTAGGATTAGTTTAAGTGTTAAGTCTAGAGTTAGAGTTAGAGTTAGATTTGGGGGAAGGGATGGGGTTATAGCAAGGTTCAGAACTAGGGTGAGTGATAAAATTAGGGATAGGGCTAGAGTTCTGGTTCGGGTTAGGATCAAGGCTAGGTTTAGGGCTAGGATGAGGGCTAGCTTTTGTGTTAGGGTTATGGCAAGAATTAGGGCTAGGGCTAAATCAAGTCTAGGGTTATGGTTAGGGATAGTTTTTGGGTAAGATTTATGGCTAGTTCTAGTTAAGAGTTAGGTTTTTGGTGAGGTTCAAGTTGAGAGCTAGGGGATAGTCAGAGTCAGGTTTTGGGTTTATGTTAGGTTGAGGTTTAAGGTTATGGCTCAAATTAGCATTAGGTTTGAGTTAGGGCTAGGGCAATGGATAAGGTTAGGTTTAGGGTTCAGGTTTGGTTTAGAGCTCAGGTTAGATTTAGGGTAATGGACAGGGTTAGGGTAAGTCCTAGGGTTAGCATTAGGTTTATTTAGGGTTAAAACTAGGGTAGGGCTTGGGTTAGGGCTAGGTTTTGCAATAGGTTAGGGCTACGGCAAATGTAAGAATTTAGCTATGATAGGGCTAGTTTTAGGGTTAATGTTAGACCTAAGTCTAGTTTTAGGTTTAGGTTTAGTGTTAGAGTGATGTTTAGAGCTAGGGTTTGTGTTGGTGTCAGGGTCAGTGTTCAGTTTAGGGTTATGTTTAATGTGAAAGCAGTATTAGGACTAGGGTTAAGATTAGGGGAAAGGTTAGTTTTCGGCTTTAGGCTAAGGGTTATTATTAGGGCTAGGGCTAGGTTTTTCTTTAGGTCTAGGCACAGAGTTACGGATAGATTAGGATTAGGTTTAGGTCTAGGGCTAGTGTTAGAGTTTGGTTTAGGTATAAGTTTACCATGAAGTCTAGTATTAGTGTTCAGTTTAGGGTTAGGTTCAGGTTTAGACCTATGATTACTGTTAGGGTCAGAATAAGGGTTAGACTTAGCGTTAGGGTTTGGTTTGTGGTAGAGCTAGAATGAGGCCTAGGGTTAGTGTATGGGTTAGATTAAAGATTAGGTCTAACCTAATCCTAATCCTAATTCATAACCTTACCCAAACCCTAACCCTATGGGTTAGGTTAAGGATTAGGATTAGGATTACGATTAGGATTAGCATAGGGTAAGGGATAGGGTTAGAGCTAGGATTAGGACTAGGGTTGGGGTTAAAGCTAGGTTCATGGCTCGGATTAGGGCTAGTTTCTGTGTTAGAATTATGGCTAAGTTTAGAGCAATGACTAATGGAAGAACTATGGTGTTAGGGTTAGTTTTTGGGTGATGGTTAGGGGTTAAATCTCAAGTGATAGGATCAGGTTTAAGGTTAGGGTGAAATTTAGAGCTGTGTTAGTGTTAGGTTAATAGTAAGGGTCAGGTTTACTTTTAGGGTTAGGGTTAGGACTCGAATTAAGGCTAGGGTTACTGTAAGGGTTTGTTTTAGTGTTAGGGTGGTGTTTAGAGCTAGGGTGAGTGTCAGGATGTGAGTCATAGTTAGGGTTAGTATCAAGGTTAAGATTAGGACTCTAATTAGGGCTAGGATTAGGTCTAGGTGTAGTGTTAAGGTTTGTTTTATGTTAAGGTTTAGGGTTAGCAGTATTGCTCGGGTTTGTTTTACTGTAAGGGTTAGGGTTAGTACTATATTTATGATTAGCATTAGGGCTAGGGCTAGTGTTAATGTTAGGCTTAGGCTTAGAGTTAGCTTTAGAGTTAGGGTTAGATCTAGGTTTAGGAATAGGAATAAAGATTAGGCAGTGGTTATTGCTAGGTTAGGGCTAGGGTTAGGGCTAGAGTTAGGATTATGGTAATGGATAGGGTTAGAAGTAAGTATAGGGCTAGTGTGAGAGTTAGAGTTAGTCTTAGGGATAGGGTAAAATTAGGGCTAGAATTAGGGCTAGGGTTAGTTTTCACCTTAGGCCTAGTGTTAGGGTTAGGGTTAGGGTTAAGTTTAGGGTAAGGAATGGCATTATAGCTAGGTTTTGAGATAGGGTGAGAGTTAGAATTAGGGTTAGGGCTATGATTAGGGTTAGGGTTATGATTAAGGCTAGGTTTGGGGCTAGGATGAGGGCTATGTTGTATTTTAGTGTTATGGCTAGGATTAGGGCTGGGGCTAATATCAGATCTAGGGTTATGTTTAAAAATAGTTTTACAGTTAGGTTTATGGCTACATGTGATATAAGTGTTAGGTTTAGTGTTAGGGTCAGGTTTAGAGCTAGGTGTATTATTAGAGTCATGTTCTGGGTTAGAAATTTGAGATAGTTTAAGGTTTAAAGTTAGGGCTTGAATTATCTTTATGGTTCGTGTTAGTGTAATTGTAGGGTGAGATTTAGGGTTTAGGTTTGGTTTAGAATAATGCATATGTTTAGGATTAGGGATAGGGTTAAGTTTAGGCCTACGGTTATGGTTAAGGCAATGAATAGGGTTAGAGATAGGGTTAGGGCTAGGGTTACGATTTTGATTAGGGCTAGGTTTAGGATTAGGTTTAGGGTTAAAACTCGGGTTAGGGCTTGGTTTTGGGCTAGGTTTGGGGTTAACAGTGCTAGGGTTAGGGGTATGGCTAATGTAAGTACCAGGTTACAAGTAGGGTTAAATTTAGGTTTAGGGTTAGTGGTAGGTCTAGTTTAGGTTTTAGGGTTAGGGTTAGGGTGATGTTTAGACTAGGGTTAGTACTGTGGTCAGTGTCAGGGTCACTGTTAATTCTAGTTTTCATCTTAAAACTAGAATTAGCACTAAGTTTAGGGTTAGGGTTAAGGGTTCGCTTAGGTTAAGGGTGAGGTTTAGGGCTATGGCTTGGTTTTATTTTAGGGCTAGTGTTAGATTTATAGTTAGGGTTAGGCTTAGGATTAGGTTTTGATTTAGAGTTAAAATTAGATCTAGGTTAGGGCTAGAGCTAATGATAGGGCTAGGATTAGGGCTAGGGTTAGGGCTAGCATTAGGGTTCTGGTAAGGAATAGGGTTCGAACTAGGGATTGGGCTAGGGTGGGAGTTAGATTTAGTCTTAAGGCTAGGGTTAGGGCTAGGGTTAGGAATAGGACTAAATTAGGGCTAAGATTATGGCTAGGGTTAATTTTGGGGTTAGGCCTAAAGTTAGGTTTAGGTTTAGGATTAATGCTTGGTTTAGGGCTAGGATAAGGTCTGGGGTTTGTGTTAGATTTAGGACTAGGATTAGAGCTATGGCTAATGTCAGGTCTAAGGTTATGGTTGGGGATAGGTTTAGGATCAGGATTATGGCTAGGTCTAGTGTAAGGGTTAGGTTTAATGTAAATTCAGCCTTAGAGCTAGGAGACTTATTAGGGTCATGGTCATTGTTAGAGTTTGCTTGAGGTTAGGGTCTATGGTTAGGGCTTGAGTTAGCACTAGCGTGTGGGTTAGGTACTGATAGGGTTTTGTTTAGTGTTTACATTAGGTTTAGGGTAATTGATAGGGTTAGGGTTAGTGATAGGCTTAAGTTTAGTCCTAGGGTTCGCATTAGGGTAAGGGTTATGGTTAGTATAATGGATGGAATTAGAGCTAAGTTTAGGGCTATGTTTCTGGTTAGGAATAGGTCTTGAATTAGCGTTAGGGTTAGGGTTAAAACTAGGGTTAGGCTTAGGTTTATGTTTAGCAAAAGGATTAGGTTTTGAGCTAGGGTTAGGGTTAGGGTTAGGGTGAGGGTTAGGTTTAGGGTTACTTCTAGGGATAAGATTATAGTACTCATAGGATTAGGGTTAGGATTAGGGCTAGTGACATCATTAGGGATAGGGTTAGGGTTAGGGTAATGTATACAATTAGATATATATTTAGGGCTATGTTTAATGTTAGATTGAGGTTTAGGTTTAGAGTTAGGGCTTTGGTTATATTTAGGTTTATAGTAAGGGTTAGGGTTTGAGCTAGGGTTAGGTCTATGTATGGCAAGTGTGAGATTTAAGGTTAGGTCTAGGGTTAGTTTTCCAGTTAGATTTAGGTTTAGCATTAAGCCTAGAATTATCAATAAGTTTAGGTTTAGGTTTAGAGTAATTGGTCAGTTTAGAGCTAGGTTTAAGGCTAGGGTTAAGGTTAGGTTTAGGGTAGTGTTAGGGTTAGATTGAGGGATAGGTGTAGGTTTATATTTAGAATAATGTTTAGGCTTTGAGCTAGGATTAGGACTAAGGCGAGAGTAAGGTTAGGGTTAGGGCTAGGGTTAGAATTAGGGTTATGCTTAAGGCTTGATTTAGGCTTAGGATTAGCTGTAGGTTTTGTGCTAGGTTTAGGGCTGGGTTAGGGCTATGGGTAATGTTAGAGCTAGGGTTATGTTGAGGGCTAGTTGTAGGTTTAGGGTTATGGCTAGGTCTAGTGTTATGTTTAGATTTTTGGTAGGGTCAGATTTAGAGACAGGTTTACTCTAAAGGCAGAGTCGGTGTTTGGGTTAGAGTTGGTGTTAGGGTTACAGTCAGAATTAGTACTATGTTAAGTCTAGGGTTAGGTTAGTGTTATTGTTAGGGCTAGAGCTATGTTTATGTTTAGGTCTAGGGGAAGAGTTAAGGCTATATTTAGGATTTGCTTTAGGTCTAGGGCTAGTGTTAGGGTTTGGTCTAGGGTTAGGGTCAGCTTTAGACCTAGGGTTAGGGTCAGAATAAGGGTGAGGGTTAGCGTTAGAGTTTGGGATAGGGTTAGAGCTAGAATGATGGCTAGGGTTAAGACTATTAATAGGGTTAGAGTTTTGGTTAACCTAAGAATTAGAGATCGGTCTAGGGTTACCATTAGGGTTAGGTTTTTTCTTAGGCTATGGGATAGCCTTAGAGCTAGGGTTAATGCTAGAGTTAGGGTTAGGGTTAGGGTTAAATATAAATATATTTTGAGCTCGGATTAGGGCTAGTTTTTGTATTAGGATTAGGATTAGATTTTTGCATTGGCTAATATCAGAGCCAGGGTTACAATTAGGGTTAGTTTTAGGGTTAGAGTTAGGGGTAGGTCTAGTGTTAGGTTTAGGTTTAAGTTTAGGTTAATATTTAGAGCTAGGGTTATTGTTAGGATATGAGAAAGCATCAAGATTAGTTTTCGGGTTAGGATTAGTACTCAAATAAGGGCTAGGGTTACTGTTTGGTTTAAGGTGAGGGTTGTGTTTAGAGCTAGGGTGACTGTTAGGATATCAGTCAGGTCAGGGTTTGCTTTAAGTTTAGGGTTATGACTTGAATTAGGGCTAGGGTTACTTTTAGGTTTTGGTTTAAGTTTAGGGTTGCCTTTAGAGATAGGGTCAGTTTTAGAATATGAGTCAGGGTCAGGGTAAGTTTTAAGGTTAGGTTTAGGACTCGAATTAGGCTAGGATTATGTCTAGGTTTACTTTTATGCTTTGGTTTAAGTTAATTTTTAGTGTTAGGGCTGTTGCTCAGTTTTGTTTTAAGTCCTAGGTTTAGGGTTTGGGCTAGTTATAAGATTAGCATTAGGGTTAGGGCTAGTATTAGTGTTAGGCTTAGGTTTGGGTTAGGGTTGGATTTGGATTTAGCATTAGATCTAGGATTAGGGCTAGGTCTAACTATAGGGCAAGGGTCAGGGCTAGGGTTATGGTTACTGTAATAGATAGGGTTAGAACTAGGGCTAGGACTAGGGTGTGAGTTAGAGTTAATCTTAGGCCTAGGGTTTTGGTTAGTTTTAGGGATAGGGCTAAGTTAGGGCTAGGATTAGGGCTAGGGGTTGTGATCAGCTTATGCCTAGTGTTAGGGCTAGGGCTATAGTTAATTTTAGGGTATGGTGTGTTGTTATAGCTAGGATTAGTGGTATTGTGAGGGTTAGAATTTGGTTTAGGACTAGGATTAGGGTTAGGGTTATGATTAAGACTAAGTTTATGGCTAGGATGATGCATAGGGTTACTTGTAGGGTTAGGTCTAGAATTAGGGCTAGGGTTTATGTCAGCCTAGTGTTACAGTTTGGGGTAGATTTAGGGTTAGGTTTGTGTCTAGGTCTAGTGTAAGTTTTATTTTTATGGTAAAGGTCAGGTTTAGAGCTAGGTGTATTTTTAGGGTCAGGATCAGGGTTAGGGTTTGTTTTAGGTTAAGGTTTAGGGATAGTGCTAAAATGAACATTAGGGTTAGGGTTAGGGTTAGGGCAATTGATTGTGTTAGTTTTAGGTTTCAGGGAAGGTTTAGGGCAATGGAGAGCTTTAGAGTTAGCAAAAGGGTTAGGGTTATGCCTAGGGTTAGCATTAGGGTTAGGGTTATCATAAGGATGATACATCGGGTTAGAGCTATGGTTAGGGCTATGGTTAGGTTACGATTAGGGATAGAGTTAGGTTAGGTTTTGAGTTAGGACTAGTAACCCTAACTTAGGGTAGGGTTAGGGTTTGATTTAGGGTAAAGGTTACGTTTTGTGCTAGGATTAGGTCTAGGACAAGGGTTAGGCTTAGTGATATGGTCAGTGTTAGGTTTAGGGTTAGGGCTAGGGTTTTCATTAGGGTTAGCATTAGGTTTAGGGTAATAGATTGGGTTAGATATAACGTTAGCTTTATGGTTAAGGTTAGGTTTAGATTTAAGTTTCGTTTTAGGGCTAGGTTTACTGTTGGTTTTAATTTAAAATTCAGGTTTTGAGTTAGGGTTAAGGCTATGGCAAGTTGTAGGTTTAGGGATAGGTCTAGGGATCAGTTTATGGATTGGTTGGGCTTTCGGTTAGGGTTAAGGATAGGGTTATTATTAGGGTTAGGGTTAGACTTAGGCTAATGCCTAGGGTTAGATAGTTTTAGGTTTAGGGTTAAGGTTAAGATTAGGGCTATGGTTAGGGTTATGGTTAGGAATAGTGCTAGGGTCATGTTTGGGCGAAGGGTTAGTCTTTGAGGTAGGGTTAGGACTAAGGACAGGGTTAGGGTTAGGGTTAGGCCTGGGGTTAAGGTTAGGGTGAGGGTTATGCTTAGGGTAGGTTTAGGCCTCGATTAGGGTTAAAGTTATTATGTTTTGTGTTAGATTTTGGCCTAGGGTTAGTGCTATGTGTAATGTAAGATCTAGGGTTGTGATTAGAGCTAGATTTAGGGTTAGGCTTAACCCTAGGTCTAGTGTTACATTTAGGTTTGGGTTAGGGTCAGGTTTATAGCTAGGTTTAAAGTTAGTGTCAGGGCCAGTGTTCAGTTTATAGTTAGGGTTAGGGTGAAAGCCAGAATAGGACTAGGGTTAGGTCTAGTGGTAGGTTTAGTGTTTGGTTTAGAATAAGGGTTATTGTTAGGGCTAGGACTATGTTTTTGTTTAGGTCAAGGGCTAGAGTACTAGCTAGATTTAGGATTAGGTTTAGGTACGTAGCTAGTGTTAGGGTTAGGATTAGATATAAATTACTGGTAGGGCTAGTTTCAGGTTTTGGTTTCATTTTATGGTCAAATTTAGACCTATAATTAGTGTTAGGGTCAGATAAGGGTGAAGGTTAGGGTGAGGTTTTAGGTTACGGTTAGATCTAGAATTTGGCTAGTGTTAGGACTAGTAATAGGGTTATTGTTTGGGTTTGTCTAAGAATTAGGATTAGGACTATAGTTAGCATTATGAATAGGGTTTGTTTTGGGGTAATGGATAGGATTAGAGCTAGGGTTAGGGCTAGGATTAGGGTTAGGTTTAGGGCTAGTTTTAGGGTTAGGGTTAGGGTTAAATCTAGTCTTAGGGCATGGATTAGTGCTATTTTTATGTTAGAGTTAGTGCTAGGTTTTGGCTAAGGCCAATGTAAGAACTAGGGTTATGATTAGGATTAGTTTTAGGGTTATGGTTACGGCTAGGTCTAGTGTTAGCATTAGTTTTAGGGTTAGTGTGATATTTAGAGCTAGGCTTTGTGTTTGGATATGAGTCAGAGTGAGGGTTAGTTTTAGGCCTAGACTCGAATTAGAGCTTGGTTATGGCTAGTTATTGGTTAGGGTTTGGTTTAGTTTAAGATTTAGGGTTAGAACAATGGCTAGGTTTAGGGGTAGGGAAAAGGTTAGGGTTCAAATAGGGCTTGGTTTAGCGCTATGATTAGTGTTAGGGTTAGGCGTATGGTTAGGGCTAAGGTTAGGGTTAGTTTTAGGGGAAAGGTTGGGGTTATATAGCTAGGTTCAGTGTTAGGACAAGGTTTATATTTAGGGATAGGGCTAGGTGAGTGTTTCGTTTAGGATTAAGTCTAGGTTTAGGGCTAGGATTAGGTCTAGGGTTTGTGTTAGGGTTAGGTCTAGAATAAGGGCTAGGGCTAATATCAGGTCTAGGGTTATGGTTAGGGATAGAGTTAGGGATATGTTTATGGCTAGGTCTGGTGTAAGGATTAGGTTTAGCATAGGGTTAGGGTTAGGGTTAGGGTTAGAGTAATGGATAAAATTATGTTTACACTTTAGGTTAGGTTTAGAGTAATATATAGGGTGAGTGTTAGGCATAGGATTCGGTTTAGGCCTAGAGTAAATATTTGGTTTAGGCTTATATTTAGAGTAATAAGTATGTTTAGTGCTAGTGTTAGGGCTTAGGTTAAAGTTAGGATTAGGGCTAGGGTTTGGGTTACAACTTGGGCTAGTGTTAGGGTTAGTTTTAGTGTAAGTGTTAGGGTTTGAACTAGGGTTAGGGCTAGGGCGAGGTTTATGGTTAGAGTCAGGGTTACAGTTAGGGTTAGGGCTATGTTTAGCATTTGGTTTATGGTTATGCCTAAGGTAATGGATAAAGTTAGAGCTAGAATTTGGGCTATGGTTTCAGATAGGATGAGGGATAGGGTTAGAGTTAGGGTTAGAGCTAGGGTTATGTTTAGAGTAAGGGTTAGAGTTTGAGGTAGGGTTTGATCTAGGGCAAGCATTAGGCTTAGGGTTTGTGCTAGGGTTAGGGTTAAGGTTATGCTTAGGTCTAGGTTTAGGGCTTGTATAAGGGCTAGGTTTTGTATAAGGTTTATGGCTAGTGCTATGTCTATGGATAATGTAAGACCTAGGGTTATGGTTATGGCTAGTTTTTTTTTTTTTTTTTTTTTTTTTTTTTGTATTAGTGTTATACATATGTGTAGTGTTAGGTTTAAGTTTTCGGTTAGGATAAGGTTTAGAACTAGGGTTTGTGTTAGTGTAAGCATCAGGGTTTGGCTTAGGTTTTGGGTTAAGGTTAGAGACAGAATTAGGGATAGGTTTGGGACTAGTAATTGAGTTAGGGCTTGGGGTAAGCTAAGTGTTAGGTTTAGAACTAGGGTAGCATTAGGGTGAGAGTTTGACTTAGGGTAAGGAGTATGTTTAGAGCTAGGGTTTGGATTAGTGTTACGATTAGTGTTAGGGTTAGTGTTAAAGATAGAATTGAGGATCAGATTAGTACTAGGTTTTGTGTTAGGGTTAGGGCTCTTTCTAATATAAGAACTAGCTTTACAGTTAGAGGGAGTTTTAGGTTTAGGATTAGGGCTAGGTCTAGTGTTTGATTTAGGTTTAGGGTTATGGTGATGTTTAGAGGTAGGGTTAGTTTTAGGGTCAGAGTCAGGGTCAGTATTAGTTGTAGGGATAGGGTTAGGACTAGCTGTAGCATTAGGATTTGGTATAGGTTAAGGGTTAGGATTAGGGCTATAGCTTAGTTTTGTTTGTGGGCTATGGCTAGGGTTAGGGCTAGTTTTCTAATTTGAATTAGGTTTAGGGCTAGTGTTAGGGTGAGGTTTAGGTTTAAAATTAAAGTAGATTTAGAGTTAGGGTTAGTTCTAGGTTTAGGACTATGGCTAGGTTTAGGGCTAAGGTTAGGGCTAGTGTTAGGGTTAGGCAATAGATAAGGTTAGTAATAGAAATAGGTCCTGGGCTACAATTAGAGTTAGTCTTAGGGCTAAGTTTAGAGTTACGGTTACAGTTAGCAATAAATTAGGGCTAGGTTTAGTGTTAGAGATAGTGTTAGTGTTAGGGATAGTGATGGGGAAAGGATGTGGTTATACCTAGGTTCAGAAATAGGGCGAGGGTTGAAATTAGGGTTTGGGCTAGGGTTAGGGTTCGGGTTAGGGTTAAAGCTAGGTTTAAGGCTAGGATGAGGGCTCTGCTTTGTGTTAGGTTTAAGGCAAGAATTAGGTAGAGTTCTATTATCAGGTCTAAGGATACAGTTAGGGATAATTTTAGTGTTAGTTTTATGGCTAGGTCTAGTTTAAGGGTTATGTTTCGGGTAAGGATCAGGTTTAGAGCTAGGTGTGTTATTAGATGCAGTGTCTTGTTCAGAGTTTGAGTTAAGTTTTGGATTAGTTTTAGGTCTCAAATTAGCAATAGGGTTAGTGTTAGGGTTTGAGTAATTAATAGGGTTAGCTTTAATGTTCAGGTTGGTTTTAGGTAACAATAATGTTAGTGTTAGTGATAGGTTTAGGGTTAAGCCTAAATGGATAGCGTTAGATTTATGTTTGGGACTAGGGTTAGTGTTAGGTTGAGCTTAACTGTTAGGATTTGAGCTAGGATTAGGACTACCACAAGGGTTAGTTTTATGGTTGGTTGTAGGGTTAGGTTTACAGTTATGGTTAGTGTAGGTTTAGAGTTAGGACAACGGTTAAGTTTACAGTTAGGGTTAGAATAGTTTTAGGTTTAGGGTAGTGCTATCATGACATTTATAGTTAGGGTTCGGGAAATGGGTAGGGTTAGAATTATATTTAGAGCTATATTTGGGTTAGGCTTATGTTTAGGGTAATGGATAGGTTAGGACTAGGGTTATAGTTAGGATAAGGTCTAGTTTTAGGGTCAGGGTTAGGTCTAGGGTTAGAGTTATGGTTAGGTTTAGGGTAAGTGTTAGGGTTTGAGCTATGGTTAGGTTTATCGTGACGTTAAGGTTAGTGTCAGGTCTAGGTTTAGGATTAGAGTTAAGTTTAGGGCTAGGTTTACCACTAAGATTAGGATTATGTTTAGGGTAATGGATAGGATTAGAGCTAGAGTTAGGGTAAGGATTATGGTTAGGATTAAGTCTAGGGTTAGGTTTAGTTTTAGGGCCATTTTTAGGTTTAGGGTTAGTTTTAGACTAATGATTAAGGTTAGGGTTAGGGTTAGGGTTAAAACGAGATGGAGGGCTCAGTTTAGGGCTAGGTTTTGGATTAGGTTAGGGCTAGGATTAGGGCTAAGGCTAATGTAAGATCTAGAGTTATGATTAGGGCTACTTGTAGGTTTACTCTTAGGCCTAGTTCAAGTTTTAGGGTTAGGATTACATTTTGGTGATGTTTGAGCTAGGATTAGAGTAAGATAAGAGTCAGGCTCAAGGTTAGTTTTTGGGTTAGGTTAGGACTAGAATTAGGGCTGATGTTAGGACTAGGTGTAGGGTTAGGTTTTGGTTTAGGTTAAGCGTTAGGTTTAGGACTATGGCTCCATTTTTTTTTTTTTTTTTTTTTTTAGGGCTTGAACTAGATTAGGGCTAGTTTTAGGTTTAGTGTTAGTTTTAGGGCTAGTGTTAGTGTGAGATTCATGCTTAGGTTTAAAGTTGGACTTAGAGTTATGGTTAGTTCTAGGGTTAGGGCTAGGGCTAGTGTTGGGGCAATAGTTAGGGCAAGTGTTATGGTTATGATAAGGAAGAGGATTAGATCTAGGAATAGGGGTAGGGTGAGAGTTAGAATTAGTCTTAGTGCTAGTGGTAGGGTTAGGGCTAAATTAATGCTAGGATCGGGTCTAGGATTTGTGTAAGGGTTAAGTCTAGAGTTAGAGTTATGGTTATATTTGGGTGAAGGGATGGGGTTATAGCAAGGTTCAGAACTAGGGTGAGGGATAAAATTAGGGATATGGCTAGAGTTAGGGTTTGGGTTAGGATCAAGACTAGTTATAGGTCTAGGATGTGGGCTAGCATTTGTGTTAGGGTTATGGCAAGAATTGGGGCTAGGGCTAATATCAGGTCTAGGGTTATGGTTAGGAATAGTTTTTTTGTAAGACTTATGGCTAGGTTTAGTGTCAGAGTTAGGTTTATGGTGAGGTTCAAGTTGAGAGCTAGGGTATTATAATAGAGTCAGGTTTTGGGTTTGTGTTAGGTTGAGGTTTAGTGTTATGGCTCAAATTAGCATTAGGTTTGAGTTAGAGTTAGGATAATGGATAAGGTTAGGTTTAGGCTTCAGTTTAGGTTTAGGGCTCAGATTAGGTTTAGGGTAATGGATAGGGTTAGTGTTCGGCCTAGGGTTAGCATTAGGTTTATGGTTATCTTTAGGGTAATGGATAGGGTTAGAGCTAGGGTTAGGGCTAGGGTTATGTTTAGGATTAGGGCTATATTTAGGGTTAGGGTTAAGGCTAGGTTTAGTTTTAGAATATGGGTTAGGGTTTGAGCTAGGGTTAGAGCTTAATGATAGGGTTAGGCTTAGGATTAGGTCTAGGATTAGGATTATTTTTACCATTAGGGTTAAGGGTATGGACAGGTTTAGACGTTGAGTTAGGGGGTTAGGGTTAGGTTTAGATTTAGGACTAGGGTTAGTGTTAAGTTTAGCATAATTGTTAGGGTTTGAGCTAGGTTTAGGACTATGGCAAGGTTTAGGTTTATTGTTAGGTGTAGGGTTAGGATTACAGTTAGGGTTAGAGTAGGTTTAGTGTTAGGGTTAAGGTTATCGTGATGTTCATGGTTAGTGTCAGGGTAATTGATGGGTTTAGAGCTAAGGCTAAGTCTAGTTTTAAGTTTAGGATTAGGGCTAGGGCTAGGGTTAGGTTTAGGGTTAGGCTTATCATTTTCTTATGGTTAGGTTAAGGGTAAGGGTCAGGGATTGAGTAAGTGTTAGGGCTAGGTTGAGGCTTCAGGTTAGAATCAGGACTAGGGATAGAGTAAGGGTTAGGGTTATGGTTAGGGCTAGGTTTAGCATTAGGTTTAGTGTTATGATTAGGGTAATGACTAGAGTTAGAGGTAGAGTTTGGCCTATGGTTATAGTTAGGAATAAGGCTAAGATTGGAATTAGGGTTTGGGATAGGTTTGTGTTTAGTGTAACGGCTAGGGTTTGAGCTAGCTTTAGTTCCAGGGCTAGATCAAGGATTAGGTTCAGCCTTAGGTCTAGGGACAGGATTATGATAGGTTTAGGGTTAGAGTTAAATTTAGGGCTAGGGTTAACATTAGGTTTTGTATAAGGATTAGGGTAATGGATATGGTTAGATGTAGGTTTACATTTAGGTTTATGGTTAGATTTTGTTTTAAGATTAATGTTAAGGCTACAGTTATGTTTAGGTTTATGGTATGGGTTAGTTTTTGAGCTAGGGTTAGGGCCATGGCGAGTGTTACTTTTAGGGTTAGGTCCATTGTTAGTATTCTGGTTAGGGCTAGGGTTACGTTTAGGGTTAAGTCTAGGGTTATCAATAGTCCTAGGGATAGGATTAGGTAAGGTGTAGTTTTTGAGCTAGGTTTAAGGCTAGGGTTTAGTTTAGGGTTAGGGCTACGGTTAGGGTTGGGGTTTTGCTTATGGCTAGGTTTAAGCATAGAATTCACTCTATGTTTTGTGTTAGTTTAAAACATAGAGTTAGAGCTATGGTTAATATAAGAGCTAGGATTATGATTAGGGCTAGTTGTAGGGTTAGGGTTATGGCTATGTCTAGTGTTAGGTTTAGGTTTTTGGTTAGGGTAAGGTTTAGAGATAGACTTAGTGTTAAAGGCAGGGTCAGTGTTCAGTTTAGAGTTAGAGTTAAGGTTAAATCCAGAATTGGGACTAGGTTTATGTCTAGGGGAGTGTTAGTCTTTGCATTAAGTTAAGGGTTATTGTTAGGGCTAAGGCTAGGTTTTTGTGTAGGTCTAGAGCTAGAGTAAAGGCTAGATTTAGGATTAGGTTTAGGCCTAGAGATAGGGATACGGTCCGGTTTAGGTATAAATTTACTGGTAGGACTAGTGTTATGGTTTGGTCTAGCGTTAGAGTCAGGTGTAGACCTAGGTTAGTGTTATGGTCAGAATAAAAGTCAGGGTTATGTTTTAGGTTTGGGATAAGCTTTGAGCTAGAATGAGGGCTAGGGTTAGGACTATTAATATGGCAAGAGTTTTCATTACCCTGAGGATTAGGGATAGGTCTAGTGTTACCATTATTGTTAGAGTTTTTCTTAGGTTTAGGATAGGGTTAAACCTAGTTTTAGCGGTAGGGGTAGGGTTAGCTTTAGGGTTAAAGCTAGGTTTAGGGCTCCAATTAGGGCTAGTTTTCGTGTTAGTGTTAGGGCTAGGGTTAGGGCAACAGCTGAAGTAAGAACCAGGGTTACAATTAGGGTTAGCTTTAGAGTCAGGGTTAGGGGTAGTTCTAGTATTAGTGTTAGATTTACGATTAAGGTGATATTTAGAGCTAGAGTTATGTTTAGGGTAAGAGTCAGGGTCAGGGTTAGCTTTAGGGTTTGAATTAAGCCTCGAATTAGGGATAGGTTTACTGTTAGGGTTTGGTTTAATGTTAACATCATTTTTAGAGCTAGGGTGAGTGTTAGGATATGAATCAGGGTCAGTGTTAGTTTTGAGGTTATGGTTAGGAATCAATTAGGGCTAGGATTAGTTCTTATAGTAGTTTCAGGTTTGGTTTAAGTTAAGGTTTAGGGTTAGGTCTATTGCTCTTTTTTTTTTTTTTTTTTTTTTTAGTCTAGGGTTAGGGTTAGGGCTAGTTTTACAATTAGTATTATGGTTAGGGCTAGTGTTAGTTTTAGGCTTAGACTTAGGGTTAGGGTTATATTTATAGTTGGGTTTAGATCTATGATTATGCTAGAATTAATGATGGGGCTAGGGTTAGGGCCAGGGTTAAAGTTATGTTAAGGGATAAGGTTAGATCTAGGGATAGGGCTAGTGTGAGATTTAGAGTTAGTTTTAGGGCTCAAATTAGAGTTAGGGATTTGCATAGGGGTAATTAGGGCTAGGATTAGGGCTAGGGTTGGTGTTCAGCTTAGGCCTAGCAATAAGAATAGGGTTAGGTTTAAGTTTAGGATAAAGAATGGCGTTATAGCTAGGATTAGATGTATGGTGAGGGTTAGAGTTACAGGTAGGGTTCGGGTTGAGGTTAGGGTTATGATTAAGGCAAGGTTTAGGGCTAGGATGAGGGCTAGTGTTTATTTTATATTCAGGGCTACGATTAGTGCTACGGCTAATATCAGGTCTCAGGTTATGGTTAAAGATAGTTTTAGGGTTAGGCTTATGGCTACGACTAGTGAAGGGTTAGGTTTCAGGTAAGGGTCATGTTTAGAACTCGGGGAATTATTAGGAGAAGTATTTGGCTTAGGTAAGGATTTAGGTTTATGGCTCAAATTAGCATTAAGGTTAGGGTTAGGGTATAGTTAGGGTTTGTTTTAAGGTTCAGGTTTGGTTTATGGGAATTGATACGGTTAGCGTTAGTGATAGGGTTAGTTTAGGCTTAGGGTTAGCATTAGGGTAAGGGTTATGGTTAGGGTAATTTATAGGGTAGAGGTTAGATTAGAACTAGAGTTATGGTTAGGAATATGCCTTGAGTTAGTGTTAGAGTTAGTGTTAAATTTAGAGTTAGGGTTAAGGTTAGTGTTATGTTTAGCATAAAGGTTAGGTTTTGAGCTAGGATTAGGGCTAGGTTTAGGGTTAGGTTTAGGGATAAAATAATTGTAGGTTTAAGATTAGGGTTAGAGTTAGGGCTAGGGTTATCATTAATATTAGGGTTGGGGTTAAGGTAACGGATAGGGTTAGTTTAGGTTTAGATTTGGTTTAGATTTAGAATTAGTGATAATTTTACGATTAGAGCTATGGTTATGTTTAGGTTTATGGTTAGGTTTATGGTTTGATCTAGAGTTAGGGCCATGCTGAATGTTAATTTTAGGGTTATGTCTCTGGTTAATTTTCCAATTAGGGTTAGGTTTAATATAAGGGTTCTCGCCAGGATTGTCAATAAGTTTAGGTTTAGGGTTAGGGTAATGGGTAGGTTTAGAGCTAGGTTTACTGCTTATGATTAGGGCTAGTTTTAGGGTTAGGGTTATGGCTGGGTCTAGAATTAGGTTTAGGTGTTGGTTAGTTTCAGGTTTGGAGGTAGGTTTAGTGTTAAAGGCAGGGTCAGTGTTTGGGTTAGAGGTAAAGTTAGGGTTACAGCCAGAATTAGGACTAGGTTTAAGTCTAGGGTTTGAGTTAGTGTTTGGGTGAGGTAAAGGTTTTTATTAGGGGTAGGGCTAGGATTTTGTTTAGGTCTAGAGCTAGATTTCAGGCTAGATTTAGGATTAGGTTTAGGTCTATAGATAGTGGTAGGGTTAGGTTTAGGCATAAGGTTACAAGTAGGGCTAGTGTTAGGGTTTGGTTTACGGTTAGGGTCAGAATAGCCCTAGGGTATATGTTATGTTCAGAATAAGGGTCAGCATTGGGGTTAGGGTTTGTGATAGTATTAGAGCTAGAATGAGATCTAGGGTTAGGGCTATTAATATGGTTAGGATTCGGTTAGCCTAAGGATTAAGGATAGGCCTAGGGTTACCATTAGGTTTAAGGTTTTGCTCAGGGTAAGGTATAGTGCTGGGCTAGGGTTAGGTTTATGGTTAGGGTTAAAGCTAGGTTTAGGGCTCAGATTCGGACCTGTTTTTGTGTGAGGTTTAAGGCTAGGGTTAGGGCACTGGATAATATAAGAACTAGGGTTACAATTAGGGTTAGAGGTAGGGATAGGTCTAGTGTTAGGGTTAGGTTTAAGATTCGGGTGCTATTTATAGCTAGGCTTAGTGTTAGAATATGATTAGGACTCAAATTAGGGCTAGAGATAGATCTAGGTGTAATGCTTGCATTTGTTTTAAGTTAAGGTTATTGTTAGGCCTGTTTCTCGATTTTGTTTTACTCTTATGGTTAGGGTTAGAGCTAGTTTTATGATTAGCTTTAGGGTTGGGGCTAGGGTTAGGGTTAGGTTTAGTATAACACTAGATTCAAGGATTGGGCTAGGTTGTGTGTTAGGTATAGGTCAAGATTTAGGGGTAGAACTAATGTCAGGTCAAGATTTATATTAAGTGATATTTTTAGGGTTACATTTATGGCTAGGTCAAATTAAAGTGTTAAGTTTAGGGAAAGGGTCAGAATAAGAGCTGGGGTATTATTAGGGTCAAGGTCAGGCTTCGGATTTGGGTTCGGTTAAAGTTTAGGTTTAAGCCTCAAATTAGCATTAAGGTTAGAATTAGGGTTAAGGTAATGGATACTGTTAGGTTTAGGTTTCAGGTTAGGTTTAAGATAGTGATAGTTTGAGGATTAGTCTTAGGGTTAGCATTAGGGTTATGGTTATCATTAGGGTAATTTATAAGTTTAGACCTAGAGTTAGGGCTAGGGTTATGGTTAAAATGAGGGCTAGAATTAGGGTTAGGGTCCTGGTTAAGGCGAAGTTTACAGTTAGGATTAGGTTTAGGGTTTGAGCTAGGATTTTTGCTATGGCTAAGGGTTATTTAGAGTTTGGTCTAGGTTTATGGTCAGGGTTAGTGTTACAGTTAGGGCGAGGGTTATCATTAAGTTTAGGTTAATAGGTTTAGATGTCAGGTTAAAGATAGGTTCAGGTTTAGGTTAGCCTTAGGTTTAGGTTTAGAATTAGGTTTAGGATTTGAGCTAACTTAGATTTAAGGTTAGGGGTTAGGTTCACTATTAGCTCTAGGATTAGGTTTTGGTTTAGGGTTAGGGTACATTTCCCTTTAGGTCTAGTGTTATCATTAGGTTTAAGTTTATGGTTCGGTAATGGGTAGGGTTCGAGCTAGGGTTTGGGCTATTTTTAAGGTTAGGATTAGGGCTGGGGTTAGGGCTATGGTTAGGCCTTGGGTTAGTGTTAGGGTTAGTTTAAGTGTAATGATTAGGGATTGAGCTAGATTTAGGGCTAAGGTGAGGGTTAGGGTTACAGTCAGGGCTAGGGTAGGGTTAGGGTTAGTTTTAGGGCTAGAGTTAGCATTAGTTTTAGGGTTATGGTTATGTAATGGATAGAGTTAGAGCTAGGCTTTGGTCTATGTTTACAGTTAGAATTAGGGCAAAAGTTAGTGAGGTTTAGAGTTTGGGCTAGGGTTATATTTAGGGTAAGGTTTAGGGTTTGAGCTAGAGTTAGGGCTAGAACAAGGGTTAGGGTTAGGTTTAGGGTTAGGGCTAGTTTTAGGGTTAGGGTTATGCTTAGTGTTATTTTTAGGGCTGTAATTATGGCTAGGTTTTGTGTGAGGTTTAGGGCTTGTGTTAGGTATATGGGTAATGTAAGAGCTACAGTTATGTTTATGGCTATATTTAGAGTTCGTCTAGTGTTAGGGTTAGTTTTTGGGTTAGGACAATGTTTAGAATTAGGATTTTTGTTAGGGTAAGTGTCAGGGTTCAGGTTAGGATCAGATTTAGTGTTAGTCCAGAATGAGGACTAGGGTAGGTCTATGGATAGAGTGAGTGTTTGGTTTGGTTAAGGGATATTGTTAGGGCTAAGGCTAGGGTTATGGCTACATTAAGGATTACGTTTAGGTCTATTGCTAGTGTTAGTGTTAGGTTTAGGGTTATGGTTACTGGTAAGGCTAGTGTTACATTTTGGATAAAATTTAGGGTTTAAACCTAGGTTTAGTGTTAGGGTCAGAATAAGGCTCAGGGTTAGGGTTAGGGTTTGGGTTAAATTTACAGCTAAAATGAGGGCTAAGGTTAGTTTAGGAATGGAGTTACGGTTTGGAGTAGGCATAGAATTAGGGTTAGGACTGTGTTAGCGATAGGGTAAGGGTTTGACTAAGTGTAAGACATAGAGTTAGAGCTAGCATTAGGACTAGGGATAAGTCTAGGGTTAGGGCCAGGGTTAGTGTTAGGGTTAAAGTTAGGGTTAAGGTTGAATTATGGCTAGGTTTTGTGTTAGGTTTAGGGCTATGGCTAATTTAAAAACTGGCATTATGATTAGGGCTAGTTTTAGGGTTAGGTATAGAGTGAGGTCTAGTGTTAGGATTAGGTTTAGGGATAGGGTGATGTGTAGAACTACGGTTAGTGTTAAGGTCAGAGTCAGTGTTAGTATTAGTTCTAGTGTTAGGGTTAGGTCTCAAATTAGGTCTAGGGTTAGGACTAGGTGTAGGGTTAGGTTTTGGTTTAGGTTAAGGTTTAGAGTCACTGCTATGGCTCGGTTTTGCTTGAGGGCTAGGGCTAGGGTTAGGGCTAATTTTCAAATTAGCATTAGGGTTAGAGCTAGTGTTCGGGTGTGGTTTAGGCATAGTTTAAGGGTTATATTTAGAGATAGGTTTAGATCTAGGTTTAGGACTTCAGTGAAGGTTAGGGCTAGGGTTAGGTCTAGGGTTTGAATTATCATAAGGGATAGTGTAAGAACTAGGGCTAGTCCTAGGGCGGGAGTTGCAGTTAGTCTTATTGTTAGGTTTATATATAGGGTTAGAAGTATGGCTTAATTAGGGCTAGGATTAGAGCTAGGGTTAGTATTAAAGCTGAGCCTAGGTTTATGGCTAGGCTTATGGTTATGCTTATGGATTTATATGATGTTATGGCTAGCTTTAGAACTAGGGCAAGGGTTAAAATTAAGTTTAGTTCTATGGTTAGTTAGGGTTAGGTTTAGGATTAAGGCTAAGGTTATGGCTAGGATTCGGGCTAGATTTTGTTCTAGTCTTAGGGCTTCATTAGTGCTAGGGCTAATGTCAGGTCTAGGTTATGGTTAGAGATAGTTTTAGGGTTAAGCTTACAATTGTGTTAGGTCTAGTTGTAGGTTTAGGATTAGGCTTAGGGTTAGTGTCAAATGTAGAGTTATGGTTAGATCTAGAATAGGGTCTAGGGCTAGGGTTAGGGCTAAGGTTAGGGCTTTTGTTATGTTTATTGTAATGGATAGAGTTAGAACTAGAAATAGTTCTGGGTGAGTGTATGGATAGTGTTGGGGTTAGGTTAGGTTTAGTGATAGGGTTAGGGGCAATGATTGGGTTATACCTAAGTTCAGGTCTAGGGTGAGGGTTAAAATTAGAGATAGGACAAGAGTTAGGATTTGGGTTAGGATTAAGGCTAGTTATCTGCCTAAGATGAGGACTAGTGTTTGTGTTAGGGTTAAAGCTAGGATTAGGACTGGTGCTAATGTCAGGTCTGAATTTATGGTTATGGTTAATTTTAGGGTTATGTTTTGGCTAGGTCTAGTGTAAGGGTTAAGTTTAGGTTAAGGGTCAGGTTTAAAGCTAGGTTTAATATTAGGGTCAGAGTTTGAGTAGGGTTTGGCTTAGGTTAAGATTTAGGGTTAAGGCTTGAATTAGCTTTAGGAATAAGGTTAGAGTGTGGGTTAGGGTAATTGATAGGGTTAGGTTAAGGGTTCTGGTTAGGTTTAGAGTAAGGAATAGGGTTAGTGTTAGCAATAGTGTTAGCGTTAGGCCTAGGATTAGTATTTGAGTTAGGCTTATCTTTAGGGTAATGGATAGGGTTAGAAGTAAGGTTACAGCTAGGGTTAAGGTTAGAATTGGTGATAGGGTTAGGTTTAGGCCTAGGGTTAGAGTCAGGGTTAGTTTTGGGGTAAGTGTTCGTGTTTGAGCTAGGATCAGGGCTAGTGTGAGGTTTAGGTTTAGAGTGATGTCTAATGTTAGGTTTATTGTTAGGGTAATGTTTAGATTAAAGTTAGAGTTTGAGTTAGAATTAGGGTTAGGGCCAGGGTTAGGTTTAGGGTTAGGTCTAGGCTCATGGTTAGGGTTACAGTAGAGTTAGTCTTTACATTAGGTTTACGGCTAGGATAAGGGCAATGTTTTTTGTGAGGTTTATGGCTATCATTAGGGCTATGGGTAATGTAAGAGGTAAGGATATGGTTATGGCTAGTTTTAGGGTTAGGGTTATGGATAAGTCCAGTGTCCTAGTTAGGTTTGGGGTTAGGATAAGATTTAGATCTAGGGTTTGATTTGGAGTAACTGTCATTGTCGGGTTAGGGATAGGCTTAGGGTGAGAGCCAGATTTATGGCTAGCATTTGGTCTAGAGATAGAGTTAGTCTTTACGTTAGTTTATCGGTTATTGTTAGGGCTAGTGCTAGGTATTTATTTAGGGCTAAGTCTAGATTTATGACTCTATTTAACGTTAGGTTTGGTCTAGTGCTAGTGTTACTGTTAGATTTATGTTAGATTTATGTTAGATTTATGTATAGGTCTAAGAGTAGAGGTAGGGGTAGTGTTTGCTTTAGGGTATTCTGAAAGATTCATCTGTTCACTTACCCAACTTGGATCCCCAAGTGTTGGACTTCTGGGATTAAAGGGACTCTAAACAGGTTCAAGTTAGTGTTAGGGTTAGTGTTAGGATCAGGATTAGACCTATTGTTAAGATAAGAATTACTTTTGTTTTTTTCAAATATCTATAATACTGTGCAGGATTCATCTTTTTTTTTTTTTTTAATTTTGACTAAACTCCAAATGTTTGGGCCTCATACATAAAGGGTTTGCTTTCTGGAACAGTTTCAATTTTCATGTTTCTCTTCTTTATTTCCATGTAGGGGTGAATGAAGTAAAGCTGGAAATCAAACAGGGTTTGGGCTAGCTGCTTGAATAATCACACACTCCATCAATTTTCAGTGAGCATAATCTGGTGTTTGCCATGGAAGTAGTCATAAGATGAAGTAGAAAGTAACAGCTTTATCTCTGGGTGCATTAGAAGCAAGCAGAATACCCATGTAATGAAAGAGCTTCAAATATTTTTGGCTGGATTAATTTGATACTATAGAGGATTCATCCTTCACCTAGCCTTAGTAGGCTCCCAAAGTTTGGGCCTTCAAGTTTTAGTGGTTCAATGACAGGAACAGTTTGAATTTTTAGGTTTCACTTAATTAGGGACTATAGGTGTGAATGCAATGGAGCTGGAAGTCAAACAGTGTTGGTGCTAGCTGCATGAAACTTCACACACTCAGTCAGCAATGTGTGCGCAGTCTTTGGTTTTCTTTGTGAAATTACCTTAAGCTGAAGCATGAAAACAATTGATCCATGAGCACTTTAAGAAAAAAAAAAAAACAGGAAAATATGAATGTACTAAAACATCTCCCCCAATTTTCATCAAATTTCTTTGATACTGCACAAGATTCATCTGTTAAGTTGTCCCGTTAGGCTCCCCAAGTTTGGGACTTCGATGATCATAGATACTCTAAACAGGTTAGAATTAGTTTAAGGTTGGGTTAGATACGGTGTTAGAGTGATTTTTGTTCAAATTCATTTGATATTTGGCATAATTTGATTTTTTCATAACCTCACTATTTTCCCCAGGTCTGGGCCCTATCCCTTCAATGGTTTGCTCTCAGGAACAGTTTGTATTTTAAGATTTCCTTCATTTTGACCTATACAGGTAAATGGAAATGGAACTTGAAATCAAACAGGGTTGGTGCTCGCTGCTTAAAACTGCACACACTCAATCAGTTCTATGAGGGCACTCTGGTTTCTTCCTTGTGAAATTTTACCAAAGCTGAAGCATGCAAAACATCTTTATCCAAAAGTACTGTTGGAGATAACAGGGAAATATACATGTACTGATCTACCTCCCCAAATTATTTGGTCAGATTTCTTTGATACTCCCTAATCCTAACAGAAACACTAGCCCTAGTCTGAGTCTTAAACCTAGATGTAAACATAACTTTAATGCTAGCCCTAAACTTACCTCTAACTATATCACTTACCCTAAGCCAAACCATACCCATAATGATAAACTTAGTCTTAATCGTAATCCATATCCTAATCCAAACCCTAACCCTATTACTAATTCTAATCCTTGCCCTCATTCTACCTCTAAACCTAACTCAAATCATGACCCTAACACAAACCCTCAGTCTAAATCTGATCCTAACCTTAAACCAGACCCTAAAACTAGCTCTACAAGTAACCGTATACCTAAACCTAAGCCTAACACTAGCCCTAGACCTCAGGCTAATCCTCAATATAGCCATAATTCTAGACCTAGACCTAAAAAATCCCTGAGCCCTAGCCCTAACGTAATCCTTAACCTAAAGCGAACACTAACCCTATCCCTAGACCTAAACCTAGTCCTAATTCTGGCTTTCACCCTAAACCTAACTCTAACCTGAACACTGACCTTATCACTAACACTAAACCTAGCTATAAACCTGAACCTAACCCAAAACCTAAAACTAAAACTAGACATAGCCATAACCCTAACCCTAAAATTAGCTCTAATCAGAACCCTAGATCTTACATTACACATAGCTTTAACCCTGGGCCTAAACCTAACACAAAACCTAGAACTATTCTGAGACCTAAACCTACCCTAAAAATAACCATTATCCTAAATGTAGCCCTAACCCAAACCCTCACCTTAGACATAACCCTAGCTCAAAGTCTAACCCTTAGCCTAAACAAAATTGTAGGCCTATTCGTAAACATAAATCTAACCCTAGCCCTAATCCTGAACTTAACCCTAGTACTAACCCTAGCTCTAAACCTAATATTACCCTAACCCTAACCCTAACCCTAATAATAACACTAGCCCTAAGCCTAACCCTATCCATAACCCTAAGCTTAAACCTAACTCTCACCTTAACCCTAAACCTAACCCTTGCCATAAACTTAACCCTAAACCATACCAAAAATAAAAACTAAACCTACCCCTGAACCTAAATTTAACCATAATCTAAACTTAATCCTAAACCTAATCTTACATCTAATCCAATACATTACTCTAAAACTAGCCCTAACCCTAAAGAAAACCCTAGCCCTAACCCCAACCCTAGCCATAGTCATAACCATAACCCTAATCTAGACCTAACACTTAACGTAACACTCCCCCTAGCCCTAACCGTAGCTTAAACCCTAACCTTACACTAACCCTAACCCTAGCCCTAGCCCTAATCATAACCCTAACTCTAGCCCTAAACCTAATATTAAATCTAGCCCTAATCCTAGCCCCAATATAGACATATTCCTAACCCTAACTTTTACACTAGAATTAAGATTAACTATAATTCTCACTCAAGACATATCCCTATTCTAACCCTACACCTTACCATAACACTAACACAAGCCCTAACCCTAGTCATAACCCTTGCCCTAGCACAGAATTATAGATCAAAACCTATCTTTAAAACTAACTTTATCCTTTACCATAACCCTAACCCAAGCCCTAATCCTAGTCATAATCCTTAGCCCTAGCACTAACCTATCTCTAAAACTAACCCTAAACTGAATCCTCAGCCTAACACTAAAATTAGCTCTAACCCTAATGCTATTCCTAAAGGTAGCCCTAACCCTAGCCCTAGCCCTAAAACAAAAATGAGCCATACACCTAACACTAACCCTTACACTAGGCCAAACCCTAACCCTACACCAGCTCTAACCCTAGCCCTAATTTGAAACCTAAACCTAACCCTAAACCTAACCATGAACCTGAATCAAATCCAAACCTTAAACCTAGCTCTAAACATCATCATAACCTTAAACCTAACCCTAACAATAGGCCTAGCCCTAAACTTAACCATAAAACTAACCTTAATCGTAACCCTATTTCTTACAATAGCCATAACCATAACACTAGCCCTAAACCTAATACAAAATTAGTCCTAATCCAAGCCCTAACACGAGCTTTAACCATAAACCCAACTCTAACCCTAGTCCTAACCTTAGGTCTAATCCTATCGCTTACCTTAAGCCAAACCCTCACTCAAATGCTAACCGTATTCTTAGCACTAATCCTTAGCCTAACCAAAACCTAACTCTATAACTAGTTCTAACCCTAGCCTTCATTCTATATATATAACCATAAACCGAACCCTAACCCTATCCGTGACCATTATTCTGACTCTAACACTAATCTTAGCTCTAAATCTAAACCTAACCCTAAACTGAACATTAACACTAGCCCTACTGGTAACCTTACACCTAAACCTAACCATAACACTAGCCCTAGACCTAACCTAATCCGAAATCTAGCCATAACTATAGCTCTAGACCTAAAGACAAACTAGACCTAGCCTTAACAATAACCCTTAACCTAACCCAAACTCTAACCCTACCTCTAGATCTCACCCGAGTCCTAATTCGCCGTTAACCCTAACCATTACCATACCTGAACACTGTCCTTGACACTAACACTAACCCTAGCTCTAAACTTCACCCTAACCCTAAAACTAACCCTGAAACTACATCTAGCCCTAACATTAACCATAAAACTAGTCTTAATCATTACACTAGTTCTTACATTAGCCATAGCTCTAACCTATCACAAAACCTTTCCCTAATCCAAGCCCTACCTTAGCATTAAACCTAAAGCTATTCTTAACAATAACCCTAGACTTAACTATAAACCTAAGCCTAAACCTAGACCTAATCCTAACCATAACACTAGCCCTAACCCTAACTTTAACCCTATTCATTACCCTAAGATAACTATAATCGTTATGCTAACCCTAGGGGGAAACCTAATCCTAGCACTAGCCTTAATCCTATCTATAACCTAAACCTAACCTGAACCCTAAATCTAACTCTGACCTTACCGAATCCCTAAATATAAGACTAATTTGACCCCTAAACCTAAACCTTAACCTACACCCAACTCTAAACTTAACCCTGACTCTAATAATACCGATAGCTCTAAACCTGACCCTAACAAGAAACCTAAATTTTACAATAAACCTAGCCATAAATCTAACCCTAAAACTCTCCCTAACAGTACCCTAGACATGACATTAGCCCTAGCTCTAATCTAGCCCTAAACCTAATACAAAACTTACGGCACATCCGAGCAAGGAACCTCACCTTAATCATAACCGTAACCCTAACCTTAACCCTAACCTTAACCCTAATTTTCATCCTAGTCCTAGCACTAGCTATATTGCCATCCTTTACCCTAAACCTAACCTAACGCTAAACCTAACACTAAACCTAACCGTAACCCTAGGCCTAACCCTAACACTAACCCTAGCCCTAAACCAAGCCCTAATTAGCCCTATCCCTAATCCTAACCCTAGTCCTAAGACTAACTCTAACTCTCACACTAACCCTATAACTAGTTGTAACCTTATCCCTTACCATCACCATACACCTAGCCCTAAACGTAGCCCTACCCTAGACCTATACTTAGCACTATCACAAAACCTAGATCTAAACCTAACTCTAAACTTAAGCATAACCCTAATTCTAAACCTATCCATAACTCTACTCTTATCGCTAATCCTTAACCTAAGCCTAAATCTCACACTTATAATAGCCCTAACCCTAAGAATAATCATAAAACTAGCACTAACCCTAACCCTAGCCATAAAACAAAACCAAGTCATAGCCCTAACCTTAACCCTTTACCAAAAACAAATCATAACATTACACCTAGCCCTAATCCTATCACTAATTATAGTCTAACCCTATCCCGAAAACTAACCCTGACCCTGACACTGACCCGAACACTAACCCTGGCTCTAAACATCATCATCACCATAAACCTAACCTTAACACTAGACCTAGATCTAACTCTAAACCTATAACTAGCTGTAGTCATAAACCTAATTCATACATTAGTGGTAGCCTTAACCCTAACCCTAACCTAACCCAAAACCTAGCCTTAATCTTAGTCCTAAATCTAACTTTAACCCTAAACTTAAACCTAACCCTAACCCAAACATTAGCCCTAATCTTATACATAACTCTAGCCCTAACCTTAGGGCTAACCCTATACATTACCCTAACAATAACCCTAACCCTTCTGATAACACTAGGCCTAACCCTAACCATATACATTACACTAACCCTAAATCTAACACTAATTTGAGCCCTGCACCTAATCACTAACTTAACCCAAAACGCTAATCCTGACCCTGATTCTAAAAATAACCCTAGATCTAAATCAGACCCTAACCAAAACCTAACCCTTACACTGGACCAATCCATAAACCTAACACTAAATCTATCCCTAACTGTAACCCAATACCTGACATTAGCCATAGCCCTAATAGACTATCCTTAACCCTAAAACAAATCCTAGTCTTCACCTTAGCTGTAAACATAGCCTTAATCATAACTCTAACCCTATTTTTAACCCTAATACTAACCCTTGCCCTTGCCCTAAGTCTAGCTATAACCACATCCCTTAGCCTAAATTAAACCCTAAATCTAACCCTAACCCTAGTGGCAACCCTTGCCTTATCCTTAGGCCTAGCAATAACTCTAGATCAAAATCTAACTCTAAATCTAACCCTAAATCGATGCATAAGCCTAATCTTAAAACTAGCCTTAACCCTAGCCCTAACATAACCCTAGCCGTAATTTAGCCCTATTAGTAAACCTAACCCTAACCTTAGCCCTAAGACTAACTCTCTGATACTAGCCCTATCACTCATTCTAACCCTATCCCTTACCATAAACCTAACCCGAGCCCTAACCCTAGTGCTAATCCTTTCTCAATACTTAACCCTAGCACTAACATTAGGCAAAAAGTAACTCTAAAACAAGCCTTAACCCAAAGCCTAAGTCTAAAACTAACACTAGCCCAAACCATAACACTAATCATAAAATGAGCCCTAATGCTAGCCCTAGCCCTAAAACAAAACTGAGCAATAGTTCTAACCCTAAACATTAACCTAAACCAAACCCTAACATTACACCTAGATGTAAACCTTGACTTATTTGAGTTGGAAGCCAAACCCAAAAACTAACCCTGAACCTGACACTGATCCTAACACTTCTACCACTAAACATCACCATATCTGTAAACCTAACCCTAACACTAAACCTAGCACTCAAACCCTAAAACTAGCCCTAAACTTAAACCTAGTACTTACATTAGCTCTAACCCTAACCCTAGCTCCAACATAACCCCAAACTTAGACATAATCAGAGACCTAATCCTAGCTTTAAACCTAAACTAACCCTAACACTAGTCCTAATTGTAACCATAACTTTAGCCTTAAACTGATCTCTAAATCTATCCATTAACATAACAATAACCCAAACCTTAATGATAACCCTAAGCACAAATCTAACCCTATCCTGATTTGTTATTGTTCCATTAGCCTAAACCTAAACAGAATCCTATACCTAACCCTATCATTACAATAATGCTAATCCTAAAACTAATTCAAGCCCAAAATTGAAACCTTAACCTACCTCAAACCTTAACTCAGACCTTGACCCTAATAATACCCCTAGCTCTAAACTTGACTATAACCCAACACCTAAACCTTAGCCTAGACTTAGCCATAAACCTAAACCTAAAATTATCTTTAACCATAATTCTGGACCTGAAATTAGCCCTAGCCCTAATCCTAGACCTAACCCTATAAACACACCTAGCTCTCATTCTTGTCCTAAACCTAGCCTTAATCATAACCCTATCTCTAGCCCTATACCTAACCCTAATTCTAACCCTCACCCTACCTCTAAATCTACCTATAATGTCATCTCTTACCCCAAATTTAAACCTAGCCCTAACCCTAACCATAGGCTTAACCTAAACACAAAACCTAGCCCTAATCCTAGCCCTAATTTAGCTCTATCTCTAACCCTATCCTAACCCTAGCCCTAAGACCAACTCTAATTCTTGCGCTAGCCCTAGCCCTAGTTTTATCCCTATCTGCTACCATAAAACTAACACTAGCCCTAACACTTGCCAGAAGGTTAGTCCCATCCCTAATCATAACTCTAAATCTAACCTTAAACCTAAGCCTAAGCCTATAACACTAGCCCTAACACTAATGATAATAGTAAAACTAGCCCTAACCCAATCCTAGCAGTAAACCAAAACGGATAAATAGTCTTAACCCTAAACCTTAACTTAAACCAAAAACTAACACTACACTTAGACCTAAACCTATCCCTAATTTGAGTCCTAAGCCAGACCTTAAAACTAACCCTGATATTGACTCATATGCTAACACTCACCCTAGATATAAACACTGCCCTAAGCTCAAGCCGAACACGAACATTAACAATACCCCTAATTCGACTCTTAACGCTAACCCTAAAACTAACCCTGACCCTGACTCATATCCTAACAAGAACCATAGCTATAAATATCACCTTAAGCTTAAACCTAACACTAACACTCAAACTACACCTAACCCTAACCCTAAAACTAACACTAATGGAAACACTAGTTCTTACATTAGCCATTGCCCTAATCCTAGCCCTAACCCTAATACAAATCTAGCCCTAAACCGAGCCCTAAACCTAGCTTTAACTCTAACTCTAACACTAACCTTAGCCCTAATCCTAGATCTAAATCAATCCCTTACCCTAAGCGAAATCCTAAACTGAAGAGTAACCCTAGACCTATGTCTAGTCTTTTGTTTATTTAGTTTGTTTATGGGGTGCTGGGGATTGAACTCAGGGCCTCACACATGCCAGGCAAGCACTCTGCCACTGAGCTACAGTCTCAGCCCCCCTATGTCTAGTCTTTAAACTAACCAAAACCCTAACCCTATTAATAGTCCTAACCCTAGCCTTTGTTTTAGCTCTAACACAATCCCAAACCCTAACCCTAACCATGATCCTTATTCTGACCCTAACAATAAACCTAGGTCTAACCCTAATACCAACCCTAACCCAAAATTTACCATAATCCTATCCCTAGACCTAATTCTAAACTGAACTCTCAGCCTAGCAATAACCATAGCTCAGAACCTAACCCTTATGCTAAACAAAACCCTAAACCTAATCCTAGTTCTAAGCCTCACCTTAACCCTAGCACAAGACCTAATTTTAACTATAACCCTAGCCCTAACTTTAACTCTAACTGTATCCATTACCCTAAACATAACCCTTACCATAATTCTAACCCTAGGCTTAACCCTAACACTATCGCTTTCCACAAACCTTTCTATTAGCCTAACCTACCCTGAACCCTATACCTAATCCAATTATTACACTAACCCTAATCCGAATGTTAATTTGATCCCTAACCCTAACCTCAAACATAAACCAAACCCTAATAGTAACCGTGACCCTAATAATTCCCCTAGCTATAAACCTGACTCTTACCCTACCTAACACTTACACTAGACCTAGCCATAAAACTAACCCTAAAACTATTCCTAACCTTAACCCTAGATGTGATATTAACCCTAGCCATAATCCTAGCCCTTACCCTAACACAAACCCTATCCCTTATCCTAGCCCTATGCATAGCTTAATTTTATCCCTAACCCAAACCCTAGGCCTAAACCTAACACTAACCATAGCGCTAAGCTTAGCCCTAATTTAGCCCTATCCCTAACCCTAACCCTAGTCCTAGCCCAAAGACAAACTCTAACTCTAACTCTCACCTAACCCTAGTTCCAAACCAATCCCTTACTAGAACCCTAATCCTAGCCCTAACCCTTGGTCTAACCCCAGCCCTATTCATGGCCCTGGCCATAACCTTAGATCTCACCGTAACTCTAAATCTAACCCTAACCCTAAGCCTAAACCTAAACCCAAACCTAACACTAGCCCTAATGCTAATGCTAATCCTAAAATTAGCCCTAACACTAGCCCTACAACTAAAACAAAACTGAGCCATAGACATAACCCAAACCCTTATCCTAAACCAAACCCTAAACCTACACCTAGCCCTAACCATATCCTAACTCTAGTCCTAACCCTAACCCCAAAACTAACCCTGACCCTGACTCTAACACTAACCCTGGCTCTAAACACCATCATCGCTGTAAATCTCAACCTAACACCAGACATAGCCCTAACCCCAACACTATAACTAGCGCTAATCATAACCCTGCTTCATACATTAGCCATAGCCTTAAGCCTAGCCCTAAACTTAACCCAAAACCTATCTTTAAACCGAGTAGTAAACCTAGCCTTAACCCTAAACTTAAACCTAAGCCTAACCCAAAACTAGCCCTAATCCTATACATAACCCTAGCCCTTACCTTAGGTCTAAACCTATCCATTACACTAACAATAACCCTAACTCTTAAGCTAACCCTAATGCTATCCATTACACTAAACCAAATCTAAATCCTAAAACTAATGCTGTCATTACACTAAACCAAAACCCTAACTTAACCCAAAATCTAAACCTGACCCTGACCCTAAATATAACCCTAGATATAAACCTGAATCTTAACCTAAACCTAATCCTTACACTGGATGAAGCCATAAACCTAACACTAAATCTAGCCCTAACTATAACCCTAGACCTGACATTAGCCCTAGCCATAATATTATATCTAACAATAACACAAACGCTAAACCTCATCCTAGCCATAAACCTAGCCTTAATCATAACCCTAACCCTAATTCTAGCCCTAACTAATACTAACCCTTGCCATAGCCCTAAACCTAGCCAAAAGCACATCCCTTAACCTAATTGTAAGCCTAACTCTAAACCTCACCCTTTTCACCACAACTGCCCTATCCTTACCCCTAGCTTTAACTCTAGATCGAAACCTAACTTTAAATCTAACCCTAACTCGATGCATGAGCCAAAAATTGCCCAAATCCTGATGCTAATTCGAAAACTAGCTGTAACCCTATCCCTAACCTTAACCCTAGCCATAATTTAGCCATATCCCTAAACCTAACTCTAAGACTAGCCCTAAGAATAACTCTAACTCTCACACTGGCCCTATCACTCATTCTAATCCTATCCCTTCCCATAAACCTAACCCTATCCCAAATTCAAGTCCTAACCCTTTCCCTATCCTTAGCCCTAGCACTAAACTTAGATAAAAACCTAACTCTAAATTTAACCCTAAACAGAAGCCTAAGCCTAAATCTAAGACTAGCCCTAACCCTAACACTAATCCTAAAAATTTCATTAACCCTAATCCTAGCCCTAAAACCAAACCAAGCCAAAGCTCTAACCATAACCCTTAACCAAAACCAACCCCTAACCCTACACCTAGCCCTAAACCCAGCCCTAATTCGAGTTTTAAGCCACACCCTAAAAGTAGCCCTGACCCTTACTCTGACCATAGCACTAACCCAAGGTCTAAACATCACCCTAAACATAAACCTAAACCTAACAGTAAACCAGTAAACCTAGCCCTAAAACACTAAAATTAGCCATAAGCATAACCATAGTACTTACCTTAGCCCTAAACCTAACCCTAGCACTAAACCCAAAACCTAGCCCTAATCATAACCATAACCTGAGTGCTAAACTGATTTCTAACTCTATCCATTACCATAACCATAACCCTAACCCTAATGCTAATTCAAGCTCTAAGTTTAAACCTTAACATATCCCCAACCCTAACCCAGAACTTGACCCTAATAATACCCCTAGCTCTAAACCTGATACTAACCCTAAACTTAACCCTTACACTAGACGTACCCATAATCCTTATCCTAAAACTATCTGTAACCATAATTCTGGACCTGAAATTAGCCCTCACACTAATCCTAGCCCTAACCCTAAAAAAAAAATCCCTAGCACTCATCCTAGTCCTAAACCTAGGCTTAATCATAAGCCTTACCATAACCACAGCCTAACCATAATTATAACCTTCACCCTATTTCTAAACCTAGCTGTAAAGCCATCCATTACCAAAAACATTGCCTGAATGCTAAACCTAAACTCTAAACACGAACACTAAACTCTAACTCTAACCCTAACACTAACCCTAAATCTAGGCTTAAACTAAACACTAAACGTAGCCCTAATACTAGCCCTAATTTAGCCCTATCTATAACCCTAACCCTAACCCTAATCCTAGTCCTAAAACTATTTCTCGCCCTAGCTCTATCCCTAGTTCTAACCATTTCCCTGACAATAACCCTAAACCTAGCCATAACCCTTGCCCTATCCTTAGTTCTAGCCTTCACCCTAGGTCTAACCCTAATTCCAAATTTAACCCTAACACTAAGCCTAAGCCTAAGACTAACACTAGCCCTAACCCTAACCATAGGACTAAATAATAAAAAAACCTAACTCTAAACCTTTACTTAAACCAAACTATAACACTACTACTAGACCTAACCCTAGTCCTAGTTTGAATCCTAACCCAAACCCTAAAACCCACCCTGATGCTGACTCATATCCTAACACTCACCCTAGCTCTAAACACCACCCTCACCTTAAACTGAACCCTAACATTAACCCTAGCCCTAATTTGAGTACTAACTCTAACCCTAAAACTAAGCCTGACCCTGATTCCTATTCTAACATGAACCCTAGCTAAAAACATCACCCTAACCTTAAACATAACCCTATCAATAAACCTAACCCATAACCTAACAATAAAACTAACCCTAATGGTAACCCTAGTTCTTACATTAGCCATTGCCCTACCCCTAGCCCTAACCCTAATACAAAACCTATGCCTAATCCGATTCCTAAACCCAGGTTTAACCCTAACTCTAACCATAAATTAGCTCTAAACCAATCCCTTACTTAAGCAAAACATTAAACCTAAGGGTAACCCTAGACCTATCCCTTCTCCTTAAGCTAACCAAAACACTAACCTTATTAATAGCCCTTACCCTTGCACTCATTCTAGATCTAATCCTATCCAAAACTCTAACACTAACCCTGACCCTTCTACTGACCTTACCATTAATCTTAGGTCTAATCCTAACCATAACCCTAAACCAAAACCTACTGTAATCCTATCCCTAGACCTAATCCTGAACCTAACACTGAGCCTAGCCCTAACTATAGCTCAGAACCTAACCCTTACACTAAACATAACCTTAAGCTAACCCTAGTTCTGAGCCTCACCCTAACCCTAAATCAAGACCTAATTCTAACCATAACACTTGCCCTAAACTTAAGTCTAGCTGTATCATTAACCTAAACATAATCCTTACCCTAATGTTAACCCTAAGCCTAAACCTAAACATATCACTATCCCCAAACTTATCAATTATCCTATACCTACCCTGAACCCTAGACCTAATACAATCATTACCCTAACCCTAAATCTAATGATAATTCGAGCCCTAACCCTAAACTCAAACCTAAAGCTAACCATAACACTAACACTGACTCTAATAATTCCCCTAGATCTAAACCTCACTCTTACCCTATACCTAACTCTTATACTAGACTTAGCCATAAAACTAACCCCAAACCTATCCCTAAGCATAAACCTAGGCCTGATATTAGCCCTAGTCTTGAGAGTAGCCCTACCCTAACACAAAACCTAGCCCTTATCCTAGCCCTAAACATAGCCTTAATGATAATCCTAACCATAACCCTAGGCCTAACTCTAACACTACCCCTAGCCCTAATCTTATATCTAATTTAGCCCTATCCCTAACCTTAACTGTAACCCTAGCCAAAAGACTAACTCTAACTATCACCTTAGTCCTAACACTAGTTCTAACCCTATACTTTACTGGAACTGTAATCCTAGCCCAAACCATAGGTCTAATACTAGCCCTATTCATAGTCCTAGCAGAAACCCTAGATCTAAACCTAACTCTAAATCTAACCATAAAACTTAGCCTAACTAAACCTAACACTAGCCCTAACCCTAAGGCTAATCCTAAAACAAGCTCTAACCCTAGCCCTAAAACAAAACCAAGCCATAGACCTAACCCTAACCCTTAATAAAAACTAAGCCCTAACCCTACACTTACCCATAACTCTTTCCATAATTCGAATTCTAAGCCAAACCCTAAAACTAACCCTGACCCTGACTCTGACCTTAACACTAACCCTAGCTCTAAACATCACCCTTACCCTATGCCTAAACATAACAATAGACCTAGCCCTAACTCTAACCCTAAAATTAGCCCTAATCACAACCCAGGTATTTACATTAGCGGCTACACTAAACCTAGCCTTAATTTAACCCCAAACCTAGCCTTATTCCGAGCACAATCCCTAGATTTACCCCTAAACATATCCCTATCACTAATCGTGACTATAACCCTAGCTGTAACCCTAGATTTAACCCTAACCCTACGCCTAACCCTATCAATAATCATAAAAATAACCTTAGTTGTACCACTATCTCTAACACTATCCATTATCCTAACCATAACCCTGTCCCTAATGCTAAACCTGGGCCTAAAACTAACTGTATCACTAATCCTAACACTATCCATTACACTAAAACTAACCTGAAACCTAAACCTAACACTGTCTTTACTCTAATCCTAACTCTAATGCTAATTTGAGCCCAAACATTAAACCTTAACCTATCCAAAACACTAATCATGACCCTGACCCTAAGAGTACCCTTAGCTCTAAACCTGAACCTAACCCTGAACCTAAAACTAACCTAACCCTTACACTAGACGTAGCCATAAACCTAAACCTAAAACATTTTTAACCATAACACTAGACCTGAAATTACCTCGAGCCATAATCCTAGCACTAAACCTAGCCTTAATCCTAGCCTGAACAATAACCCGAGGCCTAACCCTAGTTCTATTCTTCATCCTAGCCCTAAACCTACATATAATCTCATGCTATACCCCAAAACTAACCATAAACCTAAACCTAACCCTAACCCCCACCCTAAACCTAGGCCTAACACAAAGCCTAGTGCTAATCCTAGCCTTTATTTAATCCTAACCTAACCCTAAACCTAGCCATAAGACTAACTCGAACTCTTGCCCTAGCCCTAGCCCTAGTTCTATCCTTAGCCTTAATCTTTATCCTAGATCTAAGCCTCAGTCTAAATCTAAACCTAACTCTAAATAACTCTAAAATAAGCCTAAACCAAACAGGAACACTACCCCTAACCATAATGCTAATCCTAAAATATGCCCTACCCTAGCCCTAGCCATAAACCAAAACCAAGCCATAGCCCATATCTTAACCCTTAACCTAAATCAAACCCTAACCCTACAACTAACCCTAAAATTAACTCTAAAATTAACGCTGACCCTGACACTGACCCTAACACTAATTCTAGCTCTAAACACCACCGTAACCTAAAATTAACATTAACACTATATCTAGTCTTAACCGAACCCTGAAACTAGCCTTATTCATAACCCTAGTTCATACATTAGACATTGTCCTAAACATAGCCCTAACCCTAACACAAATTCTACACTTAATTCTAGCCCTAACCTTAGCTTTAACCATAATACTAGGCCTAACACTAATCTTAACCCTAGCCCTAACCTTATTCCTTACATTAAGCCAAACCCTAACCCAAATGCTAACCCTAATCTTAATTCTAATCCTTAGCCTAACTTAAACTCTAATCATAATACTAGTATTAACCCTAGCCCTCATTCTACCTCTAAACCTATCCCTGATCCTCATATGACCCTAACAGTAACTCTAGGTCTAAACCTGACCCTAACCCTAAAGCAAACCTTAACACTAGCCCTACTGGTAACCCTATACCTATACATAAGCCTAACACTAGACGTGGACTCAAAGTTAATCCTAAATATAGTTATAAATCTAGACTTAGACCTAAACAAAAACCTAGCACTAGCACTAACAATAACCCTTAAACTAAACTGAACACTTACCCTACACCTACACCTAAACCTAATCCTAATTCTGGCTCTAATGCTAACCCTAACCCTATCCCAAAAACTGACCCTAATTCTAACACTGAACCTAGCTTTAAACATGACACTAACTCACAACCTAGACATAACACTAGACCTAGACATAACCCTAACCCTAAAATTAGCCCTAAACATAACCCCAGCTCTTACATTAACTATAGTCCTAATCTTAGCCCTAAACATAACATAAAACCTAGGTCTATACCTAGGCCTAAACTAAGCTCTGAGCATAACCCTAACCCTAACCCTAGCCCTAAACCTAGCCCTAACCTATGCCTCGCCTTAGATCTAACCCTAACCTTTACACTAAACATAACCCTAGATCTATCCTAAACCCTAAACCTAACCCTAGCTGTAATCCTAACATTAAATCTAGTCTGAAATTTAGCTCTAAACATATCCACTACCCTAACCCTAACCCTAATTAAAACCCCATCCCCGACACTAAACCTTACTCTAACCATAAATGTAAACCTAGACCTAAACCTCAACCTACCCCTCACCTTGCCCTAATTCTAGTTCAAACACTAACCCTTACCCTAACTTAACTATAACCCTAGCCCTAAACTTAACACTTACCCTAACTCTAAAACTTACCCTAAATCACACCGTTATTCCATTCCTAAACCTAGCCCTAATCCTAGAGTTGATCCAAACCATAACCTAGCCATAACCCTAGCTCTACACCTCTCCAAGACTAAACATAACCCTAACACTAATGGTAACCCTAACCCGATTGCTAAACCTAACTCATCCATTACCCTAAACCTCTACTGAAACCTAAACTAAACCTTATCCATTACCTTTATCCTAAACCAAACCCTAATGCTAATTCAAGCCTTAACTCTAAACCTTTAGCTAATCCAAATGCTAATTCTGACACTGTTCCTGACCCTAATAATAATCCTAGCCCTAAAGCTGAACTTTATACTAAACCTAACTCTTACAATAGACCTAATCATAACCTAACCCTAAAAGTATTTTTAACATTAACCCTAGACCTGTTATTAGCCCTAGACCTGGTCCTAGCCATAACCCTAACAGAAAACCTAGACCTTAACCTAGCCCTAAACCTAGACTTAATCCTAAACTGAAACATAACCCTAGGCCTAATCCTAATTCCAAAGCTCACCCTATACCTAAAGCTAGCTATAACCCCACCCATTTCCCTAAACTTTACCGTAACACCAATGCTAACCCTAACTCTAGCCCAACCCCTTAGTCTAACCCTAACACTAACCCTAGCCTTAATATTAGCCCTAATGTAGCCTAACCCCAACACTAACCCTACCCTAATCCTAAGCCCTAATTTAGCTCTAAACCTAACCCTAACTCTAGCCCTAATCCTAGCCCTAACTCTAAAACTAACCCTAGTCCTAATCCTAGCCCAATTTAGCCCTAATGCTTGTCCTAACCCTAGCTCTAATCCTAGCCTTAATTTAGCCCTAAACCTAAACCTAACCCTAAGACTACTACCATGACTGACTCTAATTCTCATACTACCGAATCCCTAGTTCTAACAATATTCATTACCATAACCTAACCCTCACCCTAACCCGAGCTCTAGCCCTACCCTAACCCTAGATCTAACACTAACTCTAAATGTATCCCTCACACTAAGCCTATACCTCAACCTAACACTAGCCCTAACTCTGATGCTAATCCCTAACCTAGCCATAACCATAGCCCTAGCCCTAAAACAAAACCAAGGTATATCCCTAACCCTTAACTTAAACCAAACCCTAACCGTACAACTACTACTAACTTTAGCCATAATTCGAGTTTTAACCCTAACCCGAAAACTAACCCTGAATCTGAAACTAACCCTAACAATAACCCTTGCCCTAAACATCACCCTAACCCTAAACCTAACCGTAACACTACACCAAGCCCTAACCCTAACCCTAAAACTAGCACTAATGCAACACTAGTTCATACATTACCATAGTCCTAATCCTAGCCCTAACCAAACCCAAAACCAAGCCCTAATCCGAGCCTTAACCCTACCTTTAAACCTAACCCTAAACCTAAGCCTAACCCAGAACATAGTCCAAAATTTTACCCTAACCCTAGCCAGAATTCTAACCATAACAATAGCCCTATCACTAACTCTAACCCTATCCATTACCCTAATCATAACCATAACTCTAATGGTAACCCTAGGCCTAACCCTAAACTTATCCCTAACCCTAACCTATTTCCCTACCTAATCCAAAACCAAACCCTAACATTAGTGCTACAGGTAATCATATACTTAAACCTAAACCTAACACTAGCCCTAGACTTAAACCTAATCCTAAATCTAGCCATATCTCTAGCCCTAGACCCGAAAAACAACCTAGCCCTAGCCCTAACAATAACCCTTAACCTAACTCAAAAACAAACCATACACCTAGACCTAATCCTAGTCCTAATTCTGGCACTAAACCCAACATTAACTCTAACCTGAACACTGGCCCTGACCCTAACATAATCCTAACTCCAAAGCACACTCTAAAACAAACCTAATCCTAACACTAGACCTAGCCATAACCCTAACCCTAAAACTAGCCCTAATCATAACCCTAGCTCTTATATTACCCATGGCCCTAACACTAGGCCTAAACTAACACAAAACCTAGCCCTAATTTTATGCTTGAACATAGCCCTAAGTGTAAACCTAAACCTAACCCTAGCCTGAACCCTAATGCTAAGCCTCGCTTTAGACCTAAACCTAGGTCAAAACCTAACCTTTACCCTTAACATAACCCTAGCCGTATCCCAAAGCCAAACCTAACACTAGCTCTAATCCTAACATTAACCATAGCCCTAACCATAGTTCTAATCATATCAACTACCCTAACTCTAACCCTAATCATAACCATAAGCCTAGCCCTAAACCTAGCTCTAATTCTATCCACTACGCTAACCACAACACTAACTGTAATGCTAATCCTAGGCTTAACCCTAAACCTATCCATTGCCCTAAAACTAACCTGAACCCTAATCCTAAGCCTATTTATTACCCTAACCGTAACTCTAACCCTAATGCTAATTCGAGCCCTAAACCTAAACATTAACCTAAACCAAACCTTAAGCCAAATACTGAACCTAATAATACACATAGCTTTAAACTTTACCCTTAACCTAAATCTAACCCTTACCCTAGACCTAACCATAAACATAAACCAAAACCTCTCTCTAATGTAACCCAAAACATGAAAATAGCCCTAGCTCTAATCCTAGCCCTAACCCAAACACAAACACTAGCTCTTATCCTGGAATAAAATTTAGCCTTAATCATAACCCTAACCCTAATTGTAACCCTTTCCCTAGACCTAAACCTAGTTATAACCCCATTGCTTACCCTAAACCTAACCCAGACCTTAACATTAACATTAAACCTAGCCCTAACCTTAACACTAGGACTAACCCTAACACAAAACCTAGCCCTAACCCTAAACGTAACCCTAATAATAGCTTTAAGACTAACTATAACTCTCGCCCTAGCCCTAGCCCTAATTCTAACTTTATCACTTACCATAATCTTATTCCTCGCCAGAGCCTACATTAACCCTAGCCCAAACCTTACATTTTGCCCTATCCGTAGATCTAAACCTAACTCTAAATCTAACACTAATTATAAAACTAAACCTAACCCTAACACTAGCTCTAACCCCCACGATAATACTAATACTATCTCTAAGCATAGGTTTAGACCTAAAACAAAACTAAGCCATAACAATAACATTAACTTTTACCTAAACCAAATCCTTACCTTATATCTAGCCCTAAGCCTAGCCCTAATTTGAGTCCTAAACTTAACCCTAAATCTACCCCAAAACCTGTCTCTGACATTAACACTAACCCTACCTCTAAACATCACCCTAAACCTAAACCTTAACCTAACATTAGACCTGGTCCTAACCCTAATTCTAAAACTAGTTCTAATTATAAACCTAGATCCTACATTAGCCATAACCTTAAACCTTATGCTAACCCAAACCTAGCCCAAATCTGATACCTAACCCTAGCTTTCACCCTAACCCTATCCCTAACACTATCCATAACCTTAACCCGAACCCTAGTTCTAACCCTAGCTCTAACCTTATACTTTACCCTAGCCAAACCCCAACCCTAATGCTAACACTAGTCCTAAAACTAGTCCTTAGTCTAACCCAAAAGCTAACCCTATTACTAGTCCTAACCCTAGCCCTCATTCTTGTTATAACCATAACCCAAATTCTAACCCGATCCCTGACCCTTTTTCTGACCCTGAACCTAAACCAAACCCTAACACTAGCCCTATGCTTTTCCCTATATATAAACCTAACCCTAAAACTAGCCCTAGATTAAACCTATTCCTAAATATACACATATCTTTAGCTAAGACCTAAACAAAAACCTAGGCCTAGCTCTAATGATAACCCTTAACCTAAGCCAAACACTAACCTTACCTCTAGACCTAACCAATCCTAATTCTGGCTCTAGCCCTAACCCTAACCCTAATCCAAACACAGACCCTGACACTAAAAATTAACCTAGCTATAAAACTGACCCTAACCGAAACCTAAACTTAACAGTAGAACTAGCCATAACCGTAAACATAATCCTTACATTACCATAGAACTTAAACAAGCTCTAAACCTAACACAAAACCTAGCCCTAATCCTAGGACTAAATCTAGCTCAAAGTAAAACCCTAACCCTAACCTAACCTTATCCCTTATCCTAAGCCTAACCTTCACGCTAACCCTAAAGCACGCCTTAGTCCTAACCCTAGATAAAACCCAAAACCGAACCCTCAACTTTACCCTAGGCCTAGCCTTAAACCAAATGCTAATCCTAGCCCTAATCATAATGTTAACACTAACCCTAATACTATCTCTAAATTTATCCAATGTCCTAAACAGAACTTTAACCCTAATGATAACCCTAGCTCTAATCCTAATTGTAAACCTAATCCTAGACCTAACCCTAAACCTAACCCTCATCATAGTCTTAACCCTAGATAAAATCCCAACGTTGACTCTAACACTAACCCTAGCCCAATCCCTAACACAAACCCAAAACCTAAAACTACCCCTTACCCTAACCTGACATCTAACCCTATCCATTACCCTAACTCAAAGGATAATCTTAGTCCTAACCTTAACACTAACCCTAAACCTAAAACTACCCTTAAACTTAACCTGACATCTAACACTATCCATTAATCTAAATCTAAAGATAACCTTAGCCCTAACCCTAAAACTAACCCTAACCTTAACCGTAAATATAACCATAGACATAATTCTAAACCTAACCCTCACCCTAGCACTATCCCTAGCTCAAAAACTAACCTGTACCCTAAACCTAACCCAAACCCTAACCCTAGTCCTAGCCCGACCCCTAACTCTATCCAAAACCCTAGCCCTAACACTAGATCTAATGCTGTTCATTACCCTAAAAATAACCCTAACCCAAATGCTAACCCTAGGCCTAACCATAACCCTTTCACTAAGCCTAACCCTACAAATTACCCTAATCTTATCCTGAATCCTAAATATAAACCTATCCATAAACCTAACCCTAATTCTAATCCTAACACTAATTTGAGACCTTACCCTAATTATTAACCTAACACAAACCCGAAATCTAAAAGTACACCTTGCTCTTTACCTGGGCCTTACCCTAAACCTAACATTAGTCCTAGCCATGAACCTAACCCTATAACTATCCCTAGCCGTAAGCCTAAACCTGACATTATCCCTATCCCTAAAACTTGCCCTAACCCTAACACAAACCTTTCCCCTCATCCTAATCACAAATCTAGCCTTAATTCTAACACAAACTTAACCATAGACCTTAACCTAATTCTACTCATCACCCTAGCCCTAAACCTAGCTATAACCCCATCCCTTCCCCTAAACCTAACCCTAAACCTAATCTTAAACATAGCCCTAACCCTAGGCCTAACCCTAACACCAATCCTAGACATATTCCTAGCCTTAATTTAGCCCTAAACTTAACACTAACCCTAGCCTTAAGACAAACTCTAACTTCACCCTAGCTCCTTTCCTAGTTCTAACCCCATCACTTACTGTAACCCAAACACTAGACCTAACCTTAGCCCTAACCCTAGCCATAGCCCTAACCCTAGAATTAACCACAACTCTATATGTACCACTAAGCCTAAATTCACCCTATCACTAGCAATAACATTAAAATTAATTGTAAAAATACCGTTAACTTTTTCCATAGCCCTAAAACATAAGGAGCCATAGCACTAAAGCTAACGCTTAATCTAAACAGAAACCTAACCCTACATCTAGCCCTAAGCCTACCCCTAATTTGTGTCCTATCCCCAACCCTAAAATGAACCCTGAACCTGACTCTGAACCTAACACTAACCATAGCTCCAAACATCACCGTGAACTTAAACCTAACCATAAACTAGATTTAGCCCTAACCCTAACCCTAAAATTAGCCCTAATCATAACTCTAGTTCTAAAATTAGTTGTATCCCTAATACTAGCACAAATGTTACCCAAAATTTAGCCCTAATGCGAGCCCCAACCCTAGCTTTAACCCTAAATCTAAACCTAAACCAAGTCCTAACCCTTACCCTAAACCTAAACCTAACTTTAATCCTTGCACTATCCCTAAACTTAACATTAACCCCAACACTAACACTAACCATAACCCTAGTCTTAACCCTAGCTCTAACCTTATCCATTACCCTAACCCTAACCCTAATGCTAACCCTTGGCCTAACCCTAACACATTCGCTAACCCTAACCTATCCATTACCCTAAACATAACCCTAACCCTAAACCTAAACAAACACTAAACCTAAATGTGACACTAACCCTAAAACTGGCCCTAATTGTAACCCTAGTTCTTACATTAGCCATAGCCCTAAAGCTAACACAAAACATAGCCTAGACCTAATCCAAGCTCTAACCCTAGCTTTAACCCTAATCCTAAATCTAACCCTAGCCATAACCCTAACCCTAACCCTAAACCTAACACTAGTGCTAACCCTATCCCATACCCTAAGCCAAAATTTAACCCTAAAGCTACCCTTGTCCTAAACTTAATTCTTAGCCAAACCCAAAACCTAACTCTATTACAAGTCCTAACCCTAATCCTCAATCTAGCATTATAACTATCCCAAACCCTAAGACTCACCCTGACCCTTATGCTGACCCTAACACTAACCATAGGTCTAAACCTGACCCTAACCCTAAACAGAACCCTAAAATTGGGACTACCTCTATCCCTAAAAACTAAACCTTACACTAACACTAGACCTAAATCTACACTTAATGTATTATCTAGTGATAACTCTAGGCCTAGCCCTAAACGAAAACTTAGTCCTAGCCCTAATAATAACTTTTAATATAACCCAAACACTATCCATACCACTAGACCAAACCCTAGTCCTAATGTTGGCCCCAACAATAAACTTAACACTAAACCGAACACTGACCCCTACCCTAACACAAACCCTAGCTCTAAATCTTATCCTAACAAAACACATAACCCTAACACTAGATGTAACGATATCACTAACCCAGAGACTAGCCATCACCATAGGCCAAACCAACCTCTAACTCTATTACCCTAACACTAAACATAACCCTAATGCTAACCCTAGCCCTAACTCTCACACTGACTCTAACGCTAATCCTAGTCCTAGTTCAAACCCTAGCTCAATCCCTAACCCTTAAACTTTACCTAGCCCTAACACTAACCCATGGCCTAAACCTAAACCTAACCTAAACCCTAGCCCTAATACTAACCTTAACCCTATCCCTAACCCCAGCTCTAAGCCTACATATTACCCTGACTCTAACCCTAAACTTAATGATAACCCTAGACCTAAAACTAGCTCTAATACTACCCATTACCGAACCTTAACCCTAATGATAAACCTAGCTCTAATCCTAATTGTAAACCTAATACTACACATAACCCTAAACCTAACCCTCATTGTAGCCTTAACCCTAGATAAAAACCTAACCCTTACTCTGACACTAACCCTAGCCCAAACTGTAACACTAACCCTAAACCTAAAACTACCCCAACCCTAACCAGAAATCTAACCCTATCCATTACCCTAACTCTAATGATAATCTTAGCCCTAACCCTAACACTAACCCTAAACCTAAAACTACGCATAATCCTAACCTGACATTGAACCATATCCATTAACCTAACTCTAAAGATAACCTTAGCTCTAACCCTAACACTAACCCTAACATTAACCATAAATCTAACCCTAGACATAATCCTAAACCTAACACTCACCCTAGCTCTAACCCTACCTCAAAACATATCTTGTACCCTAAACCTAAACATAGCCCTAGTCCTAAACCTAACCCTAACTCTAGCCCTAATTCTATCTAAAACTCTAGGCCTAACCCTAGCTCTAATGCTATTCATTACCCTAAATATAACCCTAACCCAAATGCGAACCCTAGGCCTAAACCTAACCCTATCAATAACCCTAACCCTACCAATTACGCTAATCTTAACCTAAATTTTAAACCTAAACCTATCCATTAACCTAAGGCTAATTTTAACCCTAATGCTAATTTGAGGTGTAATCCTAATAATTAAACTAACACAAAACTGAATCCTGACCCTGACCCTAAAAATACACCTTACCCTTAACATGGCCCTTACCCTAAACCTAATATTAGAACTAGCCATGAATCTACCATATAACTATCCATAGCTGTAACCCAAAACCTGACAATATCACTATCTCTTAAACTTGCCCTAACCCTAACACAAAACCTAGCCCTCATCCAAACCACAAACCAAGCTTCAATCCTAACACAAATATAATCATAGGCCTAACCCTAACCCTTTTGCTAACTATAAACCTATCAATTACCCTACCCCTAACAAGAACCCTAAACCTAAACCTATCATTACCCTAACCAAACCCTAATGCTAATTCAAGTCTAAACATAAACCCTAACATAAACCAAACCTGAAACCTAATTCTAACTGTAATAATACCCCTAGCTCTAAACCTGACCTTTACCCTAAACCTAACCCTTGCACTAGACCTAGACATAAATCTAACCCTCAATGTATCCCTATCGTAAGCCTAGACCTGATAATAGCCCTAGCCCTAATTCTTGCCATAACCCTAAAACAAACCTGAGCACACATCCTAGCCCTAAACCTAGCCTTATTATTAAACCAAACCATAACCCTACCCCTAACCAAAATTCTAACCTTCAACCTAACTCTAAAAGTAGCTCTAACCCCATCCCTTCCTCTAAACCTAAACCTAACCCCAAACCTAAACCTATGTCTAACCCAAATACAAATGCTAGACGTAATCCTAGCCCTAATTTACACCTAAACCCAACCTAACCCTAGCCCTAAGACTAACTCTAACTCTCGCCCTAGTCATATTTCTAGTGCTAACACTATCCCTTAACATATTCTTATCACTTGCCTTTACATTAGCCCTAACCCTAGCTCTAGCCCTAATCTTATATCTAAGCTTAACTCTAAATCAAACCCTAACCCTAAGCTAAACCTCTCACTAAAACAAGCTGAAATAATAATGCTAATCCTAAAACTATACTTAACCTAGCACTAGCCTTAATCAACAACCAAGCCATAGACCTAACCATAACCTTTAACATAAACCAAACCCTAAACCTACACCTAGCCCTAAACCTAACACTAATTTGAGTCCAATACCTAACCCTAAAACAAACCCTGACCCTGACTCTGACCCTAACACTAACCCTAGCTCTGAACATCACTCAAAACCTATATCTAAACCTAACCCTATACCTAGCCCTAACCCTAACCCTAAAACAAGTTCTACTCATAACCTTAGTTCTTACATTAGCTGAAGCCCAAAATCCAGCCCTAATCTAACCCAAAACCTATCCCAAATCAGAGCCCTAACACTAACTTTAACCCTAACCAAAAACCTAAATCTAGCTCTAACTCTTACCCTAAACATAACCATAACCCTTACCCTTGCCATTACCCAAAACCTAACCCTAACCCTAGCCTTAATCCTAACAATAAACCTAGCCCTAACCCCAGCTGTAACCCTATCCATTACCCTAATCCTAATCCTAACCCTAGGATAACACTGAACTTATTCCTAACCATAAACCTGTACATTACCATAAACCTAACCTGAAACCTAAACCTAACCATATCCATAAATTTAATCCTAACACTAATAAGCTTAACCCTAAAACTATCTCTAACCATAACCTAGACCTGACATTAGCCCTAGCACTATGAAGCCCTAAGACTAGAACAAAATCTAGCCCGAATCCTAGCCATAACCTTAGCCTTAATCCTAAACCTAACCCTTACTAACCATAGAACTAAACTTAATTTTAACCCTTGCCCTAGTTCTAAAGCTAGCCATAACATCATATCAATCCATAAGCATAACCATAAGCCTAGTCATAAACCTAGGCTCAGCGTTAATACTAACCCTAGCTCTAATCCTAGCCCTAATTAAGCCATACTTCTAACCCTATATCTAAACCTAACAATAAGACTAACTGCACTCCTGCCCTAGGACTAGCCCTAGTTCTTACACTATCCCTTATGATAATTCAAACCCTAGACCTAACCCTAGCCCTAACCTTCACTGAAGTCCTAAACCTAGATCTAAACCTATCTCTAAATATAACCCTTAAACTATGCCTAAACCACACCCGAACACTAGCTCTAACCCTAATGCTAATTTGAAAATTAGCCCTAACCCTAGCCCTAGCCCTCAAGCAAAACCGAGCCATAGCAGTGACTCTAAACCTTAACCTAAACCAAAACCTAACCCTACACCTAGTCCTAACCCTAGACCTAATTTGAGACCTAACCCTAACACTAGAACTAATACTAACACTGACTCTGACCTTAACACTAACCGTAGTTCTACACATCACCCTATCCCTAAACCTAATCCTAACACTAGACCTCACTCTATACCTAACCCTAAAACTAGCCCTAATCATAATGCCAGTTTTTAAATTAGCCATAGCCCTAAACCTAACACAAAACCTAGCCATAATTCAACCTTAACCCTAACTTTAACCCTAACACTAACCCTGGCCCTAACCCTAGACTTATCCCTAGTCCTAATGCTAGCTCTAACTCTATGTCTTACACTTAGTCAAACCCTTACCCTATCGCTAACACAGTCCTAACCCTAATTCTATGCCTACTCCAAACCGTAACTCCATTCCTAAACTAACCTTAGCCCTCATTTTAGCTGTAAATTTAACCCAAACCCTAACCCTAACCCTGAGCCTTATTCTGACCCTAACACTAAACCTAGGTTTAAACCCTAAATTTTATCCAAAATGTAACACTAGCCTTACCAGTAACCATAACCCTAAACCTAACACTAACACTAGCAATAGACCTAAACGTAATCCTTAATGTAGCCATAACCCTAGCCTTAGCCCTAACAATATCCCTTAACCAAACCAAACACTCACTCTATCCATAGACCTACCCTAGTCCTCATTCTGACTAACACTAAATCTGATCCTAACCTGAACCCTGACAATTACCCTAACAAAAACCCTAATTCTAAACATTGTCCTAACCCAAAAACTAACCCTAACACTAGACGAACTCTAAATGTAGCCATAAACATAAGTGTAGCTCTTAAATTCCCATAAACCTAACACAAGCCCTAAACCTCACACAAAACCTAGCCATAATTACAGCCCTAAAACTAACCCTAAGCATTACCCTAACCCTAAAACTAGCCCTAACTCTAAACCTATCCCTAACCATTGTTCTAGCCCTAACTCTAGCTCAAACCCTAAACCTTACCCTAAATATAACCCTAGCCCAAACTCTAAACCTCACTAACTTTAGCCCTAATTCTAACTGTAAACATAGACCAAAGCCTAGCTCTAACGCTATCCATTACACTAACCATAAACCTAAAACTAATGCTAACTCTAGCCCTAAACCTAACCCAAACCATACCCTGGCCCTGACTGTAACCCTAACTCTCACCTTAGCCCTAAACCTAGCTCAATCCCTAACCATTACACTTAACCTAACACTAACACTAAAAGAAGGCCTAACCATAGCCCTAACCCCAGCCCTAATCCTAACCTTAACCCTAGCCCAAACCCTAGCTCGAACCCTACCCATTACCAAACCATAAACTTAACCCTAATGATAACACTAGACCTAAAGGGAAATGTACCCTAACCCTAAACCAAAACCTGATCCTAGAGCTAATAGTGAACCTAACCCCTAACCCTAAATCTACGTTAGCTCAAATCTAAACCTAATTCTAAACCTAAACCTCAGGCTAACCTAAACCTGAACCTATCTTTAACCTGACATCTAAACCTATTACCCTAACCCTAATGATAATTCTCGCCCTAACTGTAACACTAACCCTGACCATAAACCTAGACCAAACTCTAAATAACCCTTAGCCATAGCAAAAATCCTAGCTCAAATCCTAAACCTAATCCTAACTGTAACCCTCGCCTTAACCTGGACCCTAACCCTAAATCTAGCCCTCATTTTAACCATAACCATAGCCATACGCTAGGTCTAAGCTTATAAATTACCCTAATGATAACCATAACCCTAATGCTAACCCTAAGACTAATCCTCAAACTATCACTATCTTAAACCTAAACTGAAACCTAAACCTAACAGTATCCATTATCTTAACCCTAATTCTAACCTTAATGCTAATTTGAGGCTTAAACCTAAACTTTAACCTAACCCATACCCAAAGCCTGACTCTGACCCTAATAATACCCCAGCTCTTATTCTGACCCTTTCCCTAAACTTAACACTTTAATTTGACCTAGCCATAAACGTAACCCTAAAAATATCACTTAATATAAATCTTGACCTGACATTAGTTCTAGCCCTAAATCTTGACCTATACCTAACACAAAACCTAGCCCAATCCTTGAATCTAGTGTTATACTAAACCTAACCATAACCCTAGCCCCAACCCTAAAGCTAATCATAAAACTAGCTCTAACCCTAACCATAACACTAAAACAAAATCGAGAAACAGGCCTAACACTAACCTTAACTTAAAACAAATGCAAGCACTACATCTAGATCTAACTCTAGTCCTAATTCGAGTCCTAATCATAACCTTAAAAATAACTCTGAACCTGAATTATATTCTAACACTCATCCTAGCTCTAAACACCATCCTAAACTTAAACTGAAACCTAACAGTAAACCTATCCCTAATTCGGGTTCTAACCCTAACCCTAAAACTAACCCTGACTTGACTGATATCCTGACACTAAACCTAGCTATAAATATCACCCAAATCTTAAACCTAACCCCAACACTTGACCTATCCCTACCTCTAACCCTAATTGTAACCCTAGTTCTTATATTAGCCATTGCCCTAACCCTAGCCTTAAACCTCACATAAAAACTAGTCCTAATCTGAGCCCTAAGCCTAGCTTTAACCCTAACTATAAACCTAACCCTAGCCCTAACACTATACCTTACCCTGAGCAAAACCTTAAACCTAATGGTAACCCTAGACCTATCCTTAATCCTTAGGCTAACCAAAGCCTAACCATATTAATAGCCCTAACCCTAGATCTCATTCTAGCTCTAATGTTACCCAAACCCTAACCCCAATGCTGACACTTATTCTGAACATAACATATATCCTAGGGCTAAACCTGACCCTAACCCTAAACCAAAACCTAACACTAGCCCTACTTGTAACCTTATGCCTAAACCTAACCCTACCACTATCTATAGACCTAAACCCAATCCCAAATCTAGCTTGAACTCTAGCTCTAGACCTAAACAAAATCCTAGCCCTAGCCCTAATAAAAACCTTTACCTCACCGAAACACTAACTCAAACCCTAGACTTAAATCTAGTCCTAATTCTGGCTGTAACCCTAACTTTACCTCTAACCCAAACACCGACCTTGCCTTTAACACTAAACCTACCTCCAAACCTAAAACTAACCAACACCTAAACCTAATTCTAGACCCAGCCATAACCCTAATCCTAAAACTAGCCCTAATCATAACCCTAGATCTTACATTACCCATAGGCCTAACCCTAGGCCTAAACCTAACACTAAACATAGAGCTAATTTTAGCCCTAAACCTAGCCTTAAGCATAACCCTAAACCTAACACTAGCCCTACACGTAACCCTAGCCCTCACGTTAGTCTTAAGATAGTCAAAGCCTAACATTTACCTTAATATAAACCTAGACCAATCCCTACCTCTCACTCTAAACCTAGCCCAAATCCTAAACTTAACCTAGCCCCAAACCTAGATTTAACCTACCCATTACACTAACCCTAAACCTAAACTTATTGACAATCCTGGCCAGAACACTTATGTTAATCCTAACCCTAACTGGAAAACTAACCAGAGACATAACCCTAAAATTAACATTCAGCATAGCCCTAACTCTATATCAAACCATAAACCTAACCATAAACCTAAACATAACCATAGCTCTAATCCTAAAACTATCACTAATTCTAAATCTAAACCAAATCTAAACCCAAACTAATCCTATCCGTTACCTTAACCCTAACCCTAATGTTAATGATAACCCTAGCCCTAACTCTAACCCTAATATTAAAACTACCATTATCTTATCCCTAGACCTAACCCTAAACCTAGCCATAACCCTAGCTCAAAAACTAACCTTTATGCTAAACTTAACACTAACCCTAACCCTAACTCTAAATTTAACACTAACTCTAACACTAACTCCAGGCATATTCCTAACCATAACTCTAGTTCTAATCTAAACTATACCATATATATTACCCTAACCATAACCACTACCATAATGCTAACCCTAATTCTAAACTAAACCTATCACTAATGCTAACCGTATCAATTACCATAAACCAAACATGTACCTTAAAATAAACCCTAACTATACCCTAACCCTAACCTTATTGCTAATTTGAGCCATAAACCTAAATCCTTACCTAAGCCAAATACTTATCCTAATAATTCCCCGAGCTCTAAACCTGACACTTACCCGAATCCTAACCCTTCACTAGTCGTAGCCATAAGCCTAACCCTAAAACTATCTTTAAACATAACCTGAGACCTGATATTAGCCCTAGCACTAATTGTAGCCCTGAATATAAAATAAACACTAGCCCTCATCCTAGCCCTAAACCTTGCCTTAATCATAACCCTAACCTCAACCCGAACCCTAACTGTAACTCTAACCCTCACCATACATCTAAACCTAGCTATAATGCCATTCTTTATCCTAAACTTAAACCTAACACTATTCTTATTGCTAGGCCTAAGCTGAACACCAACCCTAGCGCTAATTACCCCTATGCAAATCCCTAACTCTAATTTGAGCCCTAAAACTAACTCTAAATCTCACACTAGCCCTATCCCAAGATCTAACCCTATCCCTTAACATAACTCTAACCCTGGCCCTAACACTAGCCCAATCATTAATTCTAGCCTAATCATAGATCTAAACCCAACTATAAGTATAACCCTAAACCTAAGTCTAAGCCTAAAACTAACACTAGCCCTAACCCTAATACTAATTGTAAAACTAGCCCTAACCCTAACCCTAGACTAAAAAAAAAAAAAAAAAAAAAAAAAAACCCGAGCTATAGACCTAACCCTAAACCTTAACTTAAATGAAACCTGAAACTACTATAAGAAATAATCCTAGCCCTAATTGAGTCCTAACCATAACCTTAAAACTAACACTGACCCTGATTCATATCCTAACACTCACCCTAGCTCTAAAAATGATGTTAACCTTAAACCAAACCCTAACAGTAAACCTAGCCCTAATTCGAGTCTTAATTCAAACCCTAAAGCTAACCTTGACCCTGACTCTTATCCTAAACATAACTCTAGCTCTAAATTTCACCTTAACCGTAAATCTAACACTAACACTAGAACTAACCCTAACCCTGACTCTAAAGCTAACCCTAATTGTAACCCTGGTTCTTACTTTAGCTGTTGCCCTAACCCTAGCCCTAACACTAACACAAAAACTAGCCCTAATTGGAGCCCTAAACCTAGCTTTAAACCTAAACCTACCCCTACCCCTGCCCCTACCACTAGGTTTAACCCTATCCCTAAACCTAAGAAAAACTCTAACAATAATGGTAACACTAGACCTATCCCTAATCCTCAGGGTAATGAAAACTCTCGCCATATTAATAGTCCTAACCCTAGCCCTCATTCTAGCTCAAAGCTTATCCCAAACCTTAAACATAACCCTGACTTCTATTCTGACCATAACACTAACCTAGGTCTACACCTGACTCTAACGCTAGACCAAACCATAACACTAGTCCTACCAGTAAACTTATACCTAAACCAGACCCTATCCCTAGCTCTAGGCCTAAACCTAGTCCTAAATCTAGCCTTTACTCTAGCTCCAGACCTACACAAAAACCTAGCCTTAGCCCTAACAATAACCCTTAACTTAATGCAAAGACTAACACTCCCCTAGACATAAACCTAGTCCCAATTCTGGCTTTAACCTTAACTCTAACTCTAAACTGAACACTGACCCTGCCTTTAACACTAAATCTATCTCTAAACCTTACCCTAACCAAAAACCTAAACCTAACACTAGACATAGCCATAACCCTAACCCTACAACTAGCCCTAATCATAATCCTAGCTCTTACATTAACCATAGCTCTAACTCTATGCTTTAAACTAACACAAAACCTAGAGTGAATTCTAGGCCTAAACCTAGCCCTAAGCGAAACCGCAACCCTATCCCTAGCCCTAACCCTAAACTTAACCCTAGCCCTAAACCTAGCTCAAAACATATACCTTACCTAATCCTATACCTAACAGTATTGATAAACCTAGGGTTAACCCAAAACAAAACCCTAACCCTAACCAGAAAACTAACAATGGACCTAACCCTAAAAGTAACACTCACCATGGCCCTAACCCTAGCTCAGAAACTAACCCATACCATAAAGCTAAACATAACCATAGCCTTAACTTAATCTGAAAACTAAATCTAACCATAAACCTAAATGTAAACCTACATCTAACCATATACATTACCCTAATCCTTATCCTAAACCTAATGTTAACCCTAGCCCTAAATTTAACTCTAAACCTAAACCTATCATAATCCTGTCCCTAGACCTAAGGCTGAACCTAATCCTTGATCTAGCCCTAGAACTAACACTAGCTCAAACCCTAGCCGTTACACTAAACATAAACCTATCCCAAACCCTAATCACAATCCTTGCCCTAATCCTAACTATAAACATAGCCCAAACTATACCTCTAACTCTAGCCATTACCCTTATCATAACACTAAACCTAATGCAAAACCTAGCCCTAACCATAACCCTAACCCTTACTCTATCCCTAGTCCTGATTCTAACCTGAAGCCTCAACCTAGCCCTAACACTTACTCAATCCCTGACCCTTACCCTTAACCTAACCATAAGAAAATGATAAGCCTAACCCTAAACCTAACCCTAGCCCTAGCCCTAATCCTAAACTTAAAACTAGATTTAGCCTTAACTCTAAACCCACCAATTACCCTGACACTAACCATGAACATCACGATAACATTAACCCTAACCCTAAACCTACTCTAACACTAACTGTAAACCTAACCCTACACCTAACAATAAACCTAAACCTTGCCATAGTCCTAAACCTAGCTCAAACCCTAACAATTATGCTAAACTTAACACTAACCCTAGTCCTAAATCTAAACCTAAACCTAACCCCCCTAACTCAACGTCTAAACCTGTCCAAACACTTAACCCTAAAGGTAAACCTAATCCTAATCCTAGACCTAATCCTAAGCCTAACCCTATCCTTAGCTCTAACCCTAGCTCAAACCCTAACCCATATTCTAAAACTAACCCTAGCCTTAACCCTAACCCTAAATATAGCCTTAATCCTAAACATAACCCTAGCCCTAACCCTAGCTCTAACCCTATCCATTACCCTAATGATAACCATAAACCTAATGCTAACCCTAGGCCGAACACTAACCCTATCCATTACCCTAAACCTAATCTGAGCCCTAAACCTAAACTGAAGCCTAAACCTAACCTTATCCATTATCCTAACTCTAACTCAAACCTAATGCTAATTTGAGCCATAACACTAAACCTCAACCTAACACAAACCCCAAACCTGACTCTATTATAATACCCTAGCTCTCAACTTGAACCTCACCATGAACCTAACTCTGACACTAAACCTAGCCATAAATATTACCCCAAAAATATTCCTAACCATAACCCATAGACCTGATATTAGCCCTAGCCCTAATTCATGCCATAAATCTAACACAAATGCTAGCTCTCAACCTAGAGCTATAAATAGTCTTGATCCTAACCCACACCCTAACTCTAGCCATATCCCTAATTTTATCCCTCACCCTAGTTCTGAACCTTGCTATAACCCCATCCCTTCCCCCAAATATAACCCTAACTCTAACTCTAGACTTAACCCTTACACAAATCCTAGACCTGATGCTAGCATTAATTTAGCCCTAACCCTACCAATAGCACTAAGACTAATTTTAACTCTCACCATAGCCCTATACCTAGATCTAATCCTATTCCTTACCGTAACCATAACACTTGCCTTAACTATTGCCCCAACACTAGCCCTAGCCCTAGCCATAGTCCTAAATCTAGAACTAACTCTAACTCTAAATCTACTTTAATTTTAAACCTAAACCTCACCCTAACACTAGCCCTAAACCTAATTCAAATTAGAAAACTAGCCCTAACCCTAGCCATAGCCCACAAACAAAACTAAGCTATAGCCCTAATCCTAACCCTTAACCTATACCAAATCCTAATGCTACAGCTAGTCCTAACCCTATCCCTACAACTAATACTGACCCTGACTCTGACCCTAAAACTAACCCTACCTCTAAACATCACCATAACCCTAAACCTAAATCAAACACTAGACCTAGCCCTAATCCTAAACCTAAAACTCCCTCTAACTGTAAAGCTAGTTCTTATATTAGAAAGAGCCCTAACCCTAACACAAAACCTAGTACTAATCTGATCCTCAATTCTATCTTTAACACTAACCCTAACACTAATCGTAACACTAATCCAAACCCTAGCTCTAAACATACTCCTTACCCTAAGTCAAACTCTCACCCTAATGCTACCCTAGTTCTAAACCTAACACTTAGCTTACCCCAAGCCCTAACTCAATTACTAGTCCCAAACCTATCCCTAATTCTGTCTCTAACCTTAACCCAAAACCTAAGCCAAACCCTGATGCTTACACTAACACAAACCCTAGTTCTAAACCTTATCCTAACCGAAAACTTAAACCTAACACTACACATATGTATAACACTAATACAAAAAAAAAAAAAAAAAAAAAAAAAAACTAGCCATAACCATAACCCTAGGTCTTACATTATCCATAGACATAGCACTAGCCATAAACCTTATACAAAACCTAGCCCTTATACAAGCCCTAAACCTAGACCTAAGCATAACCTTAACCCTAACCCTAGCACAAACCCTAAGCCTAATGCTTGCCCTAGATCAAACCCTACCTCAAACTCTAACCCTTACTCTAAACATAACCCTAGCTCTAACCCTAACTCTAACCCTATCCCTCATCCTATCTGAAACCATAGCCCAAATTCTAGCTCTAACTTTATCCATTACCTTAGGCATAACCATAAACCAAATGCTAAACATAGCCCTAACCCTAACTGTAACCCTGACTCTAACCATAAACCTCGCCCTAGCCCTAACCCTAGTTCAAACCCTAACACTTACACTAAAACTAACCCTAACACTAGCCCAAGTTGTAACCCAAACCCTAGCCCTAATCCTAACTTTAACCTAAGCCCTAACACTAGCACTAAACATACTTATTACTCTAAATATAAGCCTAAACCAAATATTTACTCTAGGCCTAAACCGAATCCTATGCCTAACACTCACCCTATATATTACTCTAAACCTAACCTAAAGTGTAAACATAATTTTATCCATTACTCTAACCCTAACCCTAACCCTAACCCTATGCTAAACCTAATCCTTACACCAGACCTAGCCATAAACATATCCCTAACTCTATCCCTAACCATAACCCTAGACCTGATATTAGCCCTAGCCCTTATTCTAGACCTAACCCTAACACAAACCCTAGACCTAATCCTAGCCCTAAACCTAGACTTAATCCTAAACGAAACACTCACCTAGCCCTATCCCTAAATATAAACCTTGTCCTAACACTGAACCTAGCTATATAACCCCAACCTTTCCCCTAAAACTAACCCTAACCTTAGCCCTAACCATACGCCTAACCCTAACACTAATCATAGCGCTAAACCAAGCCCTATTTGAACCCTAACCTTTTCCCTACCCCTAAACCTAGCCATTGTTCTAACCCTAAATCTTAAACTAAACCAAACCCTAACCAATAACTAGCCATAACCAAGCTCTAATTCGAGTCTAGGCCTAAAACTAACCCTCACTCTGACTCATATCCAAACACAAAGCCTAGCTCTAAATATCACACTAACCCTAAAACTAATGCTAACACTAGACCTAGCCGTAACCATAACCCTAAAACTAATCCTAATCATAACCCTAGTTCTTACATTGGCCTTAGCCAAAACCTAGCACTAACTCTAACATAAAAATAGCACTAATCCATGCCCTAAGACTAGATTTAACCCTAACCCTAACCCTAAAACTAGCCCTAAACCTAACCCTAATCCTAGCCCTAACCCTAGCTCTAATCCTATCCATTACCCCAAAACAAACCCTATTCATAATGCTAACTATAGTCCTAATCCTAATTCTTAGACAAACCCAAACAATAACCCTATTACTAGTCCTAACACTAGCCAAATTCTAGATCTAACCGTAACCTAAAACCTCACCCTAACCTTCACCCTTATCTGACCCTAACACTAATTATAGGTCTAAATTTGACCATAAAATGAAACCAAAACCTGAAACTAGCCCTACCAGTAATTTATATCTAATCCTAACCCTAACACTAGCTACGTACCTAAACCTAATCCTAAATCTAGCTAGTACTCTAGCCCTTGACCTAAACAAAAACATAGTCCTAGCCCTAACAATAACCCTTATTCTAAACCAAACACTAAACCTACCACTAGACCTAACCCTAGTCCTATTCTGGCTTTCACCCTAACCCTAACTATAAACTGAACACTGGCCCTGACACTAACTTTAAACCTAGCTATAAACCTGACCCTAACCCAAACCTAAATGTAACACTAGACCTAGGGTTAAGCCTAACCCTAAATCTAGCTCTAATCACAACCCTAGATCTTACATTACACATAGCACTAACCCTAGGCCAAAATCTAACACAAAACATAATAACTTTAACCCTAATCGAGGCCTAAACCTACCCTAAGCATAACCCTCACCCTAACCTTAACCCCAGGCCTAACCCTAACCCTAACCCTGTCCTTAGTCCTAACCCTACCTCAAAGACTAACCCTTCGCCCAAACATGACCCTAGCACTATTCCTAACCATAACCCTAACCATAGCCCTAATCTTAACCTTAACCCTAAACCTAAAACTATCTAACCCTAGGCATTAGCCTAAGTCTAACCCTAACCCTAATAATAACCCTATCCTTAACCCTAACCGAAAGCCCAACCAATCCATAAACTGATCCCTAGACCTATCCCTAAACCTACAACTTGCCATAGCCTTAACCCTAACTCAAAACCTGAATTTTAAATTAAAACCAACAGTAAACCTAGCCCTAAAACGAAACTTAAATCTAAACCTAACCTTAACCATAAAGCTAACGTTATATCTAACCCAATCTATTACCCTAAACCTAATGCTAACCCTAATGAAAACCCTAGCCCTAACCCTAAACCTAACACTGACCATATCACTAAGCCTAACCCTTGTCCTAGACCTAATCCTAGCACAAAACGTAACCTTTACCCTAAATCAAACCCTAACCCTACCCTAAGTTAGGGTTACTAGTCCTAACTCAAAACCTAACCTAACTCTATCCCTAATCGTAACCTAACCATAGCCCTAACCATAGCTCTAACCCGATGTATCATCCTTATGATAACCCTAACCCTAATGCTAACCCTAGGCATAACCCTAACCCTTTTGCTAACTCTAAAGCTCTCCATTGCCCTAAACCTTCCCTGAAACCTAAAACTAACACAATCAATTGCCCTAACCCTAACCCTAACCCTAATGTTCATTTTAGCACTATCCCTAAACCTTAACCTAAAACAAACCCTAACCCTGATCCTGACCCTAAAAATACACCTAGCTCTAAACCTGACCTTTACCATAAAAATAAAACTTACACTAGACCTAGACACAAACCTAACCCTAAATCTACCCCAAACTGTAACACTAGGCTGACATAAACCCTAGCCCTAATTCTAGACCTAACCCTACAAGTAACCCTATGCATCATCCTAGCCATAAACTTAGTCTTAATCATAACCCTAACCCTAATCCTAGTCCTAAACCAAATTCTAACCCTCACAATACCACTAATCCTAGCTATAACAACACACCATACCCTAAAATTAACTATAGCCCTAGCCCTAACACTAGGCATAAGCTGATCACAACCCCTAGCCCTAATCCTAGCCCTAACTTAGCCCTATCCCTAAAACTAACCAAAACCCTAGGCCTAAGATTAACTCTAACTCACACCCTAGTCCTAGCCCTAGTTCTAACCCTATCTATTACAGTAACCATAACCCTAGCCCTGACCCTTGCCCTATAGTTAGACCTAGCCCTAATCCTAGATCTAATGCTAAATCCAAATCCAACCCTAACCCAAACCTAAGCCTAACACTAATACTAGCCCTAACCCTAATGCTAATCTTATAACTAGCCCAAACCCTAAACCTAGGACTTAAAACAAAACTGAGCAACAGCCCTAACACTAAAAATTAACTTAAACCAAAGCATAAAAGTAAACCTAGACATAATCCTAGCCTAATTCGAGTCCTAAACCTAACCTTAAAACTTACCCTGACCCTGACTCATATTCTAAAACTGACCCTATCTCTAAAGGCAACCCTAAACTTAAACCAAAACCTAAAAGTAACCCTAGCCCTAATTCAAGTCATAACCCTAAACTTAAAGCAAACCCTGACCTGACTGATATCCTAACAGTCACCCTAGCTCTAAACACAACCCTCACCTTAAACCAAACAGTAACCCTAGCCCTTATTTGAGTACTAATCCTAACCCGAAAACTAATCTTGATGCTTTCTCATATCCTAACAATAACCCTAGCTCTAAATATTAACCTAAACTTAAACCTAAACCTAACACTAGACCTACCCCTAACTCTAACCCTAAAACTAACCCTAATTGTAACCCTGGCTCTGATATTAGCCAATGCAAAAATCTAATCCTAATCCTAATACAAAAACTAGCCCTAATCCGAGCTCAAAATATATTTATATTTAACCCTAACCCTAACCCTAACTCTAGCATTAACCCTAGCTCTAAGGCTATCCCATAGCCTAAGAAAAAACCTAACCCTAATGGTAACCCTAGACCGATCTCTAATTCTTAGGTTAACCAAAACTCTAACCCTATTAATAGTCTTAACCCTAGCCATCATTCTAGCTCTAACCCTATCCCAAACTCTAACGCTAACCCTCACCCTTATTCTGACCCTAACCCTAGGTCTAAAGCTGACCCTAACCCTAGACCAAACCCTAACACTAGCCCTAGACCTAAAGCAAATCCTAAATATAGCCTTAACTCTTCCCCTAGACCTAAACATAAACATAGCTCTAGCCCTAACAATAACACTAACCTAACCCTAGACTTAACATAGTACTAATTCTGACTGTAACCCTAACACCAACTCTAACCCAAACACCGACTCTGCCTTTAGAGTAAACCTGTCTCTAAATCTGACCCTACCAAAAATCTAAACATAACACTAGACCTAGCCATAACCCTAAACCTACAACTAGCCCTCAACATAACCCTAGCTCTAACATTACCCATAGCCCTAACCCAGCCCTAAACCTAGCACAAAACCTACAGCTAATCCTAAGCCTAAATCAAGCCTTAAGCATAACCCTAATTCTAACCCTAGCCCTAACCCTAACCTTACTCTCGCCTTAGTCCTAATCCTAGCTCAAAGCCTAAACATTATTCTAAATATAAACCTACACCTATCCCTCAATCTAACCCTAACACTACCCTAAACCTAACCTTAACCCTAGCCTTAAACCTAGCTCTAAACTGACCAATTACTCTAAACCTAAACCTAAACTTATTGATAATTCTAGGCTTAATGCTAAACCTAAATCTAACTGGAAAACTAACCCTAGACCTAACCTTAAATCTCACACTTGCCATACATAGACCTAACCCTAGCTCAAACCCTAACCCTTACTATAAACCTAAATATAACCAAAGCCCTAACTCTAAACCTAAACCTCAATCTAACATTAAACATAGCCCTAAATATATATCTAATTGTATACATTACCCTAACCCTAACCCTATCCCTAATGATGTCACTAGCCCTAATCCTAACCCTAATCCTATGAGTACTATAATCTTATCCCTAGAAGTAACCCTAAACCTAACCCTCACCCTAACCCTAACCCTAACCCTAGCTCAAAACCTAATCCTTTTGCTAAACATAAACCTAAGCCTAACCCTAGTTTTAACCCTAACCCTAACGCTAATTCAAGACCTATTCCTAACCAGAAACATAGCCCTAAACTTAGCTCTAATTCCATCCATTATACTAACCATAACCCTTACCCTAATGCGAACCCTAGGACTAAACTTAAGCCTATCACTAACCCTAACCCTATCAATTACCCTAAACCTAATGTAAACACTAAACAAAACCCTATCAGTACCTAACCCACACGCTAGTGCTAACTCAAGCCCTAACCATAGACCCTAACCTCAAGCAAACTCTAACAATGACCATGACCCTAATAAGTCTCCTAGCTCTAAGGCTGAATTTACATTAAACCTAACCCTTACACTAGACCTAGCCATAATCCTGATCCTAAACCTATCCCCAACCATAACCTTAGACCTGACATTAGCCATAGCTCTAATCCTAGTCCTAAATCTAACACAAACCCCAGACCTTATCCTAGCCCTAAACCAAGCATTAATCCTAAACCTAAACCTAACTTTAGGCCTAACCCCAAAATTAACCCTAGCCATAATCTTAGCCCTAATTTAGTCCTATTCCTAACCCTAGCCCTAACCCTAGCCTTAAGACTAAATCTAACTCCCACCCTAGCCCAATCCCTAGTTCGAACCCTATTCCTTACCAGAACCCTAATGCTAGCCCTAACCCTAGCCCTAATCCTAGCCCTATCATTAGCTCTAGCCCTAACCTAGATCTAATTTTAACTCTAAATCAAAACCTAATCCTAAGCCTAACCCTAACTATAAATCTAACACTAGCCCTAAAATAAAACCAAGCCATAGCCCTAAACCTCACCCTTAACCTAAGCGAACCCTTAACCCTAACCCTAAACTTAGTGCTAATTCTAGTTTTAAGATGAAAACTAGAATTAACAGTGACCCTGACACTGACCACAGTACTAACCCTAGTCTAAACATCACCCTAACCCTAACCCTAAAACCTAAACTAGACCTACCACTAACCCTAAACCTAAATTTAACCCTACTTGTAACCTGGTACTTACATTAGCCATACCCCTAACCCTAGCACTGTTAACCCCAAACCTAGCCCAAAACCAAGCCCTAACCCGAGTTTTAACCCTAAACCTAATCCTAAACCTAGCCCTAATCAAAATCGTAACCCTAGCCCTAACCCTATCTCTAACCCTATTCATTGCCTTAACCATAACCGTAGGCCTAAACTTAACCCTATCCCTAATCCTAAACATATGCATTATTCTAAACCAAACCTAAACCCTAAATCTCACCCTACAATTACACTAACACGAACCATAAAGATAATTCAAGCCCTAACTTTAAACCTTAAACTATCTCAAATTTCTAACCCAGAACATGACTCTAATAATACACCTAGCTCTAAACCTGACCCTAACACTAAACCTAACACTTATATCACATGTAGCCATAAACCTAACTGTAAAACTATTTTTAAACATAACCCTAGATCTGATATTAGCCCCAGCCCTAATCCTAGCCATAACACTAAAATACAACATAGCCCTCATCCTAGCCCCAAACCTAGCCTTAATCATAACCCTAACCCTAATCATAGCCCTAACCCTAATTCTAACTCTCACCCTATCTCAAAACCTAGCTATAATGCCATTCCTTACCCTAAACTTAACCCTAACCCTAACCCTAACACTAGGCCTAAGGTGAAAACTAACCCTAGCCCTAATTCTAGCCCTAATTTTACCCTATCCCTAAGACTAACTCTAACTCTCACACTAGCCCTATACTTACTTCTAACCCTATCCATTACCATAATCCTAACTCTAGCCCTAACCCTAGCCCTAACCTAGCAATAACCACTGCCTAATCTTTATTCCTATTCCTAAACCTAGATCTAACCCTAACTCTAAAGCTAACTCTAAGCCTAAGCCTAACATTAACACTAGCCCTAGCCCTAATGCTAATCATAAATATAGTACTAACCCTAACCCTTACAGTAAAACAAACCCGAGCAATACTGCTAACCCTAAACCTTAACATAAAACAAACCTTAACACTACACCTAGACCTAATCCTAGCCCTAATTAGAGTCCTAATCTTAACCTTGATACTAACCCTAACTATGACTCACATCCTGACACTCACCCTAGCTCTAAACACCACCCTAACACTAAAACAAACCCTTACAGTAACCCTAGCCTTAATTCGAGTCCTAACCCTAACCCTAAAAGTAAACCTGACCCTTACTATTAACCTAACACTAACACAGCTCTAAATTTCACCCTAACCTTAAACCTGATCCTATCACTTGAGATTTAACCCCTAACCATCACCCAAAAACTAACCCTAACACCATAGTTCTTCCATTAGTCATTGCTCTAAACTTAGCCATAATTCTAACACAGAAACTAGCCCTAATCCGAGCCATGAACCTAGCTTTAACCCCAACCCTAGTCCTAATCCTAGCTCTAACCCTATCCCTTACCCTATGCTAATCCTAATCGTAATCCTAATCCTAATCCTTAACCTAACCCATAGGGTTAGGGTTTGGGTAAGGTTATGAATTAGGATTAGGATTAGGTTAGACCTAATCTTTAATCTAACCCATACACTAACCCTAGGCCTCATTCTAGCTCTACCACAAACCAAACCCTAACGCTAAGTCTAACCCTTATTCTGACCCTAACAGTAATCATAGGTCTAAACCTGAACCTAACCCTAAACTGAACACTAATACTAGACTTCATGGTAAACTTATACCTAAACCAAACTCTAACACTAGCCCTAGACCTAAACCTAATCCTAATCTATCCGTAACTCTGTGCCTAGACCTAAAGAAAAACCTAGCCCTAGCCCTAATAATAACCCTTAGCCTAAAGCCGAAAACTAACCTTTCCCCTAATCTTAACCCTAGTCCTAATACTGCTTTCACATTAAACATAACCCTAAACTGAACACTGACCCTGACACCAACACAAACCCTAGCTCTAAACATCACTCTAACACTAAACCTAAACCTAAAACTAGACTTAGGTCTAACATTAACCCTAAAACTAGCCCTATCATAGCTAAATTCTTACATTTGCCGTAGCCCTAACCTATTGCAAAACCTAGCCCTAACCCAAGCCCTACCCTAGTTTTAACCCTAAATAAACCTAATGCTAACCCTAGGACTTACCCTAACCCTGTCCATTACCCTAAATCTAACCTGAGCTCTAAACCAAACCTGAACCCTAAACCTAACCTTATCCATTGCCCTAGCCCTAACTCAAACCTAATGCTAATTTGAGCCATAACCTTAAACCTCAACCTAACATAAACCCAAAACCTGACTCTGACTATCCCCTAGCTCTCAACTTGAACCTCACCAAAAACCTAACTCTTAACTAGAACTAGCCATAAATCTTACCCAAAAACTATCCCTAACCATAACCCTAGACTTGATTTAGCCCTAGCCCTAATTCTTGCCATAACCCTAACACAAAAGCTAGCCCTCATCCTAGCCCTAAACCTAGCCTTGATCCTAACCCGAACCAGAACTCTAGCCCTATCCCTAATTTTATCACTCACCCTAGTTCTGAACCTTGCTATAACCCCATCCCTTCCCCCAAATCTAACTCTAACTCTAACTCTAGACTTAACACTTAAACTAATCCTAGACCTGATCCTAGACCTAATGTAACCCTAATCCTACCACTACCACTAAGACTAACTCTAACTCTTGTCCTAGCCGTATTCCTAGATCTAACCCTATCCCTTACCATAACCCTAACACTTGCCCTAACCTTAGCCCTAATATTAGCCCTAGCCCTAACCCTAGAACTAACCATAACTCTAAGTCCAACCATAACCTTAAGCCTAAACCTCACACTTACACTAGCTCTAACAGTGACACTAATCTTACAACTAGCCCTAATCTAGTTCAAGCCCTAAAACAAAACTGAGCCATAGCCCTAACCCTAACACTTAATCTAAACCAAAACCTAACCCTACACCTAGCCCTAAACTTAGCCCTAATTCCAGTCCTAACCTAACCCTAAAACTAACCTTGAGCCTGACTCTGACCTCAAACTAACCCTATCTCTAACATCGCCCTAAAAGTATATGTAAACCTAAAACTAGTACTAGCCCTAACTGTAACCCTAAAAGTAGCCCTAATCATAACTCTAGTTCTTACATTAGCCATAGCCTTAACCTAACACAAAATCTATCCCTAAACTGAACCCTACACCTCGTTTTAAACCTAACCTTAGCCCTAACCATTACCCTAAATCTAACCCTAACCCTAAATCTGGCCCTAAACCTAAAACCTAACACTAGAATTAATCCTAACCATAATCCTAGCCCTAACTCTAGCTCTAACCCTATCCATTACCCTAAACATAACAGTAACCCTAATGATAAACCTAGACTTAAACTTAACCCTAATCCTAAACCTAGACCTGACACCAACCCTAACCATCATCTTAGCCCTAACCATAGCTCAAACCCTAACACTTAACCTAAACCTAACCCTAACACTAACCCTAGACCTAAAACTAACCCTAACCCTAGACCTAAAACTAACCCTAACCCTAATAGTAACCATAATCCTAGACCTAAACCTATCCATTACCCTAAACATAACCCTAACCTAAACATAGCTCTAAACATATCTCTAACCCCACCCATTACAATAACCCTAATTATAAACATCATGATAAAACTAGCCCTAACCCTAAACCTACTCTAACCCTAACTGTAAAATTAACCCTAGACCTAACCCTAAACCTAACATTTGCCATATTCCTAATCCTAGCACAAACTCTGCTGAGGGCCACTGACAAATAGGTATGACGCATGGCATGACCCAGGTCATTTGCAGTGACATTGCATGTAAGGTGACCTTGCTCAAGGACCAGGGTGGATCCGGCTTTAGGGCGGATCAGGGTTTAGGGTGTTCCTGGTTTAGGACAATACAGGTTTAGGGCTGTTCCAGGTTTAAGGTGTACCCTGCTGGGAATAGGGCGTATCCTGCTGCTTCAGGCGCACCTGCTCCTTGAGTTCTCCTGGGATTCAGAGAGTATTTGGGATTTCGCCCAGAACGTGAATGTGGCCCAGAATGTGAATTCCCCCAGAACGTGTTTGTAGAGTGCCAGTGTGAGTTCGGGAATAAAGAATTGCTGTTTGAATCTACAAGGCTGTGAGTGGCTCGTGATTTTGTGCCCAGCCAGACTGCGGCAAAACTCTAACAGTTAACGCTAAACCAAACACTAACCCTAGTCCTAAACCTAAATGTAACCCTATCCATTTAGGCCTAACCCCAAACCTTTCGCTAATATTAACCTTATCCTTACCTAAACCTAAAATGAACACTAAACCTAACACTATCAATTACTCTAATCCTAACTCTAAACCTAAACCTAATGCTAATTCGAGCCCTAAAAATGAACCAAAACCTAACCCAAAATCTGAGCAAGACCCTGACTCTAATAACACACGTAGCTCTAAACTGACCCTTACCCTAAACATACCATTTAAACAAGACCTAGACATAAAACTAACCCTAACAGTATCCCTAAATGTAACCCTAGACCTGACATTAGCACTCTACCTTACTCTTGCCTTAAAACTAACACAAACCCGTTCCCTCATCCTAATCATAAACCTAGCCTTAATCCTAACCCGAACACTAACCCTATCCCAAACCCTAATTTCAACACTCGCCCTAGTTCTGAACCTAGATATAACCACATCCTTTCCCCTATCCCTATCCCTAACCCTAACACTACCACTAACACTAACCCCAGCCCTAACCCTAGGCCTAATCCTAACACTAACCATATCTCAAATCATAGCCCTAATTTATTGCTGACTGTAACGCTAACTCTATCCCTAGCCCTAAGACTAACACTAACTCTAGCCCTAGACCTATTTCTAGTACCATCCTTATCTATTCCCTAATTCTAACACTAGCCCTAACTTTAGTCCTAATCCTAGCCATAGCCCTAATCCTAACACAAAACCTAGCGCTAATCTGAGCCTCAACCCTAGCTTTAACCCGAACCCTAACCCTAACCCTAACACTAATCCAAACCCTAGCTCTAAACCTATTCCTTACCCTAAGCCAAACTCACACCCCAATGCTACCCTAGTTTTAACCTAATCCTTAGCTTACCCCAAACACTAACTATATTACTAGTCCTAATCCTAGCCCTCATTCTATCTCTAACCTAACCCAAAGCCTAAGCCTAACCATTACCTTATTCTGACCCTATCGCTAACCCTAGTACAAAGCCTGACCTAAACACTAAACCGAACCCTAACACTAGACCTACCAGTAAACCTATACCTAAACCTAACCATAACACTAGTACTAGACCTAAACTTAATCCTAAATATAGCCATGACTCTAGCCCTAGTCCTAAACAAAAACCTAGCCCTAGCCCTAAAATAACCATTAACCTAATATGAAGACTAACCCTAGCGCTACACCTAACCCTAGTTCTAATTCTAGCCCTAACAATAAACCCAATGCTATCCCGAACGCTGATGCTTACTGTAACACAAATCCTGTCTCTAATCCTTATACTTTCTCAAAACTTAAACCTAACACTAGATATATCTACAACCCTAACCCCCCAAAATTAGCCATAAAGATAACCCTAGATCTTACATTACCCATAGCCCTAACACTAGCCATAAACCTCACACAAAACCTAGCCCTAATACAAGCCCTAATCCTAGAACTAAGCATAACCTTAACCCTAACCCTAGCACAAACACTAAACCTAATGCTTGCCCTAGCCCTAACCCTAACTCAAACTCTAACCCTTACTCTAAACATAACCCTAGCACTAAACCTAGCCATAACTCTATCCCTAATCCTAAGTGTATCCATAGCCCAAATACTAGCTCTAATTTTATCCATTATCTTAAACAGAACCCTAACCCTAATGCTAACCCTAGCCCTAACCCTAACCCTAACCCTAACTGTAGCCCTAATTTTAGCCCTGATTCTAACCCTAACCCTTGCCCTAGCCCCAAAAACCTAGCTCAACCCCTAACACTTACCCTAAACCGAACCCTATCACTAACCCTAGGAGTAACCCAAATCCTAGCCCTAATCGTAACCTTTACCTAAGCCCTAACACTAGCACTAAACCTATTCATTTCATTAGCTTATACCAAATGCTAACCCTCGGCCTAACCCTAACCCTATCCCTAACACTAACCCTATATTTTACTCTAAACCTATCCTGAACTGTAAACCTAACTCTATCCATTACGCTAACCCCAACCCTAATCCTAATGCTATTTTGAGCCTTAACCTTACACCTTAACCCAAACCAAACCCTAACTCATACTCTGACCCTAATAATAACCTAGCTCTATACCTGAGCCCTACACTAAACCTAACCCTTACACTAGACCTAGCCATAGACCTATCCCTATCACTATCCCTAACCATAACCCTAGACCTGACATTATTCCTAACCCTAATCCTAGCCCTAACCCTAACGCAAACCCTAGCCCTCATCCTAGCCCTAAACTTACTTAATCCTAACCCGAACACTCACCCTATCCCTATCCCTAAATATAACCCTCACCCTAGCACCGAACCTAGCTATATAACCCCATCCCTTCCCCTAAAACTAAACCTAACCCTAGCCCTAACCATAGGCCTAACCCTAACACTAATCATAGCACTAATCCTAGCCCTATTTGAACCCTATCCTTAACACTATCCCTAACCCTAGCCCTAAGACTAACTCTAAATCACACCCTAGCCCTATTTCTATTTATAACCCTATTCGTTACCGTAACCCTCACAATAGACCTAACCTGAGCCCTAATGCTAGCCTTAGCCCTAACCCTATATCTAATCATAACTCTAAATCTAACCCTAATCTTAAGCCTAATCCTCATTCTACAACTACCTCTAACACTATTCCTAATCCTAATACTAGCCCTAATCCAAGCTCTAGCCCTAAAATAAAACCTAGCCATTGTTCTAACCCTAAATCTTAACCTAAACCAAACCCTAACCCATAACTAGCCATAACCTGAGCTCTAATTCGAGTCCTAGGCATCTAGCCCTACACTTAACCCTAATTCTAACCCTCACCCTACCTCTAAACCTACCTATAATGTCATCCCTTACCCTAAATTTAAACCTAACCCTAACCATTGGCTTAAGCTAAACACAAAACCTACCCTAATCCTAGCCCCAATTTAGCTCTATCTCTAACCCTATCCTAACTCTAGCCCTAAGACTAACTCTAACTCTTGCCCTAGCCCTAGTGCTAGTTCTATCCCTATCTGCTACCATAAACCTAACACTAGCCCTAACAGTTGCCAGAAAGTTAGTCCAAGCCCTAATCATATCTAAATCTAACCTTAAACCTAAGCCAAAGCCTAAAACTAACACTAGCCCTAACGCTAATGATAATAGTAAAACTAGCCCTAACCCAATCCTAGCAGTAAACCAAAACCGAGCAATAGCCCTAACCCTAACCCTTAACTTAAACCAAAAACTAACACTACACTTACACCTAAACCTAGCCCTAATTCGAGTCCCAAGCCTCACCTTAAAACTAACCCTGACACTAACTCATATCCTAACACTCACCCTAGATCTAAACACTGTCCTAAACACAAACCGAACACTAACATTAACAATAGTCCTAATTCAAGTCTTAACACTAGCCCTAAAACTAACCCTGACCCTGACTCCTATCCTAACAAGAACCGTAGCTATAAATATCAACTTAACCTTAAACCTAACACTAGCACTCAAACTACCCCTAACCCTAACCCTAAAACTAACCCTAAAGGTAACCCTAGTTCTTATATTAGACGTTGCCCTAATCCTAGCCTTAACCCTAACACAAAAGTAGCCCAAAACTGAGCCCTAAACCTGGCTTTAACTCTAACTCTAACCCTCACCATAGCCCTAACTCTAGATCTAAATCAATCCTTTACCCTAAGTGAAATCCTAAACCGAAGAGTAACCCTAGACCTATCTCTAGTCTTTAGACTAACAAAAACCCTAACCCTATTAATAGTCCTAACTCTAGCCTTTGTTTTAGCTCTAACACTATCCCAAACCCTAACCCTAACCCTGATCCTTACTGACCCCAACAGTAAACCTAGGTCTAACCCTAACACCAACCGTAACCCAAAATTTAACATAATCCTATCCCTAGACCTAATTCTAAACCTAACTCTCAGCCTAGCCCTAACCATAGCTCAGAACCTAACCCTTATGCTAAAACCCTAAACCTAATCCTAGGTCTAACCCTCACCTTAACCCTAACACAAGACCTAATTTTAACCATATCCCTAGCCCTAATCTTAACTCTAACTGTACTCATTACCCTAAACATAACCGTTACCATAAATCTAACCCTAGGCTTAACCCTAACCCTATCACCTTCCATAAACCTATCAATTAGCCTAACCTAACCTGAAACCTAAACCTAATCCAATTATTACACTAACCCTAACCCAAGTTCTAATTTGAGCCCTAACTCTAACCTCAAAAGTAAACCAAACCCTAACTAACCGTGACCCTTATAATTCCCCTAGCTATAAACCTGACTCTTACCCTATCTAAACCTTACAATAGACCTAGCCATAAAACTAACCCTAAAACTATTCCTAACCTTAACCCTAGACGTGATATTAACCCTAGCCATAATCCTAGCCCTAACCCTAACATAAACCCTATCCCTTATCCTAGCCCTAAATGTAGCCTTAATTTTATCCCTACCCCAAACCTAAACCTAACCCTCGCCCTAGCCCTAACCCTAGCTCAAACACTAATCCTTACCCTGACTTAACTATAGCCCTACCCCTAAACATAACACTTACCCTAACCCTAAAACTTACCCTAAATCACACCCTAACCCTATCCCTAAACCTAGCCCTAATCCTAGAGTTAATCCAAACCATAACAATACATAGCTCTACACCTCTCCATTACACTAAACATAACTATAACCCTAACCCGATTCCTAAACCTAACTCATCCATTACCCTAAACCTTAACTAAAACCTAAACTAAACTGTATCCATTACCCTAATACAAAACCTAACCCTAATGCTAATTTGAGCCTTAACCCTAAACTTTTAGCTAAACCAAATGCTAACTCTGACCCTGATCCTGACCCTAATAATAACCCTAGTCTTAAAGCTGACCTTTAACCTAAACCTGACTCTTACACTAGACCTAGGTGAGGTTCCTTGCTAGGATGTGCCCTAAGTTTTGTATTAAGGTTAGTTAGGGCTAATGTCAGGTCTAGGGTATGGTTATGGATAGATTTAGGGATAGGTTTATGGCTAGGTCTATTGAAAGTTTAGGTTTCTTGTTATGGTTAGGTTTAGAAGTATCTGTATTATTATAGTCGGGGTCAAGTTTAGGGTTGGGTTTAGATTAAGTTTTAGTTTTAGGGGTCAAATTAGTCTTACATTTAGGGATTGGGTAAGGACACAGTTAGATTTAGGGTTCAGGTTAGGTTTAGGTTAATAGGTAAGGCTAGTGCTAGGATTAGGTTTCCGCCTAAGGTTAGCATAAGGATTATAGTTATCATAGGGTAATAAATAGGGCTAAAGCTAGGGTTATGGCTACGTTTATGGTTAGGATTAGGTCTAGGGTTAGGCTTAGAGTCATAGTTAGGGCTAGGGTTATTGTTAAGGTTATCTTTAGGGTTTAATGCTAAGGTAGGGCTTGGATTAGGGCTAGGTTTTGTGATAGGTTAGAGCTATGGCTAATGTAAGAACTAGTGTAATAATAAAGACTAGTTTTATGGTTAATGTTAGGGCTAGATGTAGTTTCAAGGTTAGTTTTAGGGTTTGGATGAAGTTTAGAGCTAGGGTTAATGTTAGTGTCAAGGACAGTGTTCAGGTATGATAATGGTTAGGGTTATAGGCAGAATTAGGACTAGGGTTAGGTCTAGAGGTAGGGTCAGAGTTTGGATTAGATTAAGGGTTATTGTTAAGGCTAGGTCTATTTTGTCTTTAGGTCTAGAGCTATAGTTATGGCTAGATTTAGGATTAGGTTTAGGTCTAGGGCTAGTGTTAGGGTTCGGTTTAGGGATAGGTTTAGATTTAGAGCTAAGATTAGTGTTAGGTCAGAATAATGGTCAGGGATTGGGTTAGGGTTCGGGTTATGGTTAGATCAAGAATGAAGGCTAGGGTTGGGACTAGTTATAGAGTTAGGTTTTGATCACTGCTAAGAATACAGTTAGCATTAGGGTGAGGGTTTGGCTTAGGGTAAGCGATAGGGTTAGAGCTAAGGTTAGGACTAGGTTTAGATTTAGGTTTATGGTTAAAGCTCGAGTTAGAACTTGGATTAGGGATAATTTTGTATTAGGTTTAGGGCTAGTGTTTTGGATATGGCTATTGTAAGAAATAGGGTTAGGATTATGGTTAGTTTTAGGGTTAAGTTTAGGGCTAGGCTTAGTGTTAGGGTTAGGTTTAAGTTTAGGGTGATGTTTAGAGCTAGGTTTAGTGTTTGGATATGAGTCAGGGTCATGGTTAGGTTTAGGGTTAGGGTTAGGTTTCAAATTAGGGCTAGGGTTAGGGCTGGTGTAGGGTTAGGGTTTGGCCTAGGGTAAGGGTTAGTGTTAGGGGTATGGCTCAGTTTTCTTTTAGGGCTAGGGCTATGATTAGGGCTAATTTTAGGAATAGCATTAGGGTTAGAGCTATTTTCAGGTTTAGGCTGAGGCCTTAGGTTACGGTTAGTTTTAAAGATAGGTTAGTCCTAGGGCTAAGGATTATGACTAGGTTAGGGCTTGGGTTAGGGTTATAGTGAGTTATAGGATTAGAATAAGCATAGGTCTTGTGTGAGAATCATAGTTAATCTTAATTCTAGGGTAATAGTTAGGGTTAGGAATAGGGCTATATTAGGGCTAGGACTAGGGCTAAGTTTAATATTAGGGTTAGGGCTAGTGTTAGGGTTATGAATAGAGCTACGGCTAGGGTCAGGGTTAGTGTAATGTTTAGGGTTTAAGCTACGGTTAGGGCTAGGGGGAGTTTTAGGTTTAGTGGTAGTTCTAGGTTAGGGTTATGGTTATGATTAGGGTTACGGCTAGGGTTTTCATTAGGGTTAGGCCTAGTTTTAGAGTAATGTATGGGATTAGATGTAAGATTAGTTTTAGGGTTAAGTTTAGGTTATGGTTAAATTTAGGTTCAGGGATAGGTTTAGTTTTTTATTTATGCTATGGTTTAGGGTTAAGTTTATGGTAAGGGTTAGGTTTAGGGTTAGGTCGAGGGTTAGATTTAAGATTAGGGTTATGGATAGGATTAGGTTTAGGTCTAGGGTTATTATTAAGGTGAGGGTTAGGGTTAGGGTTAAGAATAGGGTAATGTTAGGTTTAGAGCTAGGGTTAGTACAAGGGTTAAGTTTAGAATTAGGGCTAGGGTTAGGTTTATGTTTATGAATAGGCCTAGGGTTTTGTTTAGGCTAAGGGTTAGGCTTTGAGCTAGGGTTAGGTCTAAGGCGAGGGTTAGGGTGAGGGCTACAATTAGGATTATGGTTGTTTTTAGCGTAGGATTAGGCCTCAGAATAGTGCTAGGTTTTTTGTTAGGTTTAGGCCCAGGGTGAAGGCTATATGTAATGTAAGATCTAGGGTTCTGTTTAGAGATAGTTTTAGGGTTAGGGATATGGCTATGTCTAGTATTAGTTTTAGGTTTTGGGTTAGGTTCATGCTTAGAGCTAGGTTTAGTGTTAGTGTTAAGGTCAGTGTTCAGGTTAGAGTTAGGTTTAGGGTGAAAGCCAGAATTAGGACTAGGTTTAGGTCTAGGGATAGGGTTAGTGTTCACTTTAGGTTAGGAATTACGTTAGGGCTAGGGCTCAGGGATTTTTTAGGTCTAGGTCTAGAATTATGGCTATATTGAGGATTAGGCTTAGGTCGAGGGCTAGTGTTAGGCTTAGGTTTAGGTATACGGTTACTGGTAGAGCTAGTTTTAGGGTCTGGTTTAAGGTTAGGATCAGATTTAGACTGAGGGTTTGTATTAGGGTAATGATTCGAGTGAGGGTTAGAGCTAGAATGAGGGCTAGGGTTAGGATTAGTAATAGGGTTAGGGTTTAGATTAGGCTATGGATTAGGATTAGGACTAAGGTTAGCATTATATATAGGGATTAGCTTAGGGTAAGTGATAGAGTTAAAGCTAGGGTTAGGGCTAGGATTAGGGGTAGTGTTAGGGCTAGGGCTAGGTTTAGGTTTATGTTTACATCTAGGATTACGACTCAGATTAGGGCTAGTTTTTCTGTTAGGTTTAAAGAGTATCAAAGAAATCTGAACAACTAATTTGGGGAGGTAGTTCAGTACATGTATTTTTCCCTGTTATCTCCAACAGTACTTTCGAATAAAGATGTTTTTGCATGCTTCAGCTTTGGGAAACGTTCACAAAGAAGAAACCAGAGTGCCCACATAGAACTGATTGAATGTATGCAGTTTTAAGCAGCGAGCACCAACCCTGTTTGATTTCAAGTTTCATTTCCATTTACCCATATAGGTAAAGATGAAGGAAACCTTAAAATACAAACTGTTCCTGACAGCAACCATTGAAGGGATAAGGCCCCAAACTGGGGAAAATAGTAAGGCAAGGTAAAAGACAAATTATGCCAAGTATCAAATGAATTTGAACAAAACTCACTCTAACACTGTATCTAACCCAACCCTAAACTAATTCTAACCTGTTTAAAGTACCTATGATCATAGAAGTCCCAAACTTGGGGAGCCTAATGGCACAACTTAACAGAAAAATCTTGTGCAGTATCAAAGAAATTTGATGAAAATTGGGGGAGGTATTTTAGTACATTCATATTTTCCTGTTTTTTTTCCTTAAAGTGCTCTTGGATAAATTGTATTTCATGTTTCAGCTTAATGTACTTTCACAAAGAAAAACCAAAGAGTGCCCACAAGGGCTGATTGAGTGTGTGAAATTTCATGCAGATAGCACCAACACTGTTTGATTTCCAGCTCCATTGCATTCACACCTATAGGCACTAATAAAGTGAAACCTAAAAATTCAAACTGTCCCTGAACCTGAACCATTAAACCTTGAAGGCCAAAACGTGGGGAGCCTACTAAGGCTAGGTCAAGGATGAATCCTGTACAGTATCAAATTAATCCAACCAAAAAAAAATTGAAGCTCTTTCATTACATGTGTATTCTGCTTTCTCCTAATGCACCCAGAGTTAAAGCTGTTACTTTTTACTTCATCTTAGGGCTACTTCCATGGAAAACACCAGATTATGCTCACTGAAAATTGATGGATTGTGTGAAGATTCAAGCAGATAGCCCAAACACTGTTTGATTTCCAGCTTTATTACATTGACCCCTACATGTAAAAAAGAAGAGAAACCTGAAAATTGAAACTGTTCCTGAAAGAAAACCCTTTATGTAGGAGGCCCAAACATTTGGAGTATAGTCAAAATATAAAAAAGATGAATCCTGCACAGTATCATAGAAATTTGAAAAGCAAAGTAACTCTTATCTTAACACTAGGTCTAATCGTAGTCCTAACACTAACCCTAACACTATCTTAACCTGTTAAAGTCCCTTTGATCCTAGAAGTCCCATACTTGGGTGGCCAAGTTGGGTAAGCGAACAGATGAATCTTTCACAATATCAAAGAAGTCTGACCAAATAATTGGGGAGGTAGTTCAGTACATGCATATTTCCCTGATTTCTCCTAAAGTGCTCTCACATAAAGTTGATTTGCATGCTTCAGCTTAGGGCTACTTTTACAAGGAATAAATCAGAGAATGCCCATAGAAAACTGATGGAGTGTGTGAGCATTGAAGTAGCTAGCACCAACCCTGTTGGATTTCCAGCTCCATTTCCATTTACACGTATAGGTCAAAATGAAATGAAACCTTAAAATACAAACTGTTCAGGAGAGCAAACTCTTGACATAAGAGGTCCAAACCTAAAGAATATAGTAAGGCTAGGTAAAAGTTGAATCCTGCTCAGTATCAAAGAAATTTGAACAAAACTAAATCTAACGAAATATTAGCTGTAAATCTATCCCTAAACTAATACACAATCTAACCTAACCTGTTTAGAAAACCATTGATCAGAGTAGTCCCCAAATAAAGGAGCCCAGTGGGGCAAGCTAACAGATGAATCCTGTGCAGTATCAAAGAAATCTGACCAAATAACTGGGGGAGGTATTTCATTACGTGCATATTTCCCTGTTTTCTCCTAATGTGCACTTGGATATATAATTTTTTCATGCTTCAGTTTAAGGTACTTGCACAAGGAACAACCAGAGAGTGCCCACAGAGAGCTGATTGAGTGTGTGAAGTTTCAAGCAGCTAGTACTAACTAGATTTGATTTCCAGCTCCATTTTCATTCACGTCTATAGGCCATAATAAAGTGAAATCTAAAAATTCAAACTGTTCCTGACAGTGAACTGGCAAACCTTGAAAACTCAAACTTGGGAATCATACTCAGACTAGGAAAAGGATGAATCCTGTACAATATCAAAGTAATCCATGCAAAAAAAGTTGAAGCGTGCTCCTAAAGTGCTCACAGATAAAGCTGTTTCTTTCTATTTAAGCTTTGGACTACTCCCACAAGAAAAAAAAAAAAAAAAAAAAAAAAAAAGAGCATGTGCCCTGAGAACTGGTTGAGTGTGTGAAGTTTCAAGCAGGTAGTACAAACCCTGTTTGAGTCCAGCTCCATTTCCATTCACCCTTATAGGGCAAAATGAGGTGAAAGATGCCAAGTAAAGCTACTCCTGAGAGCAAACCCTTTTACTAGGAGGCCCAAATATGGGGAGCATACTAAGAGTAGAAAAAAGATAAATCCTGCCCAGTATTCATAAAGTTGAAAAACACTAACACTAACCCTAACACTAGTTCTAACCCTAACTCTAACCATAACACTAAGCCTAACCTGTTAAGTGAACCTTTGATCATAAAATTTTAAACTTGGGGAGACTACTGTGACAAGCTTACATATGAATCCTGCACAGTATCAAAGAAATCTGACCAAATATTTGGGGGAGGTATTTCAGTACATGCATATTGCCCTGTTTTCTCCTAAAGTGCTCTTGGATAAACTTGTTTTGCATGCTTCAGCTTATCGCTACTTTTATAAGGAAGAAACCAGAGAGTGCCCACAGACAACTGATTGAGTATGTGAAGTTCCAACCAGCTAGCACCAACCCTCTGATTTCCAGCTCCATTCTCATTTTCTTATATAGGTCAAAATGAAGTGAGATATTAACAACAAACTATTTCCAACAGTGAACCATAGAACCGAGAAGGCCCCAAACTGGGGCCCATAGTGAGGCTAGGTAAAAGATAAATCTTCCCAGTATCATAGAAATTTGAAGAAAACAAAAGCTAACCCTAACACTATCTCTAAAGCTAGCCCTAACCCTAAACCTAACACTAACACTTACCTGTTTAGAGAACCATTGATCCTAGAAGTGCCAACCTTGGGGAGCCTAGGGGAGCAAGCTAAAAGATGAATAGTGTGTAGTATCAATGAAATCTGATCAAATTGTTGGGAGACTTATTTCAGTACATACATGTTTCTCTGTTTTCTCCTTAAGGGCTCTCGGATACAGTTTCTTTTGCATGCTTCATCTTTGGTCTACCTTCAAAAGAAAGAAACTAGAGAGTGCCCACTGAGAACTAATTGTGTGAAGTTTCAAACACCTCTGGCGAACCCTATTTGATTTCCAGCTCAATTTTCATTCACATCAATAAGCCATAATGAAGGAAAACCCAAAATACAAACTGTTCCTGCCAGTGAACCATTGAACCGACAAGGCTCAAACCTGTGGAGCATAATAAGGCTAAGTAAAAGATTAATCCTTCCCAGTACCATAGAAATTTGAAGAAATCTAGGGCCGCATGGGTGCTCTCGGCGCAGATGGAAGGCTGGGCTGTGCAGTTTCTCTGGGCACTGACAGCACTCTCAGCCACACAGGCGCTCCCTGCACACACGGAAGGCAGCACAGAGTCTTTGCTTGAGAATCACCAGAACGAGATGTGGACACAGCACAAGTCACTCCAGAACCACCCACCTCTCCAAACACCATACATGGGTAATAGATGGAATCCATCTTGCAAAACCTTACTCGCCATCTATCACTGGGCGTGGCTACCAGCTGGGTTCTGCAGCTTATCAGGTACCCGGTTTTCCAACTCCCCTACCTCCAGCTGTGATAACTCAAGATTTTTCACACAAGGATTTTGGGGGGTGTAGCTATCAATGAGGAACAGCAACTGTACACACACCTGGTTTCCAATTCAGAGACCAAAAGTAGGGAGGCTCCAGGTAGAAGCTCAAGCCCTCTCACCCTGGCTACCTCCTCCACCCTGAGCAAAGAGACTCAAGCTAGGAATAGAAAACTCCATCTAATGTAAGAAAAGAAAACAGAGTTCTGAGAGACTTTTTTTTCTTACTTACTTTTCTTTTCTTGCTCTTCTCATCCATTCTCCTCTACCCTTCCCCCTCTGGTCCTCACAACCTCAACATATATGAAACCAAGTACTCTCCATGAAATCGGACTTTAAGAACTGAATCACTAGAATTGTATAATTTAGAGGAATTGCATAGGCCCCATCTCACCACCTGTTTATTTGCTCTTATTTTCTTTCTCCCTCTCTTTCTTTATTTCCTTGTTATTTTTCTTATTTTTTCTTTCTACCTCTATCCCACTTTCAGCCTCCTAACTTTTACTATTTATACATTGGGTAATTTTATGAATACAGACAAGCAGTTTGAATTTATACCTTCTTCCATGAATCCCCCGTCTAGTCATTAGAGTTCTCCTCCAAAGTTGCTAAGGTAGATTAATCACATACCCTCATTCCTTTCCCCCTTAACATAGAATCCTACCCCTGACCCTCAGTTCTCTATACACTACCAGAAATGGTATGCCTTTTATGAAACTAATGACTATATTCTAAATAATAATTGAAGCCAACACCTGTAGACACAGAGTCTAAATATAAATGTATTTATAATGGTTAGGTTTAGGCTTCGGGTTAAGGTTAGATTTAGAGTTAGGTTTTGATCTATGGTTAGGGCTAGGGCTAAGGGTAGGGCAAGGGTTAAGACTAATGTTTGGGTTAGGTGTATGATTATGGTAAGGGATAGGGTTAGAACTAGTGATAGGGCTTGTATGAGAGTTAGAGTTAGTCTTAGAGCTAGGATTAGGGTTAGGGTTAGGGTTAGGGATAGGGCTAAATTAGGGCTAGTGTTAGTGTTAAGTTTAGGCCTTGGGTTAGGGTTGGAGTTAGGATTACATTTAGGGTAAGGTATTGGGTTATAGCTAGTTTGAGGACTAGGGCAAGGGTTAGTATTAGGGTTAGGGCTAGGATTAAGTTTATGGTTATGATTAAAGCTAGGTTTAGGGCCAGGATGAGGGCTAATGTTTGTGTTAGGATTAGGGCTAGTATTAGGGCTAGGGCTAATGCCAGGTCTAGTGTTACAGTTAGGGATAGATTTAGTGTTAGGTGTATACTAAGGGTCAGATTTAGAACTAGGGTTATTATTAGGGTCAGGATCAAGGTGAGGGTTTGGGTTAGGTTAGGGTTTATGTTTAGGGCTTGAATTAACATTAGGGATTAGGGTTAAGGTAATGAAAGAATTAGGTTTAGGGTTTAGGTGTGGTTTAGTGTAATGGGTAGGGTTATGGTTAGGCCTAGGGTTAGAATCAGTGTTATCATTAGGGTAATGGATAGGGTTAGAAATAAGCGTAGGGGTAGGATTATGAATAGGTTTAGGGCTTTGGTTTTTGTTAGTTTAGGGTGTAGGTGTGGTTTAGTGTAATAGATAGGATTAGGGTTAGGCCTAGGTTTAGCATAATGAGTTATCATTAGGGTAATGGATGGGGTTAGACCTAAGATTAGGGTACGGTTATGTATTGGATTAGGGCTTTTCGTGGGTTAGGGTTATATTTACGTTTAGGGTTAAAGCTAGGTTTAGGGCCTGAGGATATGGCTCAAGAAGTAGCGTGCTCGCCTTCCATGTGCAGGGTGCTGGGCTTGATTCTCAGCACCACATACCAATAAAATAAAGATGTTGTGTCCACCGAAAACTAAAAAATACATATTAAAAAAAACTTGGTTTAGGACTTGGATTGAGCCTAGGTTTTGTGTTAGGTTAGGGCTAGGGTTAAGGCTACGGTTAATGTACAAAGCAGCGTTATGATTAGAGCTAGTGGTAGGGTCAGGGATAGGGCTATGTCAAGTGTTAGGTTTAAATTTGCGGTTATGATGATGTTTAGAGCTAGGTTTAATGTTAGGGTCAGAGTCAGAGTCCAGATTAGTTTTCAGGTCAGGGTCAGGACTAGAATTAGAGATAGGATTAGGGCTAGGTGTAGGGTTATGGTTTTGATTTGGTTTTGTTTTAGGGCTAGGGGTAGAGTTAGGGCTAGTTTTAGAATTAGCACTAGTGTTAGTGTGAGGTTTAGTCTTAGGTTTAGGCTTATATTTAGAGTTAGGTTTAGATCTAGGCTTTGAGCTAGGGGTAAGGGTAGGGCTAGGATTAGGGCTAAGTTTAGGGCTAGATATTGTCTGATGGTAAGGGATAGGGTTAGAAATAGGTATAAGGCTAGGGCAAGAGTTTGAGTTAGTCGTAGGACTAGGGTTAGGGTTGGGTTAGGGTTAGGGCTAAATTAGGGCTGGGATTAAGAATACGGTTAGTGTTAGGGTTAGGCCTTGGTTGAGGGCTAGGGTTAGTGTTAAGGTTAGGGTTAGGGTTAGGGTTAGGTTTAGGTTAAGGGATGGGATTATAGCTACTTTTAGCACTAGGGTGAGGATTAGAGTTAGGGTTTGGTTATGGTTACATTTATGATTAAGACGAGGTTTATAGCTAGAATGTGGGCTAAGGTTTTTAGTAGGATTAGGGCCAGGATTAGAGCGAGGGCTAATGTCAGGTCTAGGGTTACAGTTAGGGGGAGTTTTAGGGTTAGGTTTATAGCTAGGTCTATTTTAATGGTCAGGTTTCTTGTTAGGGTCAGGTTTAGAGCTATGGGTATTATTGGGGTAAGGGTCAGGATAGGGTTTTTATTAGATTAAGGTTTAGGGTTAAGGCTCAAGTTATCATTATGGTTATGAATAGGTTAATGATAGTTTTAGGTTTAGAGTTGAGGTTAGGTGTAGGGCAATGGATAGGGATAGGGTTAAGTATAGGATTAGGGTTCAGTCTATGGTTAGCATAAGGGTTAGGGTTATCATTAGGGTAATGTAGTAGGGCTAGTGTTATGCTTAGGATTAGGTCTAGGGTTACGCCTGGGTTTAGGTTTAGGGCTAAGTTTAGGGTTATGGTTAGCTTTAGTGTTAAAGCTAGGGTAGGGCTTAGGTTATGGCTAGATATTGCAATAGGTTAAGGCTATGGCAAATGTAAGAACTTTTTTATTATTAGGGCTAAGTTTAGAGTTAAATATAGAGCTAAGTATAGTTTTATGTTTAGGTTTAGGGTTAGGGTGATGTTTAGAGATAGGGTTAGTGTTAATATCAGGGTCAGTTTTCAGTTTAGGGTATGGTTAATGGTAAAGCCAGAATTAGGACTAGGTTTAAAACTAGTGGAAGTGTTAGTTTTTGGCTTTAGGCTAAGGGTTATTATTAGGGCTAGAGCTAAGTTTTTATTTAGGTCTAGGGCTAGAGTTATGGATAGTTTAGGATTAGGTTTAGGTCTAGGGCTAGTGTTAGGGTTAGGTTTAGGTATAAGGTTACCAAGAGGGCTAATGTTAGGGTTTGGTTTAGGGTTAGGTTCAGGTTTAGACCTATGATTTGTGTTAGGGTCAGAATAAGGGTCAGAGTTAGGGTTAGGGTTTGGGTTATGGTTAGAGCTAGAATGAGGGCTAGGGTTAGGACAACTAATAGGGTTAGGGTTTTGGTTAGGTTGAGGAATAGAATTAGGATTAGGATTAGAAATAGCATTAGGTTTAGGATTTGGCATAGGGTAAGGGATAGGTTTAGAGCTAGGGTTAGGGCTAGGGTTAGGGTTAAAGCTAGGTTTAGGGCTCAGATTAGGGCTATTTTTGTGTTAGGCTTATGGCTAGGGTTAGAGCAATGGCTAATGTAAGAAGTATGGTATATAGGGTTAGTTTTAGGGTTATGGTTAGGGGTTAAATCTCTAGTGTTAGGATTATGTTTAAAGGTAGGGTGAAATATAGAGCTAGTGTTAGTGTTAGGTTAGTAGTCAGGGTCAGGTTTAGTTTTAGGGTTAGGGTTAGGACTCGAATTAAGGCTAGGATTACTGTAAGGGTTCAGTTTAAGGTTAGGGTGGTGTTTAGAGCTAAGGTGATTGTTCGGATATGAGTCAGAGTTAGGGATAGTATTACGGTTAAGATTAGGACTCCAATTAGGGCTAGGTTAAGGTCTAGGTGTAGTTTTAAGGTTTGGTTTAAGTTAAGGTTTAGGGTTAGGGCTCTTGCTTGGTCTTGTTTTACTGCAAGGGTTAGTGTTATTGCTAGTTTTATGATTAGCATTCGGGCTAGGGCCAGTGTTAATGTTAGGCTTAGGTTTAGGGTTAGGGTTAGATTTAGAGTTAAGGTTAGATCTAGGGTTAGGACTAGGAATAAGGATTTGGCAATGGTTATGGCTAGGTTTAGGGCTAGGTTTAGGATTACGGTAATGGATAATGTTAGTAGAAGGGACAGGGCTACTGTGAGAGTTAGAGTTAGTCTTATGGCTAGGGTTAGGGTTAGGGTTAGGGATAGGGTTAAATTAGGGCTAGGATTAGGGCTAGGATTAGTGTTTACCTTAGGCCTAGAGTTAGGGTTAGGGTTAGGTTTAAGTTTAGGATAAGGAATGGCATTATAGCTAGGCTTAGAGATAAGGTGAAGGTTAGAATTAGGGTTAGGGCTATGGTTAGGTTAGGGTTAGGGTAATGATTAAGGCTAGGTTTGGGGCTAGGATGAGGGCTATGCTTTATTTTAGTGTTAGGGCTAGGATTAAGCCTAGGGCTAATATCAGATCTAGGGTTACGGTTAAAGATACTTTTAGGGTTAGGTTCATTCCTAACTATAATGAAAGGGTTAGGTATAGCTTTAGGGTCAGGTTTAGATCTAGGGTCAAGGTCTGGGTTAGAAGTTTGGGATAGGATAAGGTTTAAAGTTAGGACTCGAATTAGCATCATGGTTAGTGTTAGTGTAATTATAATATGAGGTCTAGGGTTTAGGTTTGGTTTAGAATAATGCATATGTTTAGGATTAGGGGTAGGGTTAGGTTTAGGCCTAGAGTTATGGTTATTGAAATGGATAGGTTTAGAGATATGTTTAGGGCTAGGGTAATGGTTTTGACTAGGGTTAGCATTAGGATTAGGTTTAGGGTTAAAGCTCGGGTTAGTTCTTGGATTAGGGCTAGGTTTTGGGTTAAGTTAGTGCTAGGGTTAGGGGTAAGGCGAATGTTAGTATCAGGGTTACAATTAGGGTTAAATTTAGGGTTAGGGTTAGTGGTAGGTCTAGTGTTAGGTTTAGGGTTAGGGTTAGGGTGATGTTTAGACTAGGGTTAGTATTATGGTCAAGTCAGGGTCAGTGTTAGTTCTAGCTTTCAGCTTAAAACTAGAATTAGAGCTAAGGTTAGGTTTAGAGTTAAGGGTTTGTTTAGGTTAAGGGTTAGAGTTAGGGCTATGGCTCAGTTTTGTTTTAGGGGTAAGGTTAAAGTTAGATTTAGAGTTATGGTGAGGGTTAGGCTTAGGGTTAGGGTTGGATTTAGAGTTAAAATTAGATCTAGGTTAGGGCTACAGCTAATGATAGGGCTAGGGTTAGGGCTGGGTTTAGGGCTAGAATTAGGGTTCCTGTAAGTGATAAGGTTAGAACTAGGGATGGGGCTAGGGTGAGAGTTAGTCGTAGGGCTAGGGTTTGAGCTAGGGTTATGAATAGGACTAATTTAATGCTAAGATTAGGGCTAGGGTTAGTTCCTGGGTTAGGACTAAATTTAGGTTTAGGGTTAGGATTAAGGCTAGGTTTAGGGGTGGGGTTTGTGTTAGGTTTAGGGCTAGGGTTAAGGCTATGGCTAATGTCAGGTCTAAGCTTATGGTTGGGGATAGTTTTAGGATTAGTGTTTATGGCTAGGTCTAGTGTAAGGGTTAGGTTTAGTATAAAAGTCATCCTTAGAGCTATGAGATTTATTAGGATCAGGGTCAGTGTTAGAGTTTGTTTGAGGTTAGGTTTTAGGGTTAGGGCTTGTATTAGCACTAGGGTGTGGGTTAGGGTAATGATAGGTTTTGTTTAGAGTTAGCATTAGGTTTAGGGTAATTGATAGGTTTAGGGTTAGCAATAGGTTTAAGGTTAGGCCTAGGGTTCACATGAAGGTAAGGGTTATGGTTAGTATAATGGATAGGATTAGAGTTACATTTAGGGCTAGGTTTATGGTTAAGAAGAGGTCTTGAATTAAGGTTAGGGTTAGGGTTAAAACTAGGGTTAGGCTTAGGTTTATGTTTAGCATAAGGGGTTGGTTTTGATCTGTGGTTAGGGCTAGGGTGAGGGTTAGGTTTAGGGTTACTTCTAGAGATAAGATTATAGTACTCATAGGGTTAGGGTAAGGATTAGGGCTAGGGACATCATTAGGGATAGGGTTAGGTTTAGGGTAATGTATATGATTAGATGTAGATTTAGGGCTATGTTTAAAATTAGACTGAGGTTTAGGCTTAGAGTTAGGGCTATGGTTATGTTTAGGTTTCTAGTAAGGGTTAGGGTTTGAGCTAGGGTTAGGTCTATGGCAAGTGTGAGATTTAAGGTTAGGTCTAGGGTTAGTTTCCAGTTAGTCTTAGGTTTAGCATTATGCCTAGGATTATCAATATGGTAAGGTTTAGGTTTAGAGTAATGAGTAGGTTTAGAGCTAGGTGTAGGGCTAGGGTTAAGTTTAGTATTAGGGATAGGGTTAGGGTTAGATTGAGGGATATGTTTAGGTTTATGTTTATAGAAATGTTTAGGCTATGAGCTAGGATTAGGACAAAGGCAAGGGTTTGGTTAGGGTTACTGCTAGGGTTAGGGTTAGGGTTAGTTTTACGCTTAAGGCTTGATTTAGGCCTAGGACTAGCTCTACCTTTTGTGTTACGTTTAGGGCTAGGGTTAGGGCTATGGGTAATGTAAGAGATAGGGTTATGTTCAGGGCTAGCTGTAGGGTTAGGGCTATGCCTAGGTCTAGTGTTCGGTTTAGATAAGCGCTAGGGTTACTTTTAGTGTTCGGTTTAAGGTGAGGGCTGTGTTTAGATCTAGGGTGACTTTTAGGATATCAGTCAGGTCAGGGTGTGCTTGAAGGTTAGGGTTATGACTTGAATTAGGGCTAGGGTTACTGTTAGGGTTTGGTTTAATTTTAGCGTGGTCTTTACAGGTAGGGTCAGTGTTAGGATATGAGTCAGGGTCAGGGTAAGTTTTAAGGTTAGGGTTAGGACTTGAATTAGGGCTAGAGTTTTCTCTAGGTATAGTGTTAGGGTTTGGTTTAAGTTAAAGTTTAGTGTTAGGGCTGTTGCTCAGTTTTGTTTTAGGCTTTGGGCTAGTTATAAGATTAGCATTAGGATTAGGGCTAGTGTTAGTGTTAGGCTTAGGGTTAGATTTGGATTTAGCGTTAGATCTAGGATTAGGGCTACGTCTAACTATTGGGCAAGGGTTAGGGCTAGGGTTATGGTTACGGTAACAGATAGGGTTAGAAGTAGGGCTAAGGTTAGGGTGAGAGTTAGAGTTAGTCTTAGGGCTAGGGTTTTGGTCAGTTTTATGGATAGGGCTAAGTAAGGGCTGGGATAAGGGCTAGGGTTAGTGTTCAGCTTTGGCCTAGTGTTAGGGCTAGGTTTATAGTTACTTTTAGGATAAGTTATGGTGTTATAGCTAGGTTTACAGGCAGGGTGAGGGTTAGAATTAGGGTTAGGACTAGGGTTAGGGTTAGGATTATGATTAAGGCTAGGTTAAGGGCTAGGATGAGGGCTAGGTTTTGTTGTAGGTTTAGATCTAGAATTAGGGCTAGGGTTAATGTCAGGTCTAGTGTTACAGTTTGTAGTATATTTAGGGTTAGTTTTGTGTCTAGGCCTAGTGTAAGGGTTAGGCTTTGGGTAAGGTTCAGGTTTAGAGCCAGGTGTATTTTTAGGGTCAGGATCATTGTTAGGGGATTTCTTAGGTTAAGTTTTAGGGAAAGGGCTCAAATGAGCATTAGGGTTAGTGTTAGGGTTATGGTAATTGATGGGGTTAGGTTTAGGTTTCATGGTAGGTTTAGGATTTGGAGAGCATTAGGGTTAGCAAAAGGGTTAGGGTTATGCCTAGGGTTAGCATTAGGATTAGGGTTATCATAAGGATAATATATAGGGTTAGATCTATTGTTAGGGCTAGGGTTAGGTTAGGATTAGTGCTAGAGTTAGGTTAGGTTTTGGGTTAGAGCTATTAATCCTAGCTTAGGTTTAGGGTTAGGTTTATATATAGGGTAAAGTTTAGGGTTTTGAGCTAGGGTTGGGTCTAGGACAAGGGTTAGGTTTAGTGTTATGGTCAGGGTTAGGTTTATGGTTAGGGCTAGGGTTTTCATTAGGGTTAGGATTAGGTTTAGGGTAATGGATTGTGTTACATGTAAGGTTAGCTTTATTGTTAAGGTTTGGTTAGGGTTAGGGTTTAAGTTTAGTTTTAGGGCTAAGGTTTAAGTTTAGTTTTAGGGCTAAGGTTACTGTTGATTTTAGGGTCAGAGTTAGGGTTTGAGTTAGGGTTAAGACTATGGCAAGGTTTAGGTTTAGGGTTAGGTCTAGGGTTAGGTTTATGGTTAGGGTTAGGGTTTCAGTTAGGGTTATGGATAGGGTTATCATTAAGTTTAGGGTTAGAGTTAGGGTAATGGCTAAAGGTAAAGCTAGTGTTAGGTCTAGGGTTAAGGTTATAATTACGGCTCTGGTTAGGGTTATGGTTAGGGATTGTGCTAGGGTTACGTTTTGTCTAAGGGTTAGGCTTTGAGCTCAAGTTCGGACTAAGGTGAGGATTAGGGTTAGGGTTAGGACTAAGGTTAGGGTTATGCTTAGGGTAGGTTTAGGCCTTTATTAGGGTTAGGGTTATTTAAGTTTTGTGTTAGGTTTAGCCCTAGGGTTAGTGCTATGTGTAATGTAAGTTCTAGGGTTCTGATTAGAGCTAGTTTTAGGGTTAGGCTTAATGCTAGGTCTAGTGTTAGGTTTAGGTTTGGGGTTAAGGTAAGGTTTAGAGCTAGGTTTAATGTTAGTGTCAGGGCCAGTATTCAGGTTAAAGTTAGGGTTAGGGTAAAATCCAGAATAGTACTAGGGTTAGGTCTAGTGGCAGGGTTCGTGTTTGGTTTAGGTTAAGGTTTATCCATAGGGCTAGCACTAAGTTTTTGTTTAGGTCAGGGGCTCAAGTAATAGCTAAATTTAGAACTAGGTTTAGGTATGGGGCTAGTGTTAGGTTTAGATTTAGGTATAAGTTTACTGGTAGGGCTAGTTTCAGGTTTCGGTTTCTGTTAAGGTCAAATTTAGACCTATAATTAGTGTTAGGGTCGGAATAAGGGTGAAGGTTAGGGTGAGGTTTGGGGTTAGGATTAGATCTAGAATAAGGGATGCTGTTAGGACTAGTAATAGGGTTATTGTTTGGGTTTGGCTAAGGATTAGGATTAGGACTAGAGTTAGCATTATGAATAGGGTTTGGCTTAGGGTAATGGATAGAATTAGTGATAGGGTTAGGGCTAGGATAAGATTTATGTTTAGGGCTAGTTTTAGGGTTAGGTTTAGCGTTAAATCTAGTGTTAGGGTTAGGGTTAGGGTTTGGCTAAGGCCAATGTAAGAACTAGGGTTATGATTATGGTTAGTTTTAGGGTTATGGTTTCGGCTAGGTCTAGTGTTAGCATTATTTTTAGGGTTAGGGTGATATTTAGAGCTAGGTTTGTGAATGAGGGTTAGTTTTAGGCCTAGGACTTGAATTAGAGCTTGGGTTATGGCTAGTTTGGGTTAGGGTTTGGTTTAAGTTAAGATTTAGGCTTAGAACAATGGCTAGGTTTTATTTTAGGGCTAGAGCTTGGATTAGGGCTAGTTTTAAGATTAGCAATAGAGTTAGAGCTAGTTGTAGAATGAGGTTTAGGCTTAAGATTAGGGTTAGATTTAGAGTTATGGTTAGATCTAGGGTTAGAGCTATGGCTAGCGTTAGGGCTCAGGTTAGGGCTATTGTGAGGCTTATGGTAACGAATAGGGTTATAAATAGAAGGGCTAGGGTGTGAGTTAGAGTTAGTCATAGGCCTAGGGTTAGGGGTAGGGTTAAGGTTAGGGTTCGAATAGGGCTAGGATTAGTGCTATGATTATTGTTAGTGTTAGGCCTATGGTTAGGGCTAGGGTTAGGGTTAGTTTTAGGGGAAGGGATGGGGTTATATAGCTAGGTTCAGTGCTAGGGTGAAAGTTATATTTAGGGATAGGGATTGAGTGAGGATTTCGTTTAGGATTAAGTAGGTTTAGGGCTCGGATGAGGGCTATGGTTTGTGTTAGGTTTAGGGCTAGGATTAGGGCTAGGGATAATGTCAGGTCTAGGGTTATGCTTAGGGATAGTGATAGGGATAGGTTTATGGCTAGGTCTAGTGTAAGGATTAGGTTTAGTGTAGGGCTCAGGTATAGAGCTAGGTTATTATTAGGGTCAGAGTATGAGTTATGGTTTGGTTTGGGTTAAGGCTTACAGTTAGGGCTCAAAATAGCATTAGAGTTAGGGTTGGGGTTAGGGTACTGGATAGAGTTAGATTTACAGTTCAGGTTAGGTTTAGAGTAATATATAGGATTAGTGTTAGGGATTGGGTTAGGGTTAGGCCAAGGGTTAGATTTGGTTTAAGCTAAACAAGTGAATAGGTTTAGTGCTAGTATTAGGGCTTCGGAAAAAGTTAGGATTAGGGCTAGGATTTTGGTTACTCCTAGGGTTAGTGATAGGGTTCGGTTTAGGGTAAGTGTTAGGGTTTGAGCTAGGTTTAGGGCTAGGGCAAGGGTTAGGGTTAGAATCAGGGTTACAATTAGGGCTACGGTTAGGATTAGGGTTAGGGTTAGGGCTAGGGTTAGCATTATGTTTCAGGTTATGTTTAAGGTAATGGATAAAGTTAGAGCTAGTATTTGGGTTATGCTTACACTTAGGATTAGGGATAGGGTTAGGGTTAGGTTTAGAGCTAGGGTTATCTTTACAATAAGGGTTAGAGTTTGAGTTAGGGTTAGGGCTAGGGAAGCATTAGGTTTAGAGTTTGTGCTAGGGTTAGGATTAAGGTTATGCTTAATTCTAGGTTTAGGGCTTGTATTAGGCCTAGGTTTTGTGTGAGGTTTATGGCTAGTGTTAGGGCTATGGGTAATTTAAGAGGTCGGGTTATGTTTATGGCTAGTTTTTTGGGTTAGGGTTATAGATATGTCTTGTGTTAGGTTTAAGTTTTGAGAAAGGATAAGGATTAGGGATAGGGTTTGTGTTAGGGTAAGCATCAGTGTTCGGGTTAGCATTGGGTTTATTGTTAGGGCTAGAATTAGAACTAGGGTTAGGTCTTGAGCTAGTTTTAGTCTTAACATTAGGTTAATGGTTATTTTAGGCTAGGGCTAGGTTTTTGTTTAGGACTAGGGCTAGAGTTATGGGTATATTTAGGATTAAGTTTGGGTCTAGTTCTAGTGTTATGGTTAGGTTTAAGTATAGGTTTACTGGTAGGGCTAGTGTTAGGGTTCGGTTTAGTGTTTAGGTCAGGCTTTGAACTAGGGTTAGTGATAGGGTCAGCATAAGGGCAAGGGTTGGGCTTAGGCTTCAGGCTAGGTTAGAGATAGAATGAGGGCAGGGATTAGGACTAGGAATATAGTTAGTGTTTGGGGTAAGCTAAGGATTAGGTTAAAAGTAGGGTAGCATTGGGGTGAGAGTTTGTTAGGGTAAGGTTTAGGTTCAGAATTAGGGTTAGATTTAGAGTTAGGGTTAGTTCTAGGTTTAGGACTATGTTTCGGGTTAGGACAAATTTAGGGCTAGTGTTAGGGTTAGGCAATAGATAAGTTTGGTACTAGAAATAGGTCTAGGGCTAGAGTTAGTGTTAGTCTTAGGGCTAGGGTTAGAGTTACGGTTACAGTTAGCAATAAATTAAGGCTAGGATTTGAGCTACGGTTAGTGTTAGGTTTAGGCCTAACTATATTACTAGTCCTAATCCTAGCCCTCATTCTATCTCTAACCTAGTGTTAGTGGTAGTGTTAGGGTTAGGGTTAGGGATAGGGGAAAGGATGTGGTTACACCTAGGTTCAGAACTAGGGCAAGGGTTGAAATTAGGGTTTTGGATAGGATTAGTGTCCGGGTTAGGATTAAGGCTAGGTTTACGATTAGGATGAGGGCTCGGGTTTGTCTTAGGTTTAAGGCAAGAATAAGGTAGAGTGCTAATGTCAGGTCTAGGGTTACATTTAGGGATACTGTTATGGTTAGTTTTATGGCTAGCTCTAGTTTAAAGGTTGTGTTTAGGGTAAGGGTCAGTTTAGAGCTAGGTGTGTTATTAGAGTCAGGGTCTTGCTCAGAGTTTGGGTTAGGTTTTGGTTTATTATTAGGGCTCAATTTAGCATTAGGGTTAGGTTTAGAGTTAGGGTTAGAGTAATTGATAGTGTTAGGTTTAGTGTTCATTTTAGGTTTACGTAAGGATAAGTTTAATATTAGTGAAAGATTTGTGGTAAGGCCTAAATGGATAGGGTTAGATTTAGGTTTAGGACTAGGGTTAGTGTTAGGTTTAGCATTAACTGTTAGGGTTTGTGCTAGGATTAGGACTATGGCAAATGTTCGGTTTATGGTTAGGTCTAGGGTTAGGTTTAAAGTTAGGGTTAGTGAGGGTTTAGGGTTAGGACTAGGTTAAGTTTACAGTTAGGGTTACAGTATGTTTAGGTTTAGGGCTAGTGTTATTATGATGTTTATAATTAGGGTTAGGGTAATGGGTGGGGTTAGAGCTATATTTAGAGCTATGTTTGGGTTAGGCTTATGTTTAGGGTAATGGATAGGTTTAGGTCTAGGATTATTGTTAGGATTAGGGCTAGGGTTAGTTTTAGGTCTAGGGTTAGTGTTAGGGTTAGGCTTAGGGTAAGTGTTAGAGTTTGTGCTATGGTTAAGGCTAAGTTGATGGTTAGGGTTAGTATCAGGTCTATTTAGGATTAGGGTTAAGTTTAAAGCTAGGGTTATCATTAGGGTTAGGGTTATGTTTAGGGTAATGGATAGGGTTAGAGCTAGAGTTAGGGCTAGGATTATGGTTAGGATTAAGTCTAGGGTTAAGTTTAGGGTTAGGGCCAGATTTAGGTTTAGGTTTAGGTTTAGGGTAATGGTTAAGGCTAAGGTTAGGGTTAGGGTTAAAACAAGGTGTAGGGCTCAGTTTAGGGATAGATTTTGCGTTAGGTTAAGGCTATGGCTAATGTAAGAACTAGAGTTATGATTAGGGCTACTTTTAGGGTTACAGTTAGGGCTAGTACTAGTTTTCGGTTTATGTATACTTTTAGGGCGATGTTAGAGCTAGGGTTAGTTTAAGGTCAGAGTCGGGCTCAAGGTTAGTTTTAGGATTAGGTTAGGACTGGAATTAGGGCTAAGGTTAGGACTAGGTGTAGGGTTAAGTTTTGGTTTAAATAAGTGTTAAAGTTAGGGCTATGGCTTTGTTTTATTTTAGGGCTTGAACTAGATTAGGTCTAGTTTTCAGATTAGTGTTACTGTTAGAGCTAGTGTTAATGTGAGGCTTAGGCTTAAGTTTAGGGTTGGAGTTAGAGTTATGGTTAGTTTTAGGGTTAGGGCTAGGGCTAGTGTTAGGGCTAAGGTTAGGGCAAGAGTCAGGGTTATGTTAAGGGATAGGGTTAGATGTAGGAATAGGGCTAGGGCAAGAGTTAGAGTTAGTCTTAGGGGTAGTGGTAGGATTAGGGCTAAATTCGGGCTAGGATCACGTCTAGGATTACTGCAAGGGTTAAGTCTATAGTTAGAGTTATATTTGGGTGAAGGGATGGGTTTATAGCAAGGTTCAGAACTAGGGTGAGGGATAAAATTAGGGATAGGGCTAGAGTTCTGGTTCGGGTTTGGATCAAGGTTAGGTTTAGGGCTAGGATTAGGGCTAGCGTTTATGTTAGGGTTATGGCAAGAATTAGGGCTAGGGCTAATATCAGGTCTAGGGTTATGGTTAGGAATAGTTTTGGGGTAAGATTTATGGCTAGGTCTAGTTTCAGAGTTAGGTTTAGTGTGAGGTTCAAGTTGAGAGCTAGGGGTATTATAATAGTCAGAATCAGGTTTTGGGTTTGTGTTAGGTTGAGGTTTAGGGTTATGGCTCAAATTAGCATTAGGTTTGAGTTAGGGCTAGTGTAATGGATAAGGTTAGGTTTAGGCTTCAGGTTTGGTTTAGGGCTCAGGTTAGATTTAGTGTAATTGATGGGGTTAGGGTAAGGCCTACGGTTAGCATTAGGTTTATTGTTATCATTAGGGTAATGGAAAGGGTTAGTGTCAGGGTTATGTTTAGGATTAGGGCTAGAGTTAGAGTTAGGGTTAGGGTTAAGGCTAGGGTTAGGTTTTGGGTATCGGTTAGGATTTGAGCTAGGGTTAGTGCTAAGGATAGGGTTAGGCTTAGGATTAGGTCTAGGATTAGGATTAGGGTTACCATTACGGTTAAGGGTATGGACAGGTTTAGATGTTGGGTTAGGTTTAGGGTTAGGTTTAGGTTTAAGACTAGGGTTAGAGTTGAGTTTAGCATAATTGTTAGAGTTTGAGCTAGGGTTAGGACTGTGGCAAGGGTTAGGTTTGTGGTTCAGTCTAGGTTTAGGTTTACAGTTAGGGTTAGAATAGGTTTAGGTTTAGGGATAGGGTTATCATGATGTTTATATTTAGGGTTAGGGTTATGCATGGGGTTCGAGCTTAGGTGAAGTCTAGTTTTAAGTTTAGGATTAGGGCTAGGGTTAGAGTTAGGGTTAGGCTTATCATTTTCTTAAGGTTAGGTTAAGGGTAATTGTCAGGTATTGAGTAAGTGTTAGGGCTATGTTGAGGCTTCAGATTAGAATCAGGGCTAGGGATAGAGTTAGGGTTAGGGTTAGGGTTAGGGTTAGGGCTAGGTTTAGTATTAGGTTTAGGGTTTTGGTTAGGGTAATCGATAGAGTTAGAGCTAGAGATTGGGCTATGGTTACGGTTAGGATTAGAGCTAGGATAGGGTTTAGGTTTTGGGCTAGGGTTATGTTTAGGGTAAGGGCTAGAGTTTCACCTAGTGTTAATGATAGGGCTAGGTCGAGGATAAGGTTCTGCCTTAGGGCTAGGGACAGAATAATGGTAGGTTTAGGGTTAGGGTTAAGGTTAGGGCTAGGGTTATCATTAGGGTTAGGATAAGGGTTAGGGTAATGGATATGGTTAGATATAGGCTTAGGGTTAGGTTTAGGGTTAGATTTAGTTTTAGGGTTAATGTTAAGGCCACGGTTATGTTTAAGTTTTGTGGTACAGCTTAAGTTTTGAGCTAGTGTTAGGGCTATGGAGAGTGTTAGTTTTAGGGTTTGGTCTATTGTTAGTTTTCAGGTTAGGGTTAGGATTATGGTTAGGGTTAAGGCTAGGGTTATCGATACAGTTAAGTATAGGTTTAGAAAAGTTGTAGTTTTAGAGCCAAGTTTAGGGATAGGGTTAAGTTCAGGGTTAGGGCTAGGGTTAGTGTTTAGGGTAAGGTATAGGTCTAAGTTTATATTTATGGTAAGAGTTAGACTTTGAGTAAGTTTTAAGACTAAGGCTAGGGTCAGGTTTAGAGTTAGGGTTAGGGCTAGGATTAGGGTTAAAGGTACACGTAGGTCTAGATTGAGGCCTAGAATTTGCTCTAGGTTTTGTGTTAGGTTAAGATATAGAGTTAGGGCTATGGTTAATGTAAGAGCTAGGATTATGATTAGGGCTAGTTGTAGGGTTAGGGTTATGGCTATGTCTAGTGTTAGGTTTAGGTTTTTGGTTAGGGTCAGGTTTAGAGTTAGGTTTAGTGTTAAAGGCAGGGTCAGTGTTCAGATTAGTGTTAGAGCTAAGGTTAAAGCCAGGATTGGGACTAGGTTTATGTCTAGGGGTAGGGTTAGTCTTGGCATTAATTTAAGTTAAGGGTTATTGTTAGGGCTAAGGCTAGTTTTTTTTTTAGGTTTAGAGCTAGAGTTAAGTCTAAATTTAGGATTAAGTTTAGTTCTAGGTTTACCTTTACGGTTAGGGTTTTGCTTAGGTTTAGGGATAGGGTTAGAGCAAGTGTTAGGGGTAGGGTTAGGGTTAGGGTTAGGGTTAAAGCTAGGTGTAGGGCTCAGATTAGGGCTCGTTTTTGTGTTAGTGTTTGGGCTAGGGTTAGGGCAACAGGTAATGTAAGAACCAGGGTTACAATTAGGTTTAGCTTGGGGTTAGGGTTAGGGGTAGTTCTAGTGTTTGTTAGATTTAAGTTAGGGTGATATTTAGAGCTAGAGTTACTTCTAGAATAGGAGTCAGGGTCAGGGTTAGTTTTAGGGTTTGAGTTAGGACTCGAATTAGAACTAGGTTTACTGTTAGGGTTCGGTTTAAGGTTAGCATCATGTTTAGAGCTAGGGTGAGTATTAGGATATGAGTCAGGTTCAGGGTAAGTTTTAAGGTTAGGGTTAGGAATCAATTAGGGCTAGGATTAGTTTTTGTAGTAGTATAGGGTTTGGTTTAAGTTAAGGTTTAGTGTTAGGTCTATTGCTCGGTTTTGTTTTAGTCCTAGGTTTAGAGTTAGGGCTATTTTTACAATTAGTATTAGGGTTAGTGCTAGTGTTAGAGTTAGGCTTAGACTTAGAGTTAGGGTTACATTTATAATTATGTTAGATCTAGGATTAAGCTAGGATTAAGGATAGGGCAAGGGTTAGGGCCAGGGTTAGAGTTATGGTAAGGGATAGGTTTAGAACTAGGAATAGGGCTAGTGTGAGAGTTAGAGTTAGTGATAGGGCTAAAGTTAGAGTTAGGGTTTACGATAGGGTTAAATTAGGGCTAGGATTAGGACTAGGGTTAGTGTACAGCTTAGGCCTAGTGTTAGGGATAGGGTTAGGTTTAAGTTTAGGATAAAGAGTGGCGTTATAGCTAGGTTTAGACGTAGGGTAAGGGATAGAGTTAGGGTTAGGGCTAGGGCTGGGGTTAGGGTTATGATTAAGGCCATGTTTATGGCTAGGATGAGGGCTAGTGGTTGTATTAGATTCAGGGCTAGGATTAGTTATAGGGCTAATATCAGGTCTCAGGTTATGGTTAAAGATAGATTTAGGGTTAGGCTTATGGCTACATCTGGTGTAAGGGTTAGGTTTAGGGTAAGGGTCAGGTTTAGAGCTCAGGGAATTATTAGGACTAGGATTTGACTTAGGTAAGGATTTAGGTTTACGGCTCAAATTAGCATTAGGGTTAGGGTTAGGGTATAGTTACGGTTTGTTTAAAGGTTCAGGTTTGTTTTAGGGTAATTGATATGGTTAGCGTTAGAGATAGGGCTAGGTTTAGGCTTAAGGTTAGCATTAGATTAAGGGTTATAGTTAGGGTAATTGATAGGGTTAGAACTAGAGTTATGGTTAGGAATATGCCTTGAGTTAGTGTTAGAGTTAGTGTTAGAACTAGGTTTAGAGTTAGGATTAGAGTTATGTTTAGCATAAAGGTTAGGTTTGGAGCTAGGGTTAGGGCTAGGTTTAGGGTTAAGTCTAGGGATAGGATTACGGTAGTTTTAGGTTGATGGTGGTGTTTTGAACTGGAGGAGTGTTAGGATATAAGTCAGATAAAGGGTTAATTTTAAGATTATGATTAGGAGTTGAATTAGGGCTAGGGTTAGATCTAGGTGTAGTGCTAGGGTTTGGTTTAAGTTAAGGTTAGATTTAGGCCTGTTTCTCAGTTTTGTTTTAGTGGTATGATTAGGGTTAGGGCTAGTTTTATGATTAGCTTTAGGGTTAGGGCTAGGGTTATGGTTAGGTTTAGGATTAAGGCTAGATTTAAGGCTAGGATTAGGGCTAGGTTTTGTGTTAGGTTTAGGGCAAAAATTAGGGCTAGGACTACTGTCAGGTCTAGGTTTATAGTTAGTGATATCTTTAGGATTAGGTTTATGGCAAGGTCAAATTAAAGTGTTAAGTTTAGGGAAAGGGTCAGATTAAGATCTGGGGTAATTTAGGGTCAGGGTCAGTCTTTGGGTTTGGGTTAGATTAAGATTTAGTGTTAAGGCACAAATTAGCATAAAGGTTAGAATTAGGGTTAAGGTAATGGATAGTGTTAGGTTTAGGGTTAGGTTTGGTTTAAGGAAATGGATTTGGTAAGGGTTTGTGGTAGGTTTAGGGTTAGGCGTAGGGTTAGCATTAGGGTTATAATTATTTTCAGGGTAATTTATAGGTTTAGACCTATGGTTAGGTCTAGGATAATGGTTAGGATTAGGGCTAGAGCTAGCATTAGGGTCAGGGTTAGGGCGAGGGTTACACTTAGGATTAAGTTTAGGGTACAGTTTAGGGTTTGAGCTAGGAATTTTGCTATAGCTAAGATTAATTTATGGTTTGGTCTAGGGTTATGGTCATGGTTAGTGTAACGGTTAGGGCTAGGGTAATATGTTTAGATGTGAGGTTAAAGATAGTTTTAGGTTTAGGATAGAGTTAGGTTTAGGTTTATGATTAGGGTTTGCATTTGAGCTATCTTAGGTTTAGGGTTAGGGTTAGGTTAGTTTCACTGTTAGTTCTAGGGTTAGATTTATGTTTAGGGTTAGGGTAGGTTTAACTTTAGGGCTAGTGTTATCATTCAGGTTAAATTTAGGGTTAGAGTAATGGATAGGGTTCAAGCTAGGGTTAGGGCTTTGGTTAAGGTTAGGATTAGGGCTGGGTTTAGGTTTAGGGTTTGACCTTGGGTTAGTGTTATGTTTAGATTAAGTGTAAGGGTTAGGGATTGAGCTAAGATTATGGCTAGGGTATGGGTTAGCTTTACAGTCTGGGTTAGGGTAGATTTATGGTTAGGTTAAGGGCTAGGGTAGCATTAATTTTAGGGTTATTATTAGCATAATGGATAGAATTAGAGCTAGGGTTTGGGCTATGGTTAGAGTTAGGATTAGGGCTAGAATTAGGGTGAGGTTTAGGGTTTGGGCTAGGGTTATTTTATGGTAAGGTTTAGTGTTTGAGCTAGGGTTAGGGCTAGAACGAGGGTTAGGGTTAGGGTTAGGGCTAAGTTTAGGTTTAGAGCTATGATTTGGGTTAGGTTTACGGCTGTAATTCAGGCTGGGTTTTGTGTGAGTTTAAGGGCTACTGTTAGGTGTATGGGTAATTAAGAGCTAGAGTAATGGTTATGGCTATAATTAGAGTTCATCTAGTGTTAGGGTTAGTTTTTGGCATAGAATAAGGTTTAGAGCTAGGGTTTTTGTTAGGGTAAATGTCAGGGTTCAGGTTCGGATTAGGTTTAGGGTAAGGTCCAGAATGAGGACTAGGGTTAGATCTAGGAGTAGAGTTAGTGTTTGGTTTAAGTTAAGGGTTATTGTTAGGGCTAAGGCTAGGGTTATGGCTAAATTTAAGATTAGGTTTAGGTCTAGGGCTAGTGTTATAGTTAGGTTTAGGTTTAGGGTTAATGGTAGGGCTAGTGTTAGTTTTCAGTTAAGAGTTAGGGTCTGGTTTGAACCTAGGTTTAGTATTAGTGTGAGAATAAGGGTCAGGGTTAGAGTTAGGGTTTGGGTTAAGTTTAGAGCTAGAATGAGGTTTAGGATTAGGACTAACAATAGAGTTAGGGTTTGGGGTAGGCATAGAATTAGGGTTAGTACTAGTGTACAATAGGGTGAGGGTTTGACTAAATGTAAGAAAAAGAGTTAGAAATAGGATTAGGACTAGGGATAGGGTTAGGGTTAGAGCCTTGGTTAGGATTAGGGTTAAAACTAGGGTTAGGCCTTGGATTAGGGCTAGGTTTTGTGTTAGGTTTAGGACTTTGGCTAATTTAAGAACTGGCATTAGGATTAGGGCTAGTTTTAGTGTTAGGTTTAAGGCGAGGTTTAGTGTGAGGATTAGGTTTAGGGATAGGGTGATGTGTAGAGCTAGGGTTAGTGTTAAGGTCAGAGTCAGGGTTAGTATTAGTTCTAGGGTTAGGGTAAGGACTTGAATTAGGGCTAGGGTTAGGGCTAGCTGTAGGGTTAGCATTTGCTTTAGGTTAAGGGTTAGGGTCCGTGAAATGGCTCAGTTTTGTTTGAGAGCTAGGGCTTGGGTTGGGGCTAGTTTTCAAATTAGCATTAGGGTTACAGCTAGTGTTAGTGTGTGGTTTAGGCTTAGGGTTAGGGTTATATTTAGAGTTAGAGTTAGATCTAGGTTTAGGGCTACAGCAAAGGATAGGGCTATGGTTAAGGCTAGGATTTGAGTTATTATAAGGGATAGGGTTAGAACTAGGGATAGGGCTAGGGCGAGAGTTAGAGTTAGTGTAAGGATTAGATTTACGGTTAAAATTAGGGCTTAATTAGACCTAGAATTAGAGCTAGGGTGAGTATTAAGGCTGAGCCTAGGTTCATGGTTAGGGATATGGTTATGGATTTGGTTAGGTATGATGTTATAGCTAGCTTAGAACTAGAGCGAGGGTTAAAATTAGGTTTAGGTCTATGGTTAGGGTTAGGTTTAGGATTAAGGCTAAGATTAGAGCCAGGATTAGGACTAGAGTTTGTTTCAGGTTTAGGACTTTATTAGGGCTACAGCTAATGTTAAGTCTAGGGTTATGATTAGAGATAGTTTTAGGGGTAAGATCATTAGGGTTAGGATTAGGTTAATGGATATAATTAGGTTTAGGGTTCAGGTTAGTTTTAGGGCAATGTATAAGTTTAGGGGTAGAAATAGGTTTAGGGTTATCCTAGGGTTAGCACTAGGGTTAGGATTAGGATTGGGGTAATGAATAGGGTTACAGCTGTTGTTAGGTCTAGGTTTATGGTTAGGATTAAGGCTAGGTTTAGGGTTAGGTTTTGGGTTATGTCAGGGGTTAGGGTTAGGGTTAGGGTTAGGTTTAGGGTAAGGGTAAGGGCTAGATTTAGGGTTATGTTTAGGGATAAAGGTAGTGTTATGGCTGCAATTACGGATAGGTTATGGGTTTGGTTAGGGTAAGGTTTAGAACTACAGCCAATGTAAGAACTAGGGTTATGATTAGAACTGGTTTTAGGGTTAGGATTAGGGCTAGGTTAGGTTTAGTTTTAGGTTTTGAGTGATGTTTAGAGCTAGGGTTAGTGTTAGGGTCAGAGTCATGGTCGGGGTTTGTTTTAGGGTTAGGCATAGGACTCGAATTAGAGGTAAGTTTAGGGCTAGGTGTAGGCTTAGGGTTTGGTTTATGCTAAAGGTTAAGGTTAGGACTATGGCTAGGTTGTTTTCTAGGGCTAGGGCTATGTTAGGGCTAGTTTTCAGACTAGCATTAGTGTTACAGCTTGTGTTAGTGAGATGTTTAGCTTAGGGTTAGGGTTAGAGTTAGAGTTAAAGTTTGATATAGGATTAGGGCTAGAGCTAGGTTTAGGGCTAATGTAAAGGCAAGTGATAGGATTATGGTAAGAGATAGGGTTAGAAGTAGAAATATGGCTAGGACAAGAGTTAGAGTTAGTCTTAGGGCTAGGATTAGGTTAGGTTTTGGGCTAAATTAGGGCTAGGATTAGGTCTAGTGTTTGTACTATGGTTAAGCCTAGTTTAGGCGTAGGTGTAGATTTAGGGATAGGGTTAGGATTAGGGTGAGGGATGGGGTTAAATTTAGTTTTAGAGCTAGGTCAAAGGTTAGAATTTCAGTTAGAACTAGAGTTATTGATTGATTTAGTAATAAGGCTAGGTTTAGGGCTAGGATTTGTTTTAGGGTTATGGCAAGAATTAGGGGTACGGTTAATGTCATGTCTAGGCTTACATTAGGCATAGATGGAGAGTTAGATTTTTGGCTAGGTCTAGTGTAAGTGTTCAGGTTAGGGTAAGGTTCAGGTTTAGAGCTAGCATTATTATTAGGCTTTGAATTAGTTTGCAGGTTTGGTTTAGGTTAGGGTTTAGGTTTAGACTTGAATTAGCATTAGGGTTTGGATAAGGGTAATGATAGGTTTGGGTTATAGGGTTCATGTTAGGTGTACAGTAATTGATAGGGTTACAGTTAGCAAAAGGGATAGGATAGCCTAACACTAACACTAGCCCCAACCCTCACCATAGGACTATAACAAAAAATAGTGTTAGCCCTAACTCTAAACCTTAACTTAAACCAAACTCTAAAACTACTATTAGACCTAACCCTAGCCCTAGATCGAGTCCTAACCCAAACCCTAAAACCAACCCTGATGCTGACTCATATCCTAACACTCACCCTAACTCTAAACACTGCCCTCAACTTAAACTAAACCCTAACACTAAATCTAGCCCTAATTCGAGTTTAAACTCTAACCCTAAAACTAAGCCTGACCCTGATTCCTATTCTAACATGAACCCTAGCTAAAAATATCACCCTAACCTTAAACCTAACCCTAACACTAAAACTAACCCATACCCTAACACGAAAACTAACCCTAATGGTAACCCTAGTTCTTACATTAGCCATTGCCCTAACCATAGCCCTAACCCTAACACAAAACCTATGCCTAATCCGAGTCCTAAACCTAGTTTTATCCCTAACTCTAACCATAAACTAGCTCTAAACCAATCCCTTACTTAAGCAAAACATTAAACCTAAGGGTAACCCTAGACCTATCCCTAATCCTTAGGCTTACCAAAACACTAAACTTATTAATAGCCCTTACCCTTGCCCTCATCCTAGATCTAACCCTATCCAAAACCCTAACACTAACCCTGACCCTTCTACTGACATCACCATTAATCTTAGGTATAACCCTACCCTAACCCTAAACCCAAACCTACTGTAATCCTATCCCAAGACCTCATCCTGAACCTAACACTGAGCCTAGCCCTAACCATAGCTCAGAACCTAACCCTTACACTAAACATAACCTTAACCTAACCCTAGTTCTAACCCTCACCCTAACCCACAATCAAGACCTAATTCTAACCATAACAATTGCCCTAAACTTAAGTGTAACTGTATCATTAACCTGAACATAATCCTTACCCTAATGTTAATCCTAGGCCTAACCCTATACATATCACTATCGCCAAACTTATCAATTACCCTAAAACTACCCTGAACCCTAGACCAAATACAATCATTACCCAAACCCTAAATCTAATGATAATTCGAGCCCTAATCCTAAACTCTAACCTAAACCTAACCCTAACACTGACACTGACCCTAATAAATCTCCTAGCTCTAAACCTCACTCTTACCCTATACCTAACCCTTATACTAGACTTAGTCATAAAACTAACCCCAAAACTATCCCTAAGCATAAACCTAGGCCTGATATTAGCCCTAGTCATGATACTAGCCTAACCCTAACACAAACCCTAGCCCTTATCCTAGCCCTAAACATAGCCTTAATTATAATCCTAACCATAACCCTAGGCCTAACTCTAACACTACCCCTAGCCCTAATCTTAGATCAAATTTACCCTATCCCTTACCTTAACCCTAACCCTGGCCCAAAGACTAACTCTATCACCTTAGTGCTAACCATAGTTCTAACCCTATACTTTACTGGAACCACAATCCTAGCCCAAACCATAGGTCTAATGCTAGCCCTATTCATAGCCCTAGCAGCAACCCTAGATCTAACCCTAACTCTAAATCTAACCATAAACCTTAGCCAAAACCTAAACCTAACACTAGCCCTAACCCTAAGGCTAATCCTAAAACTAGCTCTAACCCTAGCCCTAAAACAAAACCAAGCCATAGACCTAACCCTAACCCTTAATAAAAACTAAGACCTAATCCTACACTTAGCCATAACTCTATCCATAATTTGAGTTGTAAGCCAAACCCTAAAACTAACCCTGACCCTGACTCTGACCTTAACACTAACCCTACCTCTAAACATCAACCTTACCCTATGCCTAAACATAACAATAGACCTAGCCCTAACCCTAACCCTAAAATTAGCCCTAATCACAACCCAGGTATCTACATTAGCCGTTACCCTAAACCTAGCCACAATTTAACCCAAAACCTAGCCTTATTCCGAGCACTATCCCTAGATTTACTCCTAACCCTAACCCTATCATTATTCAAAACTATAACCCTAGCTGTAACCCTAGATTGAACCCTAACCCTAACCCTATCAATAACCATAACAATAACACTAGCTGTACCCCTATCTCTAACACTATCAATTACCCTAACCATAACCCTATCCCTAATGCTAAACCTGGGCCTAAACCTAACTGTATCACTAATCCTAACCATATCCATTACCCTAACCCTAACCTGAAACCTAATCCTAACACTATCTTTACCCTAATCCTAATTCTAATGCTAATTCGAGCCCTAACATTAAACCTTAACCTATCCAAAACACTAATTATGACCCTGACCCTAAGAGTACCCTTAGGTCTTAACCTGAACCTAACCCTGAACCTAGCTCTAAACCTAAACCTTACACTAGACGTAGCCATAAACCTAAACCTAAAACTATTTTCAACCATAACACTAGACCTGAAATTAGCTCTAGTCATAATCTTAGCACTAAACCTAGGCTTAATCCTAGCCTGAACCATAACCTGAGCCCTAACCCTAGTTCTATTCCTCATCCTAGACGTAAACCTACATATAACCTCATCCTATACCCCAAAACTAACCATAACCCTAAACCTAACCCTAACCCTCACCCTAAACCTAGGCCTAACACAAAGCCTAGTGCTAATCCTAGCCTTTATTTAATCCTAACCTAACCCTAAACCTAGCCATAAGACTAACTCAAACTGATGTCCGAGCCCTAGCCCTAGTTCTCTCCTTAGCCTTTTTCCTAATCCTAGATCTAAGCCTAAGTCTAAATCTAAACCTAACTCTAAATTTAACTTTAAAATAAGCCTAAACCAAACCCTAACACTACCCCTAACCATAATGCTAATCCTAAAATGTGCCCTATCCCTAGCCCTAGCCATAAACAAAATCCAAGCCATAGCCCTAATCTTAACCCTTCACTTAAATCAAACCCTAACCCTACAACTAACCCTAAAACTAACTCTAAAACTAACCCTGACCCTGACACTGACCCTAACATTAATCCTAGCACAAAACACCACCCTAACCTAAAATTAACCTTAACACAGTATCTAGCCTTAACCTAACCCTGAAACTAGCCTTAATCATAACACTAGTTCATACATTAGTCATTGTCCAAACCGTAGCCCTAACCCTAACACAAGTTCTACACCTAATCCAAGACCAAACATTAGCTTTAACCATAATACTAGGCCTAACCCTAAACTTAACCCTAATTCTAACCATAACTCTAACCCTATTCCTTACACTAAGCCAAGACCTAACACAATGCTAACCCTAAACTTAATTCTAATCCTTAGCCTAACTTAAAACCTAATCAAAATACCAGTCTTAACCCTAACCCTCATTCTATCTCTAAACCTATCCCTGACCCTCATATGACCCTAACAGTAACCCTAGGTCTAAACCTGACCCTAACTCTAAACCAAACCCTAACACTAGCCCTCCTGGTAACCCTATACCTATATGTAAGCCTAACACTAGACCTGGACCCAAAGTTAATCCCAAATATAGTTATAACTCTAGACCTAGACCTAAACAAAAACCTAGCACTAGCACTAACAATAACCCTTAACCTAAACCGAACACTTACCTTACACGTAGACCTAAACCTAGTCCTAATTCTGGCTCTAATGCTAACCCTAACCCTATCCCAAAAACTGACCCTAATTCTAACACTGAACCTAGCTTGAAACATGACACTAACTCACAACCTAGACATAACACTAAACCTAGACATAACCCTAACCCTAAAACTAGCACTAAACATAACCCTAGCTCTTACATTAACGATAGTCCTACCCCTAGCCCTAAACATAACATAAAACCTAGCCCTAAAACTAGGCCTAAACTTAGCTCTAAGCATAACCCTTAGCCTAAACCTAGCACTAAACCTAGCCCTAAACCATGCCTCGCCTCAGACCTAACCCTAACCTTTACACTAAACATAACCCTAGCTCTATCCTAAACCCTAACCCTAACCCTAGCCATAATCCTAACATAAAACCTAGTCTGAACTTTAGCTCTAAACATATCCATTACCCTAACCCTAACCCTAATTAAAACCCCATCCCTAACACTAAACCTAACTCTAAACATAAATGTAAACCTAGACCTAAACCTAAAACTTATCCTCGCCCTAGCCCTAATTCTATTTCAAACACTAACCCTTACCCTAAGTTAACTATAACCCTAGCCCTAAACTTAACACTTACCCTAACTCTAAAACTTACCCTAAATCACACCCTAATTCTACTCCTAATCCTAGCCCTAATCCTAGAGTTGATCCAAACCATAACCTAGCCCTAACCCTAGCTCTACACCTCTCCATTACACTAAAAATAACCCTAATCCTAATGGTAACCCTAACCCGATTGCTAAACGTAACTCATCCTTTACCCTGAACCTTAACTGAAACCTAAACTAAAACTTATCCATTACCCTAATCCTAAACCTAACCCTAATGCTAATTCGAGTCTTATCCCTAAACCTTTAGCTAAACCAAATGCTAACTCTGACACTGTTCCTGGCCCTAATAATAACCCTAGTCCTAAAACTGACCTTTAACCTAAACCTAACTCTTACAATAGACCTAATCATAACTTAACCCTAAAACTATTTTTAACATTAACTCTAGACCTGATATTAGCCCTAGACCTGGTCCTAGCCATAACCCTAACAGAAAACCTAGACCTTAACCTAGCCCTAAACCTAGACTTAATCCTAAACTGAAACATAACCCTGGCCTAATCCTAATTCTAAAGCTCACCCTATACCTAAAGCTAGCTATAACCCCACCCATTGCCCTAAACTTTACCTTAACACCAATGCTAACCCTAATTCTAGCCCAACCCCTTAGTCTAACCCTAACACTAACCCTAGCCTTAATACTAGCCCTAATGTAGCCTAACCCCAACACTAACCCTAGCCCTAATCCTAAGCCCTAATTTAGCTCTAACCCTAACCCTATCTCTAGCCATAATCCTAGCCCTAACTCTAACACTAACCCTAGTCCTAATCCTAGCCCCAATTTAGTCCTAACCCTAGCTCTAATCCTAGCCTTAATTTAGCCCTAACCCTAAACCTAACCCTAAGACTACTACTATGACTAACTCTAATTCTCACTCTACCGAATCCCTTGTTCTAACCATATTCATTACCATAACCCTAACCCTCACCCTAACCCTAGCCCTAGCCCTACACTAACCCTAGATATAACACTAACTCTAAATTTAACCCTCAACCTAAGCCTAAACCTCAACCTAACACTAGCCCTAACACTGATGCTAATCCATAATCTAGCCATTACCGTAGCCCTAACCCTAAAACAAAACCAATGTATATCCCTAACCCTTAACTAGAACAAAACCCTAACCGTACAACTACTACCAACTTTAGCCATAATTCGAGTTCTAACCCTAACCCGAAAACTAACCCTGAATCTGACACTAACCCTAAAAATAACCCTTGCCCTAAACATCACCCTAACCCTAAATCTAACCATAACAATAGACCAAGCCCTAACCCTAACCCTAAAACTAGCACTAATTGAAACACTAGTTCATACATTATCATAGCCCTAATACTAGCCCTAACCAAATCCAAAACCAAGCCCTAATCCGAGCCTTAACCCTAGCTTTAAATCTAACCATAAACTTAACCCTAACCCTGAACATAGTCCTAAATTTTACCCTAAACCCAGCCAGAATTCTATCCATAACCCTAGCCCTATCACTAGCTCTAATCCTATCCATTACCCTGATCATAACCATAACTCTTATAGTAACCCTAGGCCTAACCCTAAACTTATCCCTAACCCTAACCTATTTCATTAACCTAAACCTAAACTGAACCCTAAACCTAAACGTATCATTACCCTAAATCTAAACCTAATGCTAATTCAAGCCTTAACCCTAAACCTTAACTCAACCCAAACCCTAACTCTGCCCCTTCCCATGATAATATACCTAGCTATAACCCTGAACTTACCACTAAACCTAATTCTTATACCAGACCTAGCAAAAAACCTAACCCTAAAACTATCGCAAGTCAAACTCCTAGACCTGACATTTGCTCTAGCCGTAATTCTAGCCCTAAACTTAACACAAAACACACCCATAACCCTAACACTTACCCTAGCCCTAATCCTATCCATAACCCTAGCCCTAAATTTAGCCTAACCCTATCAATTACCCTAAACATAACCCTAATTATGATGCTAATCCTAGGCCTAAATCTAACCTTATCCCTAATCATAACCCTATCCATTATGCTAAATCTAACCTGAACCCTAAAGCAAACACTATCATTACACTAAACCAAAAGCTAATGCTAATTTGAGACCTAAACCTAAACCCTAACCTAAAGAAAACCCTAAACCTGAAGCTGACCCTAATAATACCCCTAGTTCTAAATTTGACCCCTACCTGAAACCTAACACTTACACTAAACATAGCCATAAACCTAACCCTAATCTTTAGCCTAACCCAAACCATCACCCTATTACTAGTTCTAACCCTAGCCCTCAGTCTAGTTCTAACCATAACCAAACCCTAAACGTAACCCTGACACTTATTCTGACCCTAACAGTAACTGTAAATCTAAACCTGATCCTAACCATAAACCAAACCATAACACTACCACTATCAATAAACCTGTACCTAAACCTAACCCTAACCCTAGCCCTAGACCTAAACCTAATCCTGACTCTAGCCATATATCTAGCCCTAGACCTAAACAAAAACCTAGCCCTAGCCTTAATGATAAATCTTAACCTAACACACAAACTAATCCTACCCCTAGACCTAATTCTAGTGATAATTCTGGGATTAACCCTAACCCTAAGTATATCCGAACACTGACTCTGACCCTAACACTAACCCTAGCTCTAAACATCACGAAAATGGTAACCCTAACCCTAACACTTGATCTAGCATAACTCCCAAAAAGTAGCCCTAATCATAACCCTGGATTATACATTAGTTTTAGGCCAAACACTAGCCCCAACCTAACCCAAAACATGGCCCCAAGCTGAGTGCTAACCCTAGTTTTAACCCTATCCCTAAAACTAGCCATAATCCATACCCTAACCCTAAATCTAACCCTAGCTTTTACCCTATCCATTACCTTAAGCTAAACCCTAAATCTAATGCTAACCCTAGTCCTAACCATAATTCTTAGCCTAACCCAAACCCTAACCCTATTACTAGGCCTAAACCTAACCTTCGATCCAGCTCTAACCCTAACCAAAACCCAAACCTTATCCTTGACACTTATTCTGATCCTAATACTAACAGCAGATATAAATCTGACCCTCACCTGAAAACGAATCCTAACATTAGCCCTACTGGTAATCATATACTTAAACCTAAACCTATCAAAAGCCCTAGACTTAAACCTAATCCTAAACCTAGCCATATCTCTAGCCCTAGACCTGAACAACAACCTAGCCCTAGCCTTAACAATAACCTTTAACCTAAGCCAAACACTAACCCTACACCTAGACCTAACCCTAGTCCTAATTCTGGCACTAAACCCAACACTAACTCTAACCTGAACAAAGGCCCTGACCCTAACATAATCCTAGCTCCAAAGCTCACTCTAAAACAAACCTAATCCTAACACTAGACCTAGCCATAACCTTAACCCAAAAACTAGCTCTAATCATAACCCTAGCTCTTACATTACCCATGGCCCTAACACTAGGCCTAAACTAACCCAAAACCTAGCTGTAATTTTAGGCCTGAACATAGCCCTAAGTGTAACCCTAAACCTAACCCCAGCCCTAACCCTAACCCTAACCCTCTCTTTAGACCTAACCCTAGCTCAAGCCTAACCTTTACCCTTAACATAACCCTAGCCATATCCCAAACCCAAACCTAACACTAGCTCTAATCCTAACATTAAACATACCCCTAAACATAGCTCTAATTATATCAACTACCCTAACCCTAACCCTAATCATAACCATAAGCCTAGCCCTAAACCTAGCTCTAATTTTATCCACTACAATAATCACAATCCTAACCCTAATGCTAATCCTAGGCTTAACACTAACCCTATCACAATCCCTAAACCTATCCATTATGCTAAAACTAACCTGAACCCTAATCCTAAACCTATTCATTACCCTAACCCTAACTGTAACCCTAATGATATTTCGAGCCCTAAACCTAAACATTAACCTAAACCAAACCTTAAGCCAAATACTATCCCCAATAATACACATAGCTTTAAACTTACCCTTACCCTAAATCTAATCCTTACACTAGACGTAACCATAAACATAAGCTGATACCTATCTCTAATTAAACCCTAAACCTGACAATAGCCCTAGCCCAAATCCTAGCCATAAACCAAACACAACGACTAGCTATTATTCTAGCCTAAAACTGACATTTAATCATAACCCTAACCCTAATTCTAACCCTTTCTCTAGCCCTAAAGCTAGTTATAACCACATTGCTTACCCTAAACCTAACCCAGACCTTAACATTAACATTAAACCTAGCCCTAACCTTAACCCTAGGACTAATCCTAGCACTAACCTGAGCCCTAATCCTAAACCTAACCCTAATACTACCTTTAAGATTAACTATAACTCTCGCCCTAGACCTAGCCCTAATTCTAACTCTATCACTTACAATAATCTTATTCCTAGCCATAGCATAGAATAACCCTAGCCCTAACCTTACATTTTGCCCTAACAGTAGATCTAAACCTAACTCTAAATCTAACCCTAATTCTAAAACTAAACCTAAACCTAACACTAGCCCTAACCCTAACGCTAATCCTAAAACTAGCTCTAACCATAGGCTTAGACCTAAAACAAACTGAGCAATAACAATAACCCTAAACTTTTACCTAAACCAAACCCTAACCTTTTATCTAGCCATAAGCCTATCCCTAATTTGAGTCCTAATTTTAACCCTAAATCTACCCCTAAGCCTGTCTCTGACATTAACACTAACCCTTCCTCTAAACATTACCCTAAACCTAAACCTTAACCTAACACTAGACCTGGTCCTAACCCTAATTCTAAAACTAGTTCTAATCATAAACCTAGATCATACATTAGCCATAACCTTAAACCTAATACTAACCCAAACCTAGCCCAAATCTGACACCTAACCCTAGCTTTCACCCTAATCCTAACACTAACACTATACCTAACCCGACCCGAACCCTAGCTCTAACCCTAGCTCTAACTTTATACTTTACCATAGCCAAACCCCAAACCTAATGCTAACCCTAGTCCTAAAACTAATCCTTAGTCTAACCCAAACCCTAACCCTATTACTAGTCCTAACCCCAGCCCTCATTCTTGTTATAATCATAACCCAAATTCTAACCATAACCCTGACCCTTATTGTCACCCTGAACCTATAACAAACCCTAACACTAGCCCTACCCATAAACTTATATCTAAACGTAACGCTAATATTAGCCCTACATTAAACCTAATCATAAATCTAGCCATATCATTAACCAAGACCTTAACAAAAAACTAGCCCTAGCTCTAATGATAACCCTTAACCTAAGCCAAACACTAATCTTACCTCTAGACCTAACAAATCCTAATTCTGGCTCTAGCCCTAACCCTAACCCTAATCCAAAGACAGACCCTGAGACTAACACTAACCCTAGCTATCAAACAGACCCTAACCGAAACCTAAACCTGACATTAGACCTTGCCATAACCGTAAACATAACCCTTACATTACCATAGCACTAAAACTAGCCCTAATCCTATCACAACACCTAGCCATAATCCTAGGTTTAAATCTAGCCCAAGGCGTAACCCTAACCCTAAGCTAACATTATGCCTTAATGTAAGCCTAACCCTCATGCTAACCGTAACCCTTGCCTTAGACCTAACTCTAGATAAAACCCAAAACTGAACCCTGAACATAAGCCTAGCCCTATCCCTAAACCTAATCCTAATCTTGGCCCTAATCATAATGTTAACACTAGCCCTAATACTATCTCTAAATTTATCCATTACCCTAAACAGAACCTTAACCCTAATGATAACACTAGCTCTAATCCTAATTGTAAACAAACCTAATCCTAGACCTAACCCTAAACCTGACCCTCAACTTAGCCTAACCCTAGATAAAACTATAACCCTTATTCTAACACTAAACCTAGCCCAAACCCTAACACTTACCCTAAACCTAAAACTACCCCTTACCCTAACCTGACATCTAACACTATCCATTACCCTAACTCAAATGATAATCTTAGCTCTAACCTTAACACTAACCCTAAAGCTATAAATACCCCTAAACCTAACCCAACATCTAATGCTATCCATTAATCTAACTCTAAAGATAACCGTTGCCCTAAACTTAAAATTGATCCTAACCTTAAACATAAATCTAACCCTAGACATAATGCTAAACCTAACCCTCACCCTAGCACTATCCCTAGCTCAAAACCTAACCTGTACCCTAAACCTAACCCAAACCATAACCCTAGGGCTAGCCCTAACCCTAACTCTAGCCCTAATCCTATCCAAAACCCTATCCCTAACCCTAGATCTAATGCTATTCATTATCCTAATGATAACCCTAAACCAAATGCTAACCCTAGGCCTAACCCTAACCCTGTCACTAACCCTAACCCTACCAATTACCCTAATCTTATCCTGAATCCTAAACATAAACCTATCCAAAAACCTAACCTTAAATCTAACCCTAACGCTAATTTGAGCCCTATCCCTAATAACTAACCTAACACAAACCCGAAACCTGACCCTTACTCTAAAAATACACCTTACTCTTTACCTGGGCCTTACTCTAAACCTAACATTAGACCTAGCCATGAACCTAACCTAGTAACTATCCCTAGCCATAACCCTAACCCTGAAATTATCCCTATCCCTAAAACTTGCCCTAACCATAATACAAACCCTAGTGCTCATCCTAACCCAAAATCTAGCCTTAATTCTAACACAAACCTAACCTTAGACCTAAACCTAATTCTAATAATCACCCCAGGCATAAACCTAGATGTAACACTAAATCTAAAAATGGCCCTAATTGTAACCCTAGTTCTTACATTATCCGTACCTCTAAAGCTAACACAAAACCTAGCCTAGACCTAATCCAAGCTCTAAACCTAGCCTTAACCCCAATCCTAAATCTAACCCTAGCCATAACCCAAACCCTAACACTAGCACTAACCCTATCCCTTACCCTAAATCAAACTATAACCTTAAAGGTATCCTTTTCCTAAACTTAATTCTATAGCCAAACCCAAAACCTAACTCTATTACTAGTCCTAACCCTAATCCTCAATCTAGCTCTATCTCTATCCTAAACCCTAACACTAACCCTGACCCTTATTCTGTCCCTAACACTAAACATAGGTCTAAACCTGACCCTAACCCTAAACCGACCCCTAACATTGACACTACATGTATCCCTATAACTAAACCTTACACTAACACTAGACCTAGATCTACACTTAATCTATTATCTAGTGATAACTCTAGGCCTAGCCCTAAACAAAAACTTAGTCCTAGCCCTAATAATAACCCTTAACCTAAACCAAACAATAACCCTACCGCTAGACCAAAGCCTAGTCACTAATGCTGGCCCTAACAATAAACCTAACCCTAAAACTAACACTCACACTTACCCTAACACAAACCCTAAATCTAAACCTTATCCTAACAAAACACATAACCATAAGACTAGACTTAGCCATATCACTAACCCTGAGACTAGACATGACCATAGGCCAAAACCTATCTCTAACTCTATCCATTACCCTACCCTAACCATAAACCTAATGCTATACCTCGCCCTAACCCTCACACTGACTCTAACGCTAATGTTCATTCTAGTCCAAACCCTAGCTCAATCTCTAACCCTTAAACTTAAACTAACCCTAACCCTAACCCATGGCCTAAACCTAAACCTAACCTAAACCCTAGCCCTAATACTAAACTTAACCCTATCTCTAACCCTAGCTCTAAGCCTACATATTACCCTAACTCTAACTCTAAACTTAATGATAAACCTAGACCTAACCCTAGCTCTAACACGAACCATTACCCTAACCCTAACCCTAACCCTGATGATAACCCTAACCCTTACCCTAAATCTAACCTAATCCTAACCCTAGACATAACCAGAAACCTAACCCTTGCCATAGAGCTAACTGTTGCTCAAACCCTAAACATTACTCTAAACCTAACACTAAACCTTCCCTAACCATAACCTTAAGCCTAAACCTAACCCTAAACCTAACCCTAACACGACATCAAACCATGTCCAATACCCTAAACCTAATGATAACCCTAGCCCTAATCTTAACACTAACCTTGAAACTAAATTAACTATAACCTAGACCTAACCCTAAACCTAACCCTTGCCCTAGTGCTAACCATAGCTCAAACTCTAAATCATACCCTAAACCTAAACCTAACCCTAACCCTAGGCCTAAACCTAACTCTAGGCCTAATAATAACCATAACCATAGCACTAACCCTATCCCTTACCCTAAGCACAACCGTAACCCTAAGGCTAACACTAGGCCTAACCCTATCCCGTTTGCTAACTCTAACCATATCAATTACCGTACACCTAACATGAACCCTAAACACAAACCTATCATTACCCTATCCAAACCCTAATGCTAATTCAAGTCTAAACCTAAACCCTAACCTAAACCAAACCTGCAAACTAATTCAAAGCCTAATAATAACCCTAGCTCTAAACCTGACCCTTACCCTAACCTGAACACTTACACTAGACCTAGCCAAAAATCTAACTCTCAATCTATGCCTAATGTAAGCCTAGACCTGATATTAGCCCTACCCCTAATTCTTTCCATAACCCTAAAACAAATCCTAGCCCTCATCCTAGCCCTAAACCTAGCCTTATTACTAAATCAATCCATAACTCTAGTTCTAGCCGAAATTCTAACTTTTGACCTAGCTGTAAAACTAAATTTAACCCCATCCCTTCCCCTAATCCTAACCCTATCCCTAAATCTAAACCTACACCTAAACTAGGCCTAACCCTAGTACAAACACTAGACCTAATCCTAGCCCTAATTTAGCCCTAAACCTAACCTAACCCTAGCCCTAAGTCTAACTCTAACTCTTAGCCACATTTCTACTTCTAACCCTATCCCTTAACATAATCCTATCACTTGCCTTTACATTAGCCCTAACCCTAGCTCTAGCCCTAATCCTATATCAAACTCTAACTCTAACTCTAACCCTAACCCTAAGCTAAACATCTCACTAACACAAGCTGTAACACTAATGCTAGTCTGAAAACTAGCCCTAACATAGCCCTAGCCCTACAAAACAACCTAGACATAGTCCTAACCTTAACCTTTAACATAAACCAAACCCTAAGCCTACACCTAGCCCTAAACTTACCTCTAATTCGAGTCCTATGCCTAACCCTAAAACAAACCCTGACCATGACTCTGACCCTAACACTAATCCTAGCTCTAAACATCACTCAAAACCTAAACCTAAACCTAACCTAGCCTTAACCCTAACCCTAAAACTAGTTCTAATCATAACCCTAGTTCTTACATTGGCTCTAGTTCTAAACCTTACCCTATCCTAACCCAATACCTATCTGGAATTGGAGCCATAACACTACTTTTATCCCTAAACATAACCATAAATCTAGCCCTTACCCTTACCCTAAACCTAACCCTAACCCTAACCCTAACCCCTGACATTAGCCAAAACCTAACCCTAAACCTAGCCTTAATCCTAACCATAAACCTAGACCTAATCCCAGCTGTAACCCTATTCATTACCCCAATCCTAATTCTAACCCTTGTGCTAAACCTAGGATAACCCTAAACCTATTTCTACCCCTAAACTTATGCATTGCCCTAAAACTAACCTGAACCCTAAACCTAATTATATCTATTAACCTAATCCTAACCCTAATGATCTTACCCCTAAAACTATCTCTAACCATAACCCTAGACTGAACATTAGCCGTAGCCCTAATAAAGTCCTAAACCTGAAACAAACTCTAGCCCTAATCCTAGCTCTAATCTTACCCTTAATCCTAAAACTAACCCTAACCATAGACCTAAACCTAATTTTAACCCTCGCTCTAGTTCTAAGCTAGCTATAACATCATACCTAACCAGATCCATAACCATAACCCTAACCATGAACCTAGGCTCAGCCTTAATACTCACCCTAGCTCTAATTCTAGCTCTAATTAAGCCCTAATTTTAACCATAAATCTAATCCTTACACTAACTCTAACTCTCGCCCTAGCCCTATCCCTAGTTCTAACCCTATCCCTTATAATAACTCAAATCCTAGCCTTAACCATAGAACTATCCTTTGCTGTAGCCCTAAACCTAGACCTAACTCTAACTCTAAATATAACCCTAACCCTAAGCCTAAACCACACACTAACACTAGCTGTAACCCTATCGCTAATTTGAAAACTAGACCCAACCCAAGCCCTAGCTCTTAAACAAAACCCAACCATTTCGCGGACCCTAACCCTTAACCGAGAAACAGGCCTAACTCTAACCTTAACTTAAACCAAACCCTAGCACTACACCTAGATCTAACCCTAGCCCTAATTCAACTCCTAATCATAATCTTAAAATTAACCCTTTATCTGACTTATATCCTAACACTCCTCTAGTTCAAAACACCACCATAAACCTAAACCTACCGTAATCCTATCCCTAGACTTAACCCTAAACCTAGCCCTAACCCTAGCTCAAAACCTAACATTTATGCTAAACATAACTCTAATCCTAACTCTAAACCTAGTTCTAACACTAACTCTAACAGTAACTCAAGGCATATTCCTAACCATAACTCTAGTTCTAACCCTATCAATTACCCTAACTATAACCCTTACTCTAATGCTAACCCTAAGCTTAACCCTAGTCCTATCTCTAACGCTAACCGTATCAATTACCCTAAACCAAACCTAAACCTTTAAACAAATCCTAACTATACCCTAACCCTAACACTAATGCTAATTTGAGCCGTAAACCTAAATCCTTACCTAAGCCAAATCCTAATCCTAATAATTCCCTGAGTTCTAAAACTGACCCTTACCCAAAACCTAACCCTTACACTAGATGTAGCCATAAGCCTAAATTTAAGATTAGGGTAAGAGATGGCATTATAGCTAGGTATAGAGGTAGGGTGAGGGTTAGAATTAGCGTCAGGAGTATGGTTAATGTTAGGGTCATGATTAAAGCTAGGCTTAGGGCTAGGATGAGGGCTAGGGTTTGTTTTAGGTTTAGGACTAGGATTAGGGCTAGGCCTAATTTCAGGTCCAGAATTATGGTTAAAGGTAGTTTAAGTTAGGATTATGGCTATGTCTAAAGTAAAGGTTAGGTGTAGGGTTATGTTCAAGTTTAGAGCTAGGGGTTTTATATGGGTCATTGTCAGTGTTAGGGTTTGGGATAGGTTAAGGTTTAAAATTAGGGCTTGAATTAGTGTGTTAGGGTTAGGGTAATGATAGGTTAAGTTTAGGTTCAGGTTAGGTTCAGGGTAATAGATTGTGTTAAGATTAGGGATAGGTTTAGGTTCATGCCTAGGGTTAACATTAGGTTAATGGTTTTCGTTATGGTAATGGATAGAGTTAGATATCAGTTTAGGGCTAGGTTTATGGTTATGAATAGGGCTATGGTTAAAGCTAGGATTAGGGCTAGGTTTTGGATTAAGTTAGGGATAAGGCTACGGATAGGGCTAATGTAAGTTCTAGGGTGAAGTTTAGGGCTAGTTTTGGGGTTTTAGGGCTAGAGTTATTCTTAGGGTTAGGTTTAGGGTTAGGGTGATGTTAAGATCTAGTAGTGTTAGGGTCAGTGTCAGGTTCAGGGTTAGTTTAAGGGTTTGGCTTACAACTCATATTAGGGTTAGTGTTAGGGCTAGGTTTAAGGTTAGTTTGGTTTAGGTTAAGGGTGTTAGTGTTATAGCTATAGCTCAGCTTATTTTAGGGCTAGGGCTAGTGTTAGGGATAGTTTTAGGATTAGTGTTATGGTTTGGGCTAGTGTTAGGGTTTGGCTTAGTCTTTGGGTTAGGGCTCGGTTTAGAGTTAGATTTTGTGCAAAGTTAGTGCTAGGGCCAAGGATAGGGCAAGGGTTAGGGCTAGGGTTAGGGCTAGGGTTAGGGTTACGGTAAGGCTTAGAGCAAGTGAAAGGTCTAATGTTAGAGTTAGAGTTAGTCTTAGGACTAGGGTTAGGGATAGGGCTAAAGAATGGCTACGATTAGGGCTAGGGTTAGTGTCAGGGTTAGGCCTAGAGTTTGGGTTAGGGTTGTAATTAAGGATATGGTTAGGGATAGGATAAGGTCTAGGGTTTGTGTTATGGGTAGGGCTAGAATTATGGATAGGGCTAATTTCAGGTCTAGGGTTACAGTTAGCAATAGTTTTAGGCAAATGTTTATGGCTAGGTCTATTGTACTGGTTAGGTATATGGTAAGAGTCAGGTTTTGAGCTAGGGGAATTATTAGGGCCAGGGTCAATGTTAGGGCTTGATTAAGGTTTGAGTTTATGGTTACAGCTGCAGTTAGAGTTAGGTTTAGGGTTAGGGTAAAAATAGGGTTAGATTTAGGTTTCAGGTTAGTTTTAGGGAAATTGATAGTTTTGGGTATAGTGATAGGTTTAGGTTTAGTCCAAGGGTTACCATTAGGCTAAGGGTTATGTTTAGGGTAATGGATACAGTTAAGGTTAGGGCTAGCATTATGGTTAGGATTAAGTCTTTGGTTAGGGTTAGGGTTAGGCTAGGATTACAGCTCGGATGAGGGTTTGTGTTAGGGTTAGGGCTAGAATTATGGCTACGGCTAATGTCATGTCTAGGGTTACTGTTAGGGACAGTTTTACAGAAAGGTTTGTGGCTAGGTCTATAGTAAGGTTTAGGTAGAGGGTAAGAGTCAGTTTTAGAGCTAGGGGAATTATTAGGACCAGGATCAGTGTTAGGGCTTAGTTTAGGTTTGAGTTTAGGTTTATAGCTTGAATTAGGGTTAGGTTTAGGGTAAAGATAGGGTTAGGTTTAGGGTTCAGGTTAGGTTTAGGGTAATTGATATTTTTGTGGATAGTGATAGGGTTAGGTTTAGTGTTAGGGTTAGCATTAGGATAAGGTTTATGTTTAGGGTAATGGATACAGTTATATTAAGGTTAGGTCTAGGGTTATGGTTAGGATTAGGTCTTGGGTTAGGGTTAGGGTGAGGGTTAGGATTAATACGAGGTTTATGGCTCAGATGAGGGTTTGTGTTAGGGCTAGGTCTTGGATTAAGGCTAGTTCTAGCATTACAGTTAAGGGTAGTTGTAGGGTTTGGTTATGAACAGGTCTACTGTGAGGGTTAGGTTTAGGGTAAACGTCAGGCTTAGAGGTAGGTGTGTTATTATGGTCAGGGTCAGGATTAGGGATTGGTTTTGGTTAGGGTTTAGAGTTCTGGCTTTAATTAGCATTAGGTTCAGTGTAATGGATATGTTTAGGTTTAGCGTTCAGGATAGGTTTAAGGTTTTAAATAGCCGTAGGGATAGCTCTACAGTTAGGTTTAGTCCTATCGTTAGCATTTGGTTAGGCTTAAGTTTAGGGTAAAAGAGGATTACAGCTAGGTTTAGGGCTACGTTTATGGTTAAAATTAGGGCTTGTGTTAGGGTTAGGGTTATGTTTAGGCCTAGGGTTAAGGTTAGGTTTAGGGTAAGTGTTATGGTTGGAGCTATATTTAGGTCTATGGAGAGAGTTAGGGTTAGAGCAGGTCTAGGGTAAATAATAGGGTTAGGGATACGTTTAGCATTAGGGTTAGGGTTAGGGTTATGGTAATGGATAAGTTAGATCAAGGCTTTGGCCAATGGTTACTGTTAAAATTCTGGTTAAATTTAGGGTTAGGGATACGGCTATGTTAATGTTTAGGGTTAGGATTAGGGCTCAGTTTTGAGGAAGAATTAGGGTTAGAGTTACTTTATTCAAATTTCTTTGATACAACCCAGGATTCACCTTTAAATAACCTTACTCTGTTTCCCAGATTTAGGCCTTTTGGTTCAACTGTTTTGTGTCTGAAACAGTTAATGTTTTCATTTTACTTCATTTTGACCTATACGAGTAATGTAAATGGACCTGGAAATCAAACAGAGTTCATGCTAGCTGCTTGAAACTGCACACACACCCTCAATTCTTTCTGGGGGATACTCTGGTATGTGCCTTGTGAGTGTAGGCCTAAGCTGAAGCATGCAAAGACAACTTTATCCTAGAGCCCTTCAGGAGAAAGCAGGGAATATGCATGCACTGAAATTCCTCCCATAATTATTTTGTCAGATTTGTTTGATACTGAGTAGGATTCATTATTTAGCTTTCCCCACAAAGCTCTCCAAGTGTGGGACTTCTAGGATCAATGGTTCTCTAATCAGGTTGGAGTTTTGTTAGGTTTAGAATTAGGGCTAGGTTTAGATGTAGTGTTATGGTGAGAGTAAGTTTTGTACAAATTACTTTGATACTTGGAAGGAGTCATCATTTACCTAGCCTTAATATGTTCCTCAGGTTTGGGCCTTCTCATTTCAATGGTTTGCTAACAGGGACACTCTGTATTTTAAGGTTTTACTTCATATTGACCTATATAGGTAAATGAAAATGGAAGTTGAAATCAAACCGAGTTGGTGCTAGCTGCTTGAAACTTCAAACACTGAATCAGTTCTCTGTGGGAACTCTCTAGTTCTTCATGAAGGTAGCCCTATGATGAAGATGGCAAAACAACTTTATCTGAGAGCCCTTTAGCAGAAAACAGAGAAATATGCTTGAACTGAAACACCACATCAATTACTTGGTCATATTTCTTTGATACTACATAGGATTCATCTGATAGCTTAGCCCACAAGGCTTCCCAAGATTGGGACTTCTAGGATTATCAGTTTTTCAATCAGATTAGGGTTTATGTTGAGGATAATGTTAGGGCTAGTGTTAAAGCTAGTATTAGGATTCGAGATACTTTTTAAAAACAAATATTTGATACTGGGCATGATTCATTATTTTCTTACTGTATTCCACCTGTTTGGGCCTCCTAGGTTCAAGGGTTTACTGTAATGAACAGTTTGCATTTTAAATTTTTAGTTCATTTTGTCCTATGCAGGTAAATGGAAATGGAGTTTAAAATCAAACAGCATTGGTGCTAGCTGCTTGAAACTTCACACTCCATCAATTCTCTTTGAGCAAACTCTGGTTTGTTCTTGTGACAGTAGGCCTAAGCTGAACAATGTAAAAACAACTTTATCCAAGAGTCCTTTAGGAAACAGGGAAATATGCATGTACTGATATACTCCATCAACTTTTTGGACATATTTTTTTGATACTGCACAACATTCATCCCTTAGCTTTTCCCTGTAGGCTGATCAACTTTGGAAATTCTATGGTCAAAGTTTCATAAAAATGTTAGGGTTAGGGGAAGAGCTAGGGTTAGAGCTAATGTTAGGGTTAGAGTTAGTTTTATTCAAAATTCTTTGATACTTGGCAGGATTTATCTTTTAGCTAGATTTACTTTGTTGCTAGATTCAGGCCTTCTCCTTTCACAGGTTTGCTGTCAGAAACATTTTATATTTTAAGATTACACTTCATTTTGACCTATATGGGAAAATTAATGGAGTTGAAAAATCAAACAGTGTTTGTGCTACCTTATTGAAACTTCACACACTCCATCAGTTCTCTCTAGGGACTCTGGTATGTCCCTTGTAAAAGTAGGCCTATGCTTAAGCATGCAAAAACAACTTAATCTGAGAGCCCTTTAGGAGAAAACAGGAAAATATGCATGTATTGAAATACCTCCTATAATTATTTGGTCAGTTTTGTTTGATGTTGGATAGAATTCATCACTTAGCTTGCCCCATAAGGCTCCCCAAGTGTGGGAAGTCTAGGATCAATGGTTCTCTAATCAGGTTAGGGTTAATGTTAGATTTAGGGTTATGTCTAGGGCTAGGGTTAGAGGTAATGTTAGGGTGAGAGTTAGTTTTGTTCAAAATTCTTTGATACTGGGCAGGCATCATCTTTTATCTAGCCGTAGTATTTTCCCAAGGTATGTTTTTCTCAATTCAAAGGTTCACTATCACACTTTGTATTTTAAGGTTTCACTTCATTTTGACACCTATGGGTAAATGGAAATGCAGGTGTAAATCAAACAGGCATCCCTTCCCCTAAACCTAACCCTAAACCTAACCATAAACATAGCCCTAATCCTCAGCCTAATGCTAACACTAACCCTAGACCTATTCCTAGCCTGAATTTAGCCCTAACCCTAATCCAAACTCTAGCCATAAGACTAAGTCTAACTCTTGCCATAGCCCTATTCCTAGTTCTAACCCTATCCTTTACCATAACCCAAACACTAGCCCTAATCTTAGCTCTAACAGTAGCCATAGTCCTAACCCTAGAATTAACCATAACTCTAAATCTACTCCTAAGCCTAAACTCACCCTATCAGTAGCAATAACACTAATGCTAATCATAAAACTACACTTAACTTCAGCTTTAGCCCTAAAACAAAACCTAGCCATAATCCAATACCCAACCCTAGCTTTAACCCTTACTCGAATCCTAAACCTAGTCCTAACCCTTACCCTAAACCTAACCCTAACTTTAATCCTTTCACTAAACCTAAACCTAACCCTACCCCTAGCCCTGACTCTAACCATAAACCTAGCCCTAACCCTAGCTCTACCCTATCCATTACTCAAACCCTAACACTAAACCTAATGCTAATACTCAGGCTGACCCTAGCCATATCCCTAAACCTAACCTGTCAATTACCCTAAAACTAACCTTAACCCTACCCCCAAATATCATTATCCTATATGGAACTTTAACCCTAATGCCAACTCGTGCCCTAATCCTAACACTAAACCTAAACCAAATCCTACCAAACCCTAAACCTAATACTAACTCTAACACTCACCTGGCCCTATCCCTAGATCTAACCCTATCCCTTATGATAACCAAAACCGTAGACCAAACCCTAGCCATAACCTAGATTTAGCCTAAATCTAAATCTAACCCTAACCATAAGCCTAAACCATACACTATCACTAGCTTTAACCCGAACTCTAATTTGAAAACAAGCCCTACCCTAGCCCTAGCACTCAAGCAAAACTGAGCCATAGCACTGACACTAACACTTAACATAAACCATAGCTTAAACCTACACCTAGCCCTAACACTAGCCCTAAATCAAGTCTTAACTCTAACCTTAGAACTAATTCTAACCCTGACTCTGACCCTAACACTGACCCTAGCTCTATACATCACCATATCCCTAAACCTCATCCTAACACTACACCTCACCCTAAACCTAACCCTAAACTAGCCCTAATTGTAATGCCAGTTCTTACATTAGCCATACCCCTAAAGCTAACACAAAAACTAGGCCTAATGCAAGGCTTAACCCTAGATTTAACCCTAAGCCTAGCCCTAATCCTAACCCTAGCCGTAGTCTTAACCCTAGCTCTAACTCTATCCCTTACCCTAAGACAAACCCTCACTCTATTGCTACCCTAGACCTAACCCTTATCTTAAGCATACTCCAAACCGTAACTTTATTACTAGTCCTAACCCTAGCCCTTATTCTAGCTCTAAACTCAACTCTAAACCCTAACCCTAACCCTGACCCTTATTCTGAATCTAACACAAAACCTAGGTTTAAAATTGACCCTAACCCTTATCCAAAACCTAAGAATAGCCCTACCAGGAATGCTATACCTAAACTTAACACTAACACTAGCCCTAGACCTAAACCTAATTCTAAATATAGCCATAACCCTAGCCTTAGACCTAACAATAACCCGTAACCTAAACCAAAAACTTACCCTACACCTAGACCTAACCCTAGTCCACATTCTGGACTTAAACCTAATCCTAACCTGAACACTGACACTTACCCTAACAAAAACCCTAGCTCCAAACCTTATCCTAACTCAAAAACTAACCCTAACACTAGAAAAACCCTAAATCTAGCCATAGTCATAACTCTAGTTCTTAAATTACTAATGCACCTAACACTAGCCCTAAACCCCACACAAAACCTAGCCCTAATTGTAGCCCTACAACTAACCCTAAGCATAACTGTTACCCTAAACCTAGCCATAAACCTAACCCTAACCCTCGTCCTAGCTCTAACCCTAGCTCAAACCCTTAACCTTACCATAAACATAACCCTAGCCCAAACCCAAAACCTCACCAAAACCCTAGACCTAATCCTAACCATAACCATAGCAAAAATCCAAGCTCAAACTCTATCCACTACCTTAACCATAACACTAAACCTAATGCTAACGCTAGCCCTAACCTTAATCCTAACACTACCCTAGCCCTGCGTGTAACATAAACTCACACTCCAGCCCTAACCCTATATCAATCCATAACCATTAAACTTAAGCTAACCCTAACTCTAACCGAAGGCCTAACACTAACCTAACCCTAGCCCTAATCCTAACCTGAATCCTAGACATAACCCTAGCTCAAAACCAACCCATTACCCTCACCCTAAACTTTACCATAATGATAACATTAGACCTAAAGCTAGACATACCCTAAACATAAACATAAACCTAACCATAGAACTAGCAGTGAACCTACCGTAAACCTAACCTAAGCTATCTCAAATCCTAATCCTAAACCTAACCCCTAGATCTAAACCTTATCCTAACCGAAAACTTAATCCAAACTCTAGATATATATATATATATATATATATATATATATATATATATATTTATATATATTTATATATATCCCTAACACAAAAATCTAGCCATCACCATTACCCTAGCTCTTACATTATCCATAGCCATAACACCAGTCTTAAACCTCACACAAAAGCTAGCCCTAATACAAGCCCTAAGCCTGGACCTAAGAATAACCTTAACCCTAAGCATAGCACAAACTCTAAACCTAATGCTTGCCCTAGATAAAACCCTACCTCAAACTCTAACCCTTACTCTAAACATAACCCTAGCTCTAACCCTAACTCTAACCCTATCCCTCATCCTAACTGATACCATAGCCCATATCCTAGCTCTAACTCTATCCATTACCTTAGACATAACCTTAAACCTAATACTAAACCTAGCCCTAACCCTAACCCTAACTGTAGCCCTGACTCTAACCATAACCCTCGCCCTAGCCCTAACCCTAGCTCAAACCCTAACACTTACATTAAAACTAACCCTAACACTAGCCCAAGTTGTAACCCAAACCCTAGCCCTAATCCTAACCTTAACTTAAGCCCTAACACTAGCAATAAACATATTCATTATTCTAAATATAAGCCTAAACCAAATACTAACCCTAGGCCTATCCCGAATCCTATCCCTAACACTAACCCTATATATTACTCTAAACCTAAACTAAAATGTAAACCAAACTTTATCCATTACTCTAACCTTAACCCTAACCCTAATGCTAATTTGAGTCCTAAGCTTAAACCTTAACCAAAACCAATCCTTAACCCATACTCTGACTGTAATAATAACCTAGCTCTATACCAAACCCCTATGCTAAACCTAACCCTTACACTAGACCTAGCCATAAACCTATCCCTAACTCTATCCCTAACCATAACCCTAGACCTGATATTAGCCCTAGCCCTTATCCTAGCGCTGATGCTAACACAAACTCTACACCTCATCCTAACCATAAACCTAGACTAAATCCTAAACAAAACTCTCACCTAGCCCTATCCCTAAATATAAACCTCGCCCTAGCACTGAACCTAGCTATATAACCCCAACCCTTCCCCTAAAACTAACCCTAACATTAGTCCTAACCTTATGCCTAACCCTAACACTAATCATAGCACTAATCCTAGCCCTATTTGAACCCTAACGTTAACCCTACCCTTAAACCTACCCATTGTTCTAACCCTAAATCTTAACTAAAACCAAACCCTAACCCATAACTAGCCATAACCCGAGCTCTAATTCGAGTCTAGGCCTAAAAATAACCCTCACACTGACTCATATCCAAACACAAACCCTAGCTCTAAATATCACCCTAAACCTAAAACTTATGCTAACACTAGACCTAGCTGTTACCCTAACCCTAAAACTAATCCTAATCATAACCCTAGTTCTTACATTGGCCTTAGCCAAAACCTAGCACTAACTCTAACACTAACCATGCCCTAAATGTAGATTTAACCCTAACCCTAACCCTAAAACTAGCGCTAAACCTAGCCCTAATCCTAGCCCTAACCCTAGCTCTAATCCTATCCATTACCCCAAAGCAAACCCTATTCATAATGCTAACTCTAATCCTAATCCTAATCTTTAGCCAATCCCAAACAATAACCCTATTACTAGTCCTAACACTAGACTCATTCTAGATCTAACCCTTACCTAAAACCTCACCCTCACCTTCACCCTTATTCTGACCCTAACATTAATTATAGTTCTAAATTTGATGCTAAACCGAAACTGAAATATGAATCTAGCCCTATCTAGAAAAATTATACCTAAACCTAACCCTAACACTAGCCCTAGACCTAAACCTAATCCTAAATCGAGCTATTACTCTAGCCCTTGACCTAAACAAAAACATAGTTCTAGCCCTAACCATAAACCTTAACCTAAACCAAACACTAACACTACCACTAGACCTAACCCTATTCCTATTCTGGCTTTCACCCTAACCCTAACTTTAACCTGAACACTGGCCCTGACACTAACATTAAACCTAGCTATAAACCTGACCCTAACCCAAAACCTAAACCTAACACTAGACCTAGTGTTAATCCTAACCCTAAAACTAGCTCTAATCAGAACCATACATCTTACATTACACATAGCACTAACCCTAGGCCTAAATCTAACACAAAATTTAAATAACCCTAACCCTAATCGAGGCCTAAACCTACCCTAAGCATAACCCTCACCCTAACCCTAACCCCAGTCCTAACCCTAACCCTAACCCTCACCTTAGTCCTAACCTTAGCACAAAGACTAACCCTTAGCCCAAACATGACTCTAGCACTATTCCTAAACATAACCCTAACCATAGCCCTAATCCTAACCTTAAATCTAAACCTAACACTAGCTCTAACCCTAGGCATTAGCCTAACTCTAACCCTACCCCTAATAATAAGCCTATCCCAAACCCTAACCGAAACCCCAACCCAAATCATAATCCGATCCCTAGACCTAACCCTAAACCTACAACTTGCCATAGCCTTAACCCTAACTCAAAACCTAAATTTTACCTTAACAACAACAGTAAACCTAGCCCTAAAACTAAACTGAAATCTAAACCTAACCTTAACCATAAAGCTAACCTTATATCTAACCCAATCTATTACCCTAAACCGAATGCTAACCCTAATGAAAAACCTAGCCCTATCCCTATACCTAACACTGACCATAACACTAAGCCTAACCTTTGTCCTAGACCTAAACCTAGCACTAAACCTAACCTTTACCTTAAATCAAACTCTAACCCTACCCGAAGCTAGGGTTACTAGCCCTAACTCAAAACCTAACCTAACTCTAGCCCTAATCCTAACCTAACGCTAGCCTTAACCATAGATCTAACCCTATATATTATCCTTATGATAACCCTAATCCTATTGCTAACCCTAGGCATAACCCTAACCCTTTTGCTACCCCTGAAGATCTCCATTGCCCTAAAAGTTCCCTGAAACCTAAACCTAATACATTCAATTGCCCTAACCCTAACCCTAACCCTAATGCTCATTTTAGCCCTATCCCTAAACCTTAACCTAAAAGAAACCCTAACCCTGATCCTGACCCTAAAATTACACCTAACTCTAAACCTGACCCTTACCCTAAGCCTAAAACTTACACTAGACCTAGACACAAACCTAACCCTAAATCTACCCCAAACTGTAACACTAGACCTGACATAAGCCCTAGCCCTAATTCTAGACCTAACCCTACAACTAACCCTAGGACTCATCCTAGCCCTAAACTTAGCATTAATTATAACCCTAACCCTAAACCTTGTTAAACAAAATTCTAACACCTCACCCTTTCTCTAAACCTAGCTATAACAACATACCTTACCCTAAAATTAACTATAACACTAGCCCTAACACTAGGCTTAAGCTGAACACTAGCCCTAGCCCTAATCCTAGCCCTAACTTAGCCCTATCCCTAAAACTAACGAAAACCCTAGGCCTAAGTTTAACTATAACTCTCACCCTAGTCCTAGACCTAGTTCTAACCCTATCTGTTAATGTAACCATAACCCTAGCCCTGACCCTTGCTCTATAGTTAGACCTAGCCCTAATCCTAGATCTAACACTATATCTAAATCTAACCCTAACCCAAAGCCTAAGCCTAACACTAACACTAGCCCTAACCCTAATGCTAATCTTATAACTAGCCCAAACCCTAGACCTAGGAATAAAAAAAAAAAAAACTGAGCAACAGCCCTAACCCTAAACATTAACTTAAACCAAACCCTAACACTACATCTAGACATAACCCTAGCCCTAACTCGAGTCCTAACCCTAAACTTAAAACTTACCCTGACCCTGATGCATAACCTAACACTGAACCTAGCTCTAAAAACCATGCTAAACTTAAACCAAACCCTAACAGTAACCCTAGCCCTAATTTTAGTCATTACCCTCACCTTAAATCAAACCCTGACTTGACTGATATCTTAAAAGTCACCCTAGCTCTAAACACAGCCCTCACCTTAAACCGAACACTAAGAGTAGCCCTAGCACTTATCTAAACCAAGCACTAGATCTAGCCATAACCCTAACCCTACAGCTAGCCCTCAACATACCCCTAGCTCTTATATTACCCATAGCCCTAACCCTAGCCCTAAACCTAACACAAAAGCTAGAGCTAGTCCTAGGCCTAAATCAAGCCTTAAGCATAACCCTAACACTAACTTTAGCTCTATCCCAAACCTAACTCTTGGTTTAGTCCTAATCCTAGTTCAAAGCCTAAACATGTTTCTAAACCTAAACCTACACCCATCCCTCAATCTAACCCTTACTCTTGCCCTAATTCTAACATTAACCCTAGGCCAAAACCTTGTTCTAAACATACCCATTACTCTAAACCTAAACCTAACCTTATTGATAATCCTAGGCTTAATGCTAAACCTAAACCTAATTGGAAAACTAACCCTAGACCTAACCTTAAACCTCACAGATAGACCTAAACCTAGCTCAAACCCTAAACCTTACAATAAACCTAAACATAACCATAGCCCTAATTCTAAGCCTAAACCTCAGTCTAATTTTAAACATAGCCCTAAATCCACATCTAATTTTATACATTACCCTAAACCTAACCCTATCCCTAATGATGTCCCTAGCCCTAATACTAACCTTAACCGTATGAGTACTATAATCTTATCCCTAGAAGTAACCCTAAACCTAAACCTCACCCTAGCCCTAACCGTAGATCAAAACCGAACACTTATGATAAACATAAACCTAAGCCTAACCCTAGTTTTAACCCTAATCCTAACCATAATTCAAGACCTATTCTTAACCATAAACCTAGCCCTAAACTTAGCTCTAATCCTATCCATTATACTAAACATAACCCTTACCTTAATGTGAACCCCAGGCCTAACCTTAACCCTAATGCTAACCCTAACCCTATCAATTACCCTAAACCTAATGTTAATTCTAAACAAAACCCTATCATTTCCCTAACCCACACTCTAGTGCTAATTCGAGCCCTAACCCTAAAACCTAACCTCAAATAAGCTCTAACATCACCCTGACCCTAATAAATCTCTTAGCTCTAAGGATGAATTTTACACTAAACCTAACCTTTACACTAGACCTAGCCATAACACTAATCCTAAAACTATCCCCAACCATAAGCTTAGACCTGACATTAGCCTTAGCCCTAATCCCAGCCCTAAACTTAACACAAACCCCACCCCTTATCCTAACCCTAAACCTAGCCTTAATCCTAACCCTAAACCTAACTTTAGGCCTAAACCAGGAACTAACCCTAGCCCTAATCTTAGCACTATTGTAGTCCTATTCATAACCCTAGCTCAAACCCTAGCCCTAGGACTAACTCTAACTCTCACCCTAGCCCCATCCCTAGTTCTAACCCTATCACTTTCTGGAACCCTAGGGTTAGGTTTAGATTTAGGACTAGGGTTAGTGTTAAGTTTAGCATAATTGTTAGGGTTTGAGCTAGGTTTAGGACTATGGCAAGGTTTAGGTTTATTGTTAGGTGTAGGGTTAGGTATACAGTTAGTTAATGTAGGTTAAGGGTTAGGGTTAAGGTTATCGTGATGTTTATTGTTAGGGTCAGGGTAATTGATGGGTTTAGAGCTAAGGCTAAGTCTAGTTTTATGTTTAGGATTAGGGCTAGGGCTAGGGTTAGGTTTAGGGTTAGGCTTATCATTTTCTTTTGGTTAGGTTAAGGGTAAGGGTCAGGGATTGAGTAAGTGTTAGGGCTAGTTTGAGGCTTCAGGTTAGAATCAGGACTAGGGATAGAGTAAGGGTTAGGGTTATGGTTAGGGCTAGATTTAGCATTAGGTTTAGTGTTATGATTAGGGTAATGGCTAGAATTAGAGGTGAGTTTGGTCTATGTTTATAGTTACGATTAGGGCTAGGATTGGGATTAGGGTTTGGGATAGATTTATGTTTAGGGTAACAGCTACGGTTTGAGCTAGTGTTAGTGCTAGGGCTAGATCAAGGATTAGGTTCAGCCTTAGGTCTAGGGACAGGATTATGATAGGTTTAGGGTTAGAGTTAAGTTCAGGGCTAGGGTTAACATTAGGTTTAGGATAATGATTAGGGTAATGGATATGGTTAGATGTAGGTTTACATTTAGGTTTAGGGTTAGATTTAGTTTTAAGATGCAGGAGGTGTGAATCAGGCAGTATAGCGATACCAGACTTCAAACTATACTACAGAGCAATAGTAACAAAAACAGCATGGTACTGGTATCAAAACAGGTGGGTGGACCAATGGTACAGAATAGAGGACACAGAAACCAATCCACAAAACTACAATTATCTTATATTTGATAAAGGGGCTAAAAGCATGAAATGGAGGAAAGATAGCATCTTCAACAAATGGTGCTGGGAAAACTGGAAATCCATATGCAACAAAATGAAACTGAATCCCTTTCTCTCGCCATGCACAAAAGTTAACTCAAAATGGATCAAGGAGCTTGATATCAAATCAGAGACACGGCGTCTGATACAAGAAAAAGTTGGCTACGATCTACATACTGTGAGGTCGGGCTCCCAATTCCTCAAAAGGACACCAATAGCACAAGAGTTAATATCCAGAATCAACAAATGGGACTTACTCAAACTAAAAAGTTTTTTCTCAGCAAAAGAAACAATAGAAAGGTAAATAGGGAGCCTACATCCTGGGAACAAATCTTTACTCCTCACACTTCAGATAGAGCCCTAATATCCAGAGTATACAAAGAACTCAAAAAATTAAACAATAAGAAACGAATAACCCAATCAACAAATGGGCCAAGGACCTGAACAGACAATTCTCAGAGGAGGACATACAATCAATCAATAAGTACATGAAAAAATGCTCACCATCTCTAGCAGTCAGAGAAATGCAAATCAAAACCACCCTAAGATACCATCTCACTCCAGTAAGATTGGCAGCCATTATGAAGTCAAACAACAACAAGTGCTGGCGAGGATGTGGGGAAAAGGGTACACTTGTGCATTGCTGGTGGGACTGCAAATTGGTGCAGCCAATTTGGAAAGCAATATAGAGATTTCTTGGCAAGCTGGGAATGGAGCCACCGTTTGACCCAGCTATTCCCCTTCTTGGTCTATTCCCTAAAGACCTAAAAAGAGCATGCTACAGGGACACTGCTACATCGATGTTCATAGCAGCACAATTCACAATAGCAAGACTGTGGAACCAACCTAGATGCCCTTCAATAGACGAATGGATAAAAAAAAATGTGGCATTATACACACTGGAGTATTACTCTGCATTAAGAAATGACAAAATCATAGAATTTGCAGGGAAATGGATGGCATTAGAGCAGATTATGCTAAGTGAAGCTAGCCAATCCCTAAACAACAAATGCCAAATATTTTCTTTGATATAAGGAGAGTAACTAAGAACAGAGTTGAGAGGAAGAGCATGAGAAGAAGATTAACATTAAACAGGGATGAGAGGTGTGAGGGAAAAGGAAAGAGAAGGGAAATTGCAAGGAAATGGAAAGAGACCCTCATGGTTATACAAAATTACATACAAGAGCTAGTGAGGGAAAGGGGAAAAAAAGCGGGGGAGAAATGAATTACAGTAGATGGAGTAGAGAGAGAAGATGGGAGGGGAGTTGATGGGGGATAGTACAGGATAGGAAAGGCAGCAGAATACAACAGACACTAGTATAGCAATATGTTAAACAGTGGATGTGTAACCGATGTGATGCTGCAATCTGTATAGGGGGTAAAAATAGGAGTTCATAACCCACTTGAAACAAAGTGTGAAATATGATTTGTCAAGAACTCTGCAATGTTTTGAACAACCAACAATAAAAATTTAAAAAAAAAGATTAATGTTAAGGCTACGGTTATGTTTAGGTTTATGGTATGGGTTAGGTTTTGAGATAGGGTTAGGGCCATGGCAAGTGTTACTTTTAGGGTTAGGTCCATTGTTAGTTTTCTGGGTAGGGTTAGGGTTTTGTTTTGGGTTAAGGCTAGTGTTATCAGTACTGTTAGGTATAGGATTAGGTAAGGTGTATGTTTTGAGCTATGTTTAGGGCTAGGGTTAAGTTTAGGGTTAGGGCTAGGGTTAGGGTTTAGAGGTAGGTACAGGTCTAAATTTATATTGATGGTAGGGTTAGACTTTGAGTGAAGTTTGAGACTAAGTCTAGGGTTAGGTATAGGGCTAGGGTTAGGGCTAGGGTTAGGGTTGGGGTTTCGCTTAGGGCTAGTTTTAGGCCTAGAATTCACTCTAGGTTTTGTGTTAGTTTAAAGCATAGAGTTAGAACTATGGTTAATGTAAGAGCTAGGATTATGATTAGGGCTAGTTGTAGGGTTAGGGTTATGGCTATGTCTAGTGTTAGGTTTAGGTTTTTGGTTAGGGTAAGGTTTAGAGATAGATTTAGTGTTAAAGGCAGGGTCAGTGTTCAGTTTAGAGTTAGAGTTAAGGTTAAATCCAGAATTGGGACTAGGTTTATGTCTAGGGGAGTGTTAGTCTTTGCATTAAGTTAAGGGTTATTGTTAGGGCTAAGGCTAGGTTTTTGTGTAGGTCTAGAGCTAGAATTAAGGCTAGATTTAGGATTAGGTGTAGGCCTAGAGCTAGGGATAGGGTCTGGTTTAGGTATAAGTTTACTGTAGGACTAGTGTTATGGTTTGGTGTAGCGTTAGAGTCAGTGTAGACCTAGGTTAGTGTTATGGTCAGAATAAAAGTCAGGGTTATGTTTAAGGTTTGGGATAAGCTTTGAGCTACAATGAGGGCTAGGGTTAGGACTATTAATATGGCGAGAGTTTTCATTACCCTGAGGATTAGGGATAGGTCTAGTGTTACCATTATTGTTAGAGTTTTTCTTAGGTTTAGGGATAGGGTTAAACCTAGTGGTAGGGGCAGGGGTAGGGGTAGGTTTAGGTTTAAAGCTAGGTTTAGGGCTCCAATTAGGGCTAGTTTTTGTGTTAGTGTTAGGGCTAGGGTTAGGGCAACAGCTAAAGTAAGAACCAGGGTTACAATTAGGGTTAGCTTTAGAGTCAGGGTTAGGGGTAGTTCCAGTGTTAGTGTTAGATTTACAGTTAGGGTGAATTTTAGAGCTGGAGTTATATTTAGGATAAGAGTCAGGGTCAGGGTTAGCTTTAGGGTTTGAATTAAGCCTCGAATTAGGGCTAGGTTTACTGTTAGGGTTTGGTTTAAGGTTAACATCATTTTTAGAGCTAGGGTGAGTGTTAGGACATGAATCAGGGTCAGTGTTAGTTTTAAGGTTATAGTGAGGACTCAATTAGGGCTAGGATTAGTTCTTATAGTAGTTTCAGGTTTGGTTTAAGTTAAGGTTTAGGGTTAGGTCTATTGCTTGGTTTTTGTTTTAGTCTAGGATTAGGGTTAGGGCTAGTTTTACAATTCGTATTAGGGTTAGGGCTAGTGTTAGTTTTAGCTTAGACTTAGGGTTAAGGTTATATTTATAGTTGGGTTTAGATCTATGATTAAGCTAGAATTAATGATAGGGCTAATGTTAGGGCCAGAGTTAGAGTTATGTTAAGGGATAAGGTTAGATCTAGGGATAGGGCTAGTGTGAGATTTAGAGTTAGTTATAGGGCTAAAATTAGAGTTATGAATTTGTATAGGGGTAATTAGGGCTAGGATTAGGGCTAGGGTTAGTGTTCGCTTAGGCCTAGTGGTAAGAATAGGGTTAGTTTTCCCTTTCCCCTCACTTCCTCTTGTATGTACTTTTGTATAACCCTGAGGGTCTCCTTCCATTTCCATGCAATTTCCCTTCTCTCTCCCTTTCCCTCCCACCTCACATCCCTGTTTAATGTTCATCTTCTTCTCATGCTCTTCGTCCATACTCTGTTCTTAGTTACTCTCCTTATGTCAAAGAAAATATTTGGCATTTGTTTTTTATGGTTTGGCTACTTTCACTTAGCATAATCTGCTCAAATGCCATCCATTTCCCTGCAAATTCTATGATTTTGTCATTTCTTAATGCAGAGTAATACTCCATTGTGTATAATGCCACATTTTTTTTTTTATCCATTCGTCTATTGAAGGGCATCTAGGTTGGTTCCACAGTCTTGCTATTGTGAATTGTGCTGCTATGAACATCGATGTAGCAGTGTCCCTGTAGCATGCTCTTTTTAGGTCTTTAGGGAATAGACCAAGAAGGGGAGTAGCTGGGTCAAATGGTGGCTCCATTCCCAGCTTGCCAAGAAATCTCCATACTGCTTTCCAAATTGGATGCACCAATTTGCAATCCCATCAGCAATGCACAAGTGTACCCGTTTCCCCACATCCTCGCCAGCACTTGTTGTTGTTTGACTTCATAATGGCTGCCAATCTTACTGGAGTGAGATGGTATCTTAGGGTGGTTTTGATTTGCATTTCTCTGACTGCTAGAGATGGTGAGCATTTTTTCATGTACTTATTGATTGATTGTACGTCCTCCTTTGAGAATTGTCTGTTCAGGTCCTTGGCCCTTTTGTTGATTGGGCTGTTTGTTATCTTATTGTCTAATTTTTTTGAGTTCTTTGTATACTCTGGATATTAGGACTCTATCTGAAGTGTGAGGAGTAAAGATTTGTTCCCAGGATATAGGCTCCCTATTTACCTCTCTTATTGTTTCTTTTGCTGAGAAAAAAAAAAAACTTTTTAGTTTGAGTAAGTCTCGTTTTTTGATTGTAGTTATTAACTTTTGTGCTATTGGTGTCCTATTGAGGAATTTGGAGCCCGACCCCACAGTATGTAGATCGTAGCCAACTTTTTCTTGTATCAGACGCCGTGTCTCTGATTTGATATCAAGCTCCTTGATCCATTTTGAGTTAACTTTTGTGCATGGTGTGAGAAAGGGATTCAGTTTCATTTTGTTGCATATGGATTTCCAGTTTTCCCAGCACCATTTGTTGAAGATGCTATCCTTCTTACATTTCAAGCTTTTAGCCCATTTATCAAATATAAGATAGTTGTAGTTTTGTGGATTGGTTTCTGTTTCCTCTATTCTGTACCATTGGCCCACCCGCCTGTTTTGGTACCAGTACCATAATGTTTTTGTTACTATTGCTCTGTACTATAGTTTGAAGTCTGGTATTGCTATACTGCCTGATTCACACTTCCTGCTTAGCATTGTTTTTGCTATTCTGGGTCTTTTATTTTTCCATATGAATTTCATGATTGCTTTCTCTATTACTACAAGAAATGCCATTAGGATTTTGATTGGCATTGCATTAAACCTATAGAGAACTTTTGGTAATATCGCCATTTTGATGATGTTAGTTCTGCCTATCCATGAACAGGGTATTTTTTTCCATCTTCTAAGATCATCTTCTATTTCTCTCTTTAGGGTTCTGTAGTTTTCATTGTATAAGTCTTTCACCTCTTTTGTTAGGTTGATTCCCAAGTATTTTATTTTTTTGAAGATATTGTGAATGGAATGGTTGTCCTCATTTCCATTTCACAGGATTTGTTGCTGATATACAGGAATGCCTTTGATTTATGCGTGTTGATTTTATATCCTGCCACTTTGCTGAATTCATTTATTAGCTCTAATATTTTCTTTGTAGACCCTTTTGTGTCTGCTAGGTATCGAATCATGTCAGCTGCAAATAGTGATAATTTAAGTTCTTCTTTTCCTATATTTATGCCCTTAATTTCTTTCGTCTAATTGCTCTGGCCAGTGTTTCGAGAACTTTGTTGAAAAGAAGTGGTGAGAGAGGGCATCCCTGCCTTGTTCCAGATTTTAGAGGGAATGCCTTCAATTTTTCTCCATTCAGAATGATGCTAGCCTGAGGCTTAGCATAGATTGCTTTTACAATATTGAGATATGTTCCTATTATCCCTAGTTTTTCTTGAGTTTTGAACATAAAGGGATGCTGTACTTTGTCGAATGCTTTTTCTGCATCTATCGAGATGATCATATGGTTCTTGTTTTTAAGTCTATTGATGTGGTGAATAACATTTATTGATTTCCGTATATTGAACCAGCCTTGCATCCCAGGGATGAATCCTATTTGATCATGGTGCACAATTTTTTCGATATGTTTTTGTATCCGATTGGCCAGAATTTTATTGAGGATTTTTGCATCTAGGTTCATTAGAGATATTGGTCTGTGGTTTTCTTTCTTTGAAGTGTCTTTGTCTGGTTTAGGTATCAGGGTGATGTTGGCCTCGTAGAATGAATTTGGAAGTTCTCCCTCTTTTTCTATTTCCTGAAGTAGCTTGAAAAGTATTGGTATTAGTTCCTCTTTAAAGGTTTTGTAAAACTCTGCTGTATACCCATCTGGTCCTGGGCTTTTCTTAGTTGGTAGTCTTTTGATGGTTTCTTCTATTTCCTCAATTGATATTGGTCTCTTTAGGTTGTCTATATTCTCCTGACTCAATCTGGGCAGATCATATGACTTAAGAAATTTAACTATGCCTTCACTATCTTCTAATTTATTGGAGTATAAGGATTCAAAATAATTTCTAATTATCTTCTGTATTTCTGAAGTGTCTGTTGTGATATTGCCTTTTTCATCCCGTATGCTACTAATTTGAGTTCTCTCTCTTCTTCTCTTCCCTAGCATGGCTAAGGGTCTGTCGATTTTGTTTATTTTTTCAAAGAACCAACTTTTAGTTTTGTCATTTTTTTCAATTGTTTCTTTTGTTTTGATTTCATTAATTTCAGCTCTGATTTTCATTATTTCTTGCCTTCTACTTCTTTTGCTGTTGTTTTGCTCTTCTTTTTCTAGGATTTTGAGATGAAGTATGAGATCATTTATTTGTTGTTTTTTTTTTTTTTTCTTTTTTTAAGGAATGAACTCCAAGCAATGAATTTTCCTCTTAGAACTGCTTTCAATGTGTCCCATAGATTCCGATATGTTGTGTCTGTGTTTTCATTTATCTCTAAGAATTTTTTTAATTTCCTCCTTGATGTCTTCTATAACCGATTGATCATTCAGTAACCTATTGTTCATTCTCCAGTGCAGTATGCTTTTTTCTTCCTTCTTTCTTCGTTGATTTTCAGTTTCATTCCATTATGATCAGATAAGATGCATGGTATTATCTCTACTCCTTTATATTGTCTAAGAGTTCCCCTGTGACATAATATATGATCTATTTTTGAGAAGGATCCATGTGCTGCTGAGAAAAAAGTGTAACTGCTTGATGTTGGGTGGTATATTCTATATATGTCAGTTAAGTCTAGGTTATCAATTGTGTTATTGAGTTCTATAGTTTCCTTATTCAACTTTTGTTTGGAAGATCTGTCCAGTGGCGAGAGAGCTGTGTATAAGTCTCCCATGATTATTGTATGATGTTCTATTAGACTCTTGAACTTGAGAAGAGTTTGTTTGATGAACATAGCTGCACCATTGTTTGGGGCATATATATTTATGATTGTTATGTCTTGTTGTTGTATGGTTCCCTTAAGCAGTATGTAGTGTCCCTCTTTATCCCTTTTGATTAACTTTGGCTTGAAATCTATTTTATTTGATAAGAGTATGGACACTCCTGCTTGTTTCTGAAGTCCATATGAGTGATATGATTTTTCCCAACCTTTCACCTTCAGCCTATGTATGTCTTTTCCTATCAAATGCGTCTCCTGTAGGCAGCATATTGTTGGGTCTTGTTTTGTGATCCATTCTACTAGCCTGTGTCTCTTGATTGGTGAGTTTAAGCCATTAACATTTAGGGTTATTATTGAGATATGGGTTGTTCTTCCAGCCATATTTGTTTATTTCTGTTACTAAACATGGTTTGTTTTCCTCTTTGATTATTCCCCCCCCCCTTTACTGTCCTACCTCCCACTGTTGGTTTTCATTGTTATTTTCCATTTCCTCTTCCTGTAATGTTTTGCCAAGGATGTTTTGAAGAGATGGTTTTCTAGCTGCAAATTCTTTTAACTTTTGTTTATCGTGGAAGGTTTTAATTTCATCTTCCATCCTGAAGCTGAATTTCACTGGATACACAATTCTTGGTTGGAACCCATTTTCTTTCAGTGTTTGAAATATGTTATTCCAGGATCTTCTAGCTTTCAGAGTCTGTGTTGAAAGATCAGCTGTTATCCTGATTGGCTTACCCCTAAATGTAATCTGCTTCCTTTTTCTTGTAGCTTTTAAAATTCTCTCCTTATTCTGTATGTTGGGCACCTTCATTATAATGTGTCTAGATGTGGATCACTTATGCTTTTGCACATTCGGCGTCCTGTAGGCTTCTAGGATTTGGGATTCTGTCTCATTCTTCAAGTCTGGGAAGTTTTCTCGTATTATTTCATTGAATAGATTGCTCATTCCTTTGGTTTGGAGTTCTATACCTTCCTGTATCCCAATGACTCTTAAGTTTGGTCTCTTAATGTTATCCCATATTTCTTGGATGTTCGTCTCATGGTTTCTTAACAGTCTGGCTGAGCTGTTTATGTTCTTTTCAAGTTGAAATACTTTGTCTTCATTGTCTGATGTTCTATCTTCTAAGTGTTCTACTCTGCTGGTAGTATTGTCAATTGAGTTTTTAAGTTGGTTTATTGCTTCCTGCATTTCTAGGATTTCCATTTGTTTGTTTTTTATAACCTCTATCTCCCTGTATAGTTGATCCTTTGCTTCCTGGATTTGTTTGTGTAATTGATTGTCAAAGTGATCTTTCATTGTCTGATTTTGCTGTCTAATGTCTTCCTTGATACTCCAGATCATCTGAAGCATATATATCCTGAATTCTTTATCTGACATTCCATCTGCTGCAGCTGTTACCTCTTCTAAAGTTGAGTTGACCTGCATTGCTTGTGGTCCTTTCTTTCCTTGTCTTTTCATACTGCTTGTGTTTCTTTCTGCTTGGTGAAACTGTTGTGATTTTGAAAAAAATTTCCCCCTATATATTTATATGGCTCTTGTATGGTTGAAAAGTCTCCCTTGCAGGATCAGGCGGCGGTCTGCCTACCTTGCAGGCGCAGGTGGCGGCTCTGCTCTGCCACTCCTCCAATTGGTGTGAGGTGTCTACCATGCCCATGGAACCCTGGGCCTGTTCTTGCGGTCAGTCGCAGGTCTGCCTACATTGCAGGTGTGGGCAGCGGCTCTGCTCTGCCCCTACTCCAATAGGGGTGACTTGTGTATCACGCTGGCAGGCCACCGGGCCTGATCCGCCGGTCGGTCGCAGGTCTGCCTACCCTGCAGGCATGGGCGGCGGCTCTGCTCTGCTCTGCCCTCCCTCCAATTGGTGTGACCTGTCTACCACACCCGCGGACCGCTGGGCCTGTTCCGGGCACGGGCGAAGGCTCTGCTCTTCTCCTACTCCAAATGGGGTGACGTGTCTGTCGCACCGGCAGGCCACTGGGCCTGTCCTGCTGGTCGGTAGCAGGTCTGCCCACCTTTCGGGCACATGTGGCGGATCTGCTCTGCCCCTACTCCAATTGGGGTGACGTGTGTACCACGCCGGCAGGCCGCTGGGCCTGATCCGCCGGTCTGTTGCAGGTTTGCCTACCTTGCAGGCGTGGGCGTCGGCTCTGCCCTGTCCCTCCTACCACGCCCGCGGACCGCTGGGCCTGATCTGCAGGTTGGTCGCAGGTCTGCCCACCCTGCGGGAACGGGTGGCAGTTCCGTTCCGCCCTCACTCCAGTTGGGGTCATGTGACCACCACACAGGCGGGCTGCTGGGCCTGATCTGGGCACGGGCGAAAGCTCTGCTCTGCCCCTAATCCAGTTGGGGTGACGTGTGTATCACGCTGGCAGGCCGCTGGGCCTGATCCTCCGGTCTGTCGCAGGTCTGCTTACCTTTCAGGCATGGGCGGCGGCTCTGCCCTGCCCCTCCTACCATGCCCCCTTGGCCTGATCTGCAGGTTGGTCGCAAATCTGCCCACCTTGCGGGCACAGGTGGCGGCTCCGCTCTGCCCCCTCTCCAATTGGGGTCACACGACCACCACGCCGGCGAGCCGCTGGGCCTGCTCTGGGCGCAGGCGGCAGCCCCGCTCCTCCCCTCTGGCTCAACGACAAAGTGAGAGAGACTCGGGTGTCTGTGACTCACCCTCCCTACCAGGAGACCAACTGTTTCTGTTGCCGCTGGTATTGATGAAGTTCTCTCCTCTGCCGCTTTCTGATGACATCAGATCTCTGCCATGTTGGTATCTTATGCGAATAGCAGCATTTTGTTCCCTTTGCCGGGTGACCAAAGCAACTGGTGAGTCCTGACCGGCCCTCACAGGCCCCGTCTCAGTCCTGTTGCCACTGCCCACGAAGGCTCGGTTGGTATTTACCTCCACAGTACTCAGCAGGACCCGGACCGAGAAGCAGTTTCCATGGGCTCCTTAGCCCTGGGCCAGAGCAGTACCGGGAGCCGGAACTCGGTCGCTCTGTGCTCCGTGTATGCTCTAATAAGAGCAGGCTCCAAGAAGCAGTTTCCGTGGGTTATTTAGCACTGAGCCTGAGTAATGTGTCTGCAAGCCGCAGGCGAATGGCAGCCTGAAATTACCTGTTCTATGGCTGAATGAGCTGCGTTCAGTCGAAAACAGGGATGGTGACGTCAGCTCTCCAAGATGGTGGCCGCTAGCCTCCTCTATGGTCTGACCGGTGTGGAGAACTGAATTGGACCACTTCCTTTCCCCGTCTCAAACCCAGAATTTAGCACTTAGTATGGTAATTTCACAGCTGGCAGAAGCCCGTGGAAACTGCAGCACTTTATTCCTGCTTCGCTATCTCCTCGTTTCCCAGCGCGCGCTGCAGACTCTAGCCGTGGGGCGATTTGCTGAATAAGCAGTGTGACCCTCCGTGCGGACAAATCTCTCGTGTTAGAGCCCCCGTAGCCGATCCTCCTGAGATGGAAATCCTTCCTCCAGGTTCCGGAGCACCTCACTATTGCTGGAAACTTCTAACAAGATAGCCTTTAGCCGTCCTGACTCGTTTATGTCCCACACTGTGACGTGGCACACGGGGGCAATGCACTCCCAGAGGGGGTAGAGAGAGAAGAGGGGAGGGGAGGGGTGGCGAGGGGAAGGGGGAAACTAGAGGTTAGGAAAGGCAGCAGAACACAACAGACACTAATATGGCAATATGTAAATCAATGGATGTGTAACTGATGTGATTCTGCAATCTGTATATAGGGTAAAAATGGGAGTTCATAACCCACTTGAATCAAAGTGTGAAATATGATATATCAAGAACTATGTAATGTTTTGAACAACCAACAATAAAAAAATTAAAAAAAAAGAATAGGGTTAGGTTTAAGTTTAGGATAAAGAATGGTGTTATAGCTAGGTTTAGATGTATGGTGAATATTAGAGTTACAGTTAGGGTTCGGGTTGAGTTTAGGGTTATGATTAATGCAAGGTTTAGGGCTAGGATGAGGGCTAGTGTTTATTTTATATTCAGGGCTACGATTAGTGCTATGGCTAATATCAGGTCTCAGGTTATGGTTAAAGATAGTTTTAGGGTTAGGCGTATGGCTACGACTAGTGAAGGGTTAGGTTTCAGGTAAGGGTCAGGTTTAGAGCTCGGGGAATTATTAGGATAAGTATTTGGCTTAGGTAAGGATTTAGGTTTATGGCTCAAATTAGCATTAAGGTTAGGGTTAGGGTATAGTTAGGGTTTGTTTTAAGGTTCAGGTTTGGTTTATGGGAATTGATACGGTTAGCGTTAGTGATAGGGTTAGTTTAGGCTTAGGGTTAGCATTAGGGTAAGGGTTATGGTCAGGGTAATTTATAGGGTAGAGGTTAGATTAGAACTAGAGTTATGGTTAGGAATATGCCTTGAGTTAGTGTTAGAGTTAGTGTTAAATTTAGAGTTAGGGTTAGGGTTAGTGTTATGTTTAGCATAAAGGTTAGGTTTTGAGCTAGGATTAGGGCTAGGTTTAGGGTTAGGTTTAGGGATAAAATAATTGTAGGTTTAAGATTAGGGTTAGAGTTAGGGCTAGGATTATCATTAATATTAGGGTTAGGGTTAAGGTAACGGATAGGGTTAGTTTAGGTTTAGATTTGGTTTAGATTTAGAATTAGTGATAATTTTACGATTAGAGCTATGGTTATGTTTAGGTTTATGGTTAGGTTTATGGTTTGATCTAGAGTTAGGGCCATGCTGAATGTTAATTTTAGGGTTATGTCTCTGGTTAATTTTCCAGTTAGGGTTAGGTTTAATATAAGGGTTCTCGCCAGGATTGTCAATAAGTTTAGGTTTAGGGTTAGGGTAATGGGTAGGTTTAGAGCTAGGTTTACTGCTTATGATTAGGGCTAGTTTTAGGGTTAGGGTTATGGCTGGGTCTAGAATTAGGTTTAGGTGTTGGTTAGTTTCAGGTTTGGAGGTAGGTTTAGTGTTAAAGGCAGGGTCAGTGTTTGGTTTAGCGGTAAAGTTAGGGTTACAGCCAGAATTAGGACTAGGTTTAAGTCTAGGGTTTGAGTTAGTGTTTGGGTGAGGTAAAGGTTTTAATTAGGGCAAGGGCTAGGATTTTGTTTAGGTCTAGAGCTAGATTTCAGGCTAGATTTTGGATTAGGTTTAGGTCTATAGATAGTGGTAGGGTTAGGTTTAGGCATAAGGTTACAAGTAGGGCTAGTGTTAGGGTTTGGTTTACGTTAGGGTCAGAATAGCCCTAGGGTATATGTTATGTTCAGAATAAGGGTCAGCATTGGGGTTAGGTTTTGTGATAGTATTAGAGCTAGAATGAGATCTAGGGTTAGGGCTATTAATATGGTTAGGATTCGGTTAGCCTAAGGATTAAGGATAGGCCTAGGGTTACCATTAGGTTTAAGGTTTTGCTCAGGGTAAGGTATGGTGTTAGGGCTAGGGTTAGGTTTATGGTTAGAGTTAAAGCTAGGTTTAGGGCTCAGATTTGGACCTGTTTTTGTGTGAGGTTTAAGGCTAGGGTTAGGGCAATTGCTAATATAAGAACTAGGGTTACAATTAGGGTTAGAGGTAGGGATAGGTCTAGTGTTAGGGTTAGGTTTAAGATTTGGGTGATATTTATAGCTAGGCTTAGTGTTAGAATATCAGTCAAGTCAGGGTTAGTTTTAGGGTTAGGGTTAGAACCCGAATTAGGGATAGGGTTACTGTTAGGGTTCAGTTTATATTTAGGGTGTTGTTTAGAGCTAGGATGAGTGCTAGAATATAATTCAGGTTCAGAGTTATTTTTAAGGTTATGATTAGGACTCAAATTAGGGCTAGGGTTAGATCTAGTTGTAGTGCTTGCATTTGTTTTAAGTTAAGGTTAGTGTTAGGCATGTTTATCGATTTTGTTTTAGTGTTATGTTTAGGGTTAGAGCTAGTTTTATGATTAGCTTTAGGGTTGGGGCTAGGGTTATGGTTAGGTTTAGGATAAGGCTAGATTCAAGGATTGGGCTAGGTTTGATGTTAGGTATAGGTCAAGATTTAGGGCTAGAACTAATGTCAGGTCAAGATCTATATTAAGTGATATTTTTAGGGTTAAGTTTATGGCTAGGTCAAATTAAAGTGTTAAGTTTAGGGAAAGGGTCAGAATAAGAGCTGGGGTATTATTAGGGTCAGAGTCAGGCTTTGGGTATGGGTTAGGTTAAAGTTTAGGTTTAAGCCTCAAATTAGCATTAAGTTTAGAATTAGGGTAAGGTAATGGATAGTGTTAGGTTTAGGTTTCAGATTAGGTTTAAAATAGTGATAGTTTGAGGATTAGTCTTAGGGTTAGCATTAGGGTTATGGATATCATTAGGGTAATTTATAAGTTTAGACCTAGGGTTAGGGCTAGGTTTATGGTAAAAATGAGGGCTAGAATTAGGGTTAGGGTCAGGGTTAGGGCGTGGGTTACAGTTAGGATTAGGTTTAGGGTTTGAGCTAGGAATTTTGCTATGACTAAGGTTTATTTAGAGTATGGGCTAGGTTTATGGTCAGGGTTAGTGTTACAGTTAGGGCAAGAGTTATCATTAAGTTTAGGGTAATAGGTTTAGATGTCAGGTTAAAGATAGGTTCAGATTTAGGTTAGCCTTATGTTTAGGTTTAGAATTAGGTTTAAGATTTGAGCTAGCTTTGATTTAGGGTTAGGGGTTAGGTTCACTATTAGCTCTAGGATTAGGTTTTGGTTTAGGGTTAGGGTACATTTACCTTTAGGTCTAGTGTTATCATTGGGGTTAAGTTTAGGGTTTGGGTAATGGGTAGGGTTCGAGCTAGGGTTTGGGCTAGGGTTAAGGTTAGGATTAGGGCTGCGGTTAGGGCTATGGTTAGGCCTTGGTTTAGTGTTAGTGTTAGGTTAAGTGTAATGTTTAGGGATTGAGCTAGGTTTAGGGCTAAGTTGAGGGTTAGGGTTACAGCCAGGGCTAGGGTAGGGTTAAGGTTAGTTTTAGGGCTAGAGTTAGCATTAGTTTTACAGTTATGTTTAGTGTAATGGATAGAGTTAGAGCTAGGCTTTGGGCTATGTTTACAATTAGGATTAGGGATGGAGTTAGTGAGGTTTAGAGTTTTGGCTAGGGTTATATTTAGGGTTAGGTTTAGGGTTTGAGCTATAGTTAGGGCTAGAACAAGGTTTAGGGTTAGGTTTAGGGTTAGGGCTAGTTTTAGGGTTAGGGTTATGCTTAGGGTTAAGTTTAGGCTGTAATTATTGCTAGGTTTTGTGTGAGGTTTAGGGCTTGTGTTAGGCATATGGGTAATGTAAGAGCTACAGTTATGTTTATGGCTAGATTTAGAGTTCGTCTAGTGTTAGGGTTAGTTTTTGGGTTAGGATAATGTTTAGAATTAGGGTTTTTGTTAGGGTAAATGTCAGGGTTCAGATTAGGTTTATATTTAGTGTTAGTCCAGAATGAGGACTAGGGTAGGTCTATGGATAGAGTGAGTGTTTGGTTTGGTTAAGGGATATTGTTAGGTCTAAGGCTAGGGTTATGGCTACATTTAGGATTACGTTTAGGTCTATTGCTAGTGTTAGTGTTAGGTTTAGGATTAAGGTTACTGGTAAGGCTAGTGTTACGTTTTGGATAAAATTTAGGGTAAGGTTTAAACCTAGGTTTAGTGTTAGGGTCAGAATAAGGGTCAGGGTTAGTGTTTGTGTTAAGTTTAGAGCTAGAATGAGGGCTAAGGTTAGTACTAGGAATGGAGTTAAGATTTGGGGTAGGCATAGAATTAGGGTTAGGACTAGGTTAGCAATAGGGTATGGTTTTGACTAAGTGTAAGACATAGGGTTAGAGCTAGGAATAGGAGTAGGGATAAATCTAGGGTTAGTGCCAGGGTTAGGGTTAGGGTTAAATTTATGGTTAAGCTTGAATTACGGCTAGGTTTTGTGTTAGATTTAGGGCTATGGCTAATTTAAGAACTGGCATTATGATTAGGGCTAGTTTTAGGGTTAGGTATAGAGTGAGGTCTAGTGTTAGGATTAGGTTTAGGGATAGGATGATGTGTACAACTAGGGTTAGTTTTAAGGTCGTAGTCAGTTGTTAGTATTAGTTCTAGAGTTAGGGTTAGGTCTTAATATTAGGTCTTGGGTTAGGAATAGGTGTAGGGTTAGGTTTTGGTTAAGGTTAACGTTTAGAGTCATTGCTATGGCTCGGTTTTGCTTGATGGCTAGGGCTAAGGTTAGGGCTAATTTCCAAATGAGCATTAGGGTTAGAGCTAGTGTTCGGGTTTGGTTTAGGCATAGTTTAAGGGTTATATTTAGAGATAGGTTTAGATCTAGGTTTAGGACTTCAGTGAAGGTTAGGGCTAGGGTTAGGTCTAGGGTTTGAATTATCATAAGGGATAGTGTAAGAACTAGGGCTAGTCCTAGGGCGGGAGTTGCAGTTAGTCTTATTGTTAGGTTTATATATAGGGTTAGAATTATGGCTTAATTAGGGCTAGGATTAGAGCTAAGGTTAGTATTAAGGCTGAGCCTAGGTTTATGGCTAGGGTTATGGTTATGCTAATGGATAGATATGATGTTATGGCTAGCTTTAGAACTAGGGCAAGGGTTAAATTTAGGTTTAGGTCTATGGTTAGTTAGGGTTAGGTTTAGGATTAAGGCTAAGATTAGTGCTAGGATTTGGGCTAGAGTTGGTTCTTCTATTAGGGCTTCATTAGTGCTAGGGCTAATGTCAGTTCTAGGTTATGGTTAGAGATAGTTTTAGGCTTAAGCTTATTAATGTTAGGATTAAATTTATGGATATGGTTAGGTTTAAGGTTCAGGTTAGTTTTATGGCAATGTACAGGTTTATGGTTAGGAATAAGTTCAGGGTTATCCTAGGGTTAGGATTAGGATTAGGGTAATGGATAGGGTTACAGCTGGGGTTTGGGCTAGATTTATTGTTAGGATTAAGGCAAGGGTTAGGGTTAAGTTTTGGGTAATGGCAAGGGTTTGGGTTATGGTTAGGATTAGGGTAAGTGTTAGAGCTAGAATTAGGTTTTTGGTTAGGGTTAATGTTAGTGTTAGGGCTCCAATTAGGGATAGGTTTTGGGTTAGATTAGGGCTAGATTTTGGGCTTCAGCTAATGTAAGAACTAAGGGTACAAGTAGAACTTGTTTTAGGGTAATGGTTAGGGCTAGGTATAGGGTTAGGTTTAGGTATAGGTTTTGAGTGATGTTCAGAGCCAGGGTTAGTGTTAGGGTCAGAGTCCGGGTCAGGGTTTGTTTTAGGGTTAGTTATAGGACTCAAATTAGAGTTAGGTTTAGGGGTAGGTGTAGGTTTAGGTTTTGGTTTATGTTAAAGGTTAGGGTTTAGGGCTATGGCTTGGTTTTTGATTAGGGCTAGTGCTAGGTTAATTATAGTTTTAGGGTTAGCATTATTATTTCAGCTTATTTTAGTGAGAGGTTTAGTTTAGGGTTAGGGTTTGATTTAGAGTTAGGCTTAGATATAAGATTAGGGCTAGAGCTAGGGTTAGGGCTAATGTAAAGGCAAGTGATAAGAATATGGTAAGGGATAGTGTTAGCACTAGAAATATGACTAGGGCGAGAGTTAGAGTTAGTCCTAGGGCTAGGGTTAGGTTGGGATTAGGGGTAAATTAGGGCTAGGATTACATCTAGCATTTGTATTAGGGTTAGACATAGGTTTAGGTTTGGAGATAGGTTTAGGTTTAGAGGAAGGGATGGCGTTAGAGCTAGTTTTAGAGTTAGGTTGAAGGTTAGAATTTTGGTTAGGGCTAGGGTTATGGTTTGGTTTAATAATAATGCTAGGTTTAGGCTAGGATGTGAGCTCAGGTTTGTTTTAGGGTTATGGCAAGAATTAGGGCTAGGGCTAGTATCAGGTCTAGGCTTACAATAGGGATAGATTGAGGGTTAGATTTATGGCTAGGTCTAGTGTAAGGGTTAGGTTTAGGGTAAGGGTGAGGTTTAGAGCTAGGGGTATTATTACAGTTAGAATTCGGTTTCAGGTTTGGTTTATGTTAGGGTTTAGGTTTAGACTTGAATTAGCATTAGGGTTTGGTTAGGGTAATGATAGGTTTAGGTTTAGGGTTCATGTTAGGTGTAGGGTAATTGATAGGGTTAGAGTTAGCAAAAGGGTTAGGGATAGGTCTATGGTTATTTTTGTGTTAGTATTGAAGCTTGATTTGTGGTTTGGATGAGGGCTATGTTTTGTGTTAGGGTTAGGGCAAGTTTTAGAGATAGTGATAATGTCAGGTTTAGGGTTACAGCTATGTATAGTTATATGGTTAGATTCATGGCTAGGTCTAATATTAGGTTTAGGGTAAGGGCCAGTTTAAGGGTAAAGGTGTATTTTTAGGGTCAGGGTCAGGATTCAGTTTTGTGTTAGGTTAATAATTAGGATTATGCCTCAAATTAGCATTAGGGTTAAAATTAGCCTTAGGTTAATGGATAGGTGTAGGTTTAGGATTTAGGTAAAGATAGGGTAATTGGTAGGGTTAGGGTTAGTGATAGGGTTAGGGTTAGGCCTAGGGTTTTGGATAGAATTAGGGCTAGAGTTAGGGTTAGGTTTAGGGCTAGGGCTATGTTTAGGTTTAGGGTACAGGGTATGTTTTGAGGTAGGGTTAGAGCTAGGGTGTTAGGTTTAGGATTATGTCTATGGTTAGATTTATGGTTAGTGTTAGGGTTATTGTTAGGGTTAGAGCTAAGGTTATCTTTAGAGTTAGGTTAATGGATAGGGTTAAATATCATGTTAGGATTAGGCGTAGTTTTAAGTTTAGGGTTAGTGTTAGGGTTAGGGCTAAGATTATCATTAGAGTTAGGGTAATGGATAGGGTTAGATTTCAGGTTAGGGTTTGTGTAGGTTTAGGTTTAGGGTTAGTGTTAGGGTTTGGGCTAGGGTTAGTGTCAGAGTAAGGGTTAGGTTTTTATCTAGTGTTAAGGCTATAATGAGGATTAGGTTTAGGGTTATGTGTAGTATTAGGTTTACAATTAGGATTAAAGCTAGGTTTATCATTAGGGTTAAGGTTCGGTTTAGGGTAATGGAAAATTTTAGAATAGTATTAGGGCTAGTGTTAACATTATGATTAGGGCTAGGATTAGGTATAGGTTTATGGTTCGGGCTAGGGTTATGTTTAGGGTTCAATTTTGGGTTTTACCTAGGGTTAAGTCTAAGGCGAGTTTTAAGGTTAGCATGAGGGTTAGGCTTAGGATAAGGGATAAGGTTAGGTTAGTGTTACAGTTACACTTTGGGCTAGATTTAGGCCTAGGATTAGGGCTAGGTTTTTTGTTAGGTTTAGAGCTAATTTTAGTGCTATGGTAAAGTAAGGGTTATGTTTACCTTTATGGCTAGGCCTAATGGTAGGTATAGGTTTCGGTTAGCATCAGTTTTATAGCTAGGGTTAGTGTTAGTGTCAGGGTCTGTCTTTTGATAAGGGTTAGGGTTAGGGCAAGAGCCAGAATTAGGATTGGTTAGGTCTAGAGGTAAGGTTGGTGTTTGGCTTAGGTTAAGTGTTATCATTAGAGCTAGGGCTATGTTTTTGTTTTGGTCTTTACTAAAGATATGTCTGGATTTAGGATTAGATTTAATCTAGGTCTAGTATTAGGGTTACGTTTACATATAGTTTTATGGGTAGGGCTAGTGTTAGAGTTTGCTTTAGATTGAGCGTCAGAATAAGGGTCAGGGATAGGGTTAGAATTCGGGTTATGGTATTAAGAAGAATGAGTGCTAGGGTTAGGTCAAGTAATAGGTTTAAATTTTGGGTTAGACTAAGGATTAGTTTTAGGACTAGGGTTAGCGTTAGGGTTGGGGTTTGGCTAGGGTAAAGATAAGGTTAGAGCTAAATAACAGCTATGGTTCGGGTTAGGTTTAGGGCTAGTGTTAGGGTTAGGGTTAAGGTGAAAGCTAGGGTTAGGTCTCAGATTTGGGCTAGGTTTTGGTTAGCATTAGTTTTAAGATTATTGTTAGTGTATGATCTAGGGGTTTGATTAGAACTAATTTTAGAATTAGGGTTAGGACTAGGTCGCGTGTTAGAGTAAGTTTTAGGTTTAGGATGATGTTTAGAGGTAGGGTTTGTGTTAATGTCAGAGACAGCTTCAAAAGTAGTTTTAGGGTTAAGATTATGACTAGAATCAGGGGTAGGCTTAGGGCTAGAGGTAAATTAGGCTTTGGTTTAGGTACAAGTTTAGGGTTAGTGTTATTGTTCAGTTTTGTTTTAGGGCTAAGCCTTTGATTAGGGCTTGTTTTAGGATTAGCGTTAGGGTAAGGACTAGTGTTAGGGTGAGGTTTAGGTGTAGAATTAGGGTTAGATTTAGTGTTAGGTTTAGATCTAGGGTTATGGCAAGGTTTAAGGTCAGGGCTAGTGTTATTCTAGACTATGGCTAGGAATAAGGTTACAGTAAGTGATAGGGTTAGAATTAGGGCTAGGGCTAGGGCAGAGTAGTCTTGAAGCTAGGATTAGGATTAGTTTTAGCATTCTTGGGAGTGTTAGTGTTCGGTTATTCCTAGAATTAAGGTTAGGGCTAGAGTTAGTGTTAGGGTTAGGGTTTGGGTTAGGTTTAAGGTAAGCAATGGGGTTATAACTAGGTTTATGGATAGGGAATATGTTAGAATTAGGGTTAGGGTTATGATTAAGGCTAGGTTTTGGTCTAGGATGAGAGCTAGTTTTCGTGTTAGGGTTAGGGCTAGGATTAGGGCTAGGGCTAATGTCAGGTCTAGGGTTACATATAGGAATATGTTTTTGGTTATGTTTATGGTTAGGTCTAGTGTAAGGGTTAGATTTAGAGTAAGGGTCAAGTTTAGTGCTTTGTGTATTATTAGGTACAGTGTACAGCTTATTGTTTGGTTTAGGTTAAGGTTTAGGTTTACGGCTTGAATTAGCATTAGTGTTAGAGTTAGGGTTAGGATAATGAATAGGCTTAGGATTAGGGTTCAGGTTAGTTTTAGGGCAATGGATAGGTTTAGGGATTGTGATAGGCTTAGGGTTAAGCCTAGGCTTAATATTAGTGTTAGGATTATAGTTAGGGTAATGGATAGAATTAGAACTAGAGTTAGGTCTTCGGTTATGGTTAGGATTAGGGCTAGGGTTAGGGTAGTGGATATAATTAGAGCTATGGTTAGGTCTATGGTTAACGTTAGGATTAGGGCTAGAGTTAGGTTAGGGTTTGGGATAGGACTTGGGTTATGTTAAGGGTAAAGTTTAGGCTTTGAGCTAGGGTTAGGTCTAAAGCAAGGCTTAGGGTTAGGGTTAGGGCTAGAGTTAGATTTAGGGTTATGTTTAGTGCTATGTTCAGGCCTAGAATTAGGGCTAGATTTTGTGCTAGTTTAGGCCTAGGATTAGGGCCATGGGTACTGTAAGACATAGGGTTATGATTAAGGGTAGTTTTAGGGTTAGGGTTATGGCTAGGTGTAGTGTTAGGTCAATGTTTTGGGTGAGTGTCAGGTTTAAAGCTAGGTTCAGTGTTAGAATCAGGGTCAGTTTTTGGGATAAGGTTAGGGTTAGAGTTAGAGCCAAAATTAGCATTAGGTTTAGGTGTAGGAGTAGGGTACGTATTTGGTTTATGTTAAGAATTATTGTAGGACTAGTGCTAGGTTTTTGTTTAAGTCTAGGGCTAGAGTTATAGCTATATTTAGGGTTAGCTTTGGGTCTAGGTCTTGTGTTAGGCTTAGGTATAGGTATAGGTTTACCAGTAGGTCTAGTGTTAGGATTTGGTTTAGGGTTAGGTTCAGGTTTAGACCTAGGGTTACTCTTAGGGTCAGATGAGGGTCAGGGTTAGGTTTAGAGGTAGAATGAGGGCTAGAGTTAAGACTAGTAATATAGTTAGAGTTTAAGTTAGGCTAAGGATTAGGATTAGAACTCAGATTATCCTTTGGGTTATGGTTTGGCTTAGTTTAAGTAATAGGGTTAGAGTTAGGGATAGGGCTAGTTTTAGGGTTAGAGTTAGGGCTAGTATTAGGGTTAAACCTAGGGTTAGGGCTCTGATTAGTGGTAGAATTTGTGTTAGGGTTAGGGCTATGGATAGGACAATGACTATGAACTAGGGTTTTGATTAAGGCTAGTTTTAGGATTAGGTTAAGTCTAGATGTAGTGTTATTAATGTTATTAATGTAAGGGTGATTTTTAGAGCTAGGATTAGTGTTTCGGTCAGTATCAGAGTCAGGGTTAGTTTTAGACTTAGTTTTAGGGCTATTTGTAGGGTTAGCATTTGATTTAGGTTAAGGGTTAGGATTAGGGCTATGGCTTGGTTTTGGTTTATGGCTAGTGCTATGGATAGGGCCAGTTTTACGATTAGCATTATGGATATGGGTAGTGTTAGGGTTGGTTTTAGGCTTATTGTTAAAGATAAATTTAGAGTTAGGTTTAGATTTAGACTTAGGCTTAGATCTAGGGTTAGGAATAAGGCTAAGGGTAGAACTAGGACTAGGGCTAGGGCAAGAGTTAGAGTTAGTCTTATGGCTAGGTTTAGAGTTAGGATAGGATTAAATAAAGGCTAGGATTAGCATTAGGCTTTGGGTTAAGCCTATGTTTAGGGCAAGGGTTAGAGTTAGGTTCTATGTTAGGGTTAGGGCTATGTTTAGGGCAATGGTTAATGTAAGAACTTGGGTTACCATTAGGGTTAGTTTTAGTGTTAGGATATGTGTTAGATTTAGTGTTAGGGTTAGGTTTAAGGTTAGGGTGATATGTTTAGCTAGGTTTTATGTTAGGGTCGGAGTCAGGGTCAGGTGGAGTGTTTGGGTTCGTGATAGGACTCGAATTAGGGCTAGGGTTATTTTTAGGGTTCAGTTTAATTTGAGGGTGGTGTTTAGAGCTAGGGTGAGTGTTAGGATATAAGTCAAGGTCAGGGTTGTTTTTAAGGTTAAGGTTAGGACTCGAATTAGGGCTAGGGTTAGGTCTAGTTGTAGTATTAGGGTTTGGTTTAAGTTATGGTTTAGGGTTAATGCTAAAACTTGGTTTTGTTTTAGTCCTAGGGTTAGATTAAGGCTAATGTTAGTGTTAGGCTTAGGCTTAGTGATTGGGTTAGGGTTAAATTTCGATATAGGGTTAGATCTAGAGCTAGGGACAGAACTAAGGATAGGACAAGTGTTATGGCTAGGTTAGGGATATGGTAAAGGATAGGGTTAGAACTAGGGCTAGGGCTAGGGTGAGAGTTAGTCTTAGGCCTAGGGTTAGGGTTAGGGTTAGAGATAGGGCTCAATTAGGGCTAGGATTAGGGCTAGGTTTAGTGGTTAGTTTAAGCCTAGGGTTAGGCTTTAGAGTTTAGGTTTAGAATTAGGCCAAATTTGGGTAAGGGATGGCTTTTTAGCTATGTTTAGAGGTAGGGTGAAGATTATAATTAGGATTAGGACTATGATTATTGTTAGCATTATGATAAAGGCTAGGTTTATGGCTAGGATGAGGGCTAGGGTACTTTTTTTTAGGGTTAGGGCTACGATTAGTGCTAGGGCTAATTTCAGGTCCAGAATTATGGTTAAAGATAGTTTTAGGGTTAGGATTATGGGTACGACTATTTGAAGGGTTAGGTTTAGGGTTAGTGTCAGGTTTAGAGCTAGGGGTATTATTAGGGTCAAGTTCTGAGTTAGGGATTGGGATAGGTTAAGGTTTAAATTTAGGGCTCAAATTAGCATTAGGGTTATGGTTATGGTTATGGTTATGGTAATGGATAGAGTTATAAATCAGTTCAGGGCTAGGGTCATGGTTATGATTAGGGCTAGGTTTGGGTTAAGTTAGTGCTAGGGTTAGGGTTATGGCTAATGTAAGTACTAGGGTCATGATTTTGGCTAATTTTAGTGTTTTAGGGCTAGGTTTAGTGTTAGGTTTATAGTTAGAGTTAGGGTGATGTTTAGACCACGGTTTAGTATTATAGTCAGAGTAAGTGTCAGGGTTAGCTTTAGGGTTTGGCTTAAAACTCGAATTAAGGCAGGGGTTAGGGCTAGGTGTAGGGTTAGTGTTTGGTCTAGGTTAAGGTTTAGGGTTTGAGCTTTGGATCAGTTTAGTTTTAGGGTTAGGGTTAGGGTTAGGGCCAATTTTAGGATTAGTGTTAGGGTTAGGGCTAGTCTTAGAATTAGGCTTAGGCTTCGGTTTAGGGTTAAATTAAGAGTTAGGTTTTTATCTAAGGTTAGTGCTAGGGCTAAGGATAGGGCAAGGGTTAGGACTAGGATTTCGCATAGCGTTAGTTTTATGGGAAGGGAGAGGATTAGAATGAGTGATAGGGCCATTGTTAGAGTTAGAGTTATTCTTAGGGCTAGGATTAGGGTTAGGGTTAGGGATAGGGCTAAATTACGTCTAAGCTTATAGTTAAGGCTAGGGTTAGAGCTAGTTTTAGAATTAGTATCAGTGTTTGGGTTAGTTTTAGGCTTAGGCATCGAGTTAGGTTTAGATTTAAAGTTAGTTTTCAATCTAGTGTTAAAGCTAAAGGTAAGTATAGGGCAATTGTGACAACAAGGGATTGGGTTTGGATTAGGGTTACGTTTAGGATAAGGGATGTGATTTTGGCTAGGTTTGGGGCTAGGGCAAGGGTTAGTATTAGGGTTAGGGCAGAGTTAGGGTTAGGGTTATGATTAAGGCTAAGTTTATGGATAGGATAATATTTAGGGTTTGTGTTAGCATTAGGGATATTATTAGGGCTAGGGCTAATGTCAGTTCTAGGGTTATAGTTAGGCCTAGATTTAGTGTTAGGTTTATGGCTTGGTCCAGTATAAGGATTAGGTTTAGGGTAAGATTCAGGTTTATATCAAGGGTTATATTTAGGGTCAGGGTCAGGTTTAGGGTTTGGGTTATGTTAGGGTTTCAGTTTAAGGTAATGACAGGGTTAGTTTTAGGGTTTAGGTTTGGTTTAGTGTAATGGATAGGGTTACGGTTAGGCCTAGGGTTAGCTTAAGATTAGGGTTACTGATAGGGTAATGGATAGATTTAGACCTAAGTTTAGAGCTATGTTTATGCATAGGATTATGGCTAGTTTGGGGTTAGGGTTAGTTTTAAGTTTATGGTTAAAGCTAGGTTTAGGACTCGGATTAAGGCTAGGTTGTCAGTTAGGTTAGGGCTAGTGTTAAGGCTATGGCTAATCTATGAAGTAGGGTTATGATTAGCACTAGTTTTAGGGTTAGGTTAGAGCTAGGTGTAGTGTTAGGTTGAAGTTTATGGTGATGATGATGTTTAGAGCCAGGGTTAGTGTTAGGGTCAGAGTCAGGGTCAGGGTTATTTTTCTTGTTATGGTTAGGACTAGAATTAGAATATGGTTAGGGCTAGGTGTAGGTTTAGAGTTTGGTTTAGGTTAAGGGTTAGGGTTATGGCTATGACTTGGTTTGTTTTAGGGCTATAGCTAGGATTAGAGCTAATTTTAGGATTAGATTTAGCTTTAGTGCTAATGTTAGGTTTAGGTTTAGGCATAGGGTTCAGGTTAGATTTAGAGTTAGGGTTAAATCTAGGATTATGACCAGGGCTATGAATAGGGCTAGGGTTACACCAAGGATTAGGGAAGTATTAGGATTCTAATAAGGTATAGATTTAGAACTAGGTTTAGGTTTAGGGTGAGAATTAGAGTTAGTCTTTGGGTTAGAGTTAGGGTTAGGATTAGAGATAGGGCTAAATAAGGGGTAAGATTAGGGCTAGAGTTAGTGTTAGGTTTAGGCCTAGGGTGTGGGTTAGGGATAAAATTAAGGCTATGTTCAGGGATAGATAAGGGTTAGGGTTTGTGTTAGGGTTAGGGACAGTTTTAAGGCTAGGCTTAATATCAGGTCTAGGTTTAAGGTTAGGAATAGTATTAGGGTTAGGTTTATGGCTAGGTATAGTATAAGGGTTAGGTAGGGTAAGAGTCAGGTTTATAGCGAGGGGAGTTATTAGGGTCATGCTCAGTTTTAGGGTTTGGTTTAGGTTTGAGGTTAGATTAGGGCTCAAATTACCATTAGGGTTATGATTACCATAATGATTGGGTTAGGTTTAGGGTTCAGAGTAGCTTTAGGGTAATTGCTACTTTTGGGGAAAGTGATAGGTTTAGGGTTAAGCCTAGGGGTAGCATTATGGTAAGGGTTATTTTTATGGTAATGGATACAGTTAGAACTAAGTTTAGGGCTAGGGTTATGGTTAGGATTACGTTTGTTTTAGGGTTAAGGTGACTGTCAGATCTAGGATTAGGTTTAGGATTTTGTTTAGTGTAAGGGTTTGGTTCTGAGGTATGATTACGGCTAGGCTGAGAGTTAATTTCAGAGTTAGGTCTAGGGATAGGAGTATGGTAAATTTTGGGTTAGGGTTGGTGTTAGGTTTAAACCTAGTTTTAGTGTTAGGGTCAGAATAAGTGTCAGGGTTAGGGTTAGCATTTGAGATATTGTTAGAGATAAAATGAAGGCTAGGGTTAGGACTATTAATAGGGTTACAATTTTGGTTAGTCTGAGGACTATGGATAAGTCTAGGGTTACTCTTAGGTTTAGGATTTCACTTAGGGTAAGGGATTGATTTTTTCTAGGATTAGGGCTAAGGTTAGGGTTAGAGTTAGAGTTAAAGCTAGGTTTAGGGCTCAGTTTAGGGCTAGATATGCATTAGGGTTAGGGCTAGGATTAGGGCAATGGCTAATATAAGAACTAGGGTTTCCATTAGGGTTAGTTTTAGGGTAGGGTTAGGTATAGTTTGAGTGCTAGTGTTAGGTTTAAGGTTAAGGTGATATTTATAGCTACGGTTCTTGTTAGGATAGAAGTCAGGGTCAGGGTTAGTTTTAGGGTTAGTGTTAAGAGTCGAATTAGGGCTATTGTTAATGTCAGTGTTCGGTTTGAGTTTAGGGCAGTGTATATAACTAGGGTGAGTGTATCAAGATTATTTTTAAAGGGAGGCTTAATTCTCGAATTAGGGCTAGGTTTAGATCTAGGTGAAGTGTTAGTGTTTGGTTTACACTTATAATAGCCCAACCCTAAGACTAATCATAAAACTAGCCCTAACCCTACCTCTAGCCATAAAACAAAACCAAGTCATAGCCCTACCTTAACCCTTAACCAAAAACAAATCATAACCCTACACCTAGCCCTAACCCTATCACTAATTATAGTGTAACCCAACCCGAAAACTAACCCCGACCCTGACACTGACCCTAACACTAACCCTGGCTCTAAACATCATCATCACCATAAACTTAACCTTAACACTAGACCTAGAAGTAACTCTAAACCTATAACTAGCTGTAGTCATAAACCTAATTCATACATTAGTGGTAGCCTTAACTCTAACCCTAACCTACCCCAAAACCTAGCCTTAATCTTAGTCCTAAATCTAACTATAATCCTAAACATAAACATAACCCTAACCCAAACATTAGCCCTAATCTTATACATAACACTAGCCCTAACCTTAAGGCTAACCCTATACATTACCCTAACAATAACCCTAACCCTTCTGATAACACTAGGCCTAACCCTAACCATATACATTACACTAACCCTAAATCTAACACTAATTTGAGCCCTGCACCTAACCACTAACTTAACAAAAACCCTAATCCTGAACCTGATTCTAAAAATAACCCTAGATCTAAATCTGACCCTAACCAAAACCTAACCCTTACACTGGACCAAGCCATAAACCTAACACTAAATCTATCCCTAACTGTAAACCAAGACCTGACATTAGCCATAGCCCTAATACGATCCCTAACCCTAAAACAAATCCTAGTCTTCATCGTAGCCCTAAACATAGCCTTAATCATACCCTAACTCTAACCCTATTTTTAACCCTAATACTAACCCTTGCCCTTGCTCTAAGTCCAGCTATAACGACATCCCTTAGCCTAAATTAAACCCTAACTCTAACCCTAACCCTAGTGGCAACCCTTGCCTTATCCTTAGCCCTAGCACTAACCCTAGATCAAAATCTAATTCTAAATCTAACCCTAACTCGATGCCTAATCCTAATCTTAAAACTAGCCCTAACCCTAGCCCTAACATAACCCTAGCCGTAATTTAGCCCTATTCGTAAACCTAACCCTAACCTTAGCCCTAAGACTAACTCTCTGATACTAGCCCTATCACTCATTCTAACCCAATTCCTTACCATAAACCTAACCCTAGCCCTAACCCTAGTGCTAATCCTTTCCCAATACTTATCCCTAGCACTAAACTTAGGCAAAACTTACCACTAAAACAAGCCTTAACCCGAAGCCTAAGTCTAAACCTAACACTAGCCCAAACCATAACACTAATCCTAAAATGAGCCCTAACGCTAGCCCTAGCCCTAAAACAAAACTGAGCCATAGTTCTAACCCTAAACATTAACCTAAACCAAACCCTAAACTTACAACTAGACCTAAACCTAGACTTATTTGAGTTGGAATCCAAATCCTAAAACTAACCCTGACCCTGACACTGACCCTAACACTTCTATCTCTAAACACCACCGTATCTGTAAACCTAACCCTAACAGTAAACCTAGCATTCAAACCCTAAAACTAGCCCTAAACTTAAACCTAGTACTTACATTAGCTCTAACCCTAACCCTAGCTCCAACATACCACAAACCTAGCCATAATCAGAGACCTAATCCTAGTTTTAAACCTAAACTAACCCTAACACTAGTCCTAATTGTAACCATAACTTTAGCCTTAAACTGATCTCTAACTCTATCCATTAACATAATGATAACCCAAACCTTAATGATAACTCTAAGCACAAATCTAACCCTATCCCGATTCGTAATTTTTCCATTAGCCTAAACCTAACCTGAATCCTATAACTAACCCTATCATTACCATAATGCTAATCCTAAAACTAATTCAAGCCCAAAATTCAAAACTTAACCTATCTCAAACCTTAACTCAGACCTTGACCCTAATAATACCCCTAGCTCTAAACTTGACCATAACCCAACACCTAAACCTTAGCCTAGACTTAGTCATAAACCTAAACATAAAACTAACTTTAACCATAAATCTGGACCTGAAATTAGCCCTAGCCCTAATCCTAGCCATAACCCTATAAACACACCTAGCCCTCTATCTTGTCCTAAACCTAGCCTTAAAGATAACCCTATTTCTAGCCCTATACCTAACCCTAATTCTAACCCTCACCCTACCTCTAAATCTACCTATAATGTCAACTTTTACCATAATTTAAACCTAACCCTAACCCTAACCATAGGCTTAACCTAAACACAAAACCTAGCCCTAATTCTAGCCCTAATTTAGCTCTATCTCTAACCTATCCTAACCCTAGCCCTAAGACTAACTCTAACTCTTGTCATAGCCCTAGCCCTAGTTCTATCAATATCTGCTACCATAAACCTAACACTAGCCCTAACACTTTCCCAGAAAGTTAGTCCCACCCTAATCATAAATCTAAATCTAACCTTAAACCTAAGCCTAAGCCTAACACTAACACTAGCTCTAACGCTAATGATAATAGTAAAACTAACCCTAACCCAATCCTAGCAGTAAACCAAAACCGAGCAATAGCCCTAACCCTAAACCTTAACTTAAACCAAAAACTAACACTACACTTAGACATAAACCTAGCCCTAATTCGAGTCCTAAGCCTGACCTTAAAACTAACCCTGACATTGACTCATATTCTAACACTCACCCTAGATCTAAACACTGCCTTAAACTCAAACCAAACACTAACATTAACAATAGCCCTAATTCGAGACTTAACACTAACCCCAAAAATAACCCTGACCCTGACTCCTATCCTAACAAGAACCATAACTATAAATATCACCTTAACCTTAAACCTAACACTAGCACTCAAACTACCCCTAATCCTAACCCTAAAACTAACCCTAACTGTAACCCTAGTTCTTACATTAGTCATTGCCCTAATCCTAGCCGTAACCCTAACACAAATTGAGCCCTAAACCAAGCCATAAACCTAGATTTAACTCTAACTCTAACACTCACCATAGCCCTTACCCTAGATCTAAATCAATCCCTTACCCTAAGCAAAATCCTAAACTGAAGAGTAACCCTAGACCTATCTCTAGTCTGTAGACTAACCAAAACCCTAACCCTATTAATAGTCCTAACCCTAGCCTTCGTTTTAGCTCTAACACTATCCCAAACACTAACCCTAACCCTGATCCTTATTCTGACCCTAACACTAATCCTACATTTAACTCTAACACCAACCCTAACCCAATATTTACCATAATCCTATCCCTAGACCTAATTCTAAACCTAATCTCAGCCTAGCACTAACCATAGCTCAGAACCTAACCCTTATGCTAAACAAAACCTAAACCTCATCCTAGTTCTAAACCTCACTTTAATCCTAACACATGACCTAATTTTAACCATAAACCTATCCCTAACCTTAACTCTAACTGTATCCATACCCTAAACTTAACCCTTACCATAAATCTAACCCTAGGCTTAATCCTAACCCTATTGCTTTCCACAAACCTATCAATTAGCCTATCCAACCCTGAACCTTAAACCTAATCCAATTATTACACTAACCCTAACCCGAATGCTAATTCAAGCCCTAACCCTAACCTCAAATGTAAACCAAACCCTAATACTAAATGTCCCTAATATTTCCTCTAGCTATAAACCTGACTCTTACCTTACCTAACCCTTACACTAGACCTAGCCATAAAACTAACCCTAAAACTATTCCTAATCTTAACCCTAGACATGATATTAACCCTAGCCATAATCCTATCCCTAACCCTAAAACAAACCCTAGCCCTTATCCTAGCCCTACACATAGCCTTAATTCTATCCCTAACTCAAAACCTAGGCCTAAACATAACTCTAACCCTAGCCCTAATCTTAGCCCTAATTTAGCCCTATCCCTAACCCTAATCCTAATCCTAGCCCAAAGTCTAACTCTAACTCTAAATCTCACCCTAACCCTAGTACCAAACCTATCCCTTACTAGAACCCTAATCCTGACCCTAACCCTTGCTCTAACCCTAGCCCTATTCATGGCCCTGGCCATAACCCTAGATCTAACCCTAACTCTAAATCTAGCCCTAAACGTAGACCTAAACCTAAACATAAACCTAACACTAGCCCTAATGCTAATGGTAATCCTAAGATTAGCCCTAACACTAGCCCTATCCCTAAAACAAAACCGAGCCATAGCCTTAACCCAAACCCTTATCCTTCAACAAACCCTAAACCTACACCTAGCCCTAACCATATCCTAATTCTAGTCCTAACCCTACCCCGAAACTAACTCTGACACTGACTCTTATTCTAACACTAACCCTGGCTCTAAACATCATCATCACCATAAACCTCAACCTAATATTAGGCGTAGCCCTAACCCTAACCTTATAACTAGTGCTAATCATAACCCTACTTCGCACATTAGACATAGCCTTAACCCTATCCCTAACCTAACCCAAAACCTATCTTTAAACCGAGTAGTAAACCTAGCTTTAACCCTAAACTTAAACCTACGCCTAACCCGAAACTAGCCCTAATCCTTTACATAACCCTAGCCCTAACCTTAGGTCTAAACCTATCCATTAGGCTAAATATAACCGTAAATCTTAAGCTAACCCTAGGCCTAACCCCAACCCTATCCATTACACTAAACCAAACCTAAACCCTAGAACTAATGCTGTCATTACCCTAAACCAAAACCCTAATATAACCCAAACCCTAAATCTGACCCTGACCCTAAATATAACCCTAGATATAAATCTGAATCTTAACCTAAACCTAATCCTTACACTGGATGAAGCCATAAACCTAACACTAAATCTAGCCCTAACTATAATCCTAGACCTGACATTAGCCCTAGCCATAATACTATCTCTAAACCTAACACAAACCCTAATCCTCATCTGAGCTATAAACCTAGCCTTAATCATAACCCTAACCCTAACTCTAGCCCTAACCCTAATACTAACCCTTGCATACCCTAAACCTATCCAAAAGCACAACTCTTACCCTAATTGTAAGCCTAACTCTAAACCTCACCCTTTTCATCACAATTGCCCTATCCTTAGCCCTAGCTTTAACACTAGATGGAAACTTAACTTTAAATCTAACCCTAACTCGATGCCTAAGCTTAAAAATTGCCCAAACCCTGATGCTAACTCTAAAACTAGCTCTAACCCTATCCCTAACCCTAACCCTAGCCATAATTTAGCCATATCCCTAAACCTAACTCTAACCCTAGCCCTAAGAATAACTGTTACACTCACACTGGCCCTATCACTCATTCTAATCCTCTCCCTTCCCATAAATCTAAACCTATCCCAAATTCTAGTCCTAACCGTTGCCCTATCCTTAGCCTTAGCACTAAACTTAGATAAAAACCTAACTCTAAATTCAACCCTAAACCGAAGCCTAAGCCTAAATGTAAGACTAGCCCTAACACTAACACTAATCCTAAAAATTTCACTAATACTAATCCTAGCCTTAAAAGCAAACCGAGCCAAAGCTTTCACCATAAGTCTTAACCTAAACCAAGCCCTAACCCTAAACCTAGCCCTAACCCCAGCCCTAATTCGAGTTTTAAGTCAAAACCTAAAACTATCCCTGACCCATAAACTACCATAACACTAAGCTGAGGTCTAAACATCACCCTAAACCTAAAACTAAACCTAACAGTAAACCTAGCCCCAAAACACTAAAATTAGATGTAAGCATAACCCTAGTACTTGCATTAGCCGTAAACCTAACCCTAGCACTAACTTAACCCAAAACCTAGCCCTAATGATAACCATAAACCTAGCCTTAAACTGATTTCTAACTCTATCCATTATCATAACCATAAAACTAACCCTAATGTTAATTTAAGCCCTAACTTTAAACCTTAACCTATCCCACACCCTTACCCAGAACTTGACCCTAATAATACCCTAGCTCTAAACCTAATGCTAAACCCAAACATAACCCTTACACTAGATGTACCCATAATCCTTATCCTAAAACTATCTTTAACCATAATTCTGGAACAGAAATTAGCCCTAGCACTAATCCTAGCCCTAACCCTACCAAAAAATCCCTAGCCCTCATCCTAGCCCTTAACCTAGGCTTAGTCATAACCCTAAACCTAACCACAGCCCTAAACCTAATTATGACCCTCATCCTACCTCTTAACCTAGCTATAAAGCCATCCATTACCAAAAACTTTACCCAGATGCAAAACCTAAACTGTAAACGCTAACTCTAAACTCCAACCCTAACCCTAAACTTAACCCTAAATCTAGGCTTAAACTAAACAGTAAACCTAGCCCTAATTTAGCCCTATCCCTAACCCTACCCCTAGCCCAAAGACTAACTCTTGCCCTAGCCCTATCCCTAGTTCTAACCCTATCCCTTACCATAACCCTAAACATAGCCATAACCCTTGCCCTATCCTTAGTTCTAGCATTCACCCTAGGTCTAACCCTAATTCCAAATTTAACCCTAACACTAAGCCTAAGCTTAACACTAACACTAGCCCTAACCCTAACCATAGGACTAAAACAAAATCGAGTGTTAGCCCTAACTCTAAACCTTAACTAAAACCAAACTCTTACACTACTACTAGACCTAACCCTAGCCCTAGTTTGAGTCCTAACACAAAGCTTAAAACCAACCCTGATGCTGACTCATATCCTAACAGTCACCCTAGCTCTACACACCGCCCTCACCTTAAACTGAACCCTAACAATAACTCTAGCCCTAACTTGAGTTCTAACTCTAACCCTAAAACTAAGCCTCAACCTGACTCCTATTCAAACACGAACCCTAGCTAAAAATATCACCCTAACCTTAAACATAACCCTAACACTAAAACTAACCCATACCCTAACACAAAAACTAACCCTAATGGTAACCCTAGTTCTTACATTAGCCATTGCCCTAACCGTAGCACTATCCCTAACACAAAACCTAGGCCTAATCCGAGTCCTACACCTAGCTTTAACCCTAACTCTAACAATATCCGAGCTCTAAACTAATCACTTACTTAAGCAAAACCTTAAACCTAAGGGTAACCCTAGACCTATCCCTAATCCTTAGGCTAACCAAAACACTAACCTTATTAATAGCACTTACCCTTGCCCTCATTCTAGATCTAACCCTATCTAAAACCCTAATACTAACCCTGACCCTTCTACTGACCTTACCATTAATCTTAGGTCTAATCCTAACCATAACCCTAAACCAAAACCTACTATAATCCTATCCCTAGACCTAATCCTGAACCTAATATTGAGCCTAGCCCTAACCATACCTCAAAACCAAAGCCTTAAACTAAACATAACCTTAACCTAACCCTAGTTCTAAACCTCACCCTAACACTAAATCAAGACCTAATTCTATCCTTAACACTTGCCCTCAAATTAAGTCTAACTGTATCTTTAACCTAAACATAACACTTAACCTAATGTTAACCTTAGGCCTAACCCTAAACGTATCAATATCCCCAAACTTATCAATTACCCTAAACCTAACCTGAACCCTCGACCTAATACAATCATTACCCTAACCCTAACTAATGATAATTCGAGCCCTAACCCTAATCTCAAACCTAAACCTAACCCTGACACTGACCCTAATAATTTCCCTAGCTCTAAAACTCACTCTTACCCTATATCTAACCCTTACACTACACCTAGCCATAAAACTAACCCCAAAACTATCCCTAAGCATAAACCTAGACCTGATATTAGTTCTAGCCATGATACTAGCCCTAAACCTTACACAAACCCTAGCTTTTATCCTAGCCCTAAACATAGCCTTAATTATAACCCTAACCATAAAGCTAGGCCCAAATCTAACACTACCTCTATCCATAATCTTAGATCTAATTTAGCCCCATCCCTAACCTTAACCACCTTAACCATAACCCTAGCCCAAAGACTAACTCTAACTATCACCTGAGTCCTAACCCTAGTTCTAACCCTATATTTTACTGGAAACCTAATCCTAGCCCAAACCATAGGTCTAACACTAGCCCTATTCATAGACCTAGCAGCAGCCCTAGATCTAACCCCAAATCTAAATCTAACAATAAACCTTAGCCTAAACCTAAACCTAACACTAGCCCTAACCCTAAGGCTAATCCTAAAACTAGCTCTAATCCTAGCCCTAAAACAAAACCAAGCCATAGACTTAACCCTAACCCTTAAAAAAACTAAGCCCTAACCCTACACTTAGCCATAAGTCTATCCATAATTCAAGTTCCAATGCTAAAAGTAACCCTGACACTGACTCTGACCTTAACACTAACCCTAGCTCAAAACATCACCCTAACCCTATACCTAAACATAACAATAGACTTAGCCCTAATCCTAACCATAAAATTCGCCTTAATCTCAAACCAGGTATTTACATTAGCTGTTACCTAAACCTAGAATTAACTTAACCCAAAACCTAGCCTTATTCCAAGCACTATCCCTAAATTTACCCCTAACCCTAATCCTATCACTAATCATAAATATAACCCTAGCTGTAAACCTAGATTTAACCCTATCCCTTACCCTAAGAATAACCCTATCAATAATCATAATAACCCTAGCTGTACCCCTATTTCTAACCCTATCCATTACCCTAACCATAACCCTATCCCTAATGCTAAACCTGGGCCTAAAACTAACCATATCACTAATCCTAACCCTATACATTACCCTAAACCTAACCTAAAACCTAAACCTAACACTATATTCACCCGAATCCTAAATCAAATGCTAATTTGAGTCCTAATATTAAACCATAACCTATCCAAAACACTAATCATGACCCTGACCCTAAGAGTACCCTTAGCTCTAAACCTGAACCTCACCCTAAACCTAACCCTTACACTAGATGTAGCCATAATCATAAACCTAAAACTATTTTTAACCATAACACTAGACCTTAAATTATCTCTAGCCAAAATCCTAGCACTAAACCTAGGCATAATCCTAGTCTGAACCATAACCCGAGCCCTAACCCTAGTTCTATTCCTCATCCTAGCCCTAAACCTACATATAAACTCATCCTATACCACAAAACTTACCATAACCCTAAACCTAACTCTAACCCTCACCCTAAACCTAGGCCTAACACAAAGCCTAGTGCTAATCCTAGCTTTTATTTAATCCTAACCTAACCCTAAACATAGCCATAAAACTAGCTCAAACTCTTGCCCTAGCCCTAGCCCTAGTTTAATCCTTAAACTTAATCCTAAACTGAGATCTAAGCCTAAGTCTAAATCTAAACCTAACTCTAAATTTAACTCTAAAATAAGCCTAAATCAAACCCTAACACTATCCCTAACCATAATGCTAATCCTAAAACGTGTCCTATCCCTAGCCCTAGCCATAAACCAAAACCAAGCCATAGCCCTAATCTGAACCCTTAACTTAAATCAAACCCTAACCTACAACTAAACCTAAAACCAACTCTAAAACTAACCCTGACCCTGACACTGACCCTAACACTAATCCTAGCTCTAAACACCACCCTAACCTAAAATTAACCTTAACACTATATCTAGCCTTAACCTAACTGTAAAACTAGCCTTAATCATAATCCGAGTTCATACGTTAGTCATTGTCCTAAATGTAGCCCTAACCCTAACAAATTCTACACCTAATCCGAGCCCTAAACTTAGCTTTAACCATAATACTAGGCCTAACCCTAACCCTAACACTAGCTCTAACCCTAACTCTAACCCCATTCCTTACACTAAGCAAAAACCTAACCAAATGCTAACCCTAATCTTAATATAATCCTTAGCCAAACTTAAACACTAACCATAATTCTAGTCTTAACCCTACCCTCATTCTACCTCTAAACCTATCCCTGACCCTCATCTGACCCTAACAGTAACCCTAGGTCTAAACCTGACCCTAACCATAAACCAAACCTTAACACTAGACCTACTGGTAAACCTACACCTATGCGTAAGCCTAACACTAGACCTGGACCCAAAGTTAATACTAAATATAGGTATAAATCTAGCCCTAGACCTAAACAAAAACCTAGCACTAGCACTAACAAAACCCTTAACCTAAACTGAACACTTACTCTACCCCTAGACCTAAACCTAATCCTAATTCTGGCTCTAAACCTAACGCTAACCCTATCCCCAAAACTGACCCTAATTCTAACACTGAACCTAGATGACACTAACTCACAACCTAGACCTACCGATAGACATAGCCATAACCCTAACACTAACTATAAAAGTTACCCTCACCCTAAGCCTAAACCTCAACCTAACACTAGCCCTATCACTGATACTAATCCATAATCTAGCCATAACTGTAGCCCTAGCCCTAAAACAAAACCAAGGTATATCCCTAACCCTTAACCTAAACCAAACCCTAGTGGTAAAACTACTACTAACTTTAGCCATAATTTGAGTTCTAAACTTAACCCCAAACTAACCCTGAATCTGACACTACCCCTAACAATAACCCTTGCTCTAAACATCACTCTAACCCTAAACCTAACTGTAACACTAAACCAAGCCCTAACCCTAACCCTAAAACTAGCACTAATTGCAACACTAGTTCATACATTACCATAGTCCTAATACTAGCCCTAACCTAAACCAAAATCAAGCCCTAATCTGAGCCTTATCCCTAACTTTAAACCTAACCCTAAATCTAACCCTAACCCACAACATAGTCCTAAATTTTACCTTAAACCTAGCCAGAATTCTAACCATAACCCTAGCCCTATCACTAGCTCTAACCCTATCCATTACCCTAATCATAACCATAACTCTAATGGTAACCCTAAGCCTAACCCTAAACTTATCCCTAACCCTAACCTATGTCATTAACCTAAACCTAACCTGAACCCTAAATCTAAACCTATCATTACCCTAACTCTAACACTAATGCTAATTCAAGCCTTAAATCTAAACCTTAACACAATGCAAACCTTAACTCTGCCCTTCCCATGGTAATATACATAGCTCTAACCCTGAACCTACCATGAAACCTAATACTAGACCAGACATAAACCTAACCCTAAAACTATCGCTAGCCAAAATCCTAGACCTGACATTTGCCCTAGCTGTAATTCTACCCGTAAACTTAACACAAAACAAACACATAACCTTAACACTTACCCTAACCCTAATCCTATCCATAACCCTAGCCCTAAATTTAGCTTAACCCTATCAATTACCCTAAACATAACCCTAATTATAATGCTAATCCTAGGCCTAAATCTAACCTTATCCCTAACTGTAACCCTATCCATTATGCTAAATCTAACCTGAACCCTAAACCAAACACTATCATTACCCTAAACCAAACCCTAACGCTAATTTGAGCCCTAACCCTAAACCCTAAACTAAACAAAACCCTAAACCTGAAGCTGACCCTAATAATACTCCTAGTTCTAAATTTGACCCCTACCTGAAACCTAACACACTAAACATAGCCATAAACCTAACCCTAATCTTTAGCCTAAGTGAAACCGTCACCCTATTACTAGTCCTAAACTTAGCCCCCATTCTAGATCTAACCATAACCCAAACCCTAAACCTAACCCTTACACTTATTCTGACCCTAACAGTAACTGTATGTATAAACCTGAACCTAACCATAAACCAAACCCTAACACTACCACTAGCAATAAACTTATACCTAAACCTAACTCTAACATTAGCCCTAGACCTAAACATAATCTAGACTATAGCCATATCTCTAGCCCTAGACCTAAATAAAAAAACTAGCCCTAGCCCTAATGATAAAACTTAACCTAACAAAAACACTAATCCTACCCCTAGACCTAACTCTAGTGATAATTCTGGGTTTAACACTAACCCTAACTATAACCCGAACACTGAACCTGAACCTAACACTAACTGCAGCTCTAAACATCACGAAAATGGTAACCCTAAACCTAACACTTGATCTAGCCATAACACTTACCCAAAAAGTAGTCCTAATCATAACCCTGGATTATACATTAGTTGTAGGCCTGAAACTAGCTCCAACCTAATCCAAAACCAAGCCCTAAGTTAAGCGCTAACCCTAGTTTTAACCCTAATCATAAAACTACCCCTAATCCATACCCTAACCCTAGATCTAACCCTGAGCTTTTACCCTGTCCATTACCTTAAGCTAAACCCTAAACCTAAAGCTAACCCTTGTCCAAATGCTAATTCTAGCATAACCCAACACCTAACCCTATTACTAGGCCTACCCCTAACTTTAATTCCAGCTCTAACCCTAACCAAAACAAAACCCTATCCCTGACTGTTATTCTGACCCTAATACTAACAGCAGGTATAAATCTGACCCTAACCCTAAACTGACCCCTAACATTACTCCTAAGAGTAATCATATACTTAAACCTAAACCTAACACTAGCCCTAGACTTAAACCTAATCCTAAATCTAGCCATATCTCTAGCCCTAGACCTGAACAACAATCTAGCCCTAGCCCTAACAATAACCCTTAATCTAATTCAAAAACTAACCATACCACTAGACCTAACCCTAGTCTGAATTCTGGCACTAGACCCAACACTAACTCTAACCTGAACACTGGCCCTGACCCTAACATAATCCTAGCTCCAAAGCTCACTCTAAACCAAACCTAATCCTAACACTAGACCTAGCAATAACCCTAACACTAAAAGTAGCCCTAATCATAACCCTAGCTCTTACAATACCCATGGCCCTAACCCTAGGCCTAAACTAGCACAAAACTTAGTTCTAATTTTAGGCTTGAACACAGCCTTAAGTGTAAACCTAAACCCAACCCTAGACCTAACCCTAAGCCTAAGCCTCGCTTTAGACCTAACCCTAGCCCAAAGCCTAATATTTACCCTTAACATAACCCTAGCCGTATCCCAAACCGAAACCTAAAACTAGCTCTAATCCTAACATTAAACATAGCCCTAAATATAGCTCTAATCATATCAACTACCGTAACCCTAACCCTAACCATAACCATAGCCTAGCGCTAAACCTAGCTCTAATTCTATCCACTACGCTAACCACAATCCTAACCCTGATGCTAATCCTAGTCTTAACCCTAACCCTATCACAATCCCTAAACCTATTCATTGCCCTAATACTAACCTGAACCCTAATCCTAAGCCTATTAATTACCCTAACCCTAACTCTAACCCTAATGCTAATTCGAGCCCTAAACCTAAACCAAACCTTAAGCCAAATACTGACCCTAATAATACACATAGTTTTAAACTTGACCCTTACCATAAATCTAAACCTTACACTAGAGCTAACCATAAACATAAACCGAAACCTATCTCTAATGTAACCCTAAACCTGACAATAGCCCTAGCTCTAATATTAGCCCTAACCCAAACACAAACACTCTTATCCTAGAATAAAACTTAGCCTTAATCATAAACCTAACCCTAATTCTAACACTATCCCTAGCCCTAAACCTAGTTATAACCTAGTCCTAATCCTAAACATAACCTGAATCCTAGCTTTAAGAATAACTACAACTACAACTACAACTCTCGCCCTAGCCCTAGCCCTAATTCTAAATCAATTACTTACCATAATCTTATTCCTAGTCATAGCCTACATTAACTCTAGCCCTAACCTTACATTTTGCCTTAACCGTAGATCTAAACCTAACTCTAAATCTAACCCTAATTCTAAAACTAAACCTACCCTAACACTAGCCCTAACCCTAAAGCGAATCCTAAAACAAGCTCTAAACATAGGCTTAGACCTAAAACCAAACTGAGCCATAACAATAACCCTAAACTTTTACCTAATCCAAACCTTAACCTTATATCTAGCCCTAAGCCTATCCCTAATTTGAGTTCTAAATTTAACCCTAAATCTACCCCTAAGCCTGTCTCTGACATTAACACTAACCCTAACTCTAAACATCACCCTAAACCTAAACCTTAACCTAACACTAGACTTGGTCCTAACCCTAATTCTAAAACTAGTTCTAATCATAAACTTAGATCATACATTAGCCGTAACCTTAAACCTAATGCTAACGCATCCCTAGTCCAAATCCGATACCTAAACCTAGCTTTCACCCTAACCCTAACCCTAACACTACCCCTAACCCTAACCCGAACCATAGCTCTAATGCTAGAACTAACCTTATACTTTACCCTAGCCAAACCCCAAACCTAATGCTAACCCTAGTCCTAAAATTAGTCCTTAGTCTAACCCAAACCCTAACCCTATTACTAGTCCTAACCCTAGCCCTCATTCTTGTTATAACCCTAACACAAATTCTAACCATAATCCTGACCCTTATTCTGACCCTGAACCTAAACCAAACCCTAACACTAGCCCTACCCATAACCCTATATCTAAACGTAACCCTAATACTAGACATAGATTAAACTTAATCATAAATATAGCCATATCTTTAACCAAGACCTAACCAAAAACAGCCCTAGCTCAAATGATAACCCTTAACCTAAGCCAAACACTAACCTTACCTCTAGACCTAACAAATCCTAATTCTGGCTCTAGCCCTAACCCTAACCTTAATCCAAACACAGACCCTGACATAACACTAAACCTAGCTATAAAACTGACACTAACCGAAACTTAAACCTAACACTAGAACTAACTGTAACTGTAAACATAACCCTTACATTACCATAGCACTAAAACTAGCTCTAAACCTAACACAAAACCTAGCCCTAATCCTAGGCCTAAATCTAGACAAAGCGTAACCCTAACCCTAACATAACCTTATCCCTTACCGTAAGCCTAACACTCATGATAACCCTAAACCTCGTCTTAGACCTAACCCTAGATAAAACCCAAAACTAAACCCTAAACATAACCCTAGCCCTATCCCTGAACCAAATCCTAATCCTAGCCCTAATCATAATGTTAACACTAGCCCTAATACTATCTCTAAATTTATCCAATACCCTAAACAGAACATTAACCCTAATGATAACACTAGCTCTAATCCTAATTTTAAACCTAATCCTAGACCTAACCCTAAACCCAACCCTCATCTTAGCCTTAAACCTAGATAAAACCCTAACGCTTATCAAACTCTAACCCTAGCCCAAATCCTAACACTAACCCTAAACCTAAAACTACCCCTTACCCTAACCTGACATCTAACCCTATTCATTACCCTGACTCAAATGATAATCTTAGTACTAATAATAACACAAACCCTAAACCTAAAACTACCCTTAAAACTAACCCAACATCTAACCCTAAACATTAACCAAACTCTAAATATAACCTTTGCCCTAACCCTAAAACTAACTCTAACCTTAACCGTAAATCTAACCCTAGATATAATCCTAAACCTAATCCTCACCCTAGCACTATCCCTAGCTCAAAAACTAACCTGTACCGTAAACCAAACCCAAACTCTAATCCTTGTCCTATCCCTAACCCTAACTCTAGCCCTAATCCTATCCAAAACCCTAGCTCTAACTCTAGATCTAATGCTGTTCATTACCCTAAAAATAACCCTAACCCAAATGCTAACCCAAGGCCTAACCCTAACCTTATCACTAACCCTAACCCTACCAATTACCCTAATCTTATCCTGAATCTTAAATCTATACCTATCCAATAAACCTAAGCCTAATTCTAACCCTAAAGCTAATTTGAGCCCTAACCCTAATAATTAACCTAACACAAACACAAAATCTGACCCTTACCCTAAAAATGCACCTTACTCTTTACCTGGGCCTTACCCTAAACCTAACATTAGATCTAGCCATGAACCGAACCCTATAATTATTCCTAGCCATAACCCTAAACCTGACATTATACCAATCCCTAAAACTTGCCCTAACCCTAACACAAACCCTAGCCCTCATCCTAACCCAAAATCTAGCCTTAATTCTAACACAAACCTAACCCTAGACCTTAACTTAATTCTAATCATTGTCCTAGCCCTACACCTAGCTATAACCCCATCCCTTCCCCTAAACCTAACCCTAAACATAAACCTAATCTTAAACATAGCCCTAACACTAGGCCTAAACTTAACACCAATCCTAGACATATTCCTAGCACTAATTTAGCCCTAAACTTAACACTAACCCTAGCCTTAAGACTAACTCTAACTATTGCCTTAGCTCTACTCCTAGTTCTAACCCTATCACTTATTGTAACCCAAACACTAGACCTAACCTTAGCCCTAACTCTAGTCATAGCCCTAACCTTAGAATTAACCACAACTCTATATGTACCACTAAGCCTAAACTCACCCTATTACTAGAAATAACACTAAGATTAATTGTAAAACTACCCTTAACTTTATCCTTAGCCCTAAAACATAAGGAGCCATAACACTAACCCTAACCCTTAACCTTAACCAAAACCTAACCCTACATCTAGCCCTAAGCCTACTCTAATTCGAATCCTATCCCCAACCCTAAAACTAACCCTGACCCTGACTCTGAACCTAACACTAACCCTAGCTCAAAACATCACTGTGAACTTAAACCTAACCATTAAACTAGGCTTAGCCCTAACCATAACCCTAAAATTACCCTAATCATAACTCTAGTACTAACATGAGCTGTATCCCTAATACTAGCACTAATGTTACCCAAAATTTAGCCGTAATACAAGCCCCAACCCTAGCTTTAAACCTAACTATAAACCTAAACCAAGTCCTAACCCTTACCCTAAACCTAACCCTAACTTTAATCCTTGCACTATCCCTAAACCTAACACTAACCCCAACACTAACACTAACCATAACCCTAGCCCTAACTCTAGCTCTAACCTTATCCATTACCCTAACCGTAACCCTAATCCTAACCCTAATGCTAACCCTTGGCCTAACCCTAACACATTCTCTAACCCTAACCTATCCATTACCCTAAACATAACCCTAACCCTAAACCTAACCAAAACTAAACCTAGACGTAACACTAACCCTAAAAGTATCCCTAATTGTAACCCTAGATCTCACATTAGCCATAGCCCTAAAGCTAACACAAACCCTAGCCTAGACCTAACCCAAGCTCTAACCCTAGCTTTAACCCTAATCCTAAATCTAACCCTAGCCATAACCTTAACCCTAACCCTAGTCTTAACAGTAGTGCTAACCGTATCCCTTACCCTAAGCCAAACTATAACCCTAAAGCTACCCTTGTCCTAAATTTAATTCTTAGTCGAACCCAAAACCTAACTCTATTACTAGTCCTAACCCTAATCCTCAATCTAGCTCTATCACTATCCCAAACCCTAACACTAACCCTGACCCTTAATCTGACCCTAACACTAACCATAGGTCTAAACCTGGCCCTAACCCTAAACCGACCCCTAACATTGGCACTAAATCTAATCCTTACACTAACTCTAACTCTCGCCCTAGCCCTAGCCCTATTTCCAAACCTATCCCGTATTTCTTTTTTAGTTTAAGATTTTTGTATTGGTTGTTCAAAACATTACATAGCTCATGACATACCATCTTTCAGACATTTGATTCAAGTGGGTTATGAACTCCCATTTTTACCCCAAATACAAGTTGCAGAATCACATTGGTTACACATCCACATTTTTACATAATGCCATATTAGTGACTGTTGTATTCTGCTACCTTTCCTATCCCCTACTATCCCACTCCCCTTCCCTGCCATCTTCCCTCTCTACCCCATCTGCTGTTATTCAATTCTCTCCCTTTTTCCCCCTTTCCCCTCACCATCTCTTATATGTAATTTTGTGTAACAATGAGGGTCTCCTTCCATTTCCATATAGTTTCCCTTCTCTCTCCCTTTCCCTCCCACCACTCGTCTCTGTTTAATGTTAGTCTTTTCCTCATGCTCATGAGGGCTGGGATTGTGGCTCAGTGGCAGAGTGCTTGCCTCATACATGTGAGGCTCTGGGTTCGATCCTCAGCACCACATAAAAATAAACAAAGATATTGTGTCCATGTATAACTAAATATATATATATATATATATATATATATATATATATATATATATATATATATATATATTTTTTTTTTTTTTTAAAAAAGAAGTGAGTTATGAAAAAAACAGTGTGTGTGTGTGTGTGTGGGTGGGTGTTGTGTGCATATGGAGCACCCTATCACTCATAATAACTCAAATCCTAGCCCTAACCCTAGACCTACCCTTCTCTGTAGCCCTAAACTTAGAAAGAACCCGAACTCTAAATATAACCCTAACCCTAAGTCTAAACCACACACTAACACTAGCTGTAACCCTAATGCTAATTTGAAAACTAGCCCTAACTGAAGCCCTAGCTATCAAGAAAAACCCGTGCCATTTCACTGAACCTAAACCTTAACCTATAGCAAAACCTAACACTACAGCTAGCCCTAAACGTAGCCCTAATTCGAATCCTAACCCTAACCCTAGAACTAATACAAACACTGACTCTGACCTTAACACTAAACCTAGCTCTACACATCAGCCTATCCTTAAACTTATTCCTCACACTAGACCTCGCCCTAAACCTAACACTAAAACTAGCCCTAAACGTAATGTCAGTTCTTAAAGTAGCCATAGTCCTAAACCTAACACAAAACCTAGCCCTAGCAAATACAAGGCCTAACCCTAGTTTTAACCCTAATCCTAAACCTGGCCCTAACCCTAACCCCATCCCTAGTCCTAATCCTAGTTTTAACTCTATTTCTTACACTTAGTCAAACCTCACCCTATTGCTACCCTAGTCCTAACCCTAATTCTAGGCCTACCCCAAACCCTAAGTCTATTACTAGTCCTAATCCTAAACCTCATTCTAGCTCTAAACTTAACCCAAACCCTAACTCTAACCCTGACCCTTATTCTGACCCTAACACTAAACCTAGGTTCAAACCTGACACTAACCCTTATCTGAAAACTAACACTAGCCCTACCATTAACCCTAAACCTAAACCTAACAATAACACTAGCACTAGACCTAAACCTAATCCTAAATATAGCCATAAACCTAGCCTTAGCCCTAACAATAACCCTTAAGTTAAACCAAACACTAACTCTACCCCTAGACCTAACCCTAGTCCTCATTCTGGACCATGACCTAAACCTAATCCTAACCTGAAACCTGACATTTACCCTAACAAAAACCCTAGCTCTAAACCTTATTCTATGCCAAAAAACTAACCCTAACACTAGATGAACTCTACATATAGCCATAACCATAACTCTAGCTCTTACATTACCCATATACCTAACTGTAGCCCTTAACCTCACACAAAACCCACCCCTAATTACAGCCCTAAACATAACCCAAAGCATAACTCTAAACCTAAACTTAGCCCTAACCCTAACCCTAACCCTCATTCTAGCCCTAACCCTAGTTCAAACACCAAATCTTAACACAAAATAACCCAAGCCCAAACCCTAAACCTCACCCTAATTCTAGCCCTAATCCTAACTCTAACCATAGCCCAAACCCTAGCTCTAATTATATCCATTATACTAACAATAACCCTAAAAGTAATGCTATCCTAGCCCTTAACCTAACTGTAAACTTACCCTAGCCCAGACTGTAAATCTATCACTTAACCTAGCCCTAAACCTAGCTCATTCCTTACCCTTACACTTAATCTAACACTAACACTACCCCAAGGTCAAACTCTTAACCTAATCCCAGCCCTAATCCTAACCTTAACCCAAGCCCTAACCCTAGCTTGAACCCTATCCATTACTCTAGTGCTAAACTTAACCCTAATAATAACACTAGACCAAAAGCTAAACCTACCCTAACCCTAAACATAAACCTAACCCTAGAAATAGCAGTGAATGTAACCTAACCCTAACCCTAAACCTAAGATAGCTCAAATTGCTAACCCTAATCCTAAACCTAAAGATAACGCTAACCTAAACCTAAAACTATCTTTAACCTGACATCTAAACCTATTACCCTAACTCTAATGATAACCCTAGCTCTAACCGTTACACTTACCATGACCATAACCCTAGGCTAAACCATAAATTAATCTTAGCCATAGCAAAATTCCTAGCTCAAACCCTAAACTGTACCCTAAACTTAATCCTAAGTGTAACCCTCACCCTAACCCTGACCCTAATGCTAACTCTAGCCCTAATCCTAACAATTATCCTAGCACTAACCCTAGGTCTAAACCTATAAATTACCCTAATGATAACTATAACCTTAATGCTAACATTAGGCCTAACCCTAAACCTATCACAAACCCTAACCATATCCATTACCTTAAACCAAACCTAACCCTAAACCTAACACTATCCATTACCCTAACCCTAATTCTAAACTTAATGCTAATTTGAGCCTTAATACTAAAACTTAACCCAAAACCAAAGCCTGACCCTGACCCTAATAATACCCCACATCTTAATTTGACCTTTTCCCTAAAAGTAACACTTCAATTTGACCTTGCCATAAACGTAATCCTAAAAATACCAGTAACTATAAACTTAGACCTGACATTAGTCCTAGCCCTAATTGTTACCCTAAACCTAACACAAAACCTAGCCCTAATCCTAGCCTTAAATCTAGCCTTAATCCTAAATCTAACCATAACCCTAGCTCTAACCCTAAAGCTAATCATAAAACTAGCGCTAACCCGAATCATAGCACTAAAAGAAGACCGAGCAACAGGCCTAACACAAACCTTATCTTAAACCAAAACTTAGCACTACACCTAGATCTAACCCTAGCCCTAATTCAAGTCCTAAACATAATCGTAAAATTAAACCTTTACCTGACTTATATCCTATCACTCATCAAGTTCAAAACACCACCCTAACCCTAAACCTACCGTAATCCTATCCCTAGATTAACCCTAAACCTAGCCCTAACCCTAGCTCAAAACCTAACTTTTATGGAAAACATAAACCTAACCCTAACCCTAACATGATATTAGCCCTAGCACTAATCCTAGCCCTGAATCTAAAATGAACACTATCCCTCATCCTAGTCCTAAACCTAGCCTTAATCATGACCTTAACTCCAACTCTAGCTCTAACCGTAACTCTAACCCTCACCCTACGTCTAAACCTAGCTATAACGCCATTCACTATCCTAAAATTAAACCTAACCCTAACCCTATCGCTAGGCCTTAACTAAACACTAACCCTAGCCCTAATCCTAGCCCTAATTTAACCCAATCAGAAACCCTAAATCTAATTTTAGCCCTATCACTAATTTTACCTCTCACACTAGCCCTAACCCTAATGTTAATCCTAAAACTAGCCGTAACTCTAGCCCTAGCCCTAGAACTAAACAGAACGATATCCTTAACCGTAAACCTTAACCAAAACCTAATCATTACCCTAACCCTAGCCCTAATTTGAGTTTTAATCCAAACAATAAATCTAACCATGACCCTGACTCTGACCATAACACTAATCCTAGCTGTAAACATAGCCCTAATCCTAAACCTAAACCTAAGACTAGACATAGCCCTAACTCTAACCACAAATTTAGCCCAAAACATAAACCTGGTCCTTACATTAGCCATAACCCTAACTCTAGCACTAAGTTAACACAAAACCTAGACCTAATCTAGGCCGTAACCCAAGTTTTAACCCTAATCCTAACCTTAACCCTAGCCCTAATCATAAACATAACCCTAGCCCTAAACCTACCTCTAACCCTATACATTGCCATAAACAGGACCCTAACTCTAATGCTAAACCTAGTCTTAAACCTAACCCTATCCCTAATCCATTCCATTACCCTAACCGAAACCTAGACTCTAAACCTCACCCTATCATTAACATAACATTAACCATAATGCTAATTTGAGCCCTAACTTTAAAACTTAACCTATCCCAAACTATAACCCAGAGCCTGACTGTAAAAATAGTTCTAGCTCTAAACCTGACCCTAACCCTAAAACTAACTCTTACACTACATGTAGCCATAAACCTAACACTAAAACTATCTTTAACCATAACCCAAGACCTGATATTAGCCCTAGCCCTAATCCTAGCCACAAACATAAAACAAACCCTAGCCCTCATCCTAGCCCTAAACCTATCCCTAATCATAACACTATCCTTAAACATAGCCTTAACCTAATTCTAACACTCACCCTCCCACTAAAACTAGTTAAAACACCATCCCTTACCCTAATCTTAATCCTAACCCTAACCCTAACACTAGACCTAAGCTGAACAGTAACCCTAGCCCTAATCATAGCCCTAATTTAACCCTATCCATAATTCTGACACTAACCAATGACCTAAGACAAACTCTAACTCTCACACTAGCCCTATCCCTAGTTCTAACCATATCCCTTAACTTAACCCTAACCCTAGTCCTAAACATAGCCATAACTCTAGGCATAACACTTGCCTAATCCTTATTTCTAGTCCTAACCTTAGATCCAACTCTAACTCTAACTCAAACACTAATCCTAAGCCTAATCCTAACATTAGTACTAGCACTAACTCTAACACTACTCATGAAACTAACCCTAACCCTAACCCTAGCAGTAAAACAAAACCGAGTAATAGCCCTAAAACTAAATCTTAACTTAACCAAATCCTAATACTACACCTAGACCTAACCCTAGCCCTAATTTGAGTCCTAACCTCAACCTGAATACTAATCCTGACTCTGACTCATATCCTAATACTCATTCTTGCTCTAAACACCACCCTAACCTTAAACCAAACCCTTACAGTAACCCTAGCCTTATTTGGAATCCTAACCCTAACTCTAAAACTAACTCTGACCCTGATTATTAACCTAACACTAACACTCACTCTAAATATCACCCTAACCTTAAAGCTAATCCTAACACTAGAGGTTTAACCCCTAACCATAACCCCAGAATTCATCCTATTTGTAACACTACTTCTTAACATTAGCCGTTGCCTAACCTTAAACAAAACACAAAACTAGCCGTAATCTGAGCCCTAATCCTAGCTTCAACCTAACCCTTCCCCTATTCCAAGACCTAACCCTAATGCTAACCCTAATCCTTAACCTAACAAAAACCCTAATCCCATTACTAGTCCTAACACTAGCACTCATTCTAGCTCTAACCATAAACCAAATCCTAACCCTAACCCTGACCCTTATTCTGACCATAAAACTAATTGTAGATCTAAACCTGAACTTAACCCTAAAATGAACCCTAATAGTAACCCACCCAGTTAACTTATACCTAAACCTAACCCTAACACTAGCACTAGACCTAAACCTAATCATAAATCTAGCCATAACTCGAACACGAGACCTAAGGAAAAACCTAGACATAGCCCTAAAAATAACCTTAGCCTAAGCCAAACAGTAACTCTTCCCCTAGACCTAATTCTGGATTTAATTCTAACCATAACACTAACCTGAACACTGACCCTGACACTAACAGTAACCCTAGCTCTAAACACCACCCCAATGCTAAACCTAACCCAAAAACTATACCTAGCCTTAACATTAACCCTAAAACTAGCCTGAATCATAATAAGTTCTTACATTAGCTGTAGCCCTAACCTATTGCAAAACCTAGCCCTAATCCAAGGTCTACCCTAGCTTTAACCCTAAAGCTAATCCAAATCCTAACCATAGCCCTAACCCTAAGCCTAAGCCTAAGACTAGACCTAATCTGTAGCATAATCCTAGCCCTAACCCTAGCTCTAACCTAACCATTACTCTAATTATAACACTAACCCTTATGCTAACCATAGGCCAAAACCTAAAACTATACCTAAATTAACCCTATAAATTACCCTACACTTAACCTGAACCCTAAACCTATCATTACACTATCCTTAACAATAATGCTAATATGAGCCCAAAACCTAAACCTTAACCTAACAAAAACCCTAAACCTGACCCTAACTCTAATATTACCCTAGCTCTAAACTTTACACTAACCATAAACCTAACCCTTAAAATAGACCTAGTTATAAACCTAACCCTAAACTATCCCTAACTGTAACCCTAGATCTTACTTTTGCCCTAGCTCTAATACTACTCCTACACCTAACACAAAACTTAGCCCATATCCTAGACACAAAATTTACTTTAATCATAAACCTAACACTTACCCTAATTATAACCCTCATGCTAGGCATAAAACTAGCTGTAATCCCAACCCTTACCCTAAACCTAACTGTAACCCTAAACCTATTATTAACCCTAGCCCTAACCCTAGGCCTAACCCTAACACTAACCCTTGTCCTAAGACTAACTCTAACTCTCGCCCTAGCCCTATAGCGAGTTCTATACCAATCCCTTACCATCACCCTAAACCTAACCCTAAACTTAGCCCTAACCCTAGCCCTATCTTTCACCCTAGCTCAAACCCTAGATCTAAACCTAACTCTAAATCTAACCCTAAACCTAAGCCTAAACCTCACACTAACACTAGCCCTAACCCTAAAACTAATCCTAAAACTAGCCCTAACCATACCACTAGCCCTAAAACAAAACCGAGTCACAGCCCTAATCCTAACCCTTAACCTAAACCAAACCCTAACCTTACAAGTAGTCCTACACTTATCTCTGATTCCAGTCTTAAATCTAACCTGAAAAGTAATAAGGACACTGACTCTGAACCTAACACTAAATCTAGCTCTAAATATTGTCATAACCATAAACCTAACCCTAACACTAGACCTAGACCTAACCCTAGCCCTAATTCGAGTCCTAACCATAACCTTAAAACTTACCCTGACCCTTACTCATATCCTACCACTGACACTAGCTCTAAAGACCACGCTAAACAAACAAAACCTTAACAGTAACCCTAGCCCTAATTCCAGTCATAACCCTAACCTAAAAGCACACCCTGACCTGACTAATATGAGGGCTAATGTTTGTGTTAGGGTTAGGGCTAGTATTAGGGCTAGGGCTAATGTCAGGTCTGGGGTTACAGTTAGGGATAGATTTAGTGTTAGGTTTATGGCTTGGTCCAGTGTAGGCATTAGGTTTATACTAAGGGTCCATTAAAGAGCGAGGGCTATTGTTAGGGTCAGGATCAATGTGAGGGTTTGAGTTAAGTTAGTGTTTAGGTTTAAGGCTTGAATTATCATTAGGGTTTAGGGTTAAGGTAATGAAAGGGTTAGGTTTAGGATTTAGATGTGTTTTAATGTAATCGATAGGGTTAGGGTTAGGCCTAGGGTTACCATAAGAGTTATTATTAGGGTAATGGATAGGGTTAGACCTATGATTAGGGGTAGGGTTATGGATAGGATTAAGGCTTTTTTTTGGATTAGGTTTAGGATTAAGGTGTGGTTTAGTTTAATGGATAGGGTTAGGGTTAGGCCTAGTGTTAGCATAATGGGTTATCATTAGGGTAATGGATAGGGTTAGAACTATGATTAGGGGTATGTTTATGTATAGGATTAGGGCTGTTGTTTGGGTTAATGTTAGATTTGCGTTTAGGGTTATAGCTAGGTTTAGCGGCTGGGGATGTGGCTCAAGAAGTAGCGTGCTCGTCTGGCATGTACAGCGGACTGGATTTGATCTTCAGCACTACATACCAATAAAATAAAGATGTTGTGTCCACCAAAAAGAAAAAAAAATCTTAAAAAAAGGCTAGGTTTTGGGTTAGGTTAGGGCTAGGGTTAAGGCTACAGCTAATGTACAAAGTAGTGATATGATTAGAGCTATTGATAGGGTCAGGATTAGGGCTAAGTCTACTCTTAGGGTTAAGTTTATGGTTATGATGATGTTTAGAGCTAGGTTTAATGTTAGAGTCAGAGTCAGAGTCCAGATTAGTTTTCAGGTTAGGTTTAGGACTTGAATTAGAGATAGGTTTAGGGCTAGGTGTAGGGTTAGGGTTTGGTTTAGGTTAAGTGTTAGGGTTAGGGTTATGATTCAGTTTTGTTTTAGGGCTAGGGGTAGAGTTAGGGCTAGTTTTAGGATTAATTTTAGGATTAGGGCTAGTGTTAGTGTGAGGTTTAGGCTTAGGTTTAGGGTTAGATTTAGAGTTAGGGTTAGATCTAGGCTTTGAGCTAGTGGTAAGGGTAGGACTAGGATTAGGGCTAAGTTTAGGGCTAGGTATAGGGTGATGGTAAGGGATAGGTTTAGAACTAGGTATAAGGCTAGCGTGAGAGTTTGAGTTAGTCTTGTGATTGGGTTAGGGATGAGTTAGGGATAGGGTTAAATTAGGGCTAGGATTAGGACTAGGGTTAGTGTTAGGGGTAGGCCTAGATTTAGGGCTAGGGTTAGTGTTAGAGTTAGGGTTTGTGTTAGGTTTAGGTTAAGGGATGGGATGATAGCTACTTTTAGGACTAGAATGAGGATGAGGATTAGATTTAGGGTTATAGTTAGGGATAGGTTTATGATTAAGGTGAGGTATATGGCTAGAATGTGGGATAAGGTTTGTGTTAGGATTTGGACTAGGATTAGAGCTAGAGCTAATGTCAGGTCTAGGGTTACAGTTTGGGAGAGTTTTAGGGTTAGGTTTGTAGCTAGGTCTATTGTAAGGGTCAGGTTTCTTGTTAGGTTCAGGTATAGAAATATGGGTATTATTAGGGTCAGGGTCAGAGTTAGGGTTTTTATTAGATTAAGCTTTAGGGATAAGGCTCGAGTTATCATTATGCTTAGGGATAGGTTAATGATAGCTTTAGGTTTAGAGTTGAGGTTAGGTGTAGGGTAATGGATAGGGTTAGGGTTAAGAATAGGATTAGGGTTATGGTTAGTGTTATGGTTAGCTTTAGGGTTAAAGCTAGGGTAGGGCTTGGGTTAGGGCTAGGTTTTGCAATAGTTTAGGGCTATGGCAAATTTAAGAACTTTACTATGATAGGGCTATATTTAGGGTTAATGTTAGACCTAAGTATAGTTTTAGGGTTAAGTTTAGGGTTACGGTGATGTTTAGAGCTAGGGTTAGTGTAGGTGTCAGGGTCTGTGTTCAGTTTAGGGTTATGGTTAATGTGAAAGCCAGTATTAGGACAAGGGTTAAGATTAGGGGAATGGTTAGTTTTGGGCTTTAGGCTAAGTGTGATTATTAGTGCTAGGTTTTTCTTTAGGTCTAGGCATAGAGTTATGGATAGATTTGGATTAGGTTTAGGTCTAGGGCTAGTGATAGGTCTAGGTTTAGGTATAAGCTTACCAGAAAGGCTAGTATTAGGGTTTGGTTTAGGGTTAGGTTCAGGTTTAGACCTATGATTACTATTAGGGTCAGAATAAGGGTCAGGGTTAGGGTTAGGGTTTGGTTTATGTTTAGAGCTAGAATGAGGACTAGGATTAGTGTTTGGGTTAGATTAAGGATTAGGATTAGTATTACGATTAGGATTAGCATTAGGTTTAGGATTTGGCATAGGGTAAGTGATAGGGATGGAGATAGTATTAGGACTAGGGTTGGGGTTAAAGCTAGGTTTACGGCTCGTATTAGGGCTAGTTTCTGTGTTAGGATTAAGGCTAGGGTTAGATCAATGACTAATGTAAGAACTATGGTTTTTAGGGTTAGTTTTAGGGTGATGGTTAGGGGTTAAGCCTCTAGTGTTAGGATTAGGTTTAAGGTTAGGGTGAAATTTAGAGCTGTGTTAGTGTTAGGTTAATAGTCAGGGTCAGGTTTATTTTAGGGTTAGGGTTAGGACTCGAATTAAGGCTAGGATTACTGTAAGGGTTTGTTTTAGGGTTAGGGTGGTGTTTAGAGCAAGGGTGAGTCTTAGGATGTGAGTCAGAGTTAGGGTTAGTATCAAGCTAAAGATTAGGACTCGAATTAGGGCTAGGTTTAGGTCTAGGTGTAGTGTTAAGGTTTGGTTTAAGTTAAGGTTTAGGATTAGGGCTATTGCTCAGGTTTGTTTTACTGTAAGGGTTAGGGTTAGTACTATTTTTATGATTAGCATTAGGGCTAGGGCTAGTGTTAATGTTAGGCTTAGGCTTAGGTTTAGATTTCTAGTTAGGGTTAGATCTAGGGTTAGGAGTAGGAATAAAGATTAGGCCATGGATATTGCTAGGTTTAGGGCTAGGGTTAGTGCTAGAGTTAGGATTATGATAATGGATAGGGTTAGAAGTAGAGATAGGGCTAGTGTGAGAGTTAGAGTTAGTCTTAGGGTTAGGGTTAGGGTTAGAGTTAGAGCTAGGATTAGGGTTCTGGTAAGGAATAGGGTTTGAACTAGGGATGGTGCTAGGGTGGAAGTTACATTTAGTCTTAGGGCTAGGGTTAGGAATAGGACTAAATTAGGTCTAAGATTACAGCTAGGGTTAATTTTGGGGTTAGGCTAAAGTTAGGTTTAGGTTTAGGATTAATGCTTGGTTTTGGGATAGGATAAGGGCTGGGGTTTGTGTTAGGTTTAGGACTAGGATTAGAGGTATGGCTAATGTCAGGTCTAAGGTTAGGGTTGGGGATAGTTTTAGGATCAGGATTATGGCTAGGTCTAGTGTAAGGGTTAGGTTTAATGTGAATTCAGCCTTAGAGCTAGGAGACTTATTAGGGTTACGGTCATTTTTAGAGTTTGCTTGAGGTTAGTGTTTATGGTTAGGGCTTGAGTTAGCACTAGGGTGTGGGTTAGGTACTGATAGGGTTTTGTTTAGTGTTTACATTAGGTTTAGGGTAATTGATAGGTTTAGGGTTAGTGATAGGCTTAAGATTAAGATTAATAATTAATTAAGATAATAATTATCTTAATTATTAATTAATAATTAATAATAATTAATTAATAATTATTATTAATTAATAATAATTATCTCAATTATTAATTATTAATTAATAATTATTAAGATAATTAATTATTTATCTTAATTAATAATTAATTAGATAAATAATTAATTAAGATTAAGATTAAGATTAAGATTAAGATTAAGATTAAGGGTTCGCATTAGGGTAAGGGTTATGGTTAGTATAATGGATGGAATTAGAGCTAAGTTTAGGGCTAGGTTTCTGGTTAGGGATAGGTCTTGAATTAGCATTAGGGTTACAGTTAAAACTAGGTTCAGGCTTAGGTTTATGTTTAGCTAAAGGATTAGGTTTTGAGCTAGGGTTAGGTTTAGGGTGAGGGTTAGGTTTAGGGTTACTTCTAGGAATAAGATTATAGTACTCATAGGGTTAGGGTTAGGATTAGGGCTAGGGACATCATTATGGATAGGGTTAGGATTAGGGTAATGTATATGATTATATGTAGATTTAGGGCTATGTATAACATTAGATTGAGGTTTAGGCTTAGATTTAGGGCTAGGGCTATGGTTATGTTTAGGTTTATAGTAAGGGTTAGGGTTTGAGCTAGGGTTAGGTCTATGGCAAGTGTGAGATATAAGGTTATGTCTAGGGTTAGTTTTCCAGTTAGGTTTAGGTTTAGCATTAAGCCTAGAATTATCAATAAGTTTAGGTTTAGGTTTAGGTTTAGGTTTAGAGTAATCGGTAGGTTTAGAGCTAGGTTTAAGGCTAGGGTTATCGTTAGGATTAGGGCTAGTGTTAGGGTTAGTTTGAGGGATTGGTGTAGGTTTATGTTTAGAATATTGTTTAGGCTTTGAGCTAGGATTAGGACTAATGCGAGAGTTAGGTTAGAGTTAGGGCTAGGGTTAGGGTTAGGGTTACCCTTAAGGCTTGATTTAGGCTTAGGATTAGCTGTAGGTTTTGTGTTAGGTTTAGGGCTAGTGTTAGGGCTCTCGGTAATATACAAGCTATGGTTATGTTGAGGGCTGGTTGTAGGGTTAGGGTTATGGCTAGGTCTAGTGTTAGGTTTAGATTTTCAGGTAGGGTCAGATTTAGAGACAGGTGTATTCTAAAGGCAGAGTCGGTGTTTGGGTTAGAGTTAGTGTTAGGATTACAGCCAGAATTAGGACTATGTTTAGGTCTAGGGTTATGTTAGTGTTTGAGTTAGGGTAAGGATTATTGTTAGGGCTAGGTCTAGGTTTATGTTTAGGTCTAGGGGTAGAGTTAAGGCTAGATTTAGGATTTGCTTTAGGTCTAGGGGTAGTTTTAGGGTTTCATCTAGGTTTGGGATCAGTTTTAGACCTAGGGTTAAGGTCAGAATACGGTCAGGGTTAGCGTTAGAGTTTGGGATATGGTTAGAGGTGGAATGAGGGCTAAGGTTAAGACTATTAATAGGGTTAGAGTTTTGGTTAACCTAAGAATTAGAGATCGGTCTAGGGTTACCATTAGGGTTAGGATTATTCTTAGGTTAAGGAATAGCCTTAGAGGTAGGGTTAATGCTAGAATTAGGGTTAGGGTTAATTATAAATTTTGAGCTCGGATTAGGGCTAGTTTTTGTATTAGGATTAGGTCTAGATTTTTGCATTGGGTAATGTAAAAGCCAGGGTTACAATTAGGGTTAGTTTTAGGGTTAGAGTTAGGGGTAGGTCTAGTGTTAGGTTTAGGTTTAAGGTTAGGGTAATATTTAGAGCTAGGGCTATTGTTAGGATATGAGAAAGCATCAAGTTTAGTTTTAGGGTTATGATTAGCACTCAAATAAGGGCTAGGCTTACTGTTCAGTTTAAGATGAGGTCTGTGTTTAGAGCTAGGGTGACTGTTAGGATATCAGTCAGGTCAGGGTTTGCTTTAAGTTTAGGGTTATGACTTGAATTAGGGCTAGGATTACTTTTAGGTTTTTATTTAAGTTTAGGGTGGCCTTTAGAGCTAGGGTCAATTTTATGATATGAGTTGGGGTCAGGGTAAGTTTTAAGGTTAGGGTTAGGACTCGAATTAGGGCTAAGGATATGACTAGGTGTACTGTTAGGGTTTGGTTTAAGTTAAGGTTTAGTGTTAAGGCTGTTGCTCAGTTTTGTTTTAAGTTCTAGGTTTAGGTTTTGGGCTAGTTATAAGATTAGCATTAGGGTTAGGGCTCGTATAAGTGTTAGGCTTAGGCTTTGGGTTAGGGTTAGATTTGGATTTAGCATTAGATCTAGGATTAGGGATAGGTCTAACTATAGGGAAAGGGTCGGGGCTAGGGTTATGGTTACAGTAACAGATAGGTTTAGAACTAAGTCTAGGACTAGGGTGAGGGTTAGAGTTAATCTTAGCCCTAGGGTTCTGGTTATTTTTAAAGATAGGGTTAAGTTAGGGCTAGGATTAGGGCTAGGGTTAGTGTTCAGCTTAGGCCTAGTGTTCAGGCTAGGGTATAGTTAATTTTAGGGTATGGTATATTGTTATAGCTAGGTTTAGAGGTAGGGTGAGGGTTAGAATTTGGGTTAGGACTAGGGTTAGGTTTAGGGTATGATTAAGGCTCAGTTTAGGGCTATGATGGGTCCTAGGGTTAGTTGTAGTGTTAGGTCTAGAATTAGGGCTAGGGCTTATGTCAGGTCTAGTGTTACAGATTGGGGTAGATTTAGGGTTAGATTTGTGTCTAGGTCTAGGGTAAGTTTTATTCTTAGGGTGAGGGTCAGGTTTAGAGCTAGGTGTAATTTTAGGGTCAGGATCAGTTTAGGGTTTCTTTTAGGTTAAGGTTTAGGGATAGGGCTCAAATGAGCATTAGGGTTAGGGTTAGGGTTAGGGCAATTGATTGTGTTAGGTTTAGGTTTCAGGGAAGTTTTAGGGCAATGGAGAGCTTTAGAGTTAGCAAAAAGGTTAGGGTTATGCCTAGGGTTAGCATTAGAATTAGGGTTATCATAAGAATAATATATAATGTTAGAGCTATGGTTAGGGCTAGGGTTAGGTTATGATTAGGGCTAGAGTTAGGTTAGGTTTTGAGTTAGGGCTAGTAACCCTAGCTTCGGGTAGGGTTAGGGTTTGATTTAGGGTAAAAATTAGGTTTTGTGCTAGGGTTCGGTCTAGGTTGAGGGTTAGGCTTAGTGTTATGCTCAGTGCTTTGTTTAGGGTTATTGTAGTGTTTTCATTAGGGTTAGCATTAGGTTAAGGGTAATAGATTTGGTTAGATGTAAGGTTAGCTTTATGGTTAAGGTTAGGTTTAGATTTAAGTTTAGTTTTAGGGCTAGGTTTACTGTTGGTTATAAGGTAAAATTTAGGTTTTGAGTTAGGGCTAAGGCTATGGCAAGTTGTAGGTTTAGCATTAGGTCTAAGGATCTGTTTATGGTTTCGGTTAGGGTTATGGTTAGGGTGATTGATAGGGTTATTATTAGGGTTAGGGTTAGAGTTAGGCTAATGCTTAGGATTAGAACTAGTGTTAGGTTTAGGGTTAATGTTAGGTTTAGGGCTATGGTTAGGTTTATTTTTAGGAATAGTGCTAGGGTCATGTTTGGGCTAAGGGTTAGTCTTTGAGTTAGGGATAGGACTAAGGTGAGGGTTAGGGTTAGGGTTAGGACTAGAGTTAGGGTTAGGGTGAGTGTTATGCTTAGGGTAGGTTTAGGCCTTGATTAGGGTTAGGGTTATTTAAGTTTTGTGTTAGATTTAGGCGTAGGGTTAGCGCTATGTGTAATGTAAGACCTAGGCTTCTGATTAGAGCTAGTTTTAGGGTTAGGCTTAACTCTAGGTCTAGTGTTAGGTTTAAGTTTTGGGTTAGGGTCAGGTTTATAGCTAGGTTTTGTTAGTGTCAGGGCCAGTGTTCAGGTTAAAGTTAGGGTTAGGGTGAAAGCCAGAATAGGACTAGGGTTAGGTCTAGTGGTAGGTTTAGTGTTTGGTTTAGGTTAAGGGTTATGGTTAGGCCTAGGACTATGTTTTTTTTTTTAGATCACGGGCTAGAGTAATAGCTAGATTTAGGATTACGTTTAGGTATGGGGCTAGTGTTAGTGTTAGGTTCAGGTATAAGTTTACTTGTAGGGCTATTTTCATGTTTCGGTTTCAGTTTAGCGTCAAATTTAGACCTATAATTAGTGTTAGGGTCAGAATAAGAGTGAAGGTTAGGGTGAGGGTTTAGGTTAGGTTTAGATCTAGAATGAGGCTAGTGTTAGGACTAGTAATAAGGTTATTGTTTGGGTTTGGCTAAGGATTAGGATAAGGACTAGAGTTAGTTTTATGAATAGAGTTTGTTTTGGTGTAATGGATAGGATTAGAGCTAGGGTTAGTGCTAGGATTAGAGTTAGGTTTAGGGCAAGTTTTAGGGTTAGGGTTAGGGTTAAATCTAGTGTTAGGGCTCGGACTTGGACTATTTTTGTGTTAGAGTTAGGGATAGGGTTTGGCTATGGCCAATGTAAGAACCAGGGTTATGATTAGGATTAGTTTTAGGGTTAGGGTTACGGCTAGGTCTAGTGTTAGCATTAATTTTAGGGTTAGGGTGATATTTAGAGCTAGGGTTTGTGTTTGGATATAAGTCAGAGTGACAGTTAGTTTTAGGCCTAGACTTGAATTAGAGCTCGGGTTATGGCTAGTTATGGGGTTAGGGTTTGGTTTTGATTAAGATTTAGTGTTAGAACAATGGCTAGGGTTAGGGGTAGGGTTAAGGTTAGGGTTCAAATAGGGCTAGGATTAGCGCTATGATTAGGTTGAGGGTTAGGTGTATGGTTAGGGCTAAGGTTAGGGTTAGTTTTAGGGGAAGGATTGGGGTTATAAAGATAGGTTAAGTGCTAGGGCAAGGGTTATATTTAGGGATAGAGCTAGGTGAGAGTTTCATTTAGGATTAAGTCTAGGTTTAGGGCTAGGATGAGGGCTAGTGTTTGTGTTAGGGTTAGGGCTAGGATAAGGGCTAGGGCTACTGTGAGGTCTAGGGTTATGGTTAGGGATAGAGTTAGGGATAGGTTTATGGGTAGGTCTAGTGTAAGGGTTAGGTTTAGCATAGGGGTCAGATATATGGCTAGGTTATTATTATTATGGTCAGAGTATGGGTTAAGGATTGGTTTGGGTTAAGGTTTAAGGTTAGGGCTCAAATTAGCCTTAGGTTTAGGGTTAGGGCTAGAGTAATGGATAAAGTTGGGTTTACAGTTTAGGTTAGGTTTAGAGTAATATATAGGGTAGTGTTAGGTATAGGGTTCGGGTTAGGCCTAGGGCTAGTATTTGGTTTAGGCTTATATGTAGAGTAATGAATATGTTTAGTGCTAGTGTTAGGGCTTAGGTTACGGTTCGGATTAGGGCTAGGTTTTGGGTTCCAACTTGGGCTAGTGTTAGGGTTAGTTTTAGTGTAAGTGTTAGGGTTTGAGTTAGGGTTAGGGCTAGGGCGAGGGTTATGTTTAGAATCATGGCTACAGTTAGGGTTAGGGTTAGAGTTAGGGCTAGGTTTAGCATTAGGTTTAAGTTTATGTTTAAGGTAATGGATAAAGTTAGAGCTAGGATTTGGGCTATGGTTTCAGTTAGGATGAGCGATAGGGTTAGAGTTAGGGTTAGAGCTAGGGTTATGTTTAGAGTAAGGGTTAGAGTTTGAGCTAGGGTTTGATCTAGGGCAGGCATTAGGTTTAGGGTTTGTGCTACAGTTAGGGTTAAGGTTATGCTTAGGTCTAGGTTTAGGGCTTGTTTTAGGGCTAGGTTTTGTGTGAGGTTTATGGGTAGTGTTAGGGCTATGGGTAATGTAAGAGCTAGCGTTATGGTTATGGTTAGTTTTTTGTGTTATGGCTATACATATGTCTAGTGTTAGGTTTAACTATTCAGTTAGGATAAGGTTTACAGCTAGGGTTTATATTAGCATAAGCATCATTGTTCGGGCTAGCATTGGGTTTTGGTTAGGGTCAGAATTAGAACTAGGTTTAAGTGTAGAGCTAGGGTTAGTCTTTGCTTTAGGTTAATGGTTATTTTAGGGCTAGGGCTAGGTTTTTGTTTAGGACTAGGGCTAGAGTTATGGCTATATTTAGGATTAAGTTTAGGTCTAGTGCTAGTGTTATGGTTAGTTTTAGGTATATGTTTACTGGTAGGGCTAGTGTTAGGGTTTGGTTTAGTGTTAAGTTCAGGCTTTGACCTATTGTTATTGTTAGGGTCAGAATAAGGGAAGGGTTAGGTTTAGGCTTCCTGTTAGGGTTATTCGCAGAATTAGGTCTAGGGTTAGGAATAGTAATTGAGTTAGAGTTTGGGGTAAGCTAAGGGTTACGGTTAGAACTACGGTAGCCTTAGGGTGAGAGTTTGGCTTCAGGTAAGGAATATGTTTAGAGCTAGGTTTTGGGTTAGTGTTAGGTTTAGAGTTAGGATTAGTGTTAAAGATAGAGTTGAGGATCAGATTAGCGCTAGGTTTTGTGTTAGGTTTAGGGCTCTGGCTAATATAAGAACTAGCTTTACACTTAGAGTTTTAGGGTTAGGATTATGGCTAGGTCTAGTGTTAGGGTTCGGTTTAGGGTTAGGGTGATGTTTAGAGGTAGGGTTAGTTTTAGGGTCAGAGTCAGGGTCAGTATTAGTTGTAGGGATAGGGTTAGGACTAGGTGTAGAATAAGGATTAGATTTAGGTTAAGGGTTAGGATTAGGGCTATAGTTCAGTTTTGTTTGTGGGTATGGCTAGGGTTAGGGCTAGTTTTCTAATTAGAATTAGGTTTAGGGCTAGTGTTAGGGTGAGGTTTAGGATTATAGTTAGGTTAGATTTAGAGTTAGTGTTAGTTCTAGGTTTAGGACTATGGCAAGGTTTAGGCTTATTGTTAGGTGTAGGGTTAGGTTTACAGTTAGGGTTAGAGTAGGTTTAGGGTTAGGGTTAAGGTTATCGTGATGTTCATGGTTAGTGTCAGGGTAATTGATGGGTTTAGAGCTAAGGCTAAGTCTAGTTTTATGTTTAGGATTAGGGCTAGGGCTAGGGTTAGGTTTAGGGTTAGGCTTATCATTTTCTTATGGTTAGGTTAAGGGTAAGGGTCAGGGATTGAGTAAGTGTTAGGGCTAGGTTGAGGCTTCAGGTTAGAATCAGGACTAGGGATAGAATAAGGGTTAGGGTTATGGTTAGGGCTAGGTTTAGCATTAGGTTTAGTGTTATGATTAGGGTAATGGCTAGTGTTAGAGGTGAGTTTGGTCTATGTTTATAGTTAGGATTAGGGCTAGGATTGGGATTAGGGTTTGGGATAGGTTTATGTTTAGGGTAACAGCTAGGGTTTGAGCTAGTGTTAGGGCTAGGGCTAGATCAAGGATTAGGTTCAGCTTTAGGTCTAGGGACAGGATTATGATAGGTTTAGAGTTAGAGTAAAGTTTAGGGCTAGGGTTAACATTAGGTTTAGGATAAGGGTTAGGGTAATTGATATGGTTAGATGTAAGTTTTACATTTAGGTTTAGGGTTAGATTTAGTTTTAAGATTAATGTTAAGGCTACATTTATGTTTAGGTTTGTGGTTCGGGTTAGGTTTTGAACTAGGGTTAGGGCCATGGCGAGTGTTACTTTTAGGGTTAGGTCCATTATTAGTTTTCTGTTTAGGGTTTTGTTTTGGGTTAAGGCTAGGGTTATCAATACTGTTAGTTATAGGATTAGGTAAGGTGTATGTTTTGAGCTAGGTTTAGGGATAGGGTTAAGTTTAGGGTTAGGGCTAGGGTTAGGGTTGGGGTTTCACTTAGGGCTAGGTTTAGGCCTAGAATTCACTCTAGGTTTTGTGTTAGTTTAAAGCATAGAGTTAGAGCTATGGTTAATGTAAGAGCTAGGATTATGGTTAGGGCTAGTTGTAGCGTTAGGGTTGTGGCTATGTGTAATGTTAGGTTTAGGTTTTTGGTTAGGGTAAGGTTTAGAGATAGATTTAGTGTTAAAGGCAGCGTCAGTGTTCAGTTTAGAGTTAGAGTTCAGGTTAAAGCCAGAATTGGGACTAGGTTTATGGCTAGGGCAGGGTTAGTCATTGCGTTAAGTTAAGGGTTATTGTTTGGGCTAAGGCTAGGATTTGTGTAGGTCTAGAGCTAGAATTAAGGCTAGATTTAGGATTAGGTTTAGGCCTAGAGCTAGTGATAGGGTCTGGTTTAGGTATAAGTTTACTGGTAGGGCTAGTGTTATGGTTTGGTCTAGTGTTAGAGTCATGTTTAGACCTAGGTTAGTGTTATGGTCAGAATAAGGGTCAGGGTTATGTTTAAGGTTTGGGATAAGTTTTGAGCTACAATGAGGGCTAGGGTTAAGACTATTAATATGGCGAGAGTTTACATTACCCTGAGGATTAGGGATAGGTCTAGTGTTACCATTATTGTTAGAGTTTTCCTTAGGTTTAGGGATAGGGTTAAACCTAGTGTTAGGGGTAGGGGTAGGGTCAAGTTTAGGGTTAAAGCTAGGTTTAGGGCTCCAATTAGGGCTAGTTTTTGTGTTAGTGTTAGGGCTAGGGTTAGGGCAACAGCTAAAGTAAGAACCAGGGTTACAATTAGGGTTAGCTTTAGAGTCAGGATTAGGGGTAGTTCTAGTGTTAGTGTTAGATTTACGGTTAGGGTGATATTTAGAGCTAGAGTTATTTTTAGAATAAGAGTCAGGGTCAGGGTTAGCTTTAGGGTTTGAATTAAGCCTCGAATTAGGGCTAGGTTTACTGTTAGGGTTTGGTTTAAGGTTAACATCATTTTTAGAGCTAGGTGAGTGTTAGGATATGGGTCAGTGTTAGTTTTGAGGTTATGGTTAGGACTCAATTAGGGATAGGATTAGTTCTTATAGTAGTTTCAGGTTTGGTTTAAGTTAAGGTTTAGGGTTAGGTCTATTGCTCGGTTTTGTTTTAGTCTAGGATTAGAGTTAGAGCTAGGTTTACAATTAGTATTAGGATTAGGGCTAGTGTTAGTTTTAGGCTTAGATTTAGTGTTAAGGTTATATTTGTAGTTGGGTTTAGATCTATGATTGGCTAGAGTTAATGATAGGGCTAGGGTTAGGGCCAGAGTTAGAGTTATGTTAAGGGATAGGGTTAGATATAGGGATAGAGCTAGTGTGAGATTTAGAGTTAGTTATAGGGCTAAAATTAGATTTAGGGAATTGCATCGGGGTAATTAGGGCTAGGATTAGGGCTAGGGTTCGTGATCAGCTTAAGCCTAGTGATAAGAATAGGGTTAGGTTTAAGTTTAGGCTAAAGAATGGTGTTATAGCTAGGTTTAGATGTATGGTGAGGGTTAGAGTTAAAGTTAGGGTTCGGGTTGAGTTTAGGGTTATGATTAATGCAAGGTTTAGGGGTAGGATGAGGGCTAGTGTTTATTTTATATTCAGGGCTACGATTAGTGCTAGGGCTAATATCAGGTCTCAGGTTTTGGTTAAAGATAGTTTTAGGGTTAGGCTAATGGCTACGACTAGTGAATGGTTAGGTTTTGGGTAAGGGTCAGGTTTAGAGCTCGGGGAATTATTAGGAAAAGTATTTGGCTTAGGTAAGTATTTAGGTTTATGGCTCAAATTACCATTAATGTTAGGGTTAGGGTATAGTTAGGGTTTGTTTTAAGGTTCATGTTTGGTTTATGGTAATTGATACGGTTATCGTTAGTGATAGTGATAGTTTAGAATTAGGGTTAGCATTAGGGTAGGGGTTATGGTTAGGGTAATTTATATGGTAGAGGTTAGATTAGAACTAGAGTTATGGTTAGGAACATGCCTTGAGTTAGTGTTAGAGTTAGTGTTAAATTTAGAGTTAATATTAGGGTTAGTGTTATGTTTAGCATAAAGGTTAGGTTTTGAGCTAGGATTAGGGCTACGTTTAGGGTTAGGTTTAGGGATAAGATAATGGTAGGTTTAAGATTAGGGTTAGAGTTAGGGCTAGGGTTATCATTAATATTAGGGTTAGGGTTAAGGTAATGGATAGGGTTAGTTTAGGTTTAGATTAGGTTTATATTTAGAATTAGTGATAGTTTTAGTATTAGAGCTATGGTTATGTTTAGGATTATGGTTAGGTTTATGGTTTGATCTAGAGTTAGGGTTATGCTGAATGTTAATTTTAGGGTATGTCTCTTGTTAGTTTTCCAGTTAGGGTTAGGTTTAAAATAAGGGTTCTCACCAGGATTGTCAATAAGTTTAGGTTTAGGGTTAGGGTAATGGTTAGGTTTAGAGCTAGGTTTACTGCTTATGATTAGGGCTAGTTTTAGGGTTATGGTTATGGCTGGGTCTAGAATTAGGTTTAGGTGTTGTTTAGTTTCAGGTTTGGAGGTAGGTTTAGTGTTAAAGGCAGGGTCAGTGTTTGGGTTAGAGGTAAAGTTAGGGTTACAGCCAGAATTAGGACTAGGTTTAAGTCTAGGGTTTGAGTTAGTGTTTGGGTGAGGTAAAGGTTTTTATTAGGGGTAGGGCTAGGATTTTGTTTAGGTCTAGAGCTAGAGTTCAGGCTAGATTTGGGATTGGGTTTAGGTCTATAGATAGTGGTAGGGTTAGATTTAGGCATAAGGTTACAAGTTGGGCTAGTGTTAGGGTTTGTTTTAGGGTTAGGGTCAGGATAGCCCTAGGGTATATGTTATGTTCAGAATAAGGGTCAGCATTGGGCTTAGGGTTTGTGATAGTATTAGAGCTAGAATGAGATCTAGGGTTAGGGCTATTAATACGGTTAGGATTTGGTTAGCCTAAGGATTAAGGATAGGTCTAGGTTTACCAATAGGTTTAAGGTTTTGCTCAGAGTAAGGTATAGTGTTAGGGCTAGGGTTAGGTTTATGGTTAGGGTTAAAGCTAGGTTTAGGGCTCAGATTCGGACCTGTTTTTGTGTGAGGTTTAAGGCAAGGGTTAGGACAATGGCTAATATAAGAACTAAGGTTACAATTAGGGTTAGAGGTATGGATAGGTCAAGTGTTAGGTTTAGGTTTAAGATTTGGGTGATATTTATAGCTAGGCTTAGTATTAGGATATCAGTCAAGTCAGGGTTAGTTTTAGGGTTAGGGTTAGAACCCGAATTAGGGATAGGGTTACTGTTAGGTTTCAGTTTATATTTAGGGTGGTGTTTAGAGCTAGGATGAGCGTTAGAATATAATTCAGGTTCAGAGTTATTTTTAAGGTTATGCTTAGGACTCGAATTAGGGCTAGGGTTAGATCTAGGTGTAGTGCTTGCATTTGTTTTAATTTAAGGTTAGTGTTAGGCCTGTTTCTCGATTTTGTTTCAGTGTTATGGTTAGGGTTAGATCTAGTTTTATGATTAGCTTTAGGGTTGGGGCTAGGGTTATTGTTAGGTTTCGGATAAGGCTAGATTCAAGGATTGGGCTAGATTTTGTGTTAGGTTTAGGTCAAGATTTAGGCTAGAACTAATGTCAGGTCAAGATTTATATTAAGTGATATTTTTAGGGTTACGTTTATGGCTAGGTCAAATTAAAGTGTTAAGTTTAGGGAAAGGGTCAGAATAAGAGCTGGGGTATTATTAGGGTCAGAGTTAGGCTTTGGGTTTGGGTTAGGTTAAAGTTTAGGTTTAATCCTCAAATTAGCATTAAAGTTAGAATTAGGGTTAAGGTAATGGATAGTGTTAGGTTTAGGGTCCAGGTTAGGTTTAAGATAGTGATAGTTTGAGGATTAGTCTTAGGGTTAGCATTAGGGTTATGGTTATCATTAGGGTAATTTATAAGCTTAGACCTAGGGTAGGGCTACGGTTATGGTTAAAATAGGGCTAGAATTAGGGTTAGTATCAGGGTTAGGGAGAGGGTTACAGTTAGGATTAGGTTTAGGGTTTGAGCTAAGATTTTTGCTATGGCTAAGGTTTATTTAGAGTTTGGTCTAGTTTGATGGTCAGGGTTAGTGTTACAGTTAGGGTGAGGGTTATCATTAGGATAAGGGTAATTTGTTTAGATGTCAGGTTAAAGAAAGGTTTATGTTTATGTTAGATTTAGGTTCAGGTTTAGAATTAGGTTTAGGATTTGAGCTAACTTAGATTTAGTGTTAGGGTTTAGGTTCACTATTAGCTCTAGGATTAGGTTTCAGTTTGGGGTTAGGGTACATTTAACTTTAGGTCTAGTGTTATCATTAGGGTTAAGTTTAGGGTTATGGTAATGGGTAGGGTTCGACCTAGGGTTTGGGCTAGGGTTAAGGTTAGGTTTAGGGCTGCGGTTAGGGCTATGGTTAGACCTTGGTTTAGTGTTAGGGTTAGGTTAAGTATAATGGTTAGGGATTGAGCTAGGTTTAGGGCTAAGGTGAGGGTTAGGGTTAAGGTCAGGGCTAGGGTAGGGTTAGCGTTAGGTTTAGGGCTAGAGTTAGCATTAGTTTTACTGTTATGGTTAGTGTAATGGATAGAGTTAGAGCTAGGCTTTGGGCTATGTTTACAGTTAGGATTAGGGCTAGAGTTAGTGAGGTTTAGAGTTTTGGCTAGGGTTATATTTAGGGTACGGTTTAGGGTTTGAGCTAGAGTTAGGGCTAGAACAAGGGTTAGGGTTAGGGCTAGTTTTAGGGTTAGGGTTATGCTTAGGGTTAGGTTCAGGCTGTAATTATGGGTAGGTTTTGTGTGAGGTTTATGGCTTGTGTTAGGTATATGGGTAATGTAAGCACTACAGTTATGTTTATGACTAGATTTAGAGTTCGTCTAGTGTTAGGGTTAGATTTTGGGTTAGGATAATGTTTAGAATTAGGGTTTTTGTGAGGGTAAGTGTCAGGGTTCACGTTAGGTTTAGATTTAGTGTTAGTCCAGAATGAGGACTAGGGTAGGTCTATGGATAGAGTGAGTGTTTGGTTTGGTTAAGGGATATTGTTAGGGCTAAGGCTAGGTTTATGGCTACATTTAGAATTATGTTTAGTTCTATTGCTAGTGTTAGTGTTAGGTTTAGGGTTAGGGTTACTGGTAAGGCTAGTGTTATGTTTTGGATAAATTAAGGTCAGGTTTAAACCTAGGTTTAGTGTTAGGGTCAGAATAAGGGTCAGGGTTAGTGTTTGGGTTAAGTTTAGATCTAGAATGAGGGCTAAGGTTAGTACTAGGAATGGAGTTAAGATTTGGGGTAGGCATAGAATTAGGGTTAGGACTAGGTTAGCTATAGGGTAAGGGTTTGAATAAGTGTAAGACATAGGGTTAGAACTAGGATTAAGACTATGGATAAGGCTAGGGTTAGGGCCAGGGTTAGGGTTAGGGTTAAAGTTAGGTTTAAGCTTGAATTAGGTTTAGGTTTTGTGTTAGGTTTAGGGCTATGGCTAATTTAAGAACTGGCATTACGATTATGGCTAGTTTTAGGGTTAGATCTAGGGTGAGGTCTAGTGTTAGGATTAGGTTTAGGAATAGGGTGATGTGTAGAACTAGGTTTAGTTTTAAGGTCGTAGTCAGTGTTAGTATTAGTTCTAGAGTTAGGGTTAGGTCTAGGGTTAGGACTAGGTGTAGGGTTAGGTTTTGGTTAAGGTTAAAGTTTAGAGTCACTGCTATGGCTCTGTTTTGCTTGAGGGCTAGGGCTAGGTGTAGGGCTAATTTTCAAATTAGCTTTAGGGTTAAAGCTAATGTTAGGGTGTGGTTTAGGCGTAGGTTTAGGGTTATATTTAGAGATAGGGTTAGATCTAGGTTTAGAACTGCATGAAGGTTAGGGCTAGGATTAGGTCTAGGGTTTGAAGTATCATAAGGGATAGTGTAAGATCTAGGGCTAGTGCTAGGGTGAGAGTTAGAGTTAGTCTTAGTGTTAGGTTTAGATATAGGGTTAGAATTATGGGTTAATTAGGGCTAGGATTAGAGCTAGGGTTAGTATTAAGGCTGAGCCTAGGTGTATGGCTAGGCTTATGGTTATGCTTATGGACACATATGATGCTATGGCTAGCTCTAGAACTAGTGCAAGGGTTAAAATTAAGTTTAGTTATATGGTTAGTTAGGGTTAGGTTTAGGATTAAGGCTAAGTTTAGCGCTAGGATTCGGGCTAGTGTTTGTTCTAGTATTAGGGCTTCATTAGTGTTAGGGCTAATGTCAAGTCTAGGTTATGGTTAGAGATAGTTTTAGGGTTAAGCTTATTAGTGTTAGGATTAAATTTATGGATATATTTAGGTTTAGGGTTCAGGTTAGTTTTATGGTAATGACAGGTTTAGTGTTAGGAATAAGTTCAGGGTTATCCTAGGGTTAGGATTAGGATTAGGGTAATGGAGAGGGTTACAGCTGGGGTTAGGGCTAGGTTTATTGTTAGGATTAAGGCTAGGGTTAGGGTTAGGTTTTGGGTAATGGCAAGGGTTAGGGTTATGGTTAGGATTAGGGCAAGTGTTAGAGCTAGAATTAGGTTTTTGGTTAGGGTTAATGTTAGTGTTAGGGCTCCGATTAGGGATAGGTTTTGGGTTAGATTAGGGCTAGATTTTGGGCTTCAGCTAATGTAAGAACAAAGGGTACGAGTAGAACTTGTTTTAGGGTAAGGGTTAGGGCTAGGTATAGGGTTAGGTTTAGGTATAGGTTTTGAGTGATGTTCAGAGCCAGGGTTAGTATTAGGGTCAGAGTCAGGGTCAGGGTTTGTTTTAGGGTTAGGTATAGGACTCAAATTATAGTTAGTTTTAGGGCTAGGTGTAGGTTTAGGGTTTGGTTTATGTTAAAGGTTATGGTTAGGGCTATGGCTTGGTTGTTGATTAGGGCTAGTGCTAGGTTAAGTAAAGTTTTAGGATTAGCATTATTATTTCAGCTTGTTTTAGTGAGAGGTTTAGCTTAGGGTTAGGGTTTGATTTAGAGTTAGCCTTAGATATAAGATTAGGGCTAGAGCTAGGGTTAGGGCTAATGTAAAGTCAAGTGATAGGATTATGGTAAGGGATAGTGTTAGCACTAGAAATATGACTAGGGTGAGAGTTAGAGTTAGTCTTAGGGCTAGGGTTAGGTTGGGTTTAGGAGTAAATTAGGGCTAGGATTACGTCTAGCATTTGTATTAGTGTTAGACATAGGTTTAGGTTTGGGGATAGGTTTAGGTTTAGAGGAAGAGATGGGGTTAGAGCTACTTTTAGAGTTAGGTTGAAGGTTAGAATTTTGGTTAGTTCTAGGATTATGATTTGGTTTAATAATAAGGCTAGGTTTAGGGCTAGGATGTGGGCTCATGTTTGTTTTATGGTTATGGCAAGAATTAGGGCTAGGGCTAGTATCAGGTCTAGGCTTACATTAGTCATAGATTGAGGGTTAGATTTATGGCTAGGTCTAGTGTAAGGGTTAGGTTTATGTAAGGGTGAGGTTTAGAGCTAGGGGTATTATTACAGTTAGAATTCGGTTTCAGGTTTGATTTATATTAGGGTTTAGGTTTAGACTTGAATTAGCATTAGGTTTTGGTTAGGGTAATGATAGGTTTAGGTTTAGGGTTCATGTTAGGTGTAGGGTAATTGATAGGGTTAGAGTTAGCAAAGGGTTAGGGATAAGCCTATGGTTATGTTTGTGTTAGGATTGAAGCATGATTTGTGGTTTGGATGAGGGCTAGGTTTTGTGTTAGGGTTAGGGCAAGTTTTAGAGATAGTGATAATGTCAGGTTTAGGGTTACAGCTATGGATAGTTATATGGTTAGATTCATGACTAGGTCTAATATTAGGTTTAGGGTAAGGGCCAGGTTAAGGGTAAGGTGTATTTTTTGGGTCAGGGACAGGATTCAGTTTTGTGTTAGGTTAATAATTAGGATTACACCTCAAATTAGCATTAGGGTTAAAATTAGCCTTAGGTTAATGAATAGGTTTAGGTTTAGGATTTAGGTTAAAATAGGGTAATTGGTAGGGTTAGGGTTAGTGATAGGGTTAGGGTTAGGCCTAGGGTTTGCATTTGGGTTAGGGTTATATTTACGGTAATGAATAGCATTAGAGCTAGGGTTAGGCCTAGGGTTTTGGATAGAAATAGGGCTAGAGTTAGGGTTAGGTTTAGGGCTAGGGCTATGTTTAGGTTTAGGGTACAGGATATGTTTTGAAGTATGGTTAGCGCTAGAGTGAGTGTTAGGTTTAGGATTATGTCTAGGGTTATATTTATGGTTAAGGTTATGGTTAGTGTTAGGGCTAGGGCTAAGGTTATCTTTAGAGTTAGGTTAATGGATAGGGTTAGATATCAGGTTAGGTTTAGGCATAGTTTTAGGTTTAGGGTTAGTGTTAGGGTTAGGGCTAAGATTATCATTAGAATTAGTGTAATGGATAGGTTAGATTTCAGGTTAGGGTTGGGGTAATTTTAGGTTTAGGGTTAGTGTTAGGGTTTGGGCTAGGGTTAGTGTCAGAGTAAGCGTTAGCTTTTTATCTAGGGTTAAGGCTACAATGAGGGTTAGGTTTAGGGTTATGTGTAGTATTAGGTTTACAATTAGGATTAGAGCTAGGTTTATCATTAGGGTTAAGGTTCGGTTTAGGGTAATGGATAATTGTAGAATAGTATTAGGGCTAGTGTTAACATTATGATTAGGGCTAGGATTAGGTTTAGGTTTATGGAAAGGGCTACGGTTATGTTTAGTGTTTGATTTTGTTTTTACCTAGTGTTAAGATTAAGGCGAGTTTTAAGGTTAGCATGAGGGTTAGGCTTAGGATAAGGAATAGGTTTAGGTTAGGATTAGGGTTACACTTTGGGCTAGATTTAGGCCTAGGATTAGGGCTAGGTATTTTGTTAGGTTTAGAGCTAGTTTTAGTGCTATGGTAAAGTAAGTGTTATGTTTACCATTATGGCTAGGCCTAATGGTAGGTAGGTTTCGGTTAGCGTCAGTTTTATAGCTAGGATTAGTGTTAGTGTCTGGGTCTGTCTTTGGATAAGGGTTAGGGTTAGGGCAAGAGCCAGAATTAGGATTGGTTAGGTCTAGAGCTAAGGTTGGTGTTTGGCTTAGGTTAAGGGTTATCATTAGAGCTAGGGCTATGTTTTTGTTTTGGTCTTTGCTAAAGATATGTCTGGATTTAGGATTAGATTTAATCTAGGTCTAGTATTAAGGTTACATTTAGATATAGGGTTATGGATAGGGCTAGTGTTAGGGATTGGTTTAGATTGAGGGTCAGAATAAGGGTCAGGGATAGCGTTAGAATTTGGGTTATTGTTATAACAAGAATGAGTGCTAGGGTTAGGACTAGTAATAGGGTTAAATTTTGGGTTAGACTAAAGATTAGTTTTAGGACTACGGTTACCATTAGGGTTGGGGTTTGGCTAGGGTAAAGATAAGGTTAGATCTAAATAACAGCTAGGGTTTGGGTTAGGTTTAGGGCTAGTGTGATGGTTAGGGTTAGGTTGAAAGCTAGGGTTAGGTCTCAGATTTGGGCTAGGTTTTGGTTAGCATTAGTTTTAAGATTATCGTTAGTGTATGATCTAGGGTTTTGATTAGAACTAATTTTAGAATTAGGGTTAGGACTAGTTCGCATGTTAGAGTAAGTTTTAGGTTTAGGGTGATGTTTAGAGGTAGGGTTAGTGTTAATGTCAGAGACAGGTTCAAAAGCAGTTTTAGGGTTAAGATTATGACTAGAATTAGGGCTAGTCTTAGGGCTAGAGGTAAAGTTAGGCTTTGGTTTAGGTAAAAGTTTAGGGTTAGTGTTATTGTTCAGTTTTGTTTTAGGGCTAAGCCTTTGATTAGGGCTTGTTTTAGGATTAGCATTAGGGTCAGGACTGGTGTTAGTGTGAGGTTTAGTTGTACAAGTAGGGTTAGATTTAGTGTTAGGTTTAGATCTAGGGTTAGGGCAAGGTTTAAGGTCAGGGCTAGTGTTATTCTAGACTATGGCTAGGAATAAGGTTATAGTAAGTGATAAGGTTAGAATTAGGGCTAGGGCTAGGGCTAGTCTTGAAACTAGGATTAGGATTAGGTTTAGAATTCGTGGGAGTGTTATTGTTGAGGTTAGTCCTAGAGTTAAGGTTAGGGCTAGAGTTAGTGTTAGGGTTAGGGTTTGGGTTAGGTTTAAGGTAAGCAATGTGGTTATAACTATATTTAGGGATAGGGAATATGTTAGAATTAGGGTTAGGGTTATGATTAAGGCTAGGTTTTGATCTAGGATGAGAGTTAGTGTTCGTGTTAGAGTTAGGGCTACAATTAGGGCTAGGGCTAATGTCAGGTCTAGGGTTACAGATAGGAATATTTTTTGAGTTATGTTTATGGTTAGGTCTAGTGTAAGGGTTAGATTTAGAGTAAGGGTCAAGTTTAGTGCTATGTGTATTATTAAGGTCAGTGTACAGCTTATTGTTTTTTTTAGGTTAAGGTTTAGGTTTATGGCTCGAATTAGCATTAGTGTTAGAGTTAGGGTTAGGATAATGAATAGGCTTAGGATTAGGGTTCAGATTAGTTTTAGGGCAATGGATAGGTTTAGGGATTGTGATAGGCTTAGGGTTAAGCCTAGGTTTAATATTATGGTTAGGATTATAGTTAGGGTAATGGATAGATTTAGAACTAGGATTAGGGCTAGGGTTAGGGTAGTGGATATAATTAGAGCTATGGTTAGGTCTATGGTTAAGGTTAGGATTAGGGCTGGTGTTAGGTTAGGGTTTGGGATAGGACTTGGTTTATGTTAAGGGAAAAGTTTAGGCTTTGAGCTAGGGTTAGGTCTAAAGCAAGGCTTAGGTTTAGGGTTAGGGTAGAGTTAAATTTAGGGTTATGCTTAGGGGTATGTTCAGGCCTAGGATTAGGGCTATATTTTGTGCTAGTTTAGGCCTAGGGTTAGGGCTATGGGTACTGTAAGACATAGGGTTATGATTAGGGGTAGTTTTAGGGTTAGGGTTATGGCTAGGTGTAGTGTTAGGTCTAGGTTTTGGGTGAGTGTCAGGTTTAAAGCTAGGTTCAGTTTTAGAATCAGGGTCAGTTTTTGGGATACGGTTAGGGTTAGTGTTAGAGACAGAATTAGCACTAGGTGTAGGTGTAGGAGTAGGGTAAGTATTTGTTTTATATTAAGAGTTATTGTAGGGCTAGTGCTAGTTTTTTTTTTTGTTTGTTTGTTTGTTTGTTTGTTTGTTTTTTAAGTCTAGGGCTAGAGTTAGGGTTAGCTTTGAGTCTAGTTCTTGTGTTAGGCTTAGGTATAGGTATAGGGTTACCAGTAGGGCTAGTGTTATGATTTGGTTTATGGTTACGGTCAGGTTTAGACCTAGGGTTACTCTTAGGGTCAGATGAGGGTCAGGGTTAGGTTTAGAGGTAGAATGAGGGCTAGGGTTAATACTTGTAATATAGTTAGTGTTTAAGTTAGGTAAGGATTAGGATTAGAACTCACATTAGCCTTTGGGTTAGGGTTTGGCTTAGTGTAAGTAATAGGGTTAGAGTTAGGGATAGGGCTAGTGTTAGGGTTAGAGTTAGGGCTAGCATTAGGATTAAACCTAGGGTTAGGGCTCGGATTAGGGGTAGAATTTGTGTTAGGGTTAATGCTATGGATAGGACAATGACTAATGTATTAACTAGGGTTTTGATTAAGGCTAGTTTTAGGATTATGTTAAGTCTAGATGTAGTGTTATTAATGTTATTAATGTAAGGGTGATTTTTAGAGCTAGGATTAGTGTTTCAGTCAGTGTCAGAGTCAGGGTTAGTTCTAGACTTAGTTTTAGGACTATTTGTAGGGTTAGCGTTTGATTTAGGTTAAGGGTTAGGATTAGGGCTGTGGCTTGGTTTTGGTTTATGGGTAGTGCTATGGATAGGGCCAGTTTTACAATTAGCATTATGGATATGGGTAGTGTTTTTGGTTTGTTTTAGGCTTATTGTTAAAGTTAAATTTAGAGTTAGGTTTAGATTTAGACTTAGACTTAGATCTAGGGTTAGGAATAATGCTAAGGGTAGAACTAGGACTAGGGCTAGGGCAAGAGTTAGAGTTAGTCTTATGGCTAGGTTTAGGGTTAGGATAGGATTAAATAAAGGCTAGGATTAGCATTAGGCTTTGGGTTAGGCCTAGGTTTAGGGCAAGGGTTAGAGTTAGGTTCTGTGTTAGGGTTAGGGCTATGTTTAGGGCAATGGTTAATGTAAGAACTAAGGTTACCATTATGGTTAGTTTTAGTGTTAGGATATGTGTTAGATTTAGTGTTAGGGTTAGGTTTAAGGTTAGGGTGATATGTTTAGCTAGGTTTTATATTAGGATAGGAGTCAGGGTCAGGTGGAGTGTTAGGGTTATTGTTAGGACTCGAATTAGGGCTAGGGTTACTTTTAGGGTTCAGTTTAAGGTGAGGGTGGTGTTTAGAGCTAGGGTGAGTGTTAGGATATGAGTCAAGGTCAGGGTTGGTGTTAAGGTTAGGGTTAGGACTCGAATTAGGGCTAGGGTTAGGTCTAGTTGTAGTGTTAGGGTTTGGTTTAAGATATGGTTTAGGGTTAAGGCTAAAACTTGGTTTTGTTTTAGTCCTAGGGTTAGATTAGGGCTAGTGTTAGTGTTAGGCTTAGGCTTAGTGATTGGTTTAGGGTTAAATTTGGATATAGAGTTAGATCTAAAGCTAGGGACAGAACTAAGGATATGGCAAGTGTTACGGCTATGTTTAGGGTTATGGTAAAGGATAGGGTTAAAACTAGGGATAGGGCTAGGGTGAGAGTTAGTCTTAGGTCTAGGGTTAGGGTTAGGGTTAGAAATAGGGCTCAATTAGGGCTAGGATTAGGGCTAGATTTAGTGTTTAGTTTAAGCTTAGGGTTAAGGTTAGGGTTAGGGTTTAGAGTTTAGGTTTAGAATTAGGCCAAATTTCTGGTAAGGGATGGCTTTTTAGCTATGTTTAGAGGTAGGGTGAAGATTATAATTAGGATTAGGACTATGATTATTGTTAGCATTATGATAAATGCTAGGTTTATGGCTAGGATGAGGGCTAGGGTACATTTTTTTAGGGTTAGGGCTATGATAAGTGCTAGGGCTAATTTCACGTCCAGAATTATCGTTAAAGATAGTTTTAGGGTTAGGATTATGATCAAGACTATTTGAAGGGTTAGGTTTAGGGTTAGTGTCAGGTTTAGAGCTAGGGGTATTATTAGGGTCAAGTTCTGAGTTAGGGTTTGGGATAGGTTAAGGTTTAAATTTAGGGCTCAAATTAGCATTAGGGTTTTGATTATGGTTATGGTTATGGTAATGAATAGAGTTAGAAATCAGTTTAGGGCTTGGGTCATGGTTATGATTAGGGCTAGGTTTGGGTTAAGTAAGTGCTAGGGTTAGGGTTATGGCTTATGTAAGTACTAGGGTCATGATTATGGCTAACTTTAGTGTTTTAGGGCTAGATTTAGTGTTAGGTTTATGGTTAGGATTAGGGTGATGTTTAGACCACGGATTAGTGTTATAGTCAGAGTAAGGGTCAGGGTTAGCTTTACAGTTTGGCTTAAAACTCGAATTAAGGAAGGGGTTAGGGCTAGGTGTAGGGTTAGGGTTTGGTCTAGGTTAAGGGTTAGGGTTAGAGCTTTAGCTCAGTTCAGTTTTAGGGCTAGGGTTATGGTTAGGGCAAATTTTAGCATTAGTGTTAGGGTTAGCGCTAGTCTTAGAATTAGGCTTAGGCTTCAGTTTAGGGTTAAATTAAGAATTAGGTTTTTATCTAAGGTTAGTGCTAGGGCTAAGGATAGGGCAAGGGTTAGGACTAGGATTTGTCATAGGGTTAGTTTTATGGGAAGGGAGAGGATTAGAATGAGTGATAGGGCCATTGTGAGATTTAGAGTTATTCTTAGGGCTAGGATTAGGGTTAGGGTTAGGGATAGGGCTAAATTACAGCTAAGGTTATAGTTACAGCTAGGGTTAGAGCTAGTTTTAGAATTAGTATCAGTGTTTGGGTTAGTTTTAGGCATAGGCATCGAGTTAGGGTTAGATTTAAAGTTAGTTTTCAATCTAGTGTTAACGCTAAAGGTAAGTATAGGGCAATTGTGCAAACAAGGGTTATGGTTAGGGTTACGTTTAGGGTAAGGGATGTGATTTTGGCTAGGTTTAGGGCTAGGGCAAGGGTTAGTATTAGGGTTAGGGCAGAGTGTTTGCAGCAGGTCCTCTCTGGCCCCTGGAGCCCAACCTCCACTAGTTTGTTCTGCATGCCAGTGTGGCCAGCTCACAAGGCCATGGCGAACTTGTGGTTTTTCTGTTCCTGCTTGTCCGTCTGAGACATATGTGTCCCACGGTAATGCCTTGACCTTTTCCGTTCTGATGGACTTCTTGTTAAGGGAGGTTTCGGTACCTGACAATAATAGATGTTGAAACTAAATTTCTCCCCCCTCCCTCCTGCTTTTGGGTAGTTTTCCACTTCTGCTGCTTGGGGTATAAAAAAGGTGTGTTAGCAATAAAGGGTATTGACTCCTGGATGAAGAACCTTGGTGTCCTGTGTGTCTTTTAACCTCACTGTCCCTCGCCGGACTCGGCTCCCTTGGCGAGACGCGGAAATTGGAGGTTCCCACCGAGATCCGGAAAGCAGGGGTAAGCGGACGGGGCTCACCTTCTCAGAAAGAAGGGGGAGGATTTGTTTAAAGATAATTTAAAGAGACAGGGTACGTACCATGGGTAACTCAACAGTGAAGGTTCGTCTGGCCAACGAACTGAAAAAGCTGTTAAATACACAAGGAACAGGAATAAAAACTAAGACTGCAACCGAATTCATTTAAATTATTGCCCAGGCTTGTCCTTGGTTTCTGACAGGTGGATTTCTCAATAATAGTGACTGGGACCTGGTGAGACATGACCTTCAGAAATTATTGAGGGACCGGGGCTCGGACAGTGTCCCGGTTGCCACCTTTTCCTTATGGAGGTTGGTAAAGGATGCTTTATTAACAGATAAAGTAAAGATCAAGGATCAGCTTGCTGAATGTGAACAGGCCCTTAATCAGGTGCAGGAAGAGCAAATGGCAGAATCCTTAAAGGATGAGGGTCCCCTTGAGGACTCGGGCTCAGGGGGTAAGAAACGCCTCCAGATTTCTAAGCCCGAAAAGGATCCTGAGGACCTCAGTTCTCTCTCTGAGGAAGAGAAGGGATTAGAAAGGGAGATAGAGGAACTAGAACATCGCCTTAAAAGAGCAAATGTGAGGGTGCCTAGGGCCCCCTCAATTGCCACACCTCCTCCCTATAATCCTGATTGGAATGAGGACGCCCCTACTAGACGGGCTGGGGTCCACTGGGGTTCTAGAGGGGCTCAGGTTTTTCCAATGATTGAAAACGTCGATGCTGATGGACAGCCGGCCAGAGCCCATGTCCCCCTAGCCTTCAAGGACATAAAACAGCTTAAGGAGGCGGTCATTAATTATGGACCTCATGCCCCTTTCACATTGACCCTCTTCGAGTCCTTCTCAGCCAGTCAACTAATACCTAATGATTGGCAGCACCTTTGCAGGGCTGTGTTATCTGGAGGGGATTTCTTATTGTGGAAAATTGAATATCATGAAAGGTGCCGCGAGCTGGCTCAGATTAACCTGAATGCGGGCCATCAACGGCGAAATGCCGAAATGTTAACAGGAACTGGGCAGTATGCCACCATAGGCCAACAAATTAGTTATGACCCAGGTGGTTTTGTTCAAATAGCCTCAGCTGCGGTCCATGCCTGGAAAGCCCTGCCCCTTTCTAAGACTGAAGCAAAAATTTCCAAGATCTCTCAAGGGCCCTCTGAACCTTATTCGGACTTTATAGCCCACCTAATGCAGGCGGCTGAAAAAATATTCCCTAATCTGGAACAGGCTATGCCACTTATTAGACAACTGGCATATGAAAACGCTAACACTTACTGCCAAAATGCTATTAAGTCCTCCCGGGCCAAAAGTATAGATGACATGATTCGAGCATGCAAAGATATACATGGGCCTCATATTACTGGTCAGGTTTTTGGCTGCTGCCCTTAAGACTGGAATACAAAAATCTGACAACAGGGGAACCTGCTCTAAGGGGTGTTTTAAGTGTGGGAAAGAGGGACATATAAGGAGAAACTGCCCGGAAAGGAGCGAGGATGCTGGCAGAGGGATGCCTGGAATTTGTCCTAGATGTCATAAAGGAAATCATTGGAGCAGTGAGTGCAGGTCAAAATTTGACATCCAGGGTAACCCAATACCGTCGGGAAACGGGAGAAGGGGAAGGGATGCCTGTTTGATTTCCACCGGCATTTCCATTTACCCATAGGTGTCAAAATGAAGTGAAACCTTAAAATACAAAGTGTGATAGTGAACCATTGAATTGAGAAGAACATGCCATGGTAGCATACAAAGGCTAGATAAAAGATGACTCCTGCCCAGTATCAAAGAAATTTGAACAAAACTAACTCTCACCCTAACATTACCTCTAATCATAGCCCTAGACATAACCCTAAACCTAATATTAACCCTAACCTGATTAGAGAACCATTGATCCTAGACTTCCCGCACTTGGGGAGCCTTATGGAGCAAGCTAAGTGATGAATTCTATCCAACATCAAACAAAACTGACCAAATAATTATAGGAGGTATTTCAATACATGAATATTTTCCTGTTTTCTCTTAAAGGGCTCTCAGATTAAGTTGTTTTTGCATGCTTAAGCATAGGCATACTTTTACAAGGAACATACCAGAGTCCCTAGAGAGAACTGATGGAGTGTGTGAAGTTTCAATAAGCTAGCACAAACCCTGTTTGATTTTTCAACTCCATTAAGTTTCCCATATAGGTCAAAATGAAGTGTAATCTTAAAATACAAAATGTTTCTGACAGCGAACCTGTGAAAGGAGAAGGCCTGAATCTAGGGAACAGAGTAAATCTAGCTAAAAGATAAATCCTGACAAGTATCAAAGAATTTTGAATAAAACTAACTCTAACCCTAACACTAGCTCTAACCCTAGCTCTTCCCCTAACCCTAACATTTTTATAAACCTTTGACCGTAGAATTTCCAAACTTGGGCAGCCTAGTGGGGAAAGCTAAGGGATGAATGCTGTGCAGTATCAAAGAAATCTGTCCAAAAAGTTGATGGATTATATCAGTACATGCATAATTCCCAGTTTCCTAAAGGACTCTTGGATAAAGTTGTTTTTACATGCTTCAGCTTAGGCCTACTGTCACAAGAACAAACCAGAGTTTGCTCACAGAGAATTGATGGAGTGTGAAGTTTCAAACAGATATCACCAATGCTGTTTGATTTTAAACTCCATTTCCATTTACCTGCATAGGACAAAATGAACTAAAAATTTAAAATACAAACTGTTCATTACAGTAAACCCTTGAACCTACGAGGCCCAAACAGGTGGAGTATAGTAAGAAAATAATGAATCCTGCCCAGTATCAAATAATTTTTATTAAAAAAGTACCTCAAATCCTAATACTAGCTTTAACACTAGCCCTAACACTATCCTTAACATAAACCCTAACCTGATTGAAAAACTGATGATCCTAGAAATCCCAATCTTGGGAAGCCTAGTGGGCTAAGCTATCAGATGAATCCTATGCAGTATCAAAGAAATATGACCAAATAATTGAGGTGGTATTTCAGTTCATGCATATTTCTCTGTTTTCTGCTAAAGGGCTCTCAGATAAAGTTGTTTGGCCATCTTCATCATAGGGCTACCTTCATGAAGATCCAGAGAGTTCCCACAGAGAAATGATTCAGTGTTTGAAGTTTAAAGCAGCTAGCACCAACTCAGTTTGATTTCAACCTCCATTTTCACTTACCTATATAGGTCAATATGAAGTAAAACCTTAAAATACAGAGTGTCCCTGTTAGCAAACAATTGAAATGAGAAGGCCCAAACCTGAGGAACATATTAAGGCTAGGTAAATGATGACTCCTTCCAAGTACCAAAGTAATTTGTACAAAACTTACTCTCACCCTAACACTACATCTAAACCTAGCCCTAACTCTAAATCTAACAAAACCCCAACCTGATTAGAGAACCATTGATCCTAGAAGTCCCGGACTTGGAGAGCTTTGTGGGGAAAGTTAATTAATGAATCCTACTCAGTATCAAACAAATCTGACAAAATAATTATGGGAGGAATTTCAGTGCATGCATATTCCCTGCTTTCTCCTAAAGGGCTCTCGGATAAAGTTGTCTTTGCATGCTTCAGCTTAGGCCTACACTCACAAGGAATATACCAGAGTGTCCCCCACTAAGAATTGAGGGTGTGTGTGCAGTTTCAAGCAGCTAATATAAACTCTGTTTGATTTCCAGGTCCATTTACATTTACTCGTATAGGTCAAAATGAAGTCAAATGAAAACATTAACTGTTTCAGACACAAAACAGTTGAACCAAAAGGCCTAAATCTGGGAAACAGAGTAAGGTTATTTAAAGATGAATCCTGGATTGTATCAAAGAAATTTGAATAAAGTAACTCTAACTCTAATTCTCCTCAAAACTGAGCCCTAATCCTAACCCTAAACATTAACATAGCCCATCCCTAACCCTAAATTTAACCCGAAATTTAACTGTAATCATTGGCCAAAGCCTTGATCTAACTGTATCCATTACCGTAACCCTAACCCTAAACCTAATGCTAAACGTATCCCTAGCCCTATTATTTACCCTAGACCTGCTCTAACCCTAACCCTCTCCCTAGCCCTAAATCTAGCTCCAACCATAACACTTACGCTAAACCTAACCCTAACCCTTTCCCTAAAAGTAACACTTTAATTTGACCTTGCATAAACATAATCCTAAAAATATCAGTAACTATAAACCTAGACCTGACATTGTTCCTAGCCCTAATAATTGTTACCCTAAACCTAACACAAAAACTAGCCCTAATGCTAGCCTTAAATCTAGCTTTAATCCTAAACCTAACAATAACCCTAGCCCTAACCCTAAAGCTAATCATAAAACTAGCCCTAACCCTAATCATAGCACTAAAACAAAACCGAGCAACAGGCCTACACTAACCTTAACTTAAACCAAACCCTAGCACTACACCTAGATCTAACCCTAGCCCTAATTCAAGTCCTAATCATAATGTTAAAATTAACCTTTTATATGATTTATATCCTAACACTCATCTCGTTTAAAACACCACCATGAACCTAAACCTACCGTAATCCTATCCCTAGACTTAACCCTAAACCTAGACCTAACCCTAGCTCAAAACCTAACCTTTATGCTAAACATAACTCTATACCTAACCCTAAACCTAGTTCTAACACTAACTCTAACACTAACTCAAGGCATATTCCTAACCATAACTCTAGTTCTAACCCTATCAATTACCCTAACCATAACCCTTACTCTAATGCTAACCCTAAGCCTAACCCTAGCCCTATCTCTAACTCTAACCATATAAATTACCCTAAACCAAACCTGAACCTTTAAACAAACCCTAACTATACCCTAACCCTAACACTAATGCTAATTTGAGCTGTAAACCTAAATCCTTACCTAAGCCAAATCCTAATCCTAATAATTCCCTGAGCTCTAAACCTGACCCTTACCCTATACCTAACACTTACACTAGATGTAGCCATAAGCATAACTCTAAGAATATCTTTAACCATACCCTAACCTGATATTAGCCCTGAATCTAAAATGAACACTATCCCTCATCCTAGTCCTAAACCTAGCATTAATCATAACCCTAACTCCTACGCTAGCCCTAACCCTAACTCTAACCCTCACCCTACATCTAAACCTAGCTATAACCCCATTCATTATCCTAAACTTAAACCTAACCTATTCCTATCACTAGGCCTTAACTAAACCCTAACGCTAGCCCTAATCCTAGCCCTAATTTAACCCTATCAGAAACCCTAAATCTAATTTTAGCCCTATCACTAATTCTAACTCTCACACTAGTCCTAACCCTAATGTTAATCCTAAAAGTAGCCCTAACCCATGCCCTAGCCCTAAAATGAAACTGAAAGATAGCCCTAACCCGAAACCTTAACCTAAACCAAACCATTAACCTAACCCTAGCCCTAATTTGAGTTTTAAACTGAACACTAAAACTAACCCTGACCCTAACTCTGACCATAACACTAACCCTAGCTCTAAACATAACCCTAATCCTAAACCTAAACCTTAGACTAGACATAGCACTAACTTTAACTGCAAATTTAGCCCTAAACATAACCCTGGTACTTACATTAGCCATAACCCTAACTCTAGCATTAACTTAACACAAAACCTATCCCTAATCCGAGCCTAACCCAAGTTTTAACCCTAATCCTAACCCTAAACTAGCTCTAATCAAAAACATAACCCTAGCCCTAACCTTAGCTCTAACCCTATGCATTGCCATAAACAGGACCCTACCTCTAATGCTAAACCTAGTCCTAAACCTAACCCTATCGCTAATCCTAACCCATTCCATTACCCTAACCAAAACCTAGACTCTAAACCTCACCCTATCATTAACATAACACTAACACTAATGCTAATTTGAGCCCTAACTTTAAAACTTAACCTATCTCAAATCCTAAACGAGACCCTGACTGTAAAAATACTTCTAGCTCTAAACCTGACTTTAACCCTAAAAGTAACCCTTACACTACATGTAGCCATAAACCTAACACTAAAACTATCTTTAACCATAACCCAAGACCTGATATTAGCCCTAGCCCTAATCCTAGCCTTAAACCTAAATCAAACCCTAGCCCACATCCTAGCCCTAAACCTAGCCCTAATCATAACTCTAACCCTAACCATAGCCCTAACCTAATTCTAACCCTCACCCTCCCACTAAACCTAGTTATAACACCATCCCTTACACTAAACTTAATCCTAACCCTAACCCTAACACTAGACCTAAGATGAACACTAACCCTAGTCCTAATCCTAGCCCTAATTTAACCCTATCCCTGATTCTAACACTAACCATAGCCCTAAGACAAACTCTACCACTCACACTAGCCCTATCCCTATTTCTAACCATATCCTTTAACTTAACCCTAACCCTAGCCCTAAACATAGCCATAAATCTAGGCATAACACTTGCCAAATCCTTATTTCTAGACCTAACCCTAGATCTAACTCTAACTCTAACTCTAACACTAACAGTAACCCTAGCTCTAAACACCACCCCAAACCTAAACCTAAACCTAAAACTATACCTAGCCCTAACATTAACCCTAAAACTAGCCTGAATCATAACAAGTTCTTTCATTAGCTGTAGCCCTAACCTATTGCAAAACCTAGCCCTAATCCAAGGTCTACCCTAGCTTTAACCCTAAAGCTAATCCAAATCCTAACCATAGCCCTAAGCCTAAGCCTAACCCTAAGCCTAGACATAATCCTTTGCATAAACCTAGCACTAACCCTAGCTCTAACCTATCCATTACTCTAAAGATAACCCTAAACCTTATGCTAACCCTAGGCCAATCCCTAATCATATACCTAAACTTAACCCTATAAATTACTCTACACTTAACCTGAACCCTAAACCTAAAACTATCATTACACTATCCTTAACAATAATGCGAATTCGAACCCTAAACCTAAACCTTAACCTAACAAAAACCCTAAACCTGACCCTAACCCTAATAATACCCTAGCTCTAAACTTGACCCTAACCATAAACCTAACCTTTAAATTGGACCTAGCTATAAACCTAACCCTAAATTATCCCTAACTGTAACCCTAGACCTGACTTTTTCACTAGCTCTAATCCAAATCCTACACCTAACACAAACCTTAGCCCATATGCTAGACATAAACTTCAACTTAATCATAAACATAACACTTACCCTAATTATAACCCTCATGCTAGCCATAAAACTAGCTGTAATCCCAAACCTTACCCTAAACAAAACCATAACCCTAAACCTAATATTAACCCTAGCCCTTACCCTAGGCCTAACCCTAACACTAACCCTTGCCCTAAGACTAACTCTAACTCTCGCCCTAGCCCTATAGTGAGTTCTAAACCAATCCCTTACCATCACCCTAAACCTAGCCCTAAACTTAGCCCTAACCCTAACCCTATCCTTCACCCTAGCTCAAACCCTAGATCTAAACCTAACTCTAAATCTAACCCTAAACCTAAGCGTAAACCTCACAATAACACTAGCCCTAACCCTAGAACTAATCCTAAAACAAGCCCTAACCCTACCCCTAGCCCTAATACAAAACTGAGCCATAGCATTAATCCTAACCCTTAATCTAAACCAAACCCTAACCTTACACCTATCCCTACACCTATCTCTAATTCCAGTCTTAAATCTAACCTAAAAGGTTATATGGACACTGACTCTGAACCTAACACTAAATCTAGCTCTAAATATTTTCACGGCCATAAACCTAACACTAACACTAGACCTAGCCCTAACCCTAACCCTATAACTAGTGCCATTCATAACCCTACTTCATACATTACCCGGAGCCTTAACCTTAGCCCTTACCTAACCCAAAATCTAGGCTTAATCCTAGTCCTAAATCTAGCTTTAACCCTAAATTTAAACCTAACCCTAACCTAAACAAAATCCCTAATCCTATACATATTCCTAGCCCTAATCTTAGCTCTAACCCTATCCATTACCCTAAAGATAACCCTAACCATTATGCTAAACAATAGGCCTAACCTTAACCCTATCCATTACACTAAACCACATCTAAACCCTAAACCTAACTCTGCCATTAACTCTCACCCTAAACCTAATACTAATTCAAGCCCTAAACCTCTAAAATAAACAAAACCCTAAATCCTAAATTTTAACCTGACCCTAATAATAACCCTAGCACTAAAAATAACCCTTACCCTAAACCTAACCCTTACACTGGACCAATCCATAAACCTAACACTAAATCTATCCCTAACTGTAACCCTAGACCTGGCATTAGCCCTAGCCCTAATACTAGCCCTAACCCTAACACAAACACTAGCCTTCATTCTAGCCCTAAGACTAGCCTTAATCATAACCATAACCCTAACCCTAGCCCTAACCCTAATACTAACCCTCACGCTACCCCAAAACTTACTTATAACCTACTCCCTTAACCTGCATATAACCCTAACACTAACCCTAACCTGAGGTCTCAACCTAACACTAAACCTAGCCCTAATTTACCCTATCCCTAAACATAACCCTAGCCCTAGCCCTACGACTAACTCTAACTCTCACACTAGCCTATCACTAGTTCTAACCCTATAGCTTACCATAACCCTAACCCTAAACCTATCCCTAAACCTAGTCCTAACCCTTGCCCTATCCTCAGTCCTAGCCCTAACCATAGATCAAATCCTGACTCTAAATCTAACCATAACCCAAAGCCTAAGCCTAACCATTATAAATACATTTATATTTAGATTCTATGTCTACAGATGTTGGCTTCAATTATTATTTAGAATATAGTCATTAGATTCATAAAAGACATACTATTTCTGGTGGTGTATAGAGAACTGATGGTCAGGGGTAGGATGCTATGTTAAGGCGGAAAGGAGTGAGGGTATGAGATTAATCTATCTTAGTAAATTGGAGGAGAACTGTAATGAATAGACAGGGGTAATTTATGGAAGAATGTATACATTCAAATTCCTTATCAGTATTCATAAAATTATCCTATGTATAAATAGTAAAATTTGGAGGTTGAAAGTGGGATAAAGGGATTAAGAAAAAAGAAGAAAAAAAAAAAACAAGAAAGAAAGAGAGGGAGAATTAAAATAATATAAAATAAAGCCTGGGGGGGTGAGGTGGGCCTATGCAATTCCCCTATATTAAAAAATTCTGATGATTCAGTTCTTAAAGTCCATTTTCATGCAAAGTTCTTGGTTTCACGTATGTTGAGATTGTGAGGGCCAGAGGGGGAAGGGTAGAGGAGAATAGAGGAGAAGAGCGAGAATAGAAAAGTCTCTCAGAACTCTGTTTTCTTCCAGTAGGTGGAGTTGTGTATTCCTAGCTTGAGTCTCTGTGCTAAGGGTGGTGGAGGTAGCCAGTTTGAGAGGGCTTGAGCTTCTACCTGGAGCCTCCCTACTCTTAGTCTCTGAGTTGGAAACCAGGTACCTGTACAGTTGCTGTTCTGTATTGATAGCTACGCCCCCCCCCCAAAAAAAAAAAAATCTCGTGAGAAAAATCTTGAGTTTTCACAGCTGGAGGTAGGGGAGTTGAAAACCGGCTACCTGAGCAGCCTCAGAACTGAGCTGGTAGCCATGGTGGTCACTGATAGATGGTGAGTAAGGTTTTCCAAGATGCATCCCATCTGTTACCTGTGTAGGGTGTTCGGTGAGGTGTGTGGTTCTGGGGTGACTTTTGGCCATGTCCAGATCTTGGCCTGGTGACCCACAAGCAAAGCTTCTGTGTTCTGTGCTACCTGTCCTCTGTGCAGAGAGCGCCTGCACAGCCGAGACTTCTGTCTGAGCTGAGAGCGAACCTGCAGCCCAGAGCTCACACAAGGCTGAGATTTCCATCTGAGCTGAGAGAACATATGCAGCCAAGACCTTTGAGTTCCCACTGAGCCGAGAGCAAGCACACAGCCGAGCCTTCCATCTGCACAGAGAGCTCCAGTGTGGCCCTAGTTTTCTTCAAATTTCTATGATATTGGGAAAGGCAAGTGTGAGGGTTAGGGCTAGGGCTAAAGTTAGGATTAGGCTTACAGCTAGTTTTAGTGCTACATTTGGGGCTAGGTTTTGGGAGGAGGTTTATGGTTAGTGTTAGGACTATGGGTGATGTAAGAACTAGGATTATGGTTATGGCTAGTTTTAAGGTTAGGGTTATGGATAGGTCTAGTGTTAGGGAAGGTTTGGGCTAGGATAAGGTTTAGAGCTAGGGTTTGTGTTAGGGTAAGGGTCGGTGTGCAGGTTAGCATTGGATTTTCGGTTAGGAGCACAATTTTACTAGGGTTAGTTCTAGGGGTATTGTTGGTCATTGTGTTAGACTAATGGCTATTGTTAGTGCTGGAGCTAGGTTTTTGTTTATGGCTATGGATAGAGTTATGGCTATATTTAGGATTAAGTTTAGGTCTAGTGTTAATGTTACAATTAGTTTTAGCTATAGGTTTACCCATAGGGCTGGTGTTAGTGTTTGGTTTAGGGTTACAGTCAGGCTTAGACCTAGGGTTAGTGTTAGGGTCAGAATAAGGGTCAGGTATAGGCTTAGGGTTTGGCTTAGGGTTAGAGATAGAATGAGGCCTAGGGTTAGGACTAGTAATAGAGTTAGGGTTTGGGGTAGACCTAAGGATCAGGGTTAGGACTAGGATAGCATTAGGATGAGGGATGGCTTAGGGTATGAGATAGGGTTAGAGCTAGGGTTAGGGGGTTAGGGTTAGTGTTAGCGTTAGGGTTAAAGCTAGGTTTAGGGTTCAGAATAAGGCTAGGTTTTGTGTTAGGGTTAGGGCTATTGCTAATGTAAGACCTGGCATTACGATTAGGGCTAGTTTTAGGATTAGGGTTAGAGCTAGGTCTAGTGTCCGGGTTAGGTTTAGGGTTAGGTTAATGTTTAGAGCTAAGGTTTGTTTTACGATCAGAGTCAGGGTCATTCTTAGTTGTACAGTTAAGTTTAGGACTCAAATTAGGGCTAGGTTAATGGCTAGGCATAGTGTTAGGGTTTTGTTTAGGTTAAGGTTTAGGATTAGAGCTGTAGCTCAGTTTTGCTTGAATGCTATGTCAATGGTGAGGAATAGTTTTCAAATTAGCATTAGGATTAGGGCTAGTGTTAGGGTGAGGTTTAGGTTTTAGGTTAGGGTTAGATTTAGAGTGAGGGTTAGATCTTCGTTTAGTGCTAGGGCTAATTTTTGGGCTAGGGTTAGGGCTAGGCTTTGGGTCATGGTAAGGGATAATGTTAGAACTAAGGCTAGGCCTAGGGCAAGAATTAGAGTTAGTCTTAGGGCTAGGGATATGATTAGATTTAGGGTTAGGGATAAATTAGGTCTAGGATTAGAGCTAGGTTTAGTATTAGGGCTAGGCCTTGGTTTAGGGCTAGGGTTAGAATTCGGGTTAGGGTATGGTATAATATTATAGGTAGGTTAAGGGCTAGGGTGAGGGTTCACTTAGAGTTAGACCTAGTGATAGGGTTAGGGTTCGGATCAAGGCTAGGTATAGGGCAAGGATTAGGGCTTTTTTTTTTTTTTTTTTTTTTTTTTTTTAGCATAAGGGTAATATTAGGCCTAGGGGTAATGTTAAGTCTAGGGTTATGGTTAGGGATAGTTTTAGGGTTAGATTTAGGGTTTGTTTAGGTTAAGGTTTAAGGTTAGGGCTCAAATTAGGTTAGATTATGTTTAGGGTTATGATAATGGATATGGTTAGATTTAGGGTTCAGGTTAGGTTTATGGTAATGAATACGGTTAGGGTTATGGATAGAGTTAGGGTTATCCTAGGATTAATGTTAGGGTTAGGGTTAAGGTAATAGATAGGATTAGAGCTAGAGTTAGGGCTAGGGTTATGGTTAGGATTAAGGCTAGGGTTAGGATTAGGTTTAGAATAAAGTTAGGGTTAAAGCTAGTGTTAGGGTTAGGGTTAGGGTTAGGGCTAGGTTTTAGATTAGGTTAGGGTTAGGGTAGGGCTATGGCTAATATAAGAACTAGGGTTACGTTTAGGGCTAGTTTTAGGGTTAGGGTTAGGGCTAGGTCTAGTGTTAGGGTTAGGTTATGATTAGAGTGATGATTTGAAATAGGGTTAATGTTAGGGTCAGAGTCAAGGTCAGTGTTAGTTTTAGGGTTAGGGATAACACTAGAAATAAGGCTAGAGTTATGGGTAGGTGTAAGGTTAGGTTTTGTGTTAGGGTTAGGGCAAGAATTAGGGCTAGGTCTAATGTCAGGTCTGAGGTTACAGTTAGGTTATTGTTAGGGTTAGGGCTAGGGCTCAGTTTTGTTTTAGAGCTACAGCTAGGTTCAGAACTAATTTTAGGATTAGTGATAGTGTTAGGGCTAGTGGTAGGGTGAGGTTCAGGCTTAATGTTAGGGTTATATTTAGAGTTATGGTTAGATTTAGGGTTAGGACTTGGGCTAGGTTTAGGGGTTAGGTTAGGGATAGTGTTAGGGTTATGGTAACAGATAAAGTTAGTACTAGAAATAGGTCTAGGGCAAGAGTTAGAGTCAGTCTAAGGGGTTGGGTTAGAGTTAGGGTTACGATTAGCCCTCAATTAGGGCTAGGATTAGAGCTAGGGTTAGTGTTAGTGTTAGGGTTAGGGTTAGCATTAGTGTTAGTTTTGGATTAGAGTTAGGGTTAGTGTTAGGGGAAGGGATGTGGTTATACCTAGGTTCAGAACTAGGGCGAGGGTTGAAATTAGGGATTGGGCTAGGGTTAGGGTTCAGGTTAGGATTAAGACTAGGTTTAGGTCTCGGATGAGGGCTTGGGTTTGTGTTATGTTTAGGGTGAAAATTAGGTCTATGGCTAATGTCAGTTTGGGTTACTCTTAGGGTCAATGTTAAGGTTAGGTTTATGGCTAGGTCTATTGTAAGGGTTAGGTTTCGGGAAAGGGTCCGGTTTAAAGCTAGGTGTATTGTTAGCGTAAGTGTCTTGTTTAGGGTTTGGTTTAGGTTATGGTTTAGGTTTAGGCTTGATTTAGCATTAGGGTTAGGGATTGGGTTAGAGTAATTAATAGGTTAGTTTTAGTGTTCAGGTTAGTTTTAGGAAATGGATAGATTTAGTGTTAGAGATAGGTTTAGAGTTAGGCCTAAGGTTAGCATTTGGATTTTATTGTTGGTTGTTCAAAACATTACATAGTTCTTGACATATATTCCACACGTTTTATTCAGGTGCATTATGAACTCCCATTTTTACCCCTTATACAGATTGCAGAATCACATCGGTTACACATCCACTGTTTTACATTTTGCCATACTAGTGTCTATAGTATTCTGCTGCAATAGACACTAGAGAGAAGATGGGAGGGTAGGGGAGGGGAGGGGGGATAGTAGAGGATAGGAAAGGCAGCAGAATAGGGTTAGCATTTGGATTAGGCTTATGCTTAGTGCAATGGACAGGTTTAGGGCTAGGGTTATGGTTAGGATTAGGGCTAGGGTTAGGGTTAGAGTTAAGCCTAGGGTTAGTGTTAGGGTTAGGTTTAGGGTAAGTGTTAGGGTTTGAGCTATGGTTAGGACTAGGGCAATGGTTAGGTTTAGTGTGACATCTAGGTTTAGGGTTAGTATTAAGTTTAGAGATAGGTTTAGCTTTAGGGTTAGGGTTATGTTTAGCATAATGGATAGAGTTAGAACTAGGGTTTGGCCTTGGTTATAGTTAGGATTAGGACTAGGCTTAGAGTTAGGTCTAGATTTATATTTGGGCATGGTTAGTGTTTGAGCTAGGGTTAGGATTAAGGTTTTTGAGTTAGGGTTAGGTTTAGGTCTAGGTCTAGGGTTAGGTTTAGGGTTACACTTAGAGCTAGGCTTTGTGTGAGGTTTGGGGCTAACATTAGGGCTTTATGTAATGTAAGACCTAGAGTTAGGGTTATGGCTAGTTCTATTGTTAGGGTTATGGATAGATTTTGGGTTAGCATAATTTTTAAAGGTAGGATTTGTTTTACAGAAAGGGACACTTTTTGGGTTAGGGTTATGGTCAGAATGAGGACTAGGTTTAAGTCTATAAGTATAGGTAGTCTTTGGGTTAGGTTAAGGGTTATTGTGAGGGCTAAGGCTAGGTTTTTGTTTAGGTCTAGAGCTAGAATTATGTCTAGATTTAGGATTAGGTTTTTGCCTAGATCGAGTGTTAGGGTTAGTTTTAGGTATAGGGTTACCCATAGGGCTAGTGTTAGGGTTCAGTTTAATCCTAGGGTTAGAGTTAGGGTCAGATTAAGGGTCAGGATTAGGGTTAGGATTTGGCTTAATGTTAGAGTTAGAATTAGTGCTAGGGTTAGTACTAGTAATAGTGTTATGGCTTGGGGTAGGCTAAGGATTTGGGTTAGGAGTAGGGTAGCATTAGGGTGAAGGTTTCCCTTAGGGTAAGGAATAGGTTTAGAGCTAGGTTTAGGTCTAGGTCTAGGTTTTGTTTAGGGTTAGGTTTAAAGCTAGGTTTAGGTCTCAGATTAGAGCTTGCTTTTCTGTTAGCACAGGGCTATGGCTAATGTAAGAACTGGTGTTACAATTAGAGCTAGTTTTAGGGTTAGAGGTAGGGCTAGGTCTAGTGTTCGGGTTAAGTTTAGTGTTAGTGTGATGTTTAGAGCTAGGGTTATTTTTAGGGTCTGAGTCAGGGTCAGAGTAAGTTCTAGAGTTAGGTTTAGGACTCAAATTATGGCTGTGGTTAAGGCTAGATATAATCTTAGGGTTTTAGTTTAGGTTAAGAATTAGCATTAAGCCTATGACACGGTTTTGTTTGAGTGCTAGGTCTAGGGTTAGGGCTAGTTTTCCAATTAGCATTAGGGTTAGGGCTAGTGTTAGGGTGAGGTTTAGACTAAGCATTAGGATATGATTGAGGTTAGAGTTAGGTCTAGGTTTAGGGCTAGGGCAAAAGTAGGAATGGGGTTGGGTTAGGTTTAGGTTTAGGGTTTGTGTTATGGTGAGGGATAGATTTAGAACTAGGGTTAATGCTAGGGTGAGAGGTAGGGTTAGGTTTACAGTTAGGGTTAGGTTTAGGACTAAATTTGTGCAAGGATTAGCACTAGGGTTAGTGTTAGGGCTAGGCCTACGTTTAGGGTTAGGGTAAGTGTTAGGATTAGTGTAAGGTATGATGATATAGCTAGGTTTAGGGCAAGGTACAAAATAGGGTTAGGGCTAGGGTTAGTGTTAGGGTTAGTATGAAGGCTAGGTTTAGGGCTGGGATTAGGGCTAGGTTTAGGGCTAGGATTAGGGTTCAGTTTTGTGTTAGGGTTAGGGTTAGAATTAGTGCTAGGCCTAATGTCAGGTCTAGGTTTATGGTTACGTTTAGTCTTAGGGTTCAGTTTATGGCTAGTTCTAGTGTAAGGTTTAGGTTGAGGGTTAGGGTCAGGTATAGAGACAGGGTTATTATTAGGGTCACTGTCATGATTAAGGTTTGAGAAAGGTTAAGGTTTAGGATCAGGGCTTTCATTAGCGTTAGGGTAATTATTAAGGTTAGGGTAATATTTATGCTTAGTTTTAATTTCAGGTTAGGTTTAGGGTAATGGACAAAGTTAGGGTTTGAGATAGGATTAGGGTTATCCTAAAATTAGCATTAGGGTTATGGTTATGGTTAGGGTATGGATAGGGTTAGAGCTAGGGTTAGGGCTAGGATTATGGTTAGGATTAAGACTAGGGTTAGGTTTAGCGTTAGTGCAAGTTTTAGTGTTAGGTTTAGGTTTATGGTAATGGTTAGGGCTCTGGTTAGGTTTAGGATTAAAACAGGTGTAGGTCTCAGATTAGTGCTAGGTTTTGGGTTAGGTTAGGTCTAGGATTAGGGCTACAACTAACGTAAGAACTAGGGTTGTGATTAGGGCTACTTTTAGGGTTAGGGTAGGGGTAGGTGTAGTTTTAGGGTTAGGTATAATTTTAGGATGATCTGAGAGCTATAGTTAGTGTTAGGGTCAGAATTAGGGTCAAGGTTAGGTTTTGGTTTAAGTTAAGGGTTAGAGTTAGGGCTATAGCTCGATGTTTTTTAAGGCTGGGACTAGGTTAGAGCTAGTTTTAGGATTAGAGTTAGTGTTAGGGCTAGATTTAGTGTGAGGTTTAGGTTTAGGGTTGGGGTTAGTTATAGAGTTATGGTTAGTTCTAGGGTTACTGGTAGGGCTAGGTTTAGGGCTAAGGGTAGAGCAAGTGTTGGGGTTATGCTAAGGGATAGGGTTAGAACTAGGAATAGGGCTAGGGCGATAGTTATAGTTAGTATTAGTGCTAGTGTTAGGATTAGGTTTAGGGCTAAATTAGGGCTAGGATCAGGTCTAGGATTAGTGTAAGGGTTAAATCTAGGGTTAGAGTTAGGGTTAGATTTAAGGGAAGGGTTGAGGTTATATCTAGGTTCAGATACAGGGTGAGGGATAAAATTATGGATAGGGCTAGAGTTAGGGTTCGGGTTAGGATCAAGACTAGGTTTAGGGCTAGAATGAGGGCTAGCATTTTTGTTAGGGTTATGGCAAGAATTAGGGCTAGGGATAATATCAGGTCTACAGTTACAGTTAGGGATAGGTTTAGGGTAAGGTTTATGGCCAGGTCTATATTCAGAGTTAGGTTTAGGGTAAGGTTCAGGTTTAGACCTAGGGGTATTATAATGGTCAGGTCAGGTTTTGGGTTTGGATTAGGTTGAGGTTTAGGGTTAGCACTCAAATTAGCATTAGGGTTAGAGTTAGGGTTAGTGTAAGGGATAGGGTTAGGTTTTGTCTTCAGGTTAGGTTTAGGGTTCATATTAGTTTTAGGTTAATGGATAGGGTTAGGGTTAGGCCTAGGGTTAGCATTAGGTTTATGGTTATTTTTTTGGGTAATTGATCGATTTAGAGCTATGGTTAGGGCTAGGATTATGTTTAGGATTAAGGCTAGAGTTAGGGTTAGGGTTATGGTTAAGGCTAGGGTTTGGGTTAGGGTTAAGATTAGGATATGGGTTAGGGTTTAAGCTAGGGTTAGTGCTAAGGCTAGAGTTAGGTTTAGGTCTAGGTCAAGGGTTAGGGTTAGTATTAGGGTTAGGGCTAGGGTTAGGGTTAGTATTAGGCTTAGTGTTTTCCTACCGGTAGGTTAAGGGTAAGGCTCATGGATTTAGTAAGTGTTAGGGCTAGGTTGAGGGTCCAGGTTAGAATCAGAGCTAGGGATAAAGGTTGATATAAGGTTATTAGAGCCAGGTTAGCATTAGGTTTAGGGTTATGGTTAGGGTAATGGATAGAGTCAGAACTAGGGTTTGGGCTATGGTTGCGGTTAGGATTAGGGCTAGGATTAGGGTTAGGGTTTGGGCTAGGGTTTGTTTACCATAAGGATTAGGGTTTGAGATAGAGTTAGAGCAAAGGCTAAGTTTTGGGTTAGGTTCAGCATTAGGTCTAGGGATAAGATTATGATAGGTTTAGGTTTAGGGTTAGGGTTAGCTCTATGTTTATCATTAGGGTTAGGATAAGGGTTAGGATTATGGATATGGTTATATGTAAGTTTAAGTTTAGGTTTATGGTTAGATTTAGTTTTAGGGTTAAGGTTAAGGTATGGGTAGGTTTAGGTTTCTATTACAGGATAGGGTTTAAGCTAGAGTTAGGGCTATGACAAGTGTTAGGTTTAGTGTTAGGTCTAGGGTTATTTTTCTGGTTAGGGTTTGGGTTAGGGTTAGTGTTATGGCTAGGGTTATCAATAGGGTTAGGGTTAGGGTTAGGGTAATGTTTATGTTCAGAGCTAGTTTTAGGGATAGGGTTAAGTTTAGGGTTAGGGATAGGGTTAGTGTTAGAGTTAGGGATAAGTCTAAGTTTATATTTACAGCAAGAGTTAGGCATTGAGTAAATTTAGGACTAAGGCTACAGTTAGGGTTAGGATTCAGGCTAGGGTTAGGGTGAGTGTTACACATAGGGCTAGGTTGGGGCCTAGGATTCACTCTAGGTTTTGTATTAGGTTAAGATGTAGGGTTAGGGCTATGGTAATGTAAGAGCTAGGATTATGATTAGGGTTACTTGGAGTTTTAGGGTTATGGCTAGGTCTAGTGTTAGGTTTAGATTTTCAGTTAGGGTCAGGTTTAGAGTTAGCTTAGTGTTAAATGCAGGGTCCATGTTCAGGTTAATGTTAGGGTTAAGGGTAAAGCCAGAATTAGGACTAAGTTTATGTTTAGGGGTAGGGTTAGACTTTGCATTAGGTTAAGGCTTATTTTTAGGGCTAGAATTAGGTTTTTGTTTAGGTCTAGGGCTAGAGTTAAGGCTACATTTAGGATTAGGTTTAGGTCTAGGACTTGTGGTAGAGTCAGGTTTAGTATAAGTTTACTGGTAAGGCTAGTGTTAAGGTTTGGTCTAGGGTTAGAATCAGATTTATACCTAGGGTTAGTGTTATGGTCAGAATAAGGGTTAGGGTTAGCGTTAGGGTTTGGGAGAGGTTAGAGCTCGAATGAGGGCTAGGTTTTGGACTACTAATAGGGTTAGGGTTTGGATTAGCCTAAGGATTAGGGATAGGTCTAGGGTTACCATTAGGGTTAGGGTTTTGCTTAGGTTTAGGGATAGAGTTAGAGCTAGTGTTAGGGGTAGGGTTAGGATTAGGGTTAGTGTTAAAGCTAGGTTTATGGCTCAGATTATGGCTAGATTTGTGTTAGCATTAGGGTTAGGGTTAGGGCAATGAATAATGTAAGAATCAGGATTACAATTTAGTTAGATTTAGGGTTAGTGTTTACAATTAGTGTTTATGGTTAGGTTTAAGGTTAGGATGAATTTAGAACTAGGGTTATTGTTAGGTAGGAGTCAGGGACAGGGTTAGTTTTAGGATTAGGACTCAAATTAGGGCTAGGATTACTGTTAGGTTTTGGTTTAAGGTAAGAGTGGTGTTTAAGAGCTAGGGTGAGTGTTAGGGTATAAGTTAGGGTCAGGGTAAGTTTTAATATTAGGGTTAGGACTCGAGTTAGGGCTAGGATTTGTTCTAGGTGTAATTTATGGTTTGTTGTAAGTTAAGGTTTAGGGTTATATCTATTGCTCGGTTTTGTTTGAGTTCCATGGTTAGGGTTAGCACTAGTTTTATGATGAGTATTCGGATTAGGTCAACTGTTAGTGTTAGGCTTAGGCTTATGGTTACAGTTATATTTAGAGTTAGGCTTAGATCAAAGGTTAGGCTAGGTCTAAGGATAGGGCAAGATTTAGGGCTAAGGTTAGGGCTAGGTTTAGAGTTATAGTAAGGGATAGGGTTAGAACAAGGAATAGGGCTAGTGTGAGAGTTAGAGTTTGTCTTAGGGCTAGGATTAGGGTTAGGATTTGGATAAGGGTTAAGTTAAAGCCAGGATTAGGGCTAGAGTTAGTGTTCAGTTTAGGCCTAGTGATAGAGTTATGGTTAGGTTTATGTTTAGGATAAGGGATGACGTTATAGCTAGGTTTAGAGGTAGGGTGAGGGGTAGAGTAGGCATAGGGATAGGTGTAGAGTTAGGGTTATGATTAAGGCTAGGATTAGGGCTAGGGCTAATATCAGGTCTAGGGTTATGGTTAAAAATAATTTTAGGGTTAAGTTTAGGTCTACATCTAATGTAAGGGTTAGGCATCGGGTAAGGTTAATGTTTAGAGCTAGGGGAAATTTTAAGGTTAGGGTCAAGGTTAAGGTTTTGTTGAAGTTAGGATTTAGGTTTAGGGCTCGAATTAGCATTAGGGTTAGAGGTAGGGTAATGATAGGTTTTAGTTTAGGGCTCAGGTTAGGTTTAGGGTAATTGATAGGGTTAGCATTAGCAATAGGGTTAGGATTAGGCTTAGGGTTAGCATTAGGGTAAGATTTATGGTTATGGTAGTGGGTCAAATTAGAGCTTAGGTTAGAACTAGGGTTAATGTTAGGAATAGATCTTGAGTTATGGTTAGGATTAGGTTTAGAACTAGGGTTAGGTTTAGGGTTATGGTTAGTGTAATCGTTCGGTTTTGAGCTAGAATTATGGCTAGGGAGAGGGTTAGTTTTAGGGTTAGGTCTAGGATAGGACTATGGTAGAGTTAGTGTTAGGGTTAGGGCTAGGGTTATCATTAAGGTTAGGTTTAGGGTTAGGGTAATGGATAGGGTTAGATATAGGGTTAGGGTTAGGGTTAGATTATGGTTTAGGGTTAGGATTAGGGCTATGTTTATGTTTTAGGTTTATGGTTAGATTAGGTCTATGTTTATGTTTAGGTTTACAGTTAGGTTTAGTGTTTGAGTTAGGGTTAGGGCTATGCTGTTAAATTTAGGATTGTGTCTAGGGTCCAATTTTCCGCTGGTTTATCCTATTACTAGACCTAGTCCGAACCCTAATCCTATAACTAGCCCAAATCGTAACCCTAGTCCATACATTGGCTGTAACTTTAAACCTAGCTCTAACTCTAACCTAAACCTAGCTCTAAACTGAGAGCTAACCTTAGCTTTAATTCTTACACTAATTCTAACACTAGCCCTAACCCTAACCCTAAACATAGCCCTAACCCTAGCTCTAACCCTATCACTTACCCTAAGTTAACCCTAACCTAATGCTAACACTAGTCTTAACCTTAATCCTTAATTTAACTCAAACCCTAAACCTATTAGTAGTCCTAACCTTAGCCCTCATTCTAACTCTAACCATAACCCAAACCTGACACTTATTCTGACCCTAACAGTAACCATAGGTCTAAACCTGACCTAACCTTAAAGTGAATCTTAACACTAGCACTAGAAATAAACCTATACATGAACCTAACCCTAACACTAGCCCTAACCCTAATCTTCACCCTACTACAAATCCTATCCCTTACCCTAAGCCAAACCTTAAACTTAATGCTCACCCTAGTCCTAACCCCGAATCCTTAGCTTAACACAAATCCTAACTTTATTACTAGTCCTAATCCTAGCCATCATTCTAGTTATAACCATTACCATAACACTAACCCTAGCCCTGATCCTAACCATAAACCAAACTCTCACATTAGCCCTACCCGTAAACCTATACCTAAACCTAACGCTAACACTAGCCCTAGACATAAACTTAATCATAAATCTAGCCATCTCTCACCCAGCGACTGAAACAAAAACCTAGCCCTGGCCCTAATGATAACCCTTAACCTAACCCAGACACTAACCCTACATCTAGACCTAGCCAATCCTAATTTAAGCTCTATCCCTAACCCTATTCCTAATCCAAATACTGACCCAGACACTAACACCAATTAGCTTTAAAACTGATCCTAACCAAACAGAAACCTAACACTAGACATAGCCATAACTCTAACCATAACCCTAGTTCTTATATACCCATAGCCCTAACCCTAGCTCTAAACCTAACACAAAATCTAGCCCTAATCCCTGGCCTAAACCTAGCCCTAAGCATAACCCTAACACTAATCATATCCCTCACGCAAATCCTAACCCTCCACTTAGACCTAAACCTAGCTAAATCCCTAACCCTAACTCTAAACATAACCCTAGCCCTATCCCTAAACCTAACGCTAACCCTAGCCCTAATCATAATGTTAATACTAACCCTAATGCTATCTCTATAATTATCCATTACAATAAACCTAACCCTAATCCTAATGATAACCCTAGCTCTAACTCTAACTGTAAACCTAATCCTAGACCTAACCCTAAACCTAACCCTCACCATAGCCCTAACCGTAGATCAAATCTTAAACTATACTCTAACTAACCCTAGCCCAAACCCTAACACTAACCAAAAACCTAAAACTAATCCTAACCCTAACTTGACATCTATTCCTATCCATTAACCTAACTCTAAAGGTAACCTTAGCCCTAACCCTAATTCTAACCCTAATCTTAACTGTAAATCTAACCCTAGACATAACACTAAACCTAACTTTCACCCTAGCACTAACCCTAGTTCAAAACCTAATCTATATCCTAAACCTAACCCAAACACTAACCCTCGCCCTAGCCCTTACCCTAACCCTAACTCTAGCCCTAATCCTAACCAAAACGCTAGCCCACACCCTAGCTCTAATGCTATCCATTGCCCTAACAATAACCATAACACAAATGCTAACCCTAGGCCTAAGCCTAACCATATAACTAACCCTAACCATACCCATTATCCTAATCTTAACATGAATCCTAAATTTAAACCTATCCATTACCCTAAATCTAACTCTAACCCAACCCTAATTTGAGCCGTACCCTAAAACTTAACCTAACCCATAACTGAAACCTGAAGTTGATCTTAAAAAGACTCCTAATCCTAAACTTGATCCGTACCCTAAAACTAACCCTTATAAAAGACCTAGCCATGAAACTAACCCTATAACTACCCCTAGCCATAACCCTAAACCTCACATTATCCCTATTCCTAAAAATTGCCCTAAACCTAACAAAAACTGTAGCTCTCATCCTAACACCAAATCTATCCTTAATCCTAATCCAATCCTATCCCTATCCCTAAACCTAATTCTAATCATCTCTCTAGCCCTAAACCTAGCTATAACCCCATCTCTTCCCCTAAACCTAACCCTAAACATAGCCCTAAAATTAGGCCTAACCCTAACACTAATCCTAGACCTATTCCTAGGCCTAGTTTAGCCCTAACCCTAATCCTAACCCTAGCCTTAGATTAAATCTAATTCTTGCCTGGCCTTATTTCTAGTTCTAACCCTATCCCTTACCATAACCTTAGCCTTAGCCCTAAAACATAACCAAGCTATAGCACTAACCCTAATCCTTAACTTAAACCAAATCCTAACCCTACATCTAGTCCTAAGCCTACACCTGATTCAAGTCCTATCCCTAACCTAAAACTAACCCTAAACTAACACTAATTGTAGCTCAAAACATCACCCTAAACTTAAACCTAATGCTAAAACTAGACTTAGTCCTAATTGTAACCCTAAAATTAGCCCCAATCATAACCCTAGTTCTTACATTAGCCATATCACTAACACTAGCCCTATCAAAACCCAAAACCTAGCCCTAATCTGAGCCCAAACACTAGCTTTACCCCCATCTCTAACCCTAAATGTAGATCTAACACTTACCCTAAACCTAATCCTAACTTAATTCCTTATGCTAAATCTAAACCTAACCCTAACAAAAACCCTAGACCTAACCCTAGATCTAACCCTATCCATTACTCTAACCTGAACCCTAACCCCAATTCTAACCCTCCGCCTCACCCTAACACATTCCCTAACCCTAAACTATCCATTATCCTAAACATAACCCTAACCCTAAAGCTAACCTAATACTAAACCTAGACGTAACAATAACCCTAAAACCAGCCCCAATTGTAACCCTAGTTCTTACATTAGCCATAGACCTAAAGATAACACCAAACCTAACCCTAATCTGAGCCCTAACACTACCATTAACTCTAACCCTAGCCCTACCCCTAAACCTGACCCAAAGCCTAGCCCTAACCCTAGCCCTAAACCTAGCACTAACCCTGTCCCTTAACCTAAGCCAAACTCTAACCCTAAAGCTACCTAGTTTTAACCTCATCCCTAGCCTAACCCAAAACCTAACTCGATTGCTAGTCCAAACACTAGCTCTCAATCTAGCTCTATCCCTATCCAAAACCCTAAATCTAACCCGGACCCTTATTCTGACCCTAATACTAACCATAGGTCTAAACTTGATCCTAACCCAACCGACCCCTAACATTGGTGCTACCTGTAACCCTATACCTATACCTTACCCTAACACTAGACCAAGATCTACACCTAATCCTTCATCTAGTGATAACTCTAGCCATAGCCCTAAACAAAAACCTAGCCCAAAGCCCTAACAACAACCCTTATCCTAACCCAAACACTAACTCTACCCCTAAACCTAACCCTAGTCCTAATACTGGACCTAATCATAAACCTAACCCTAACCAAAACACTAACCCTTACCCTAACACAAACCCTAGCTCGAAACCTTTTTCTAACAGAAAACCTAACCCTTACCTAGACCTAGCCATATCACTAGTGCTAAAACTAGCCATAACCATAAGCCAAAGCCTACTTATAACTCTATACATTACCCTAACCATAACCATAATCCTAATGCTAACCCTAGCCCTAACCCTAACCCTGACTTTAACCCTAAACCTTGTCCTAGTGAAAATCTTAGCTCAATCCCAAATCCTTAAATATAACCTAATGCTAACACTAACCCTTGGCCTAAACCTAAACCTAACCTTAACCCTAGCCCTAATCCTAACCTTAACCCTAGCCGTAACTCTAGCTCTAACCCTACCCATTACCCTTACCCTAATCCTTACCCTATCCATTACCCTAACCCTAACTCTAACATTAATGCTAATTTGAGCCCTAAACCTAAACCTTATCCTAACCCAAACCCGAAGCCTGACCATGACCCTAATGTCAAGCTCTAAACCTGACCCTTCCCCTAAACGCAACACTTAAAGTAGACCTAGCCATAAACCTAACCCCTAGACTCTCCCTAAATGTAAACCTAGACCTGACATGAGCCATAACCCTAATTATTGCCCTAAAGCTAACACAAAACCTATCCCTAATCCTAGTGTTAAACATAGCCTTAATCGTAACCCAAACCAAAACCCTAGCCCTAACACTAAAGCTAATTGTAAAACTAGCCCTAACCCTAACCATAGCACTAAAACAAAACTGAGCAACAGGCCTAACACTAAACCGTAACCAAACACTAGAACTACACCTAGAACTAACCCTAGCCTTAATCAAGACATAATCCTAACCTTAAAAATAACCCAGAACCGGACTCATATCCTAACACTCACCCTAGCTGTAAACAGCACCCTAAACTTACACCAAACCCTAAGAGTAACCCTAGCCCTAATTCGAGTCCTAACCCTAACTGTAAAACTAACCCCGACCTGACTCATATCCTAACACTATCTCTAGCTATAAATATCAATCTAACTTTAAACCTAAAGTTAACACTGACCTATCCCTAACCTAACCCTAATACTAACCCTAATTGTAACCCTAGTTCTTATATTTGTCATTGCCCTAACCCTAGCCTTAAACCTCACACAAAAACTAGCCCTAATCTGAGCCCTAAACCTAGCTTTAACTCTAACCATATCCCTAACCCTCACCCTAAACCTATGTCTAACCCTATCTCTTACCCTAAGCAAAACCCTAACCTTAATGGTAACCCTTGACCTATTCCTAATTCTTAGGCTAAACAAATATTAACCCTATTAATAGTCCTAACCCTAGATCTAATTCTAGCTCTAACCCTATCCAAAACCCTGAACCTAACCCTGACCCTTATTCTGACCATAACACAAACCAGAGGTCTAAACCTGACCGTAACCCTAAACCAAACCCTAACACTAGCCCTACTGGTAAACATATACCTAAACCTAACCCTACCATTATTCCTAGATCTAAACCTAATTCAAAATCTACTCTTAAGTTTAGCTCTAGACCTAAAAAAAACCTAGCCTTAGCCCTCACAATAACCCTTAAACTAACCCAAACAGTACCTCTACCTCTAGACCTAAGCCTAGTCTAATTCTGGCCATAACCCTAACCCAAACACTGTCCCTTTCTATAACACAAATCCTAGCTCTAAATTTTATGCTAACCCAAAATCTAGCCGTAAGCCTAACAATAAACCTAGCCATAACCCTAACTCTAGGTCTCACATTACATATAGCCCTAATGTTAGCCCCAAACCTCACACAAACCCTAGTTCTAAGCATAACCTGAACCCTAGCCCTAGACCTAACCCTAACCCTAACCCTGTCTTGATGCTAATCCTAGCTAAAACCCTTTCCCTTGCCCAAATATAATCTAGACCTAAACCTATCCCTAACCCTAACCCTAATCCTAGTCTTTATCCTAACCATAACCAAGGCCAAACCCTGGTTCTAACTCTATCCATTACTCTAAACATAATCTAAGCCTAATGCTAAACTTAGCTCTAAACTTAACCCTAACCCTAAACCTAGATTTCACATTAACCCTAACCATTGCCCTAGCCCTAAACATAGCTCAAACCCTAACACTTACCCTAAACCTAACCATAACACTAAACCTAGGCTTAACCCTAACCCTAACCCTAGCCCTAATCCTAACCATAACCCTAGCTTTAAACCTATCCATTAACCTAAACATAAGCCTAATCCAAATGCTAACCCTAGGCCTAACTCTAAACCTATCTTTAACACTAACGCTATCTATTTCCTAAAACTAACCTGAACAATAAACCTAACCATATTAGTTACTCTAACCCAATCCCTAAACCTAATGCTAAATCAAGCCCTAAACCTAAACCATTACCTAAACCAAACCCTAAACAAGACACTTACCCTAACAATACACCTAGCTTTAAACCGGACCCTTTCCCGAAACCTAACCCTTACAATAGAACTAACCACCAACCTAACCTCAACACTATCCCTAAGTGTAACCTGAACTGACATTAGCCATAGACCTAATTCTCGCCCTAAACCTAACACAAACCCAAGCCCTCAGCCTAGCCCTAAACCTAGCCTTCATCCTAACCTGAAACCTAAACCTACCCCAATTCCTAATTTCAACCCTCGCCCTAGTTCTGAACCTAGGTATACCCACATCCCTTCCCCTAACCCTAACCCTAATCCTAATCCAACACTAACACTAATGCTAACCCTAACCCTAACCCTAACACTAACCCTAGCTCTAATCCTAGCCCTAATTTAAGGCTAATCGTAACCCTAACTCTAACCCTAGCCCTAAGACTAACTCTAGGTCTTGCCCTAGACCTATTTCTGGTACTAACTCTATCTGTTACCAAAACCCTAACACTAGCCCTAACCTAACCCCTAAACCAAGCCCAAGTCCTAACCCTAGATCTAAACATAACTCTAAATATAACCCTAAACCTAAGCCTGAACCTCACCCTACCACTAGCCCTAACACTATTGCTAATCCTAAAACTATTTCTAAATCTAGCTATAACTCTAAAACAAAACTGAGCCCTAGCCCTAACCCTAACACTAACCTAACTGTAACCTCAGACCAGACATTAGACCTAGCCCAAATTCTTGCCCTAACCCTAACAGAAAACCTAACCCTACACCTACCGATAACTCTAGCCTTATTTCTAGTGTTATCCCTAACCCTAAAACTAAACTGACATTTACTCTGACCCTAACACTAACCCTATTTCAAATCATCACTCTAATCATAACCTAACCCTAACACTAGACCTAGCCCTAACTCTAACCCTAAAACTAGCCCTAATCGTAACCGTAGTTCTTATATTAGCCATAGCCCTACCTTAACCCTAACATAACCAAAAATCTAGCCCTAACCCTAACCCCAACACCAGCTTTAACCCTAACCTAACTCTAAACCTAATCCTAACCCTAGCCTTAATCCTAACCATAACCCTAGCCCTAACTCTAGCTCTAATCCTCTCAATTACCTTAACCCTAAACCTAACCCTAATACTAATCCTAGGATAACCCTAACTCTATCTATAACCCAAACTCTTCATTACCATAAACCTAACCTTAACCCTAAACCTAACCATATCCATTAACCTAACCCTAAACATAATCCTAACCTAATTTGAGCCCTAACCCTAAACCTTAACCTAAACAAACCATAACCGTTACTCTGACCCTAATAATACCCCTATCTCCAAAAGTGACCCTAACCTTCAACCTAAACCTTACACTATACATTGCCATAAATCTAATCCTGAAACTATCCCTAACCGTAACCCTAGACCTAAGATTGGTCCTAGCCCTAATGTTAGCCCATATGCTAAAAAAAAAAAAAAAAAAAAACAAAACTTAATCATGGCCCAAAAACTAGCCCTTAACAAAAACCTATCATTACCCAAACCCTGACCATAAAGCTAATTAGAGCCCTAACCCTAAACCCTAACCTCAAACAAACTATAACCCTAAACCTAACCATAACTAACTAGACCTATCCATAAAACATTCTAAACCTATCCCCAACTGTAACCTTAGACCTGACATTAGAACTAGTCATAAGCCTAGCTCTAACCCTAACACAAACCCCAGGGCTTATCCAAGCCCTAAACCTAGCCTTAATCCAAACCCTAACCCTAATCTTAGGCCTAACCCTAACACTAATCCTAGCCCTAATCTTAGCCCTAACCCTAGCCCTAAGACTAACTCTAACTCTTATTCTTGCCCCATCCCTAGTTCTAAACCTATAACTTACTGGAACAATAATCCTAGCCCTAACACTAGCCCTTCCTTAGCTCTAGCCCTAACCTAGATCTAACTCTAACTCTAAATCTAACTTTAACCCAAAGCCTAAACCTAAACCTAAAACTAGCCTAACCTTAATGCTAATCCTAAAACTAGCCCTAATCCTAGCCCTAGACCTAAAACAAATCCCAGATATAGCACTAAACCTAACCCTTAACTTAAACCAAACCCTAAGCCTAACCCTAAACTTAGCCCTAATTCGAGTTTTAAGCTGAACCCAAAACTAACCCTGACACTGAATCCGAACATAACACTAACCCTCCTTCTAAAGATCACCCTAACCCTAACCCTAAAACTAACACTAGACCTAGCCCCAACCTTAAACCTAAATTTAGCTTTAAATGTAACCCTGGTACTTACAATAGCTGTAACCCTAACCCTAGTACTAACTTACACAAAACCTAGCCATAATTCAAGACCTAACCCAAGCTTTAACCCTAACACTAACCCTAACTCTAGTCCTAATCAGAACCATAAACCTAGCCCTAACCCTAGCTCTAACCCTATCTATCGCCATAATTATAACCCTAACACTAATGCTAACCTTAGGCCTAAACCTAACCCTATCCCTAATCCTAAACCTATCCATTAACCTCAACCAAACCTAAACCCTAAACCTCACCTATCATTACCCTAACCCTAACCTTAATGCTAATTCAAGCCCTAAATTTAAACCATAGCCTATCCCAAACCCTAACCAAGGCCCTGACCCTAATAATACCCCAGGCTCTAAACCTGACCTAAAATTAAACATAACCCTTACACTACCTGTATCCATAAACATAACCCTAATTCTATCTTTAACCATAACTCTAGACCTGATATTAGTCCTAGCCTTAATCCTAGCCCTACCCTAAAACAAATCCTAGCCCTCATCCTAGCCCTAAAACCAGCCTTAATCATAACCCTAACCCTAACCATAGGCCTAACCCTAATTCTAACCCTCACCCAACCTCTAAACCTAGCTATAATGCCAATCCTTACCCTAAACTTAACCCTAACCCTAAACCTAATGCTAGGCCTAGGCTGAACAATAACCCTAGCCCTAATTCTAGTCCGAATTTAACCCTATCCTTAAACCTACCTCTAGCCCTATGACTAACTCTAACTTTCACAGTAGCTCTATCCCTAGTTCTAACCCTATCCATTACTGTAACACTAACCCTAGCTCTAACCCTAGCCATAAACCTTGCCCTCTCTTATTCCTAGCCGTAACCCTAGATCTATCCCTAACTCTAAATCTAACACTAACTCTAAGCCTAAGCCTAACATAAACACTAGCCCTAACACTAAAGATACTCGCCAAACTAGCCCTAACCCTGACCCTAGCAGTAAATCAAAACCAAGCAATAGCCCTAATACTAAACCTTAACTTAAACCAAATTCTAATACTACACCTAGACGTAACCGTAGCCCTAATTCGAGTCCAACCTTAACCTGAATACTAACCCTGACTCTGACTCATATCCTAACACTCACCCTAGCTCTAAACACCATCCTAACCTTAAACCAAACACTTACAGTAAACCTAGCCATAATTTGAGTCCTAACCTTAACCTTAAAACTAACCCTGGCCCTGACTACTAACCTAACAATAACACTAGCTCTAAATATCACCCTAGCCTTAAACCTAATTCTAACACTAGAGGTCTAACTCCTAACCATAACCCTAAAATTAACCCTAATTGTAACCCTAGTTCTTACATTAGCTGTTACTTTAACCCTAGCCCTAATCCTAACACAAAAATTAGCCCTAATCTTAGCTCTAAACCTAGCTTTCACCCTAACCATAGACCTAACCCTAGCTCTAACTCTATCCCTTACCTTAAGCCAAACCCTAACACTAAATCTAATCCTAATTCTAACCCTAATCCTTAAACTAACCCAAATCTTAATCCTATTACTAATCCTAACTGTAGCCCTCATTCTAGCTCTAACCATAACCCAAACCCTAACCCTAACCCTGAACCATATTCTGACCCTAACATTAATCGTAGGTCTAAACCTGAACCTAACCATAAACCAAACTCTAACACTAGCCCTAGACCTAAACCTAATCCTAAATCTAGCCATAACTCTAGCCCTAGACCTAAAGAAAAAACCTAGACCTTGCCCTAATAATAACCCTTAGCCTAAGCCAAACACTAACTCTTCCCCTAGACCTAATCCTAGTCCTAATTCTGGCTTTAATTCTAACCATAATTCTAATCTGAACACTGACCCTGACATTAATCCTAGCTCTAAACATCACCCTAACCCTGAAACTATATCTAGCCCTAACATTAACCCTAAAACTAGCCCTAATCATAACAAGTTCTTAATTTAGCCATAGCCCTAACCTATTGAAAAACTTAGCTCTAATCTAATCCCTACCCTATATTTAACTCTAAAGCTAACCCTAACGCTAAGCATAGCCCTAACCCTAAGCCTAAACCTAACCTTAGATCCAATCCTAAGCATAACACTAGCCCTAACCTTAACTCTAACCCTTTTCATTACCCCAAGGATAACCCTAACCCTTATGCTAACCCTAGGCCAAACCCTAATCCTATGCCCATCCCTAACCCTATCCATTACCCTACAGCTAACTTGAACCCTAAACCTAAAACTATTGTTAAGCTATCACTAAACCTAATGTTAATTCAAGCCCTAAACATAAACCATAACCTAACCTTAACCCTAACCCTGACCCTAATAATACCCCTAGCTCTAAACATGACCCTAACCATAAACCTAACCCTTACAATAGACCTAGATATAAACCTAACCCTAATGCTATCCCTAACTCTAACACTAAACCTGATATTAGCCCTAGCTCTAATCCTAGTCCTAACCCTAACACAAACCTTAACCCACATCCTAGACATAATCCTCGCCTTCATCATAACCCTAACCCTAACCCTAATTCTAACCCTCACCCTATCCCTAAAACTAGGTATAAACTTATCCCTTACCCTAAACCTAACCCTAATCCAAACCCTAACACTAAACCTAGCCCTAACCCTAGGCCTAACTCTAACATTAACACTTGCCCTAATCCCAGACTTAACTTAGCCCTATCCCTAACACTAAACATAACCCTAGCCCTAAGACTAACTATAACTCTTAACTTAGACCTATAGGGTAGTACTAAACTTTTTCCTTACCATTACCCTAAACCTAGACCTAATCTTAGCCCTAACCCTAGCCCTAGCCCTAAAACAAAACCGAGTTATAGCCCTAATCTTAACCCTTAACCTAAACCAAACCCTAACCTTACACCTAGCCCTAAACCTATTCATAAACATATCCCTAATTCTAGTCCTAACCTGAAAACTAACCCTGACCCTGACTCTGAGCCTAACACTAAACCTAGCTCTAAAATCATTGTAACCATAAATCTAACCCTAACACTAGACCTAGCCCTAACCCTAACTTCATACCTAGTGCTAGTCATAACCTTACTTTGTGCATTAGCCATAGTCTTAACCCTAGCCCTAACCTAACCCAAAACCTAGCCTTAATCAGAGTCCTTATCCTAGCTTTAACCCTTAACTTAAACCTAACACTAACCCAAAGAAAATCCCTAATTCTATACATAACCCTAGCCCTAAACTTAGGTCTAACTCTATCCAATACCCTAATGATAACCCTAACCCTTGTGCTAACCATAGGCCTAACCCTAACCTTACCCATTACACTAAACCACAACTAAACCTTAAAACTAACCCTGTCATTACCCTAACCCTAAATCTAATGCTAATTTGAGCCCTAAACTTAAACCCTAACCTAACCAAAACGCTAACCTTGATTCTGTCCCTAATAATATCCTTAGCTTTAAAACTGACCCTTACCCTAAATCTAACCTTTACACTGGACCAAGCCATAAACCTAACACTAAATGTATCCCTAATTGTAACCCTAGACCTGACATTAGACCTAGACCTAATACTAGCCCTTAACCTAATACAAACACTAGCCCTCAACCTAGCCCTAAACCCTAGCCTTTATCATAACCTTAAACCTAACCCTGGCCCTAACCCTAATACTAACCCTCACCAAGCCCTCAATCTTGCTATAACCCATTCCTTTAAACTAAATGTAACCTTAACTCTAACCCTAAACCTAGGCCTAAACCTAACACTAACCCTAGCCCTAATTTAGCCCTATCCCTAACTATAACCCTAAACCTAGCCATAAGATGAACTCTCTCACACTAGCCCTATCACTAGTTCTAACCCTATTCCTTACCATAAACATAACCCTAGCCCTAACCATTGTCCTAACCCTTGCCCTATCCTTAGCCCTAGGACTAACCATAGATCAACACCTATTTCTAAATCTAACCCTAACCTGAAGCCTAAGCCTAACCCATACACTAGCCCTAAGCCTAAAACTAATCCTAAAACTAGCCCTAACCCTGGCCATAGCCTAAAACAAAATGGAGCCATACCTCTAACACTAATCCTTAAACTAAACGAAACCCTAACCATACACCTACCCCTAACCCTAGACCTAATTAGAGTTTTAAGCAAACCCTAAAATTAACTCTGAACCTGACTCTGACACTAATATTAACCCCAGCTCTAAACATCACCCTGACCTTAAACCTAACCCTGACACTCAACCTAGCCCTAACCTTAATCCTAAAATTAGCCCCAAATGTAACTCTAGTACTTACATTAGCCATAACCTTAAACATAGCACTAAATTAACCTGAATCCTAGCCATAATCTGAGCCCTATCCTGAGCTTTAAACCTAAACAAATCCCTAATCATAACCCTAGCCCTAATGATAACCATAACCCTAGCCCCAACCCTAGTTTAACCCTATCCATTACCATAAACATAACCCCAACCCTAATGCTAACCCTAGGTCTGAACCTAAAGCTATCTCTAATCTTATTTTTATCCATAACCCTAAACCTAACCTGGGCCCAAATACTAACCCTATCATTACTCTAACCCTAACCCTAACACTAATTCAATCCCTAACTTTAGACCTTAACCTATTCCAAACCTTAACCCAGACCTTGTCCATAAAAATACCCCTAGCCCTAATCCTGACCCTATCCCTAAATCTAACCCTTACACTAGACGTAGCCATAATCCTAAACATAAAATTATCTTTAAACCTAATTTGAGACCTGAAATTAGCCGTACCCCAAAACCTAGCCCTAACCCTAAAACAAACATTAGCCCTCATCCCAGCACTAAACCTAGCCTTAATCATAACCGTAACCGTAACCCAAGCTCCAACCTAATTCTTAATATCACCCTACCTCTAAACCTAGCTATAACATTCTCTCTTTACTTAAACTTAATACTAACTCAGACCCTACTCTATATTTAAGCTGAACAGTAACCATAGACCTAATCCTAGCCCTAATTTATCCATTTCCCTAACCCAAGCCCTAAGACTAACTCTAACTCACACCAGCTCTATCCCTAGTTCTAATCCTATTACATACTATAATTTGACCCTAGCCCTAACCCTTGCCCTATCCTCAGTCCTAACCCTAAACCTAGATATAACCCTAAATCTAAATCTAACCCTGAACCTAAGCTTAAGCCTAACACTAACACTAGCCCTAACCCTAACGCTAATCATAAAATTAGCACTAACCCTAACCCTAGCAGTAATACAAAACCAAGCAATAGCCTTAACCCTAAACATTAACTTAAGACACAGTAACACTACATCTAGACCTAACCCTAGCCCTAAATTCGACTCCTAACCCTAACCTTAAAAGTAACCCTGACACAGACTCGTATCCTATTGCTTACCCTAGCTGTAGACCCCATCCTAACCTTAAACAAAAGCCTAACAGTAACCCTATGGCTAATTCGAGTCCTAAGCCTAACCCTGACCATGACTCATATCCTAACACTAACCCTAGTTCTAAATATCACCCTAACCTTAAACCTAACCCTAACACTAGACCTACCCCTACCCCTAACCCTAAAACTAACTCTAATTGTAACCCTAGTTCTAACATTAGACAATGCCCTAACCCTAGCCCTAACACTACAACAAATCAAGCCCTAATCCAAGCTGTAAACCTAGCTTTAACCCTAACCCTAACTCTAACCCTAACCCTAGATCTAACCTTATCCCTTACCCTAAGCAAAACCCTAACCCTCATGGTAACCCTAGACCTATCCCTAATCCTTAGGCTAACCAAAATACTAACCCCATTAATAGTTCTAAATCTTGCCCTCATTTTAGCTCTAATCCTATCCCAAATTCTAATGCTAACCCTGACCATTATTCTGATCCTAACATTAAACTTAGGTCTCAACCTGACCCTAACCCTAGACCAAACTCTAACACTGGCACTACCAATAAACTTATTCCTAAACCTAACTCTACCACTAGCCTTAGACCTAAATCTAATCCTAAATCTAGCCTTAGCCCTAGACCTAAACAAAAACCTAGTCCTAGCCCTAACAATAACCCTTACCCTAACCCAAACACTACCCCTACCCCTAGACTTAAACTTAATCCTAATTCTGGCTATAACCTTAACTCTAACTCTAACTCTAACCTGAACACTGACCAGCCTTTAACATTAATCCTACCTCTAAACCTGACCCTAACCGAAAATATAAACCTAACACTAGACCTAGCCATAACCCTAACCCTAAAACTAGCCCTATTCATATACCTAGTTCTTACATTACCCACAGCCCTAACCTTAGGCCTAATCCCAACACAAAACCCAGAGCTAATCCTAGGCCTTAACCTAGCCCTAAGCATAACCCTAACCCTAACCCTAGCCCTAATCCTAACTTAACCCTAGGCTTAGTCCCAACGCTAGCTCAAAGCCTAACACTTACCATAAATATAAACCTAGAAATATCCATAAATCTAACCCTAACCCTAGCCCTAATCCTAACCTTAACTCTAGCCCTAACCCTGATTCTAAATCTACAAAATACACTAAACCTAACCCTAAACCTATTGGTAAACCTAGCCTTAACCCTAACCATAACCCTAACCCTAACCAGAAAACTAAACATAGACCTAACTCTAAACCTAACACTTGTTATAACCCTAACCCTAGCTCAAAACCTAACCCTTACCATAAACCTAAACATAACCATAGCCCTAACCTTAACCCTAAACTTAAATCTAACCCTAACCCTAAACCGAAATCTAACCGTATCCATTACACTAAACCTAACCCTAACCCTAATGATAATCCTAGCCCTAATCCTAACTCTAACCCTAAACTTACTGTAATTCTATTCCAAAGCTGAAGCATTCAGAAACATATTTATCCGAAAGTACTGTTTGAGACAACAGAGAAATATACATGTAGTGAACTACCTCCCCAAATTATTTGGTCAGATTTCTTTGATACTGCACAAGATTCATCTGTTAGCTTGCCCCACTAGGCTCACTTATTTTGGGACTTCTATGATAAAAGGGTCTCTAAACAGATTAGGGTTTGTTTTATGTTTAGGGTAAGGGCTAGGTTTAAACCTAGTGTTAGGGTTAGAGTCATGTATCTTTGGTACTGGGCAGGATTCATATTTTACCTAGCCTCACAATGTTCCCTGGTTTGGGCCTTCTTGGTTCAATGGTTTGCTGTCAGGAACAGTTTGTATTTTAAGGTTTCACTTAATTTTGAACTATTTTGTTGAAGAGCAATGGAGCATGAAATCAAACAGGGTTGGTGCTAGCTGCTTGAAACTGCACACAATCAATTCTCTGTGGGCACTCTCTGGTTTGTTCCTGGTTGCCCTCAGCTGAAAGGTGCAAAGCAACTTTATTTCAGAGCACTTTTGGAGAAATAAAAGAAATATACATATACTGAAACACTTCCCCCAATTATTTGCTCAGATTTCTTTGATATTGTGAAGGATTCATCAGTTAGCTTGCCCCACTAGTTTGGGACTTCTATGATCAAAGGTTCTCTAAACAGGCTAGGGTGAGCTGTAGGGTTAGGATTAAGGATAGATCTAGTGTTAGGTTTACAGTAGTTTTGTTCAAATTTCTTTGATACCAGGCTGGATTTATCTTTTACCTAGCCTTACTATCTTATCCTGGTTTGGGCCTTCTAGGTTCACTGGTTTACTGTCAGTATTTCAGATTTTTTTTTTAAAGATTTCACTTCATTTTGACCTATATGGATAAATGGAAATGGAGCTGGAAATCAAACAGGGTTTTTGGTAGCTGCTTGAAACTTCACACTCTCAATCAGTTGTCTGTGAGGACACTCTGGTTTTATCCTTGTGAATGTATCCCAACGATGAGGCATGCAAAAATAACACTATGTGAGGGCATTTTAGGAGACGACAGGAAAACATGCATATACTGAACTACTTCCCCCAATCATTTGGTCAGATTTCTTTCATACTGGGCAGGGTTCATCTGTTAGCTTGCCCCACTAGGCTCCTCATCTTTGAGACTTCTATGATCAAAGGTACTCTAAATAGGTTAGGTTACAGTTAGGTCTAGTGTTAGGGTTAGAGTTTGTCTTGTTCAAATTTCTTTGATGCTGGGCAGGATACATGTTTTACCTAGCCTTACTATGTTCCCCAGATTTCGGCCTTCTCAGTTCAATTCTTTGCTGACAGGAACAATTTGTATTTTATGGATTCACTTCATTTTGATCTACATGGGTAAATGGACATAGAGCTGGAAATCAAACAAGGTTGGTGCTAACTGCTTAAAACTTCACACACTCAATCAGTTCTCTGTGGGCACTCTATGGTTTGTTCCTTGTGTAATGATTAATAAGCTGAAGCATGCAATACAAATTTATCTGAGAACACTTTAGGAGAAAACAGGGAAATATGCATGTACAGAAATAGCTAACCCAATTATTTTGTCAGATTTCTTTGAATCTGCCCATGATTCATCTCTAAGCTTGCCCCACTAGACTCCCCAATTTTGAAACTTCTATGATCAAAGTTTCTCTAAACAGATTAGGTTTAGTGTTAGACTTAGTGTTAGGACTAGGTTTAGACCAGGTGTTAGGGTTAGAGTTAGTTTTTTTTTTTTTTTTTTTTTTTTGGTTTCTATGATACTGGGCAGGATTCACCTTTTTTCCTATTTTGACTATACTCCAAATGTTTGGGCCTCCTATGTAAAAGGGTTTTCTCTCAGGAACAGTTTCAATTTTCGTTTCTCTTCTTTTTGCCCTATAGGGGTGAATGGAAATGAAGCTGGAAATCAAACAGGGTTTGTGCTAGCTACTTGTGAAAGGTTAATAAAATAGGTACTTGCCATTCCGTTTTTCTGTATGCTTAACAAAACACTGTTGAAATCCTGAGAACTGTTTGCTAATCTTGTTCCCAGAATGTGCTGTCCCCAACTGCCAAACTGCAGAATGCACTCCCTCACTCAGTTGCAGGCAAACTGTCCACTCGCCCTGACCCGTCAATGAACTTCCCTCCCTGCCCTCTCCAAGAAAACTATATAAGCTCTGCTTAAGCTGTTCCCAGTGCTCTATCTCTCTTTGCTCTAGTGAGCCCTTTTCCCCAGCATGCTGGTCTCCAAATAAACCCTTTTTGCTGTTGCATGAGACAGTCTCTTGGTGGTCTCTTCCTCCGACGTTTCGCTGGTCCCTTACATTTGGTGCATTGCCCGGGAAATGCGCATCGCCAGACAGGGAGACCCCAACAGACTCCTTTGGGGGGTAAGTAAGGCGCCTCTTCTTCTTCTTCTTCTTCATCTCCTCCTTCTCCTTGTTTTTCCTTTGCAATCACTCAGAGCTTGGTTTTTGGCTCAGTGGAGAGCGTGAGCTCTCAGAGCCTTTCTGGATTTTCAGTTTGGGTTGGCAAAGTGTGTTTGCCAGCGGAGAGCGTGAGCTCCCCCTGGCGGTGGTGGACAGACGTGTCCTGAAGCCACAGGCCACATTCTTCAAGGGACGCCTTGAAGGACTCTGGGAGGGACAGAAGTGCCCTAATCTGGGAGGGATGGAAGTGCCCTCATCTGGGATGGAAGTGCCCTCATCTGGTATATTCTGCTTCCAACCCATCTGTTCTTGCCGGCAATTCTTTCTCTCAGGTTGAATTCACTGTCTGTTTTTAATCTTTGCCTCTGAACTTGTGTTACACGTTTACTGTGTGTGTCTGTGTTTGTGTCACGTTTGTATTGTCCCTGTCTTTTTTCAAGTAACTTTCATTATGGGACAGAGCCATTCCACGCCTCTGTCCCTGACCCTTGATCACTGGACTGAAGTCCACTTAAGGGCTCAGAATCTTTCTTTTTCAGTAAAATGCCGGACTTGGCAGACTCTCTGTGCCTTAGAATGGCCCACCTTTGGAGTCGGATGGCCTCCAGAAGGGTCTTTCTACTCTCCACTAATTCAAAAAGTCAAAGATATTATTTTTCAGCTGGGGCCACATAGCCATCCAGATCAACAACCGTATATCTTAACTTGGCAGGACCTCTGTGAATCTCCTCCTCCATGGGTGAAGCCTTTTCTTGTCCCTGTCCCCATTCCTACTCCTCCCCCCACGATTCTATCTCTCAAACCCTCTGCTCCTCCTCCACTCTCTGCTCTCCCTGAGTCTCAAGATTTGACTCTACTGGACTCTCCTCCCTTTCCTTATCCCCTGCCTTTGTTCCCCAACCCCCAACACCCTCTAAGTGATTCTCCTGCTGCTGACTCAGCCTCTCCATCATTGGAGGAAGTTAAGCCAGCCCAGCACCCTCCAGATGACTTCCCCGAGGCACACATAGCCCCTCCTCCCCTGGAGGAAGCTGGCCCGGCTAAAGGAACTCGCTGGCAGCGAATGATTAAAAACCCTGAAGCCCCCGTGATACTTCCCCTCCGTCTTTATGGGCCAATGATAGAGGATGGCCATGGTGGAGAAATGCAAGCCTACCAGTATTGGCCTTTCTCCTCTTCACATCTATATAACTGGAAAAATAACAATCCCCCTTTTTCCAAGGACCCCACCCGGCTCAGAGGTCTGATTGAGTCATTGATGTTTTCACACCAGCCTACTTGGGATGACTGCCAACAACTCTTAGGCACTCTCTTCATGACAGAGGAACGAGAGAGAATCCTCCTGGAAGCTAGAAAAAAATATCCTCGGACCAGATGAGTGACTGACACAACTTCCCAACATAATTGAAGCCAACTTCCCCTTGAACCGACCCAACTGGGACCCCAACACCTTTGAAGGTAGGGAGCATCTGTCCACTTATCACCGGGCTCTAATAGCAGGTCTCCGAGCAGCCGCTAGATGGCCAACTAATTTGGCCAAGGTAAGAGAGATTATTCAAGGGCCTAATGAATCTCCCTCTATGTTTCTGGAGAGAATTATGGAGGCATATAGGAGATATACTCCTTTTGATCCTCAGGCAGAGGATCAAAAGGCATCTGTCACGATGGCCTTTATTGGGCAAGCTGCCCTGGATATTAAAAGAAAGTTACAATGCTTAGATGGATTACAAGATATGACTCTGAGAGATTTAGTCAGAGAAGCCAAGAAGGTATACTATAAGAGAGAAACAGGAAGAGAAGGAACAAAGGAGGGAGAAAGAAAGGGAGCAAAGGGAGGATAAAAGAAGCAAAAGACAGACAGAGGCATTGACTAAGGTCCTGGTCACAACAACAAATAGGCCAGTAGTTAAGAGACAGGGAGACAGAAAGGGATACCTGGGCCCACGCCAGAAGCCAACACCTCTGGCCTCAGATCAATGTGCCTACTGTAGAGAAAAAGGACAGTGGGCCAAATAGTGCCCTAGGAAGAAACAGCCATGCCAGCCAGCCATTCTAACTCTGGAGGATGACTAGGAAAGTCGGGGCTCAGATCCCCTCCCTGAGCTCAGGGTAACTTTTGAAGTGGAGGGGACCCCAGTAAACTTTGAAGTGGATACAGGGGCAGTATACTCAGCCCTTAAGGACCCATTGGGCCCTCTATCAACTAAAAGATCTCTAGTTCAAGGGACTAACGGCAGTAAATATCGGGCTTGGACAACTAAGAGGACCATGGACCCGGGAAAAGGAAAAATCCATCACTCCTTCCTAGTGATCCCAGAATGCCCAGCCCCATTGATGGGCAGAGATCTGCTCACCAAACTCTGGGCCAGAATAACTTTTAACCCTGAAGGCCCCCAAATGGAATTTCTAAATCCTTCAGTAAAAATTCCTATAGTCATGGGTTTAACTATGTCAGTAGAAGATGAACATCAACTCTTCACACCCCCCAAGACTGATCAAACAGGCAAGCTATCCCAGAAATGCAAAACAGATTACCCAGATGCCTGGGCAGAAACTGCTGGGTTAGGCCTAGCCATAAAACAACCTCCAATAATGATGGAGTTAAAACCTCAGCCTCCCCAATTAATATTAAAAAATATCCTCTGAGCAAAGAAGCTAAAGATAGGATAAGGCCCCATATTCAGAAATATCTGGCCTTAGGGGTCCTAAGGCCCTGTCAATCGGCCTGGAACACTCCCCTGCTACCAGTAAAAAAGCCAGGAACTGGGGACTATTGCCCCGTTCAAGACCTAAGAGAGATCAACAACAAAGTGCAGGACATTCACCCCACAGTACCTAATCCGTACAATCTGCTTAGCACCCTGAACCCTGAGCGAAAATGGTATACTGTCCTGGACTTAAAAGATGCTTTCTTTTGCTTGCCTCTGCATAAAGATAGTCAGCTGCTGTTTGCTTTCGAGTGGGTAGACCCAGAAACCGGAATGTCTGGTCAACTAACTTGGACCAGACTCCCACAGGGGTTCAAAAACTCCCCCACTCTCTTTGATGAAGCCCTCCACAGAGATCTCAACAACTTCAGAACCATGCATCCTGAAGTCACCATACTCCAATATGTGGATGACCTGCTACTGGCAGCAGACACCAAGGAAAACTGTGAGTCTGGGACCCAAGCACTACTATCTGATCTTGCTCAACTCCGGTATAGAGCTTCTGTCAAAAAGGCCCAAATTTGCCAGCAAGAAGTAATCTTCCTGGGCTATTCCCTTAGGGGCAGTAAACGATGGCTCACTGAGCCCAGAAAACAAACCATTGTGCAGATACCACCCCCATCTAATAGGAGGCAACTCAGAGAGTTTCTTGGGACTGCTGGCTTTTGCAGGTTATGGATACCTGTGTTTGTATCCTTAGCTGCTCCTTTATACCTGTTGTTAAAGGGAAATGCCCAATTCCAATGGAACCCTGAGCACCAACAAGCTTTTGATAACATCAAAAGGGCACTGCTATCTGCTCCGGCCTTAGCACTCCTGGATGTAGAAAAAGCCTTTACTCTCTACATTGAGGAAAAGAAAGGAATAGCACGAGGGGTGCTCACTCAGACTCTAGGACCCTGGAGAAGGCCTATAGCCTACTTATCTAAAAAGCTGGACCCAATGGCTAGTGGATGGCTCCATTGCCTAAAAGCTATAGCAGCGGTGGCCCTACTAATCAAGGATGCTGATAAGTTAATGCTGGGGCAGAAGCTAACCGTTATAGCCCCCCATGCCCTAGAGATCATCATCTGCCAGCCACCAGACAGATGGCTATCAAACTCTAGAATAACACACTATCAGAGCCTGTTGCTTGACAAGGACAGAATAATACTGGGACCCCCCACCCCACTTAACCCAGCTACACTACTACCTGAACAATCATCAGAACCCGTCACTCATGACTGTCAACTTATACTGGCAGAAGAAACCAGTATACAACGGGATTTAAAGGATCAGCCACTGCCCCACCCTGAGATCATATGGTTCACTGATGGCAGCAGCTTTCTCCAGGATGGTAAGCGGTGGGCTGGGGCAGCAATAGTTAGCACAACTAAAGTCATCTGGTCCTCTAGCCTCCCGGAGGGAACATCGGCTCAAAAGGCAGAGCCGATCGCCCTCACGAAGGCATTAGAACTAGTGGCAGGCAAAAAGGCCACCATATACACAGATAGCTGCTATGCCTTTGCTACCGCTCATATACACCGGGCTATCTACCAGCAAAGGGGACTATTAACCTCAGCGGGAAAAGAAATAAAAAACAGAGATGAGATCCTCCACCTCCTCTCAGCAGTGCAAAGCCCTAAAGAACTAGCTATAGTGCACTGTCCAGGACACCAGAAAGGAAACGATCCCGTAGCAGTCGGGAACAGGAGGGTGGATGAAGAGGCTAAATTGGCAGCCCTAAACGGAGTAACCATGTTAACGCTTTCCACAAGGGGGGAATATGAGTCAGGAGATTTAACTACATCAGAGCATCCCGACAACTTAACATCTAAGGACACTGACACTGAACTCCTTGACTACACTGAGCCCAGCTTGCAATTTCAGAAAGCCCTACACTACTTTAAAAATGTACATCAACTCACTCACCTTGGTTCAAAGAAACTGCAGGCATTCCTAAAGGATCAAGAACAGAGTTTTCCACTAACCGGCTCACAGCGAAAGGAAATAGCTGAACGAGTAACAAAAGCCTGTCGGGCCTGTCAATTGGTTAATGCTTACCCCGCCAAGCTTCCTGTAGGAAGGCGCCTTCGAGGGACCAGACCAGGACAATTTTGGGAAGTGGACTTTACTGAAATTAAGCCAGCAAGGTATGGACTTAAATATCTCCTAATCATTGTAGATACATTTTCAGGATGGATTGAAGCCTTCCCCACAAAAAAAGAAATGGCGCAAATGGTGGTCAAGAAGATCCTGGAAGATATTTTTCCAAGATACGGCCTGCCTAAGATAATAGGGTCTGATAATGGACCGGCGTTCGTGGCCCAGGTAAGTCAGGGGTTAGCCAGGACCCTGGGGTTTAATTGGAGGTTACATTGCGCTTATAGACTGTGAACGTCTAGAGTGTTCGGGTCCCTGGGTAAGGGTCACAAAATAACCAGGACACAGGGGATGCAGAGTGAAGGCAGCAATTGCAACTGCATGCTGAGGTTTATTTGCAAGTTCCTTTTATATTCTTCTTCTAACAAAGCAAGCAATTCTTCAATAACACTTTACCCACATTGCCCAAATATCATGCCTCAGATACACAGAGCTAAATTCAGACTGTTCCTTTTCATTTGATAAGTACCCTCTTAAAGTTCTTTGTAGACATTATCTAATCCCCTGAGGATGCATTTGTTTCTTTTAGAATGTACTGTTCCCAGGATAAGTATGCAGGAAGCTTCTTCCTCTTGGCCAAACCATGCAGAACTTGTGACTTGCGATAAGGGGAAGAGAACTTTTCCTCCTCCTAACTGAGGTTTGCCTCAGCTGACCTAAATCACAGCCACAGCTCTTGCAAAAAGTCAGGCCTGAGGGAGCTAAAGTCTGCACACTTAAACCCCAACAATAGACCCCAGAGCTCAGGACAAATAGAAAGAATGAATAGAACCATTAAAGAGACCTTGACGAAATTAAGCTTGGAGACCGGCATAAAAGATTGGACTATGCTCCTGCCTTATGCACTGTTTCGTGCAAGAAATACTCCCTCTGTTTCTTTGTGTAACCTCACCCCCTATGAAATTCTCTATGGTGCCCCTCCTCCAGTAAGGGACCTGACCCCAACTCTAAGACCTAACGATTCCTTTCACACCCCCTTGCTTGACAGACTTAAAGCTCTTGAAAGAACCCAGCGATACCTGTGAAAACAGCTGGCCACTGCCTACCAACCTGGAGATGAAGGGACTTCACATCGATATCAAGTGGGGAACTTCGTCTACGTAAGACGACATCAGGTGTCATCCCTAGAACCCCGCTGGAAAGAACCATACCAGGTGCTACTTATAACACCTACAGAGGTAAAGGGAGACGGAATCACTTCCTGGATCCATGCCTCTCATCTCAAGCCTGTGCCCTTTCCAGACTCTGGCTGGAAATTGGAAAAGACTGGTAACCCTCTCAAATTGTGTATTCGCCATGTGGATAGGGCTAGGGATTCTCCCCATGATCACCAGTAGTCCTAACCCTCATCAGCCCATTCAGCAGCGATGGCTGATCACAAATCCTACTGGACAGGAAGTATGGTCTATCTCGCATACAGCCCCCTTAGGGACCTGGTGGCCATCTCTCCACTCAGACATTTGTCAGCTGGCTATAGGCCTTTCCTATTGGGACATCCCTGATGAAAAAGATCCCACTAAAATTCCATTAAATCCCTTCCATACCATAGATAATGGAAACAAACATTATGGATGTAGGGACATGCAAGCCAGATGTAGGTTGGCTAGCCTGGATTATTATGTTTGCCCTGCGGACTATCGAAGCTGCAAACAGTCACGGCTGTGTGGGGGAAAAGCCGACTTCTTCTGTAAGTCATGGGGATGTGAGCATACAGGGGCTGTCTGGTGGAACCCAAACTCCCCTGATAGTCTGACTCGGGTAAGAAGAAATAATACTAAGTTAAATCCCAAACAGTCTCCCATTTAAACGGAGCCCCCAAGCGGGGACTTCTGGACTAGTTGACCCTACTCCATGTGACACAAATAGCCTATGCAACCCCCTAAATATAACCTTCACCTCCAAAGGAAGAAACCAAAATATCTGGGCATGGCTTTCAGGAAAAACCTATGGAATGCGATTTTACACCACAGGATATGATTTTGGCCTTTGGTTCACTATCAGGTTTGAGAGAAAAGAAATTCCCTTGGCCATAGGGCCCAATCCCCTCAAGCCAGGAATTGGGCCTCATAGACCACCCAAACCTAAATCTACTAGGGTCCTTTCACTTTCCCATACTCCTCAAGTTTCACCTTCATTTACTTCCCCAATCCAGAGTGAAGTCAACCCTTTCCCCTGGGGGCTAATTGAAGGAGCCTTTGTGGTGCTGAATTTCACACAACCAGACCTCACTCAGTCTTGTTGGCTCTGGCTCTCCTCTGCTCCTCCTTACTATGAAGGGATAGCAATTGATGGGACTGATGCAGTAAAAGCGCAGAGTTCCTCCTGTAATTGGGGTGAAAATCCTAAGTTAACCCTCCCAGAAGTAACCAGGGCAGGCTTATGTATAGGGTCTCCACCTAAAAGTAAACAACACTTATGTACCCAGATAAAAAATATTGGCATCACACAGGGTTTCCTTACTCCGGAAAATGGAACTTTGTGGGCATGTGACACAGGGTTAACTCCTTGCATTTCAGCCCAGATATTTAACAGCTCTGTAAATTATTGTGTAATGGTGCAGATGTTTCCCAGAGTGCTCTATCATGATGCAGGTTCATTTGAAGATCAAATAGGGGTGCATACAATCCGGTTTCACCGGGAACCTGTATCCCTCACTTTAGCCATCTTATTAGGAATGGGAATTGCTGCAGGGGTGGGCACAGGGACCACTGCCCTGGTCCATGGGACACAACAAATGACCCAATTAGAAAGAGCAGTGGACCAAAACTTAAAGATATTAGAAACCTCCATCACAGCTTTGCAGGAATCTTTAACCTCTCTCTCTGAAGTTGTTTTACAGAACAGGCAAGGGTTGGGCCTCCTCTTCATGAGAGAAGAGGGCCTTTGTGCTGCATTGAGGGAAGAATGTTGTTTTTATGCCGACCATACTGGAGTTGTAAAAGAATCTATGAGCAAACTAAGAAGACACCTTGAAGAGAGTCAGAGAGAGAGAGAGAGGGGCCCAAAAAGGGTGGTATGAGTCTTGGTTCACACAGTCCCCCTGGTTAACTACGCTTTTATCAGCCCTGGCCGGTCCTTTAATAATTCTTATATTGTTGCTAACTCTAGCACCCTGTTTGCTCAACCGTGTAGTTTCCTTTCTCCAAGCCCAAATTGGACAAGTCAAACTTATGGTAATCAGACAACAATATACCCCACTAGCAGACACAGAATGTGACACCCCCCAATGATCACTTTTATGATTAAAAGTAGCCAGAAGAAGAAGTGGGGAATGAAAGGTTAATAAAACAGGTACTTGTCACTCCGTTTTTCTGTATGCTTAACAAAACACTGTTGAAATCCTGAGAATTGTTTGCTAATCTTTTTCCCAGAATGTGCTGTCCCCAACTGCCAAACTGCAGAATGCACTCCCTCACTCAGTTGCAGGCAAACTGCCCACTCGCCCTGAGCCATCAATGAACTTCCCTCCCTGCCCTCTCCAAGAAAAGTATATAAGTTCTGCTTAAGCTGTTCCCAGTGCTCTATCTCTCTTTGCTCTAGTGAGCTCTGAGCCCCAGCATGCTGGTCTCCAAACAAACCCTTTTTGCTGTTGCATGAGACAGTCTCTTGGTGGTCTCTTCCTCCAACATTTCGCCGGTCCCTTACACTTGAAACTTCACACATTCAATCAGTTCTCAGTGAATATTCTCTGGTTTGTTTCCTGTGAAGTATCCCTAAGCTGAAGTAGAAAGAAACAGCTTTATCTTTGAGTGCTTTAGGAGTGAGCAAATTACACATGTACTGAAAGAGCTTTGAATTTATTTTGGTCAGTTTACTTTGATACTGTACAGGATTCATCTTTGACCAACCTTAGTAGGCTCCCCAAGTTTGGGCCATCAAGGTTCAATGGTTCAGTGTTAGGAAAGTTTGGATTTTTAGTTTTCACTACATTATGGCCTATAGGTGTGAATGGAAATGGAGCTGGCAATCAAACAGGGTTGGTGCTAGCTGCCTGAAACTTCACACACTCAATCACTTTGCTGTCGGCATGCTCTGTTTTATTCTTGTGAAAGTATCTTAAGCTGAAGCATGAAAAAACAATTTATCCAAGAGCACATTAGGAGATAACAAGGTAAATAGGCATGTACTGAAACACCTTCCCCAAATATTGGTCAGAATTTTTGATGCTGGGCAGGATTCATCTCTTACCTTGCCCTAGTAGGCACCCCAAGTTTAGGACTTTTATGATCAAGCTCTATAAACAGGAAAGGCTTAGTTTTCAGATTTGGGTTAGGGCTAGGGTTAGAACTAATGTTCAGGTTAGAGTTATTTTTGTTCAAATTTCTTTGATACCGGTCAGGATTCATCTTTTACCTAGCATTACCATGTTTCCCAGTTTGGGCATTCTCAGTTCAAGGTTTGCTGTCAGGAACAGTTTATGTTTTCAGGTTTCACTCATCTTGACTTCTATGCGTTAGTGTTAGGGTTAGGCCTATGGCTCGGTTTTCTTTTATGGCTAGGGATAGGGTTAGGGCTAGCTTTTGAATTAGTGTTAGGGTTAGGGCTAGTGTTAGGGTGAGGTGTAGGCTTAGGGTTAGGGTTAGATTTAGAGTTAGGGTTAGATCCAGGGTTAGGGTTAGGGCTAGGGTGAGTGTTACGATAATGAAAATGTTATAACTAGGGAAATGGCTAGGATGAGAGTTATATATAGATTTAGGACTACGCTTAGGCTCAGTGTTAGGGTTAAAGCTAAAATAGTGCTAGGATGAGGGCGCTAAGGTTAGTGTTAGGGATAGGCCTAGGGGTAGGGCTAGGTTTAGGATTAGCATTAGAGTTAGGATTAACTTTAAAGGAATTGGTGGGGTTATAGCTAGCTTTAGGGCTAGGGTGAGGGTTAGAATTAGGATTAGGGCTAGGGATAGTGTTTAGGTTAGGATTAAGGTGAGTTTTAGGGCTAGGGTTTCTTTTAGGTTAAAGGCTAGAACTAGGCTAGGGCTAATGTCAAGTCTAGAGTTATGATTAAGGATAGTTTTAGGGTTAGGTTATTGCTAGGTCTAGTGTCAGAGCTATGTTTCGGGTAAGGGTCAGATTTAGAGTTAGGGGTATTATTAGGGTTAGGGTCAGGGTTAGCATTTGGTTTTGGTCAAAGTTTAGGTTTAGGGCTTGAATTAATATTAGGTTTAGGCTTAGGGTTAGGGTAATGGATAGGGTTAGGATTAGGTTTCAGTTAAGCTTTAGGGTCATGGATGGGTTAGGTTTAGCAATAGGATTAAGGTTAGCATTAGGTTAGGGTTATGTTTAGTATAATGGATAGATTTAGAGCTAGGGTTAGGGCTAGGTTATAGTTTGGATTAAGTCTAAAATTAGAGTTAGGTTTAGGGATAGGGCTAGGGTTTGGTTTACGGTAAATGTTAGGTTTAGGACTAGGGTTATGGTTAGGTTAGGGTAAGGGTAAATTTTTTAACTAGGGTAAAGGCTAGTGTGAGAGTTAGGTTTACGTTCAGGTCTAGGAATATGTTTATGGCTAGGTTTTGGTTTAGGGTTTGGGTTATGGCTAGAATATTCATTACAATTAGTGTTAGTTTTAGGGTAATGGATAATGTTAGATTTAGGGTTAGGGTTAGGGTTAGGTTATGATTTAGGGCTAGTCTTAGGATTAGGTTTAGTGTAAGGCTTAATGTTTCTGCTAGGGCTAGGGCTATGGTGAGGTTTAGGTTTATGGTTAGGTCTTTGGATTCATTTATGGTTAGGGTTAGATTTAGTGTTAGGGATAGGGTTATAATTAGGGTTAGGTTTAGGGTTAGGGTAATTGACAGGGTTAGAACTAAAGTTTGAGCTAAAATTAAGGTTAGGATAAGAGCTAGGGTTAGGGTTATGGTTTAGTATAGGGCTAGGGTTTTGTTTAGGGTAAGGTTTTGGCTTTGAGCTAGGGTTAGGTCTAAGGCAAGTGTTAGTGTTAGGGCTAGGGTTAGGGTTACGGTTATGCTTAGGGCTAAGTTTAGGCCTAGGATTATGGCTAGGTTTTGTGTTAGGTTTAGGGCTTGGGTTGGGATTATAGTTAGGGTTAGGGCTACTGTTAGGTTTAAGATTAGGGTTAAAATAGTGTTAGCCCTAGGGTTATGTTTAGGGCTAGTATTAGGGTTAGGGTTATGGCTAGGTCTAGTATTAGGACTAGGTTTTGGGTTAGGGTCAGGTTTAGAGATAGGTTAATGTTAGGGACAGGGTCAGTGTTCCGGATAGGATAAGGGTTAGGGTTAGAGCCAAAATTAGGACTAGTGTTAGGTCTAGGGGTAGGGTAAGTGTTTAGTTTAGGTTAAGGTTTATTGTTAGGGCTAGAGCTAGGGTTTTGTTTAGGTCTAGGGCTAGAATTATAGCTATATTTAGGATTAGTTTTGGATCTAGATCTAGTGTTATGATCCAGTATAGGAATAGGCTTACTGGTAGGGCTATTGTTAGGGTTTGGTTTAGGGTTAGAGTCAGGTTTAGACCTAGGGTTACTGTTAGGATCAGAATAAGGGTCAAGGTTAGGGTTAGAACTAGAATGAGGGCTAGGGTTAGGACTAGTAATACTGTTAGTGTTTAAGTTGGGCTTTGGATTAGGGTTAGGACTAGGGTTAGCATTTGGTTTAGAGTTTGTCTTAGGGTAAGGGATAAGGTTAGAGCTATTGATAGGGCTCGGTTTAGGGTTAGGGTTATGGCTAGTTAGGGTTAAGATTAGGGTTTAAGCTAGGGTTAGGTTTAGAATTAGGGGTAGAATTTGTGTTAGGGTTAGGGCTAGTGTTATGGCAATGACTAATGTATGAACTGGGGTTAAGATTAGGGCTAGTTTTAGGGTTAGGGTTAAGGAAAGTTCTTGTGTTAGGGTTAATTTAAGGTTAGGGTGATGTTTAGAGCTAGGATTAGTGTTAGGATCAGGTCAGGGTCAGAGTTATTTTTAGAGTTAGGGATAGGGCTTTGTGTAGGTTTATGGTTTGGTTTAGGTTAAGGGTTAGGGTTATGGATATGGCTTGGTTTTAAGGCTAGGGCTATGGTTAAGGCAAGTTTTAGGATTAGCATTATTGTTTGGGCTAGTGTTAGGGTTTGGTTTAGGATTATGGTTATGGTTAAATTTAGAGTTAGGTTTAAATTTAGAGTTAGGTTTAGATCCAGGGTTGGGCTAGGGCTAAGGATAGAACTAGGGCTAGGGCTAGGGCAAGAGTTAGATTTAGTCTTAAGGCTAAGTTTAGGGTTAGGATAGGACTAAATTAGGGTTAGTGCTAGGCTTAGTGTTAGGGTTAGGCCTAGGGTTAGGGCAAGGGTTATGGTTAGGTTTAAGATTATGGTTAGGTTTAGGGTTATTGTTAGGTTTAGGGTAAGGGATGGGGTTATAGCTAGGTTTAGGGCTAGGGCGAGTGTTAGAATTAGGGTAAAACTCGGGTTATGGTTCGGGTTAGGATTAAGGCTAGGTTAAGAGCTAGGGCTAATTTCAGGTCCAGCTTTACAGTTAAAAATAGTTTAGGGTTAGTTTAGATGTAGTGTAAGGGTTAGGATTAGAGTTTCGGTCAGGTTTAGAGCTAATGGTATTGTTTGGGTCAGGGTGGTGATTAGTGTTTGGCATAGGTTAAGGTTTAAATTTAGGGCTCGAATTAGCATAGGTTTAGGATTAGGGAAATGATATAGTTAGGTTTAGGTTTCAAGTTAGGTTTAGAGTAATGGATAGGGTTAGGATTAGGGATATCATAATGTTTAGGCCTAGGGTTAGCATTAGCATTAGGATTATGGTTAGGGTAATGGATAGGGTTAGAAACTAGGGTTAGAGCTAAGGTTATGGTTATTCTTAGTGCTAGATTTAGGGTTACAGTTAGGGTTAGGGTTAAAGCTCGGTTTAGGGCTCAGATTAGGCTAGGTTTTGGGTTAAGTTAGGACTAGAGTTAGGGTTATGGCTAATGTAAGTACTAGGGTTACAATTAGGGCTAGTTTTAGGGTTAGGGTTAGGGTTAGGGCTAGGTCTAGTTTTATGTTTAGGGTTATGTTTAGGGTGATGTTTAAAACTAGGGTTAGTGTTTGTGTCAGAATCAGGGTTAGGGCTAATTTTAGGGTTCTGCTTAAAAGTAGAATTAGGGCTCGGGTTAGAGCTAGGTGTAGGGTTAGGGTTTGGTTTTGGTTACGGGTTAGGGTTAGGACTATGGCTTGGTTTTGTATTAGGGCTAGGCCTAGAGTTAGGGCTAGTTTTAGGAGTAGCATTAGGTTTAGGTTTAGGGTTAGGGTTAGTGTTAGATTTAGGCATAGGCTTTGCATTAGAGTTAGATTTAGAGTTAAGGTTAGATCCAAGGTTAGGGCTAGGGCTAAGGAAATGGCTAGGGTTAGTCCTAGGATTAGAGCTAGGTTTATAATTCCAGTAAGGGATAGGGTAAGAACTAGTTTTAGGGCTAGGGAGAGAGTTAGACTTAGTTTTAGGGCTAGGGTTAGGGTTAGGGTTAGGGAAAGGGCTTAGTTAGGTCTAAGATTAGGGATAGGGTTGGTTTTAAGTTAGGCCTAGGTTTAAGGTTAGGGTTATGATTAAGGCTATGTTTAGTGCTAATATGGGTTATGGTTTGTGTTCAGGTTAGGGCTAGGATAATATCTAGAGCTAATGTCAGGTCTAGGGTTATGGGTATAGATAGTTTTAGGGTTAGGTTTTGGCTAGGTCTAATGTAAGGATTAGGTTTAGGGTAAGGGTCAGGTTAGAGCTAGGTGAATTATAATTGTCAGGGTCATGGTTAGGGTTTCTTTTAGGTTTGATTTAGGGTTAGGGCTCAAATATGCCCTAGGGTTATGGTTAGGGTAATGATAGGGTTAGATTTAGAGTGAAGGTTAGGTTTAGGGTTATTGATAGGATAGGGTTAGTGATAGGTTTAGGGTTAGGCCTAGGGTTAGCATTAGGGAAAGGGTTATGTTTAGGGTAATGGATGCCGTTAGAGTTAAGTTTAGGGCTAGGGTTATGGTTAGGATTAGGTCTTGAGATAGGTTTAGGCTTAGAATTAGCATTAGTATATGAGTTATGATTAGGGTAATGGGTACAGTTAGAGTTAAGTTTATAGCTAGACTCATGGTTAGGATTAGGTCTTGAGTTAGTGTTAGGGTATGGGTTAGAACTACGGTTAGAGTTAGTGTTATGTTTAGTGTAAGAGTTAGGTTCTGAGCTATGATTAGTGTTAGAGCAAGTGTTAGGTTCAGGGTTATGTTTAGGGATAGGATTACGGTAGGTTTAGGGTTATAATTAGGGTTAGGGGAATGGTTATAATTAAGTTTAGGGTTAGGGTTAGTGTAATAAATATGGTTAGATGTAGGTTTAGGTTTAGGGACAGGGATAGATTTAAGTTTAGGGTTAGGGTTAGGTCTATGGTTATGTTTAGGTTTATGGTAAGGCTTAGGGTTTGATCTATGGTTAGGGCTATAGCAAGTATTAGTTTAGATTTAGGTCTAGGGTTAGTTTTCTGTTTAGAGTTTAGGATTATGGTTAGGGTTGAGGCTAGGATTACATTTAGGGTTAGGGTTAGGGTAATGGGTAGGTTTAGAGCTAGGGTTATGGCTAGGGTTACGTTAGAATTAGGACTAGATTTAGGGTTAGATTCAGGGATAGTTCTAGGTTTATTTTTATAGTAAGGGCTAGGTTTTGAGCTACGGTTAGGACTAAGGTGAGGGTTAGGTTTGCGTTAGGGCTATGGTTAGGGTTAGGGTTATGCTTAGGGCTAGGTTAAGGCCTAGGATTAGATCTAGGTTTTGTGTTAGGTTTAGGCCTAGGGTTAAAACTGTGGGTAATGTAAGAGATAGGATTATGATTAGGGATAGTTTTAGGGCTAGGGTTATGCCAAGATCTAGTGTTAGGTTTAGAATTTCAGTTAGGGTCAGGTTTAGAAGTAGGTCTACGTTTAAAGGAAGAGTCAGTGTTTGGGTTAGAGTTCAAGTTAGGGTTACAGCCAGAATAGAAGTAAGTTTATATCTAGAGGTAGGGTAGTGATTTGTTAGGCCTAGGACTAGGTTTTTGTTTAGTTCTAAAGCTAGATATAAGGCTACATTTAGGATTAGGTTTGAGTCAAGGTCTAGTGTTAGGTTTTAGTCTAGTGTTAGGGTCAGGTTTAGAACTAGGGTTTGTGTTAGGTTCAGTATAAGTGTCAGGGTTAGCGTTCAAATTTGTGATAGGATTAGAGTTAGAATAAGGGCTGGGGTCAAGACTACTAATAAGGTTAGGATTTTGATTAGCCTAAGGATTAGGCATAGGTCTAGGGCTACCATTAGGGTTAGGGTTATTCATAGGGTAAGTGATAGACTTAGAGCTAGGGTTAGGGCTAGAATTAGGGTTAGGGTTAAATCTAGGTTTAGGGCTTGGATTAGGGCTAGATTTTGGGTTAGGGTTTGGGCTAATGATAGGGCAATGGCTAGTGTAAGAACTAGGTTTACAATGAGGGTTAGTTTTATGTTTAGGGTTAGGGGTAGGTCTAGTGTTAGGATTAGGTTTAAGGTTAAGATGATCTTGAGACCTAGGGTTAGTGTTAGGATATGAGTCAGGATCAGGGTTAGGGTTAGGACCTGAATTAGGAATAGGTTTACTTTTAGTGTCAGTTTAAAGTTAGGAGGGTGTTTAGAGCTAGGGTGAGCATTAGGATATGAGTCAGGTTCAGGTTTAGATTTACGGTTAGGGTTAGTACTCAAATTAAGGCTATGGTTAGGTCTAGGTGTAGTGTTAAGTTTTGGTTTAAGTTAAGGTTTACGGTTAGGGCTATTGCTCAGTTTGTTTTACTGCTAGGGTTAGGGTTAGGGCTAGTTTTAGTGTTTGGCTTAGGCTTAGGGTTAGGGTTAGATTTCAAGTTAGAGTTAGATCTAGGGTTAGAGCTAGGACTAAGGATAGAACAAAGGTTAGGGCTAGGGTTAGTGTTACGGTAGTGGATAGGCTTAGAAGTAGGGATAGGGATAGGATGAGAGTTAGAGTTAGTCTTAGGGCTAGGGTTAGGATTAGGTTTAGGTATAAGTTAGAGAGGTATGGCCAGTGTTAAATTTTGCTCTTGGTTTAGGGTCAGTTTTAGACATAGGGTTTGTGTTAGGGTCAGAATAAGGGTCAGGGTGAGTGAAAGGGTTTGGGATAGGATTAGAGCTAGAATGAGGGCTAGGGTCAGGACTATTAATAGGGTTAGGATTTTGGTTAGCCTAAGGATTAGGGATAGGTCTAGGTTAACCATTAGTATTAAGGTTTTACTTAGGGTAAGGGATAGGTTTATAACTAGGTTTAGGGTTAAATTTAGGGTTAAAGTTAGGTTTAGGGTTCAGATTAGGGCTAGTTTTGTGTTAGAGTTAGGACTAGGGTTAGGGCAATCGCTAATATAAGAACTAGGGTTACAATTAAGGTTAGTTTTAGGTTTAGGGGTAGGGGTAGTCATAGTTTTAGTGTTAGGGTTAAGTTTAAGTTTAGGGTGATATTTAGAGGTAGGGTTAGTTTTAGGATATGAGTCAGGATCAGGGTTAGGTTTAGGACTCAAATAAGGGCTAGGGTCACTGTTAAGTTAAGTTTAAGTTTAGGATGGTGTTTCAAGCTAGGGTGAGTTTAGCATATGAGTCAGTGTCAGGTATACTTTTAAGATTATGTTTAGGACTCAAATTAAGTCTATGGTTAGGTCTAGGTGTAGTGTTAGGGTTTGGTTTATGTTAGGTTTCTGGTTGGGATTATTGCTCGTTTTTGTTTTAATGCTAGTTTAAGGTGAGGAGGGTGTTTAGAGCTAGGGTGAGCATTAGGATATGAGTCAGGTTCAGGGTTAGATTTACGGTTAGGGTTAGGACTCAAATTAAGGCTATAGTTAGGTCTAGGTGTAGTGTTAAGGTTTGGTTTAAGTTAAGGTTTATGGTTAGGGTTATTGCTCAGTTTGTTTTACTGATAGGGTTAGGGTTAGGGCTACTTTTAACATTAGTATTAGGGTTAGGGCTAGTTTTAGTGTTTGGCTTAGGCTTAGGGTTAGGGTTAGATTTCAAGTTATAGTTAGATCTATGGTTAGAGCTAGGACTAAGGATAGAACAAGGGTTAGGGCTAGGGTTAGGGTTATGGTAGTGGATAGGCTTAGAAGTAGGGATAGGGATAGGGTGAGAGTTAGAGTTAGTCTTAGGGCTAGGGTGAGGATTAGGTTTAGGTATAAGTTAGAGGTATGGCCAGTGTTAAATTTTGCTCTTGGTTTAGGGTCAGTTTTAGACATAGGGTTTGTGTTAGGGTCAGAATAAGGGTCAGGGTGAGTGAAAGGGTTTGGGATAGGATTAGAGCTAGAATGAGGGCTAGGGTCAGGACTATTAATAGGGTTAGGATTTTGATTAGCCTAAGGATTAGGGATAGGTTTAGGTTAACCATTAGTATTAAGGTTTCCCTTAGGGTAAGGGATAGGTTTATAACTAGGTTTAGGGCTAAAGTTAGGGTTAAAGTTAGGTTTAGGTTTTGGATTAGGGCTAGTTTTGTGTTAGAGTTAGGACTAGGGTTAGGACAATCGCTAATATAAGAACTAGGGTTACAATTAGGGTTAGTTTTAGGTTTAGGGGTAGGTGTGGTTTTAGTGTTAGGGTTAAGTTTAAGTTTATCGTGATATTTAGAGCTAGTTTTAGGATATGAGTCAGGGTCAGGGTTAGGTTTAGGACTCAAATAAGGGCTAGGGTCACTGTTAAGTTTAGGTTTAAGTTTAGGATGGTGTTTCAAGCTAGGGTGAGTTTAGCATATGAGTCAGTGTCAGGTATACTTTTAAGATTATGTTTAGGACTCAAATTAAGTCTATGGTTAGGTCTAAGTGTAGTGTTAGGGTTTGGTTTATGTTAGGTTTAGGGTTGGGACTATTGCTCATTTTTGTTTTACTGCTAGTGGTAGGGTTAGGGCTAGTTTTATGAATAGAGTTACGGTTAGGGTTAGGGTTAGGGAGATGGGTGAATTAGGGCTTGGATGAGGTCTATGGTTAATGTTCAGTTTAAGCATAGAATTAGGGTTAGATTTAGGATTTAGTTTAGGGTAAGAGATGGTGTTATGCTAGTTTTAGAGATATGGTGATATTTAAAATAAGGGTTAGGATTAGGGTTATGATTAAGTCTAGGTTTAGGGCTAGGATCAGGGCTAGGGTTTGTTTTAGGGTTAGAGCTAGGATTAGGAGTATGGCTAATTTCAAGTCTAGGATTATGTTTAAAGATAGTTTTAGCGTTAGGATTATGGGTACATCTAGTGTAAGGTTTAGGTTTAGGGTTTGGGTCAGGTTTAGGGCCAGGGGTATTATTAAGGTGAAGGTCTAGTTTAGGGTTTGGAATAGGTTCAGGCTTAAAGTTAGGGATTCAATTACCATTAGGCAGGGTTAGTGTAATGATAGGTTTTTATTTATGTTTCATGTTAGGTTTATGGTAATTGATAGGGTTAGGTTTAGCGATAGTGTTTGTGTTAGGCCTAGGGTTAGCATTAGGGTAAGGGTAATGGTTAGGAAAATGGATAGGGTTAGAGTTAAGTTTAGGGCTAGGGTTATGATTAGGAATAGGTCTTGAGTCAGGGTTAGGGTTAGGGTTAGAACTAGGGTTAGTGTTAGGGTTATGTTTAGCATAAGGGTTAGGTTTTGACGTAGGGTTAGGGCTAGGGCGAGGGTTAGGTTTAGAGTTAGGTCTAGGGATAAGATTAGAGTTTGGGTAGGGTTAGGGTTAGAGTAATGGATATGGTTAGATGTAGGCACAGGTTTATGGTTAGTGTTAGATTGAGGTTTAGATTTAGGTTTAGGGCTATGGTTATGTTTAGGTTTATGGTAAGGGTTAGGGTTTGAGCTAGAGTTAGGTCAATGTTGAGTGTGAGGTTTAGGGTTAGGTCTAGTGTTAGTTTTCTAGGTTATGTTATAGGGTTATGTTAAGGTTATGTTTAGTGTAAGGGTTAGGTTCTGAGCTATAGTTAGGGCTAGGCTCAGTGTTAGGTTCAGGATTAGGTCTAGGGATAGGATTACAGTAGGTTTTGGTTTAGGGTTATGGTTAGGATTAGACCTAAGATTAATGGTAAGGTCAGTAGAAGGGTCAGGGTTAGTGTTAGAGTTTTGGATAGGGTTAGATCTAGAATGAGTGCAAGGGTAAGGGCTATTAATAAGGTTAGTGTTTTGGTTAGCCTAAGGATAATGGATAGGTCTAGGGTTACCCTTAGGTTTAAGTTTTGCTTAAGTAAGGGATTGGTTTAGAGCTAGTTTATGGTTAGAGTTAGGGTTAAAGCTGGGTTTAGGACTCGGATTAGGTGTAGGTTTTTGTTACGGTTAGGGCTAGGGGTAGGGCAATGGCTAATGTAAGAACTAGGGTTACCATTAGGGTTAGTTTTATTGTTAGGTTATGGGTTAAGTTTAGTGATAGGGTTATGTTTAAGGTTAGGGTGATATTTTTAGCTAGGGTTCATGTTAGAATAGGAATCAGGGTCCGGCTTAGTTTTAGAGTTAGTGTTAGAACTCAAATTAGGGCTAGGGTTACTGTTAGGGTTCAGTTTAAGGTGAGGGTGGTGTTTAGAGCTAGGGTGAGTATTAGGATATGAGTCAGCATCAGGGTTGGTTTTAGGGTCTGGGTTAGGATTCAAACTAGGGCTAGGATTAGGTCTAGTAGTAGTGTTATAGTTTGGTTTAAGTAAAGGTTTAGAGTTAGGGTTTTTTGATTTAGTCCTATGGTTAGCTAGGATTACGGTTAATGAAATTTTTAGGATTAGTGTTAGGGTTAGGGCTAGTCTTAGATTTAGGCTTAGGTTTTGGTTTAGGGTTAAATTTAGAGTTAGGTTTTTATCTAAGTTTAGTGCTAGGGCTAAGGATAGGGAAAGGTTTAGGACTTGAATTTGGGATAGGGTTAGGTTTATGGGAAGGGATAGGATTAGTATGAGTGATAGGGCCAGTGTGAGAGTTAGAGTTATTCTTAGGGCTAGGGTTAGAATTAGGTTTAGGGTTATGGCTAAATTATGGCTACGGTTAAGGTTAGGGATAGGGTTAGAGCTAGTTTTAGAATTAGCATCAGGGTTTGGGCAATTTTTGACTTATGCATTGAGTTGGGGTTAGATTTAAAGTTAGGTTTCAATCTAGAGTTAAAGCTAGGGGTAAGGATAGGGCAGTTGTGATGAAAAGGGTGAGGTTTAGAGTTAGGCTTACAATTAGGTTAAGGGATGTGCTTTTGGCTAGGTTTAGGGCTATGGCAAGGGTTAGTATTAGGGTTAGGGGTAGAATTAGGGTTAGGGTTATGATTAAGGCTAGGTTTATGGCTAGGATGAGGTTTAGGGTTTGTGTTATTGTTAGATATAATATTATGGCTAGGGCTAATGTCAGGTCTAGGGTTATAGTTAAGGCTAGATTTAGTGTTAGGTTTATGGCTTCATCCAGTGTAAGAATTAGGTTTAGGTTAAGATTCAGGTTTATATCTAGGGTTATATTTAGGGTCAGGGTCAGGTTTAGGTTTTGGGTTAGGTTAGGGATTTGGTTTAGTGTAATGACAGCATTAGTTTTAGGATTTAGATTTGGTTTAGTGTAATGGATAGGGTTAGGGTTAGATCTAGGGTTAGCTTAAGAGTTAGGGTTATTGTTAGTGTAATGGATAGGTTTAGACCTAAGGTAAGGGCTAGGGTTATGTATAGGATTAGGGCTAGTTTTGGGTTAGGCTTAGGTTTAAGTTTAGGGTTAAGGCTAGGTTTACTACTCGGTTTAAAGATAGGTTTTGGGTTAAGTTTAGGGCTAGGCTTAAGGCTATGGCTAATGTATGAAGCAGGGTTATGATTAGCACTAGTTATAGTGTTAGGGTTAGGGCTATGTCTAGTGTTAGGTTGAGATTTACAGCGATGATGGTGTTTAGAGCCAGGGTTAGTGTTAGAGTCAGGGTCAGGGTTAGTTTTGGGGTTAGGGTTAGGACTAGAGTTAGGATATGGTTAGGGCTAGGTGTAGGTTTAGGGTTTGGTTTAGGATAAGGGTTTGGGTTACGGCTATGGCTCAGTTTTGTTTTAGTTGTAGGGCTAGTGTTAGGACTAATTTTAGGATTAGCATTAGCATTAAGGCTAGTGTTAGGTTTGGGTTTAAGTTTAGGCTTAGGGTTAGGGTTAGATTTAGAGTTACGGTGAGATCTAAGGTTATGGCCAGGGCCATGAATAGGGCTGGGGTTAGACCAAGGGTTAGGGCTAGGATTAGGGTTCTATTAAGGGATAGGGTTGGAACTAGGGTTAGGTGAGAGTTAGAGTTAGAGTTTGTCTTTGGGCTAGGATTAGGGTTAGGGTTAGGGATAGGGCTAAATTAGGGCTAAGCTTAGCACTAGGGTTAGTGTTAGGTTTAGGCCTAGGGTTTGGGTTAGGGATAAAATTAGGCTATGCATAGGGCTAGAATAAGGGATAGGGTTTGTGTTAGGGTAAGGGCTAGGATTATGGCTAGGGTTAATATCACATCTAGGGTTAAGGTTAGGAATAGTTTTAGAGTTAGTTTTATGGCTAGGTCTAGTGTAAGTGTTAGGTAGGGTAAGAGTCAGGTTTATAGCTAGGGGAATTATTAGGGTCACGGTTACTATTAGGGTTTGGTTTACGTTTGAGGTTAGGGTTAGGGATCAAATTAGCATTCGGATTAGGGTTAGTGTAATAATTGCATTAGGTATAGGGTTCAGGGTAGGTTAGGCTAATTGAAAGGTTTGTGGAAAGCGATAGGGTTAGGGTTAAGCCTAAGGTTAGAATTATGGTAAGGGTTATGTTTAGGGTTTTGGATACATTTAGAGTTAAAGTTAGGGCTAGGGTTATAGTTAAAATTAGGTCTTGTGCTAGGGTTAAGGTGAAGGTTAGAACTAGGAATAGGTTTAGGGTTTTGTTTGGCATAAGGGTTAGGTTCTGAGGTATGGTTATTGCTCGGCTGAGAGTTCAGTTTAGAATTAGGTCTAGGGATAGGATTGTGGTAAATTTTGGGTTAGGGTTGGTATTAGGGTTAGACCTAGGTTTAGTGTTAGGGTCAGAATAAGGATCAGGTTTAGGGTTAGGGTTTGGGATTGTGTTAGAGCTAAAACAAAGGCTAGGGTTAGGACTATTAATAGGGTTATGGTTTTGGTTAGTTTAAAGACTAGACATAGGTCTAGGGTTACTCTTCAGTTTAGGATTTTGCTTAGGGTAAGGGATTGATTTAGATCTAGGATTAGGGCTAAGGTTAGTGTTAGAGTTAGAGTTAAAGCTAGGTTTAGGGCTCAGTTTAGGGCTAGATTTGTATTAGGGTTAGGGCTAGGATTAGGGCAATGGCTAATGTAAGAACTAGTGTTTCCATTAGGGTTAGTTTTAGGGTTAGGGTTTGGTGTAGTTTGAGTGTTAGTGTTAGGTTTAAGCTTAAGTTGATATTTACAGCTACGGTTCTTGTTAGGATAGGAGTCAGGGTCAGGGCTAGTTTTAGGGTTAGCGTTAAGAGTCAAATTAGGGCTATTGTTAATGTTAGTGTTCGGCTTGAGTAGGTCAGTGTTTATATCTAGGGTGAGTGTTAGCATATGAGTCAATGTCAGGGTTAGTTTTAAGGTCTGGCTTAGGACTCAAATTAGGGCTAGGTTTAGGTTTAAGTGTAGTGTTAGTTTTTGGTTTAAGTTAAGGTTTAAGGTTAAGACTATTTATCCGTTTTGGTTTACTGCTAGGATTGGGTTAGGGCTAGTTTTACTATTATCATTAGTGTTAGGGCTAGTGTTATAGGCTTTGGCTTAGGTTTAAGGTTAGATTTAGAGTTATGATTAGGGATGGGACTAACTTTTGGGCAACTGTTAGGGCCAGTGTTAGTTTTATGGTAGCAGATAGGGATAAAACTAGGGCTAGGGCCAGGGCAAGAATTAGAGTTTGTCTTAGGGCTAGGGTTAGGATAGGGATAGAGATAGAGCTAAATTAGGGCTAGGATTAGGGCTAGGTTTTGTGTTTAGCTTAAGCCTATGGTTTGGGTTAGGGTTAGGTTTAAATTTGGGGTAAGAGATGACATTATAGGTAGATTTAGAGGTAGGGTGAAGGTTAGAATTACTGTTAGGTGTAGGGCTAGAGATAGGGTTATGATTAAGGCTAGGTTTAGGACAAGAATGAGGGCTAGGTGTGTTTATAGGGGTAGGTCTAGTATTAGGGCCAGGGCTAATTTCAAGTAAAGAATTACGGTTAAAGATAATTTTAGGTTTAGGTTTATGGCTAAGTCTAGGCTAAGGTTTAGGTGTTGGGTTATGGAGAAGTTTAGAGCTAGGGTTATTACTAGGGTCAAGGTCTGAGTTAAGGTTTGAGGTAGGTTAAGGTTTCAATTTTGGGCTTGAATTAGTTTTAGGATTAGCGTTATTGTAATTATAGAGTTAGGTATAGGATTCTGTTTAGGTTTAGGCTAATGGAACAATAATGAATCAGGATAGAGTTAGATTTGTGCTTAGGGTTATCATTAAGGTTTGGGTTATCATTATGTTAATGGATAGAGTTAGAGATCAGTTTAAGGCTAAAGTTATGGTTACAATTAGGACTAGTGTTAGGGTTAGTTAAGGTTTGAAGCTAGGGTTAGGTCTCTGATTATGGCTAGGTTTGTGTTTATGTTGGAGCTAGGGTTAGGGTTAGAGCTAATGTAAGTACTAGGTTTATGTTCAGGGCTAGTTTTAGGGTTTGAGTGCTAGGTTTAGTGTTAGGGTTAGGTTTACAGATATGGTGATGTTTAGAGGTAGAAGTGTTAGGATCAGTGTCAGGTTCAGGGTTAGTTTTAGGGTTTGGCTTCCAACTCAAGTAAGTCTAGGTTTACATCTATATGTAAGGTTACAGTTTGGTTTAGGTTAATGTTTAGGGTTAGAACTATTGCTCAATTTTGTTTTAGGGCTAGGGCTAGCGTTAGGTCTCATTTTAGGATTAGTGTTATTGTTTGGGCTAGTGTTAGGTTTAGACTTAGGCTTTGGGTTAAGGCTTGTTTTAGAGGTACGTTTTGCCTAATGTTAGTGCTAGGGATAAGTATTGAGAAAGGATTAGCACTAGGGTTAGGGCTAGGGTTAGGTTTATGGTAAGGGATTGGGTTAGAATGAGTGATAGGGCTAGTATCAGGGAGTTAGTCTTAGGGCTAAGGTTAGGGTTAGGTTTACGAATAGGGCTAAATTACGGCTAAGGTTATGTTAGGGCTAGGTTTAAGGTTAGTTTTAAGATTAGGCTTAGGCATCGAGTTAGGGTTAGATTTAGAGTTAGATTTTGATCTAGGGTTAGTGCTAGGCCTAAGGATAAGGCAAGGGTTGCCACTAGGGTTAGGGTTAGAGTTAGGGTTTAATTTAGGCTAAGGGATGTGGTTATAGCTCGACTTAGGGCAAGGGCAAGGGTTAGTATTAGGGTTAAAAATAGGGTTAGAGTTATGATTAAGGCTATGTTTAGGGCTAAGATGAAGAATAGGATTTGTTTTAGAGTTAAGTATATTCTATTAGAGCTATGGCTAATGTTAGGTCTTGGTTTACAGTTAGGGATAGATTTAGAGTTAGGTTTATGGCTTGGTCCAGTGTAAGGGTTAGGTTTTGGTTAGGGTTTGATTTAGATCTAGGGTTATTTTTAGAATCAGGTTCAGGATTAGTGTTTGGGTAAACAGTGATTAGGTGCAGGGCTCGAATTAGTGTTAGATTTAGGGTTAGTGTAATGTATATGGTTAGTGTTAGGCCTAGTGTTATCAGAAGGGTTAGGGTTATTGTTAGGGTAATGTATAGGGTTAGCCCTAAGGTTAGGGCTAGAGTTATGTATATGATTAGGGCTAATGTTTGGGTTAGGGTTAGGTTTAAGTTTAGGGTTAAAGTTAGATTTAGGACTAAGATTAAGGCTAGGTTTTGGGTTAGGTTAGGGTTAGGGTTAAGGCTACCACTAATGTATGAATTAGGTTTATGACTACAGCTAGTTATAGGTTTAGAGTTAGATCTAGGTCTAGTGTTAAGGTTAGGTTTATGGTGATGATGATGTTTAGAGCCAGCGTTAGTGTTCGGGTCAGTGTCAGGGTCAGGGTTAGTTTTCGGGTTAGGGTTAGACTATAATTAGTGATAGGATTAGGGCTAAATGTAGGTTTATGAGTTGTTTTTGGTTAAGGGTTAAGGTTAGGGCTATGACTTGGTTTTGTTTTATGGCTAGAGTAAGGTTAGGGCTAGTTTTATGATTAGTCTCAGGGTTAGGGCTACTATAAGTGTGAGATTTATGCTTACGTTAAGGTTTAGGGATAAGAATAGAGTTATGGATAGGTTTAGATTTAGGGTTAGGATTAAATTTAGAGTTAAGTTTAGATCTAGGTTTTGTGATAGTGCTAAGTATAGGTCTAGGGTAGGGCTACGTTTAGGGCTAGGTGTATGGTGATGGTAAGGGATAAGGTTACAACTATGTATAGGGTTAGTGTGAGAGTTAGAATTAGTCTTAGGACTAGGGTTAGGGATAGGGATAGGGCTAATTAGGGCTTGGATTAGGGCTAGGGTTAGTGTTAGGGTTAGGCCTAGGGTTACGGCTAGGTTTAGTGTTAGGTTTAGCGTTAGGTTAGGTTTAGGGTAAAGGATGACAATATAGCTAGTGCTAGGACTAGGATGAAAATTAGGGTTAAGGTTATGGTTAAGGTTAGGTTTAAGGTTATGATTAAGGTGAGGTTCCTTGCTAGGATGTGCCATAAGTTTTGTATTAGGTTTAGGGCTAGATTAGGGCTAGGGCTAATGTCATGTCTAGGGTACTGTTAGGGAGAGTTTTAGGGTTAGGTTTATGGCTAGGTTTATTGTAAAATTTAGGTTGCTTGTTAGGGTCAGGTTTAGAGCTATTGGTATTATTAGAGTCAGGGTTAAGTTTAGAGTTGGGCGTAGGTTAAGGTTTAGGTTTAGGGGTCAAATTAGTCTTATATTTAGGGATTCGGTAAGGACACAGTTAGATTTAGGTTTCAGGTTAGGTTTAGGTTATAGATAGGATTAAGGCTAGTGCTAGGATTAGGTTTCCGCCTAGGGTTAGCATAAGGATTATAGTTAGCTTAGGGTAACAAATAGGGTTAAAGTTAGGGTTAGGGCTAGTGTTATGGTTAGGATTAGGTCTAGGTTTAGGCTTAGGTTTATAGTTAGGTCTAGGGTTATTGTTAAGAAGAGCTTTAGGTTTAATGCTAAGGTAGGGCTTGGATTAGGGCTAGGTTTTGTGATAGGTTAGAGCTATGGCTAATGTAAGAACTATTGTAATGATTAAGACTAGTTTCATGGTTAATGTTAGGGCTAGATGTAGTTTCAGGGTTAGTTTTAGGGTTAGGGTGAAGTTTAGAACTAGGGTTAATGTTAGTGTCAAGGACAGTGTTCAGGTATAGTAATGGTTAGGGTTAACGGCGAATTAGGACTCAGGTGAGATCTAGAGGTAGGGTTAGAGTTTGGGTTAGGTTAAGGGTTATTGTTAAGGCTAGGTCTAGTTTGTCTTTAGGTCTAGATCTATAGTTATGGCTAGATTTCGGATTAGGTTAGGTCTAGGGCTAGTGTTAGGGTTAGGTTTAGGTGTAAGGTTACCAGTAGGGCTAGTGTTAAGGTTCAGTTTAGGGTTAGGTTTAGATTTAGAGCTAAGATTAGTGTTAGAGTCAGAATAATGGTCAGGGATAGGGTTAGGGTTCGGTTTATGGTTATATATAGAATGAAGGCTAGGGTTAGAACTAGTTATAGAGTTAGATTTTGGTTAGGCTAAGGATTAGTGCTAAGAATACGGTTAGCATTAGAGTGAGGGATTGGCTTAGGGTAAGCGATAGGATTAGACCTAAGGTTAGGACTAGGGTTAGAGTTAGGTTTATGGTTAAAGCTCGTGTTAGGGCTTGGATTAGGACTAATTTTGTATTAGGTTTAGGGCTAGTGTTATGGTTATGGCTATTGTAAGAAATAGGGTTACGATTAAGGTGAGTTTTATGGTTAAGTTTAGGGCTAGGCCTATTGTTAGGGTTAGGTTTAAGGTTAGGGTGTTGTTTAGAGGTAGGTTTAAGGTTTGGATTTGATTCAGGTTCATGGTTAGGTTTAGGGTTAGGTTTAGGTTTCAAATTAGGGCTAGGGTTAGAGCTGGTGTACGGTTAGGGTTTGGCCTAGTGTAAGGGTTAGTGTTAGGTATATGGCTCAGTTTTGTTTTAGGGCTAGGGCTAGGGTTAGGGCTACCTTTAGGAATAGCATTAGGGTTAGAGCTAATTTTAGTATTAGGCTGAGGATTCAGTTTAGGGTTAGTTTTAGAGATAGGTTAGTGCTAGGGCTAAGGATTATGACTAGGATTAGGGCTTGGGTTAGCGTTATGGTAAAGGATAGAGTTAGTTTTAAAGATAGGTTTTGATCTATAATTCTGTGCTAGGGCAAGGGTTATGACTAGGGTTAGGGCTTGCGTTAGGGTTATGGTAAGGTGTAGGGTTAGAATAGGGATAGGTCTTGGGTGAGAATGATAGTTAATCTTAATTCCAGTGTAAGAGTTAGGGTTAGGAATAGGTCTATATTGGGGCTAGGATTAGGGCTAGGTTTAATATTAGGTTTAGGGCTAGAGTTATGGTTATGATTAGGGCTAGGGCTAGGGTTAGGGTTAGTGTAAGGTTAGGGTTAGTGTAAGGTTAGGGTTTAAGCTACGGTTAGGGCTAGGGGGAGTGTTATGTTTAGTGTTAGGTCTAGATTAGGGTTATGGTTATGACTATTGTTAGGGTTGGGGTTAGGGCTAGGGTTTTCTTTAGGGTTAGGGCTAGTTTTAGAGTAATGTATTGGATTAGATGTAAGATTAGGTTTAAGAATAAGTTTAGATTATGGTTAAATTTAGGTTCAGGGGTAGGATTAGTTTTTATCTTTGGTATGGTTTAGGGTTAAGTTTATGGCAAGGGTTAGGTTTAGGGTTAATGTGAGCATTAGGTTTAAGATTAGGGTTATGGATAGTGTTAGGTTTAGGGCTAGTGTTATTATTAGGGTTAGGGTTAGGGTTAGGGTAATGTTAGGTTTAGAGCTAGGGTTAGTACTAGGGTTAAGTTCAGGATTAGGGCTAGGGTTAGGTTTATGTTTACGAATAGGCCTACGATTTTGTTTAGGCTAAGGGTTAGACTTTGAGCTAGGGTTATGTCTAAGGTGAGGGTTTGGGTTAGGGCTACATTTAGGATTATGGTTAGTTTTAGGGTAGGTTTAGGTCTCAGAATAGTTCTAGGTTTTGTGTTAGGTTTAGGCCCAGGGTTAAAGCTATGTGTAATGTAAGATCTAGGGTTCTGATTAGAGCTAATTTTAGGGTTAGGGTTATGGCTATGTCTAGTGTTAGTTTTAGGTTTTGGGTTAGGTTTAGGTTTATAGCTAGGTTTAGTGTTAGTGATAAGGTCAGTGTTCAGGTTAGAGTTAGGTTTAGGGTGAAAGCCAGAATTAGGACTAGGTTTAGGTCTAGGGATAGGGTTAATGTTCGCTTTAGGTTAAGGATTACGTTAGGGCTAGGGCTCAGGGATTTTTTAGGTCTAGGTCTAGAATTATGGCTATATTGAGGATTAGGCTTAGGTCTAGGGCTACTGTTAGGCTTAGTTTTAGGTATAAGTTTACGGGTAGAGCTAGTTTTAGTGTCTGGTTTAAGGTTAGGATCAGATTTAGACTGAGGGTTTGTGTTAGGATCATGATTTGAGTTAGGTTTAGAGCTAGAATGAGGGCAAGGGTTAGAATTAGTAATAGGGTTAGGGTTTGGATTAGGATATGGATTACGATTAAGACTAAGTTTATCATTATGGGTATGGTTTGCTTAGGGTAAGTGACATAGTTAGAGGCAATGTTAGGGCTAGCATTAAAGTTAGGTTTACATCTAGGTTTAAGACTCAGACTAGGGCTAGTGTTTCTGTTAGGATTAGGGAGTATCAAAAAATCTGACCAAATAATTTGGGGAGGTAGATCAGTACATGTATATTTCCCTGTTATCTCCAACAGTTCTTTTGGATAAAGATGTTTTGCATGCTTCAGCTTTGGGAAACTTTCACAAGGAAGAAACCAGAGTGCCCACATAGAACTGATTGAGTGTGTGCAGTTTTAAGCAGCGAGCACCAACCCTGTTTGATTTCAAGTTCCATTTACATTTACCCGTATAGGTCAAAATGAAGGAAATCTTAAAATACAAACTGTTCCTGAGAGCAAACCATTGAAGGGATAGGGCCCAGACCTGGGGAAAATAGTGAGGTTATGTAAAAATCAAATTATGCCAAATATCAAATGAATTTGAACAAAACTCACTCTAACACTGTATCTAACCCAACCCTAAACTAATTCTAACCTGTTTAGAGTATCTATGATCATAGAAGTCCCAAACTTGGGGAGCCTAAAGGGACAACTTAACAGATGAATCTTGTGCAGTATCAAAGAAATTTGATGAAAATTGGGGGAGATGTTTTAGTACATTCATATTTTCCTGTTTTTTTTTTCCTTAAAGTGCTCATGGATCAATTGTTTTTCATGCTTCAGCTTAAGGTAATTTCACAAAGGAAAACCAAAGACTGCCCACACAGGGCTGATTGAGTGTGTGAAGTTTCATGCAGCTAGCACCAACACTGTTTGATTTCCAGCTCCATTGCATTCACACCTATAGTCCCTAATTAAGTGAAACCTAAAACTTCAAACTGTTCCTGTCATTGAACCACTGAAACTTGAAGGCCCAAACTCGGGGAGCCTACTAAGGCTAGGTCAAGGATGAATCCTGTACAGTATCAAATTAATCCAACCAAAAATATTTGAAGCTCTTTCATTACATGGGTATTCTGCTTGCTCCTAATGCACCCAGAGATAAAGCTGTTACTTTCTACTTCATCTTATGACTACTTCCATGGCAAACACCAGATTATGCTCACTGAAAATTGATGGAGTGTGTGATTATTCAAGCAGCTAGCCCAAACCCTGTTTGATTTCCAGCTTTACTTCATTCACCCCTACATGGAAATAAAGAAGAAAAACATGAAAATTGAAACTGTTCATGAAAGCAAACCCTTTATATGAGGCCCAAACATTTGGAGTATAGTCAAAATAAAAAATAAAAAAAAGATGAATCCTGCACAGTATTATAGAAATTTGAAAAAAAAAAAGTAACTCTTATCTTAACAATAGGTCTAATCCTTATCCAAACACTAACCCTAACACTAACTTTAACCTGTTTAGAGCCCCTTTAATCCCAGAAGTCCAACACTTGGGGAGCCAAGTTGGGTAAGTGAACAGATGAATCCTTCAGAATATTAAAGAAGTGTGACCAAATAATTGGGGAGGTAGTTCAGTACATGCATATTTCCCCAATTTCTCCTAAAGTGCTCTCACATAAAGTTGCTTTGCATGCTTCAGCTTAGGACTACTTTTACAAGGAATAATCCAGAGAATCCATTACCATAAAAATAACCCTTACCATAATGCTACCCCTAGGCTTAACCCTAAACCTATCGCTTTCCCCAAAACTAGCAATTACCCTAAAGCTACTCTGAACCCTAATCCTAACCCAATCATTATGGTAATTATAACCCTAATGCTAATTCGAGCCCTAACCTAACCTCAAACCTAAAACAAACCCTAAAACTGAGCGTGACCCTAATAATTCCCCTCGCTATAAACCTGACTCTTACCCTACCTAACCCTTATACTATACCTAGCCATAAACCAAACTCTAATACTATTCCTAACCTTAACCATAGACCTGATATTAAGCCTAGCCTTAATCCTGTCCCTAACCCTAACACAAACCCTAACCCTTATCTAGCCCTGAACATAGAATTAATTTTATCCCTAACCTACACCCTAGGCCTAAACATAACACTAACTCTAGCCTCAATATTAGCCCTTATTTAGCCCTATCTCTAGTCCTAACCCTAACTCTAGCCCAAAGACTAACTATAATTCTCACCCTAAACCTAACCCTAGTTCTAAATCTATCCCTTATTAGAACCCTAATCCTAGCTCTAATCCTTGGTGTAACCCTAGCCCTATTCATAGCCATGGTCATAATATTAGATTTAACCCTAACTCTAAATCTAACCTGAACCCTATGCCTAAACCCAAACCTAAAAACCTAACATTAGCACTAACACTAAATCTAATCCTAAAACTAGCTTTAATCCTAGATCTAGCCCTAAAACAAACCGAGTCATAGCCATAACCCTAACCCTTAACCTAAACCATACTCTAACCCTACACCTAGCCCTAATCATATTCTAATTCTAGTCCTAACCATAACAAGAAAAATAACCATGACCCTAAAACTAACCCTGGCTCTAAACATCATCATCACCGTAAACTTCAACCTAACACTACACCTAGCCCTAACCCTAACCCTATAACTAGTGCTAATAATAACCCTACTTCATAGATTAGCCACAGCCTTAACACTAGCCCTAACCTAACCCAAAACCTAGCCTTAATCCGAGTCCTAAACTTGGCTTTAACCCTAAACTTAAACCTAACCCTAACCCCAAACTAGCCTTAATCCTATACATAACCCTAGCTCTAAACTTAGGTCTAAATCTATCCATTACCCTATCAGTAACCCTAATCTTAAGCTAACCCTAGGCCTAAACTTAACCCTATCAATTACACTAAACCAAACCTAAACCCTAAAACTAACCCTGTCATTACCTTAAACTGAAACCATAACATAACCCAAACCCTAAACCTGACCCTGACCCTAATATAACCCTTGATATAAACCTGAATCTTACCCTAAACCTAATCCTTATACTGGACCAAGCCATAAACCTAACACTAAATCTAGCCCTAACTATAACCCTAGAACTGACATTAGCCCTAGCTCTAATAATATCCATAATGCTAACACAAACCCTAAACATTATCCTATCCATAAACTTAGCCTTAATCATAACCCTAACCCTAACTCTTCCCTAACCCTAATACTAACCCTTGCCCTAGCCCTAAACCTAGCCAAAATCATATCCCTTACCCTAAACGTAACTTAAATCCTAACCATAACCCTTGTTGTCACAATTGCCCTATACTTACCTTTAGCTTTAACACTAGATTGAAAACTAACTTTAAATCTAAACCTAACTCGATGCCTAAGCCTAAAACTAACCCAAACACTGATACTAATTCTAAAACTAGCTCTAACCCTAGCCATAACTATAACCTTAGCCGTAATTTAGCCCTATCCCTAACCCTAAACTTTATCCTAGCCCTAAGAATAACTCTAACTCTAACAATGGCCCTATCACTCATTCTAATCCTCTCCCTACCCATAGAACTAACCCTATGCCAAATCCTAGTCCTAACCCTTGCCCTATTCTTATCCCTAGCACTAAACTTAGATAAAAACCTAACTCTTAATTTAACCCTAAACCGAAGCCTAAGCCTAATTCTAAGACTAGCCCTAACCCTAACACTAATCCTAAAATGTGCCCTAACCCTAACCCTAGCCCTAAAACTAAACTGATCCAAAGCTCTAACCCTAACCCTTAACCTAGACCAAACACTAGCCCTACACCTAGCCCTAACTCCTGCCTTAATTCGAGTTTTAAGCCAAACCCTAAAGCTAACCCTGACCCTTAATCTGACTATAACACTAACCCGTGGTCTAAACATCACCCTAATTCTAACCATAAATGTAACATTAACCTAGCCCTAAAACACAAAAATTAGCCATAATTATGACCCTAGCACTTACATTACCATAGCCCTAACCCTAGAACTAACTTAACCCAAACCTAGCCCTAATCATAACCATGACCCTAGCCCTTAACAGATTTTTATCTCTATCCATTACCATAACCATAACCATAAACATAACCATAACCCTAATCCTTCATCCTAGCCATAAACCTAGCCTTTATCATAATGGTAACAATAATCATAGTCCTAATCCTAATTATAATCTTCACCCTACCTCTAAACATAGCTAAAAAGCCATCCCTTACCCCAAATTTGGCCTAATTCTAAACCTAAACTCTAAACCCTAACCCTAGGCTTAAACTAAACACTAAACCTAGCCCTAATCCTAGCCCTAAGACTAACTCTCACCCTAGCCCTATCCCTAGTTCTAACCCTATCCTTTACCATAACCCTAAACCTAGCCATAACACTTGCCTTATCCTTAGTTCTGCCCCTAGCTCGAGATCTAACCCTATATCCAAATTTAACCCTAACCCAATCACTAAGCCTAAGCCTAACACTAACACTAGCCATAATCTAACCCTAGGACTAAAACAAAACCAAGTTTTAGCCTTAACCCTAAACCATAACTTAAACCAAACCCTAACACTACAACTAGACCTAACCCTAGCCATAATTCGAGTCCTAACCCCAACCTTAACACCAACCCTGACCTTGACTCATATCCTAACACTCACCCTAGCTCTAAACACCACCCTCAACTTAAACTGAACCCTAAAAATAACCCTAGCCCTAATTCGAGTCCTAACACTAACCCTAACACTCCACCTGACCCTGACTCCTATCCTAATATAAAACCTAGATACACATATCACCCTAACTTTAAAACTAACCCTAACACTAAATCTAACACTAAAACTAACCCTAATGGTAACCCTAGTTCTTACATTGACCATTGCCCTAAACCTAGCCCCAACCATAACGCAGAACCTAAGTCTAACCCTTGCCCTAAACCTAGGCCTAACCCAAAGCCTAATGCTAATCCTAGCCTTTATTTAATCCTATCCTAACTCTAAACCTAGCCATAAGACTAACTCTAACTCTTGCCCTAGCCCTAGTCCTAGTTCTACCTTTAGCCTTATTCCTAACCCTAGATCTAAGGCTAAGTCTAAATCTAAACCTAACTCTAAATTGAACTTTAACCGTAAGCCTAAAACAAACCCTAACACTACCCATATCCATAATGCTAATCGTAAAACTGGCCCTATCCATAGCACTAGCCATAAACCAAAACCAAGTCATAGCCCTAATCCTAACCCTTAACCTAAATCAAATGCTAACCCTACAAATAGCCCTAAAACTAAGTCTAAAACTAACCCTGACTCTGACACTGACCGAAACACTAATCCCAGCTCTAAAAATCACCCTTACATTAATAACATTAATAACACTACATCTAGACTTAACCTAATCCTAAAACTAGCCTTAATCAAAACCCTAGTTCATACATTAGTCATTGTCCTATCCATAGCCCTATCCCTAACACAAATTCTACCCCTAATCCGAGCCCTAACCCTAGGTTTAATCCTAATGCTAGCCCTAACTCTAACCCTAACACTAGCCCTAGCCCTAACTCTAACCCTATTACTTACACTAAGCCAAACCCTAACCCAAAGGCTAATTTGAGTTCTAATCCTAATCCTTAGCCTAACTTAAACTCTAACTATATTACTAGTCTTAACCCTAGCCCTCATTCTAGCTCTAAACCTAACCCTGACCCTCATCTGACCCTAAGAGTAATCCTAGGTCTAAACCTGACCCTAACCATAAACCAAATCCTAACACTAGCCCTACTGGTAAACCTATACTTATACCTAAGCCTAACACAAGACCTAGACCCAAAGCTAACCCTAAATATAGCTATAACTCTAGCCCTAGACTTAAACAAAAACCTAGCACTAGCCCTACAATAATTCTTTTTTTTTTCTTTTTTTATTGGTTGTTCGAAACATTACAAAGCTCTTGACATATCATATTTCATACATTTGATTCAAGTGGGTTTTGAACTCCCAATTTTACCCCAAATACAGATTGCAGAATCACGTCGGTTACACATCCACATTTTTACATAATGCCCTATTAGTAACTGTTGTATTCTGCTACCTTTCCTATCCTTTATTATCTCCCCTCCCCTCCCCTCCCATCTTCTCTCTCTACCCCATCTACTGTAATTCATTTCTCTTCTTGTTTATTTTCCCATTCCCCTCACAACCTCTTATATGTAATTTTGTATAACCATGCGGGTCTCCCTCCATTACCATGCAATTTCCCTTTTCTCTCCCTTTCCCTCCCACCTCATGTATCTGTTTAATGTTAATATTTTCTTCCTGCTCTTCCTCCCTGCTTTGTTCTTAGTTGCTCTCATTATATCAAAGAAGACATTTGGTATTTGTTTTTTAGGGATTGGCTACCTTCACTAAGCATAATCTGCTCTAGAGCCATCCATTTTCCTGCAAATTCCATGATTTTGTCATTTTTCTCCATACTGCTTTCCAAATCCTACAATGATTCTTAACATAAACCGATACTTACCCTACTCCTACACCTAAACCTAGTGCTAATTCTGGCTCTAACTCCAACCCTAACCTTATCCCTAAAACTGACCCTGATTCTAACACTGAATCTAGCTTTAAACTCGACACTCACCCAAAACCTAGACCTAACACTACACCTAGACTTAACCCTCACCCTAAAACTAGCCCTAATCATAACCCTATGTCTTATAGTACCCAAGGCCCTAACCCTAGGCCTAAACTAGCACAAAATCTAGCCCTAATCCTAGGCCTGAACATAGAACTAAGAATAACCCTAATTCTAACTCTAGCCCTAACCCTAACCCTAAGCCTTGCTTTAGACCTAACCCTAGCTCAAAGCATAAACTTTACACTTAACATAACCCAAGTCCTATCCCAAACCCTAACCTAACTCTAGCCCTAATCCTAACCTTAACCATAGACCTAACCATAGCTCTAATTATATCCACTACACTAACCCTAGCCCTAATCCTAACCATAACCCTAGCCCCAACCCTAGTTCTAATTCTATCCACTACCCTAACTATAATCCTAACCCTAATATTAAGCCTAAGCTTAACCCTAAGGATATCACAATCCCTAAACCTATTCATTGCCCTAAAACTAACCTGAACCCTAATCCTAATCCTATTCATTATTCTAACCCTAAATCTAACACTAATGCTAATTCGAGCCGTAAACCTAAACCTTAACCTAAACCAAACAATAAGCTGTACACTGACCCTAATAATACACATAGCACTAAACTTGACCCTTACTCTAAGTCTAACCCTTACACTAGACCTAACCATAAGCATAACCAAAAACATATTCCTATATGTAACCCTAGACCTGACATTAGCCCTAGCCCTAATCGTAGACCTAACCCTAACACGAACACTAGCTCTCGTCCTAGACCAAAACCTAGCCTTAATCATAACCCTAACCCTAATTCTAACATATTCCCTATCCCTAAACCTAGTTATAACCCCATTGCTTACCTTAAACCTAACCCAAACCCTAACCCTAACATTAACTCTAGCCCTAACCTTAACACTAGGACTAACCCAAACACTAACACTCCCACGAATTCTAAACCTAATCCTAATCCTAGCTTCAAGACGACTCCGTCCTAGCCCTAGCCCTAATTCTAACCCTATCAATTACTGTAAACTTATTCCTAGCCATAGTCTAGAATAACACTAGCCCTGACCTTAAACCTTGCCCTAACCCTAGATCTAAACCTAACACTAAATCTAACCCTAATTCTACACCTAAACCTCACCCTAACACTAGTCCTTACCCTAATGCTAATCCTAAAACAAGAACGAATCAAAGGCTTAGCCCTAAAACAAAACAAACAATAACACTAACCCTAAACTTTTACCTAAACCAAAGCCTAACTTTACCTCTAGCCCTAAGCCTAGCCCTAATTCTACTCATAATCTTAACCCCAAAACTACTTTTGAACCTGTCTCTGACATTAACACTAACCCTACCTCTTTTTGTTCTTTTTTTCTAACCCTACCTCTAAACATCACCCTAAACCTAAAACTTACTCTAACACGCGACCTAGTCCTAACCCTAATTCTAAAATTAGTTCTAATCAAAACCCTAGATCATACACTAATGATAATCTTAAAACTAATGCTAACCAAAACCTAGCCCAAATCTGAGACCTAACCCTAGCTTTCACCCTAACCATAACCCTAACACTAGCCCTAAACCTAACCCGAACCCTAGCTCTAATTTAGCTCTAACGTTATCTTTACCCTAGCCAAACTCCAACACTAATGCTAACCCTAGTCCTAAAACTAATCCTTAGTCTAACCCAAAATTTAAGCCTATTATTAGTCCTAACCCTAGCACTCATTCTTGTTATAACCATAACCCAAATTCTAACGCTATCCCTGACCCTTATTCTGACCGTCAATCTAAAGCAAACTTTAACACTAGCCCTACCCATAACCCTATATCTACGCCTAATCCTAACCTGATATCTAACCCTATCCATTAACCTAACTCTAAAGATAACCTTAGCCCTAACCCTAACACTAACCCTAAACTTAACCATAAATCTAACCAGAGACATAATCCTAAACCTAACACTCACCCTAGCTATAAACCTACCTCAAAACATATCCTGTACCCTAAACCTAAACATAGCCCTAGCCCTAAACCTAACCCTAACTCTAGCCCTAATTCTATCCAAAACCCTAGGCCTAACCCTAGCTCTAATGCTATTCATTACCCTAAATATAACCCTAACCCAAATGCAAACCATAGGCCTAACCCTAACCCTATCACTAACCCTAACCCTACAAATTACCCTATCTTAACCTAAATCCTAAACCTAATCCTATCCATTAACCTAAGGCTAATTTTAACCCTAATGCTAATTTGAGGCGTAATCCTAATTATTAACCTAACACAAAACTGAATCCTGACCCCGACCCTAAAAATACACCTTACCCTTAAACTGGCCCTTACCCTAAACCTAATATTAGACCTAGCCATGAATCTAACCATATAACTATCCATAGCTGTAACCCTAAACCTGACATTATCTCTATCTCTAAAACTTGCCCTAACCCTAACACAAAACCTAGCCCTCATCTAAACCACAAATCAAGCTTCAATCCTTACACAAAAATAACCATAGACCTATCCCAAACCCTTTTGCTAACTCTAACCCTATCAATTACCCTACACCTAACATGAACCCTAAACCTAAAACTATCATTACCCTACCCAAACTCTAATGCTAATTCAAGTCTAAACCTACACCCTAACATAAACCAAACCTGAAACCTAATTCTAACTGTAATAATATCCATAGCTCTAAATCTGACCCTTACCCTAAACCTAACCCTGACACTAGACCTAGCCATAAATCTAACCCTCAATCTATCCCTAATGTAAGCCTAGACCTGATACTAGTCCTAGACCTAATTCTTGCCATAACCCTAAAACAAACCTGAGCCCACATCCTAGCCCTAAAACAAGCCTTATTATTAAACCAAACCATAACCCTAGCCCTAACCAAAATTCTAACCTTCAACCTAACTCTAAAACTAGCTCTATCCCCATCCCTTCCTCTAAACCTAAACCTATCCCAAAACCTAAACCTATGTCTAACCCTAATACAAATGCTAGATGTAATCCTAGCCCTAATTTACTCCTAAACCCAACCTAACCCTAGCCCTAAGACTAACTCTAACTCTCGCCCTAGTCATATTTCTAGTGCTAACACCATCCCTTACCATATTCCTATCACTTGCCTTTACATTAGCCCTAACCCTAGCTCTAGCCCTAATCTTATATCTAAGGCTAACTCTAAATTAAACCCTAACCCTAAGCTAAACCTCTCACTAAAACAAGCTGAAATAATAATGCTAATCCTAAAACTTTACTTAACCTAGCACTAGCCCTAATCAACAACCAAGCCATAGCCCTAACCATAACTTTTAACATAAACCAAACCTAAACCTACATCTACCCCTAAACCTAAATCTAATTTGAGTCCTATAACTAACCCTAAAACAAACCCTGACCCGGACTCTGACCCTAACACTAACCCTGGCTCTGAACATCACTCAAAACCTATACCTAAACCTAACCCTATACCTAGCCCTAACCCTAACCCTAAAACAAGTTCTACTCATAACCTTAGTTCTTACATTAGCTGAAGCCCAAAATCTAGCCCTAATCTAACCCAAAACCTATCCCTAATTGGAGCCCTAACACTAACTTTAACCCTAACCAAAAACCTATTTCTAGTTCTAACACTTACCCTAAACCTAACCATAACCCTAACCCTTGCCATTACCCAAAACCTAACCCTAACCCTAGCCTTAATCCTAACAATAAACCTAGCCCTAACCCCAGCTGTAACCCTCTCCATTACCCTAATCCTAATCCTAACCCTAGGATAACCCTGAACTTATTCCTAACACTAAACCTGTACATTACCATAAAACTAACCTGAACCCTAAACCTAAACATATCCATGAATTTAATCCTAACACTAATAAGCTTAACCCTAAAACTATCTCTAACCATAACCTAGACCTGACATTAGCCCTAGCACTAATGAATCCCTAATACCAGAACAAACTCTAGCCCGAATCCTAGCGCTAATCTTAGCCTTAATCCTAAACCTAACCCTAACTAACCATAGAACTAAACTTAATTTTAACCCTTGCCCTAGTTCTAAAGCTAGCCATAACATCATTTCTGTCCATAAGCATAAACATAAGCCTAGGCTTAATCATAAGTCTTACCATAACCACAGCCTAACCATAATTATAACCCTCACCCTATTTCTAAACCTAGCGGTAAAGCCATCCATTACCAAAAACACTGCCTAAAAGCTAAACCTAAATTCTAAACGCTAACACTAAATTCTAACCCTAACCCTAACATTAACCCTAAATCTAGGCTTAACTAAACACTAAACATACCCCTAATACTAGCCCTAAATTAGCCCTATCTATAACCCTAACCCTAACCCTAATCCTAGTCCTAAAACTATCTCTCGCCTTAGCTCTATCCCTAGTTCTAACCATATCCCTTACAATAACCCTAAACCTAGCCATAACCCTTGCCCTATCCTTAGTTCTAGCCTTCACCCTAGGTCTAACCCTAATTCCAAATTTAACCCTAACACTAAGCCTAAGCCTAACACTAACACTAGCCCTAACCATAACCATAGGACTAAATCAAAAAACCCTAACTCTAAACCTTTTCTTAAACCAAACTATAACACTACAACTAGACCTAACCCCAGCCCTAGTTTGAATCCTAACATAAACCCTAAAACCAACCCTGATGCTGACTCATATCCTAACACTCACCCTAGCTGTAAACAACACCCTCACCTTAAACTGAACCCTAACAGTAACCCTAACCCTAATTTGAGTTCTAACTCTAACCCTAAAACTAAGCCTGACCCTGATTCCTATTCTAACGTGAACCCTAGCTAAAAATATCACCCTAATCTTAAACATAACCCTAACACTAAAACTAACCCATAACCTAACAATAAAACTAACCTTAATGGTAACCCTAGTTCTTACATTAGCCATTTCCCTACCCCTAGCCCTAACCCTAACACAAAACCTACACCTAATCCGAGTCCTACACCCAGCTTTAACCCTAACTCTAACCATAAACTAGCTCTAAACAAATCCCTTACTTAAGCAAAACATTAAACCTAAGGGTAAACCTAGACCTATCCCTTATCCTTAGACTAACCAAAACACTAACCTTATTAATATCCCTTACCCTTGCCCTCATTCTAGAGCTAACCATATCCAAAACTCTAACACTAACACTAACCCTGACCCTTCTACTGACCTTACCATTAATCTTAGGTCTAATCCTAACCATAACCCTAAACCAAAACCTACTGTAATCCTATCCCTAGACCTAATCCTGAACCTAACACTGAGCCTAGCCCTAACTATAGCTCAGAACCTAACCCTTACACTAAACATAACCTTAACCTAACCCTAGTTCTAACCCCTACCCTAACCCTAAATCAAGACCTAATTCTAACCATAACACTTGCCCTAAACTGAAGTCTAGCTGTATCATTAACCTAAACATAATCCTTACCCTAATGTTAACCCTAAGCCTAACCCTAAACATATCACTATCCCCAAATTTATCAATTATCCTATTCCTACCCTGAACCCTAGACCTAATACAATCATTACCCTAACCCTAACTCTAATGATAATTCGAGCCCTAACCCTAAACTCAAACCTAAAGCTAACCATAACACTAACACTGATCCTAATAATTCCCCTAGGTCTAAACCTCACTCTTACCCTATACCTAACCCTTATACTAGACTTAGCCATAAAACTAACCCCAAAACTATCCCTAAGCATAAACCTAGGCCTGATATTAGCCCCAGTCATGATACTAGTCCTAACTGTATCACAAAACCTAGCCCTTATCCTAGCCCTAAAAATAGCCTTAATTATAATCCTAACCATAACACTAGGCCTAACTCTAACAATAACCCTAGCCCTAATCTTAGATCTAATTTAGCCCTATCCCTAACCTTAACCCTAACCCTAGCCAAAAGACTAACTCTAACTATCACCTTAGTCCTAACACTATTTCTAAACCCTATACTTTACTGGAACCGTAATCCTAGCCCAAACCATAGGTCTAATACTCGCCCTATTCATAGTCCTAGCAGCAACCCTAGATCTAACCCTAACTCTAAATCTAACCATAAACCTTAGCCTAACTAAACCTAACACTAGCCCTAACCCTAAGGCTAATCCTAAAACTAGATCTAACCCTAGCCCTAAAACAAAACCAAGCCATAGACCTAACCCTAACACTTAATAAAAACTAAGCCCTAACCCTACACTTAGCCATAACTCTATCCATAACTCGAGTTCTAAGCCAAACCCTAAAACTAACCCTGACCCTGACTCTGACCTTAACACTAACCCTAGCTCTAAACATCACCCTTACCCTATGCCTAAACATAACAATAGACCTAGCCCTAACTCTAACCCTAACCCTAAAATTAGCCCTAATCACAACCCAGGTATTTACATTAGCTTCTACACTAAACCTAGCCTTAATTTAACCCCAAACCTAGCCTTATTCCGAGCACTATCCCTAGATTTACCCCTAAATCTATTCCTATCACTAACCGTAACTATAACCCTAGCTGTAACCCTAGATTTACCACCAACCCTAACCCTAAGCCTAACCCTATCTATAATCGTAAAAAATAACCCTAGCTGTACCCTTATCTCTAACAATATCCATTATCCTAACCATAACCCTGTCCCTAATGCTAAACCTGGGCCTAAACCTAACTGTATCACTAATCCTAACCCTATCCATTACACTAAACCTATCCTGAAACCTAAACCTAAAACTATCTTTATTCTAATCCTAACTCTAATGCTAATTCGAGCCCTAACATTAAACCTTAACCTATCCAAAACACTAATCATGACCCTGACCCTAAGAGTACCCTTAGCTCTAAACCTGAACCTAACCCTGAACCTAACCCTAAACCTAACCCTTACACTAGACGTAGCCATAAACCTAACCATAAAACTATTTTTAACCATAACACTAGACCTGAAATTAGCTCTAGCCATAATCCTAGCACTAAACCTAGGCTTAATCCTGCACTGAACCATTACCCGAGCCCTAACCCTAGTTCTATTCTTCATCCTAGCCTAAATCTACATATAATCTCATCCTATACCCCAAAACTAACCATAAACCTAAACCTAACCGTAACCCTCACCCTAAACCTAGGCCTAACACAAAGCCTAGTGCTAATCCTAGCCTTTATTTAATCCTAGCCTAACCCTAAACATAGCCATAAGACTACCTCGAACTCTTGCCCTAGCCCTAACCCTTATTCTATCCTTAGCCTTAATCCTTATCCTAGATCTAAGCTTAACTCTAAATCTAAACCTAACTCTAAATAACTCTAAAATAAGCCTAAACCAAACACGAACACTACCCCTAACCATAATGCTAATCCTAAAATATGCCCTACCATAGCCCTAGCCATAAACCAAAACCAACCCTTAACCTAAATCAAACCCTAACCCTACAACTAACCCTAAAATTAACTCTAAAACTAGCCCTGACCCTGACACTGACCCTAACACTAATTCTAGCTCTAAACACCACCATAACCTAAAATTAACATTAACACTATACCTAGTCTTAACTGAACCCTGAAACTAGCCTTAATAATAACCCTAGTTCATACATTAGTCATTGTCCTAACTGTAGCCCTAACCCTAACACAAATTCTACACCTAATCCAAGCCCTAACCTTAGCTTTAACCATACTACTAGGCCTAACCCTAATCTTAACCCTAGCCCTAACCTTATTCCTTAAACTAAGACAAACCCTATCCCAAATGCTAACCCTAATCTTAATTCTAATCCTTAGCCTAACTTAAACTCTAATCATAATACTAGTCTTAACCCTAGCCCTCATTCTTCCTCTAAACCTATCCCTGATCCTCATCTGACCCTAACAGTAACCCTAGGTCTAAACCTGACCCTAACCCTAAACCAAACCTTAACACTAGCCCTACTGGTAACCCTATAACTATATGTAAGCCTAACACTAGACGTGGACCTAAAGTTAATCCTAAATATAGTTATAAATCTAGACCTAGTCCTAAACAAAAACCTAGCACTAGCACTAACAATAACCCTTAAACTAAACCGAACACTTACCCTACACCTACACCTAAATCTAGTACTAATTCTGGCTCTAATGCTAACCCTAACCCTAACCCAAAAACTTACCCTAATTCTAACACTGAGCCTAGATTTAAACATGACACTAACTCACAACCTAGACATAACACTAGACCTAGACATAACCCTAACCCTAAAATTAGCCCTAAACATAACCCTAGCATTTAGATTAACTATACCCTAATCCTAGCCCTAAACATAACATAAAACCTAGGTCTATACCTAGGCCTAAACTTAGCTCTGAGCATAACCCTAACCCTAACCCTAGGCCTAAACCTAGCCCTAACTTATGCCTTGACTTAGATCTAACCCTAACCTTTACACTAAACATAACCCTAGATCTATCTAAACCCTAACCCTAACCCTAGCTGTAATCCTAACATTAAACCTAGGCTGAAATTTAGCTCTAAACATATCCATTATCCTAACCCTAACCCTAATTAAAACTCAATCCCTAACACTAAACCTAACTCTAATCTTAAATGTAAACCTAGACCTAAACCTAAACCTAACCCTCACCCTAGTCCTAATTCTAGTTCAAACACTAACCCTTACCTTAACTTAACTATAACCCTAGCCCTAAACTTAACACTTACCCTAACCCTAAAACTTACCCTAAATCACACCCTAATTCTACTTCTAAACCTAGCCCTAATCCTAGAGTTGATCCAAACCATAACCTAGCCATAACCCTAGCTCTACACCTCTCCATTACACTAAACATAACCCTAACACTAATGGTAACCTTAACCAGATTGCTAAACCTAACTCATCCATTACCCTAAACCTTTACTGAAACCTAAACTAAACCTTATCCATTACCCTAATCCTAAACCTAACCCTAATGCTACTTCGAGCCTTAACTCTAAACCTTTAGCTAATCCAAATGCTAATTCTGACACTGTTCCTGACCCTAATAATAATCCTAGCCCTAAAGATGAACTTTATACTAAACCTAACTCTTACAATAGACCTAATCATAACCTAACCCTAAAACTATTTTTAATATTAACCCTAGACCTGTTATTAGCCCTAGACCTGGTCCTAGCCATAACCCTAACAGAAACCCTAGACCTTAACATAGCACTAAACCTAGACTTAATTCTAAACTGAAACATAACCCTAGGCCTAATCCTAATTCTAAAGCTCACCTTATACCTAAAGCTAGCTATAACCCCACCCATTTCCCTAAACTTTACCTTAACACCAATGCTAACCCTAACTCTTGCCCAACCCCTTAGTCTAACCCTAACACTAACCCTAGCCTTAATACTAGCCCTAATGTAGCCTGACCCCAAAACTAACACTACCCTAATCCTAAACCCTAATTTAGCTCTAAACCTAACCCTAACTCTAGCCCTAATCCTAGCCCTAACTCTAACACTAACCCTAGTCCTAATCCTAGCCCAATTTAGCCCTAACCCTTGTCCTAACCCTAGCTCTAATTCTAGCCCTAATTTAGCCCTAAACCTAAACCTAACCCTAAGACTACTACCATGACTAACTCTAATTCTCACCCTACCGAATCGCTAGTTCTAACCATATTCATTACCATAACCTAACCCTCACCCTAACCCGAGCCCTAGCCCTACCCTAACCGTAGATCTAACACTAACTCTAAATGTATCCCTCACCCTAAACCTAAACTTCAACTTAACACTAGCCCTAACCCTGATTCTAATCCATAATCTAGCCATAACCATAGTCCTAGCCCTAAAACAAAACCAATGTATATCTCTAACCCTAACCCTATCACTAACCCTAACCCTACCAATTACCCTAATCTTATCCTGAATCCTAAATCTAAACCTATCCATAAACCTAACCCTAATTCTAACCCTAATGCTAATTTGAGCCCTATCCCTAATAATTAACCTAACACAAACCCAAAACCCGAAACTTACCCTAAAAATGCACCTTACTCTTTACCTGGGCCTTATCTTAAACCTAACATTAGACCTAGCCAAGAATCGAACCCTATAAATATCCCTAGCTGTAACCCTAAACCTGACATTATCCCAATCCATAAAACTTGCCCTAATGCTAACATAAACCCTAGCCCTCATCCTAACCCAAAATCTAGCCTTAATTCTAACACAAACCTAACCCATGACCTTAACATAATTCTAATCATCGCCCTAGCCCTACACCTAGCTATAACCCCATCCCTTCCCCTAAACCTAACCCTAATCTAATCTTCCCCATCCCTAAGCCTAAACCTAATCTTAAACATAGCCCTAACACTAGGCCTAACCTTAGAACCAATCCTAGACATATTCCTAGCACTAATTTAGCCCTAAACTTACCACTAACCCTAGCCTTAAGACTAACTCTAACTATTGCCTTAGCTCTACTCCTAGTTCTAACCCTATCACTTACTGTAACCCAAACACTAGACCTAACCTTAGCCCTAACCCTAGTCATAGCCCTAACCTTAGAAATAACCATAACTCTATATGTACCACTAAGCCTAAACTCACCCTATCACTAGCAATAACACTAAGATTAATTGTAAAACTTCCCTTAACTTTATCCTTAGCCCTAAAACATAAGAAGCCATAACACTAACCCTAACCCTTAACCTAAACCAAAACCTAACACTACATCTAGCCCTAAGCCTACCCTAATTTGAATCCTATCCCCAACACTAAAACTAACCCTGACCCTGACTCTGAACCTAACACTAACGCTAGCTCAAAATAACACTGTGAACTTAAACCTAACCATTAAACTAGGCTTAGCCCTAACCGTAACCCTAAAATTACACCTAATCATAATTCTAGTTCTAACATTAGCTGTATCCCTAATACTAGCACTAATGTTACCCAAAATTTAGCCCTAATGTGAGCCCCAACCCTAGCTTTAACCCTAACTATAAACCTAAACCAAGTCCTATCCCGTACCCCAAACCTAACCCTAAATTTAATCCTTGCACTATCCCTAAACCTAACACTAACCCAAACACCTACACTAACCATAACATTAGCCCTAACTCTAGCTCTAACCTTATCCATTACACTAACCCTAACCCTAATCCTAACCCTAATGCTAACCCTTGGCCTAACCCTAACACATTTGCTAACCCTAACCTATCCATTACCCTAAACATAACCCTAACCCTAAGCCTAACCAAACACTAAACCTAAACGTAACACTAACCCTAAAAGTAGCCCTAATTGTAACCCTAGTTCTCACATTAGCCATAGCCCAAAAGCTAACACAAAACATAGCCTAGACCTAATCCAAGCTCTAACCCTAGCTTTAACCCTAATCCTAAATCTAACCCTAGCCATAACCTTAACCCTAACCCTAGTCATTTTTTAAGAGAGAGAGAGAGAGAGAGAGAGAGAGAGAGAGAGAGAGAGAGAGAGAGAGAGAATTTTTTAATATTTATTTTTTAGTTATCGGCGGACACAACATCTTTGTATGTGGTGCTGAGGATCGAACCTGGGCCACACGCATGCCAGACGAGTGTGCTACCACTTGAGCCACATCCCCAGGCCCTAACCCTAGTCTTAACAGTACTGCTAACCATATACCTTACCCTAAGCCAAACTATAACCCTAAAGCTACCCTTGTCCTAAATTTAATTCTTAGTCGAACCCAAAACCTAACTTTATTACTAGTTTAGGACTAATCCTCAATCTAGCTGTATCACTATCCCAAACCCTAACACTAACCCTGACCCTTATCTGACCCTAACACTAACCATAGGTCTAAACCTGACCCTAACCCTAAACAGACCCCTAACATTGGCACTACATGTATCCCTATAACTAAACCTTACACTAACACTAGACCTAGACCTACACTTAATCTATTATCTAGTGATAATTCTAGGCATAGCCCTAAACAAAAACTTCGTCCTAGCCCTCATAATAACCCTTAACCTAACCCAAACACTAACCATACCCCTAGACCAAACCATAGTCCTAATGCTGGCCCTAACAATAAACCTAACCCTAAACCAAACACTGACCCTCACCCTAACACAAACCCTAAATCTAAACCTTATCCTAACAAAACACATAACCCTAACACTAGACGTAACCATATTACTAACCCTGAGACTAGCCATCACCATAGGCCAAAACCTACCTCTACCTTTATACATTACCCTACCCTAACCCTAACCCTAATGCTAAACCTAGCCCTAATCCTCACACTGACTCTAACCCTAATTCTCATGCTAATCCAAACCTTAGCTCAATCCCTAACCCTTAAACTTAAACTAGCCCTAACACTAATCCATGGCCTAAACCTAAACCTAACCTAAACCGTAGCCCTAATACTAACCTTAACCCTATCCCTAACCCTGGCTCTAACCCTACCCATTACCCTAACCCTAACCCTAACCCTGATGATAACCCTAGCCCTTACCCTAAATCTAACCTAACATTAACCCTAGACATAACCAGAAACCTAACCCTTGCCATAGAGCTGACCCTTGCTCAAACCCTAATCATTACTCTAAACCTAACTCTAAACCTATCCCTAAACATAACCTTAAGCCTAACCCTAAACCTAACACAACTTTAAACCCTATCCAATACCCTAAACCTAATGATAAACCTAGCCCTAATCTTAACACTAACCTTTAACCTAACCCTAACTATAACCTACACCTAACCCTAAACGTAACCCTTGCTCTACTGATAACCATAGCTCTAACTCTAAACCATACCCTAAACCTAAACCTCACCCTAGGCCTAAACCTAACTCTAGCCCTAATAATAACCATAACCCTAGCCCTAACCCTAGCCCTTACCCTAAGCACAACCATAACCCTAAGGATAACCCTAGGCCTAACTCTATCCCATTAGCTAACTCTAACACTATCAATTACCCTACACCTAACATGAACCCTAAACACAAACCTATCATTACCCTAACCAAACCCTAATGCTAATTCAAGTCTAAACTTAACCCTAACCTAAACCAAACCTGAAACCTAATTCTAACCCTAATAATAACCCTAGCTCTAAACCTGACCTTTACCCTAACCCGAACCCTTACACTAGACCTAGCCATAAATCTAACCCTCAATCTATGCCTAGTGTAAGCCTATACCTGACATTAGCCCTAGACATATTTCTTGCCATAACCCTAAAACAAACCATAGCCCTCATCCTAGCCCTAAACCTAGCCTTATTACTAAATCAATCCATAACCTTAGTCCTAACCGAAATTCTATCATTTGACCTAGACCTAAAACTAGCTTTAACCCCATCCCTTCTCCTAATCGTAACCCTAATCCTAAACCTAAACCTAAGCCTAAACTAGGCCTAACCCTAATACAAACACTAGACCTAATTCTAGCCCTAATTTAGCCCGAAACCCAACCTAACCCTAGCCCTAAGGCTAACTCTAAATCTCGACCTAGGCCTATTTCTAGTTCTAACCCTATCCCTTACAATGATTCTATCACTTGCCTTTGCATTAGCCCTAACCCTAGCTCTAGCCCTAATCCTATATCAAACCCCAACTCTAAATCTAACCCTAACCCTAAGCTAAACCTCTCACCAACACTAGCCATAACACTAATCCTAGTCTTAAAACTAGCCCTAATCTAGCCCTAGCCCTAGAAAACAACCTAGCCATAGCCCAAACCCTAACCTTTAACATAAACCAAACCCTAAGCCTACACCTAAAACTATCTCTAATTCAAGTCCTATCCCTAAGCCCAAAACAAACTCTGACACTGACTCTGACCCTATCACTAACCCAAGCTCTAAACATCACTCAAAACCTAAACCTAAACATCACCCTATACCTAGCCCTAACCCTAACCCTAAAAAAGAGTTCTAATCATAACCCTAGTTCTTATACTGGCTGTAGTTCTAAACCTTACCCTAACCTAACTCAAAACCTATTTGTAATCAGACCCGTAACACTACCTTTAACCCTAACCATAATCCTAATTCTAGCCCTTACCCTTACCCTAAACCTAACCCTATCCCTAACACTAACCCCTTACATAACCCCAAACCTAACCCTAAACCTAGCCTTAATCTTAACCATAAACCTAGACCTAACCCCAGCTGTAACCCTATTCATTACCCCAATCCTAATCCTAACCCTAGTGCTAACCCTAGGATAACCCTAAACCTATTTCTAACCCTAAACTTATACATTGCCCTAAAACTAACCTGAACCCTAAACGTAATCATATCCATTAACTTAATCCTAACCCTAATGATCTTAACCCTAAAACTATCTCTAACCCTAACCCTAGACTTAACATTAGCCATAGCCATAATGAAGGTCTAATTCTAAAACAAACTCTAGCCCTAATCCTAGCCCTAACCTTAGACTTAATTCTAAACCTAACCCTAACCATAGACCTAGATCTAATTTTAACCCTTGCCCTAGTTCTAAGCTAGCTATTACATTATACCTAACCATATACATAACATAACCATAACCATAAACCTAGGCTGAGTCATAATAGTCACCATAGCTCTAATTCTAGCTCTAATTAAGCCCTAATTCTAACCCTAAATCTAATCCTTACAGTAACTCTAACTCTCGCCCTAGCCCTATACCTATTTTTAACCCTATCCCATATAATAACTCAAATCCTAGCCCTAACCCTAACCCTACCCTTCGCTGCAGCCCTAAACTTAGAATTATACCTAACTCTAAATATAACCCTAACCCTAAGCCTAAACCACACCCTAATACTAGCTGTAAACCTAACACTAATTTGAAAACTAGCCCCAACCCAAGCCCTAACTCTCAAGCAAAACCCGTGCCATTTCACTGAACCTAACCCTTAACCTAAAGCAAATCCTAACACTAGAGCTAGCCCTAAACGTAGCCCTAATTCTAATCCTAGAACTAATACCAACCCTGACTCTGACCTTAACACTAACCCCAGCTCTACACATCACCCTATCCCTAAACTTATTCCTCACACTAGACCTCACCCAAAACCTAACACTAAAACTAGCCCTAGTCGTAATGCCAGTTCTTAAATTAGCCATAGTCCTAAACCTAACACAACACCTAGCCCTAACAAATCCAAGGCCTAACCCTAGTTTTAACCCTCATCCTAAAACTGGCCCTAACCCTAACCCTATCCCTATTCCTAATCTTAGTTCTAACTATTTTTTACACATAGTCAAACCTCACCCTATTGCTACCCTAGTCCTAACCCTAATTCTATGCCTACCCCAAACCCTAACTCTATTACTAGTCCTAATCCTAACCCTCATTCTAGCTCTAAACTTAACCCAAACCCTAACTCTAACCCTGACCCTTATTCTGACCCTAACACTAAAACTAGGTTCAAACCTGACCCTATCCCTTATCCGAAAACTAACACTAGCCCTACCATTAACCATAAACCTAAACCTAACAATAACACTAGCACTAGACCTAAACCTAATCCTAAATATAGCCATAACCCTAGCAATAGCCCTAACAATAACCCTTAAGTTAAACCAAACACTAACTCTACCCCTAGACCTAACCCTAGTCCTCATTCTGGACCATGCCCTAAACCTAATCCTAACCTGAAACCTGACATTTACCCTAACAAAAACCCTAGCTCTAAACCTTATTCCATGCCAAAAATTAACCCTAACACTAGATGAACTCTAAATATAGCCATAACCATAACTCTAGCTCTTACATTACCCATATAGCTAACTGTAGCCCTTAACCTCACACAAAACCCAGCCCGAATTACAGCCCTAAACCTAACCCAAAGCATAACTCTAAAACTCAACGTAGCCCTAACCATAACCCTAACCCTCGTTCTAGCCCTAACCCTAGCTCAAACACTAAACCGTACCATAAAATGACCCTAGCCCAAACCCTGAACCTCACCCTAATTCTAGCCCTAATCCTAACTCTAGCCATAGCCCAAACCCTAGCTCTAATTTTATCCATTATACTAACAATAACCCTAAAATAATGATACCCTAGCCCTTAACCTAACTGTAAACCAACCCTAGCCCAGACTGTAAACCTATCCATTAACCTAGCCATAAACCTATCTCAATCCCTAACCCTTACACTTAATCTAAACATAACACTAACCCAAGGTCAAACCCTAAACCAAAACCCAGCCCTAATCCTAACCTTAACCCAAGCCCTAAACCTAGCTTGAACCCTATCCATTACTCTAACACTAAACTTAACCCTAATGATAAGACTAGACCAAAAGCTAAACCTAACCTAACCCTAAACGTAAATCTAACCTTGAACTAACAGTGAACCCAACCTAACCCTAACCCTAAACCTAAGAATGCTCAAATGCTAACCCTAATACTAAACCTAAACCTAATGCTAACCTAAACCTAAAACTATCTTTAACCTGACGTCTAAACCTATTACCCTAACCCTAATGATAACCCTAGCCCTAACCATTACACTAACCATGACCATAACCCTAGGCCAAACCATAAATTAATCTTAGCTACAGCAAAATTCCTAGCTCAAACCCTAAACCGTACCCTAAACTTAATCCTAAGTGTAACCCTCACCCTAACCCTGACCCTAATGCTAACTCTAGCCCTAATCCTAACCATTATCCTAGCACTAACCCTAGGTCTAAACCTATAAATTACCCTAAAGATAACTATAACCTTAATGCTAACCATATGCTTAAGCCTAAACCTATCACAAAACCTAACCATATCCATTACCTTAAACCGAACCTAACCCTATACCTAACACTATCCATTATCCTAACCCTAATTTTAAACTTAATGCTAATTTGAGCCTTAACACTAAAACTTAACCCAAAACCAAAGCCTGACCCTGACCCTAATAATACCCCACATCTTAATTTGATCCTTTCCCTAAAAGTAACACTTTAATTTGACCTTGCCATAAACGTAATCCTAAAAATACCAGTAACTATAAACTTAGACCTGACATTAGTCCTAGCCCTAATTGTTACCCTAAACCTAACACAAAACCTAGCCCTAATCCTAGCCTTAAATCTAGCCTTAATCCTAAACCTAATCATAACCCTATCCCTAACCCTAAAGCTAATCATAAAACTAGTGCTAACCCGAATCATAGCACTAAAACAAGACCGAGCAACAGGCCTAACAAAAACCTTATCATAAACCAAAACTTAGCACTACACCTAGATCTAACCCTAGCCCTAATTCAAGTCCTAATCATAATCTTACAATTAACCCTTTACCTGACTTATATCCTAACACTCATCTACTTCAAAACACCACCCTGACCCTAAACCTACCGTAATCCTATCCCTAGACTTAACCCTAAACCTAGCCCTAACCCTAGCTCAAAACCTAACTTTTATGGTAAACATAAACCTAATCCTAACCCTAACCTGATATTAGCCCTAACACTAATCCTAGCCCTGAATCTAAAATGAACACTATCCATCATCCTAGTCCTAAACCTAGCCTTAATCATAATCTTAACACCAACGCTAGCCCTAAGCTTAACCCTAACTCTCACCCTACATCTAAACCTAGCTATAACACCATTCGTTATCCTAAACTTAAACCTAACCCTATCCCTAATGCTAGGCCTTAACTAAACATTAACCCTAGCCCTAATCCTAGCCCTAATTTAACCCTATCAGAAACCCTAAATCTAATTTTAGCCCTATCAATAATTTTAACTTTCACACTAGCCCTAACCCTAATGCTAATCCTAAAACTAGCCCTAACCCTAGCCATAGCCCTAGAACTAAACAGAACGATAGCCCTAACCCTAAACCTTAACCAAAACCGAACCATTACCCTAACCCTAGCCCTAATTTGAGTTTTAATCCAAACACTAAAACTAACCCTGACCCAGACTCTGGCCATAACACTAACCCTAGCTGTAAACATAACCCTAATCCTAAACCTAAACCTAAGACTAGACATAGCCCTAACTCTAACCCCAAATTTAGCCCAAAACATAACCCTGGTCCTTACATTAGCCATAACCCTAACTCTAGCACTAAGTTAACACAAAACCTAGACCTAATCTGAGCCGTGACCCAAGTTTTAACCCTAATCCTAACCCTAACCCTAGCCCTAATCATAAACATAACCCTAGCCCTAACCCTAGCTCTAACCCTCTCCATTGCCATAAACAGAATACTAACTCTAATACTAAACCTAGTCCTAAACCTAAACCTATCCCTAATCCTAACCCATTCCATTACCCTAACCCAAACCTAGACTCTAAACTTCACAGTATCATTAACATAACACTAAACCTAATGCAAATTTGAGTCCTAAATTTAAAACTTAACCTATCCCAAACCCTAATCCAGAGCCTGACTATAAAAATAGTTGTAGCTCTAAACCTGACCCTAACCCTAAAACTAACACTTACACTAAATGTAGCCATAAACCTAACACTAAAACTATCTTTAACCATAACCCAAGACCTGATATTAGCTGTAGCCCTCATCCTAGCCCTAAACATAAAACAAACTCTAGCACTCATCCTAGCCCTAAACCTAGCCCTAATCATAACACTATCCTTAACCATAGCCTTAACCTAATTCTAACACTCACCCTCCCACTAAAACTAGTTAAAACACCATCCCTTACCCTAATCTTAATCCTAACACTAACCTTAACACTAGACCTACACTGAACAGTAACCCTAGCCCTAATCATAGCCCTAATTTAACCCTATCCATAATTCTAACACTAACTAAAGACCTAAGACAAACTCTAACTCTCACACTAGCCCTATACCTAGTTCTAACCATATCCCTTAACTTAACCCTAACCCTAGCCCTAAACATAGCCATAAATCTAGGAATAACACTTGCCTAATCCTTATTTCTAGTCCTACCTAGATCCACCTCTAACACTAACTCAAACACTAATCCTAGCCTAAGCCTAACATTAATACTAGCACTAACCCTAACACTACTCATGAAACTAACCCTAACCCTAACCCTAGCAGTAAAACAAAACCGAGTAATAGCCCTAACACTAAATCTTAACTTAAACTAAATCCTAATACTACACCTAGACCTAACCCTAGCCCTAATTTGAGTCCTAACCTTAACCTGAATACTAACCCTGACTCTGACTCATATCCTAACACACACTCTTGCTCTAAACACCACCCTAACCTTAAAACAAACCCTTACAGTAACCCTAGACTTATTTGGAATCCTAACTCTAACTCTAAAACTAACTCTGACCCTGATTATTAAACTAACACTAACACTCACTCTAAATATCACCCTAACCTTAAACCTAATCCTAACACTAGAGGTTTAACCCCTAACCATAACCCCAAAATTCACCCTATTTGTAACACTAGTTCTTATACTAGCCATTGCCTAACCCTAAACATAACACAAAACTAGCCCTAATCCGAGCCTAAATCTAGCTTTCACCTAACCCTTGCCCTATTCCAAGCCCCAACACTAGCTCTAATCCTATCTCTTACCCTAATCCAAACCCTAACCCTAATGCTAACCCTAATCCTTAACCTAACACAAACATTAATCCTATTACTAGTCCTAACACTAGCACTCATTCTAGCTCTAACCATAACTCAAATCCTAACCCTAACGCTGACCCTTATTCTGACCTTAAAACTAATTGTAGATCTAAACCTGAACTTAACCCTAAACTGAACCCTAATAGTAACCCGTCTGGTTATCTTATGCCTAAACCTAACCCTAACACTAGCACTAGACCTAAACCTAATCATAAATCTAGCCATAACTCGAACCCTAGACCTAATGAAAAACCTAGACATAGCCCTAACAATAACCTTAGCCTAAGCCAAACAGTAACTCTTCCCCTAGACCTAATTCTGGATTTAATTCTAATCATAACACTAACCTGAACACTGACCCTGACACTAACTGTAACCCTAGCTCTAAACACCACCCCAACGCTATACCTAACCCTAAAACAATACCTAGCAGTAACATTAACCCTAAAACTAGCCTGAATCATAACAAGTTCTTACATTAGCTGTAGCCCTAACCTATTGCAAAACCTAGCCCTTATCCAAGGTCTACCCTAGCTTTAATCCTAAAGATAATCCAAATCCTAACCATAGCCCTAACCCTAAGCCTAAACCTAAGACTAGAACTAATCTGTAGCATAATCCTAGCACTAACCCTAGCTCTAACCTAACTATTACTCTAATGATAACACTAACCCTTATGCTAACCCTAGGCCAAAACCTAAAACTATACCTAAACTTAACCCTATAAATTACCCTACACTTAACCTGAACCCTAAACCTATCATTACACTATCCTTAACAATAATGCTAATTCGAGCCCAAAACCTAAACCTTAACCTAACAAAAACGCTAACCTGACCCTAACTCTAATAATACCCTAGCTAAACTTTACACTAACCATAAACCTAACCCTTAAAATAGACCTAGTTATAAACCTAACCCTAAACTATCCCTAACTGTAACCCTAGACCTGACCTTTGCCCTAGCTCTAATCCTACTCCTACACCTAACACAAAACTTAGCCCATATCCTAGACGTAAACTTTACCTTAATCATAAACCTAACACTTACCCTAATTATAACTCTCATGCTAGCCATAAAACTAGCTGTAATCCCAACCCTTACCCTAAACCTAACTGTAACATTAAACCTAACATTAACCCTAGTCCTAATCCTAGGCCTAATCCTAACACTAACCCTTGCCCTAAGACTAACTCTAACTCTCGCCCTAGCCCTATAGCGAGTTCTATACCAATCCCTTACCTTCACCCTAAACCTAGCCCTAAACTTAGCCCTAACCCTAACCCTATCTTTCACCCTAGCTTAAACTCTAGATCTAAAACTAACTCTAAATCTAACACTAAACATAAGCCTAAACCTCACACTAACACTAGCCCTAACCCTAAAACTAATCCTAAAACTAGCCCTAACCATACCACTAGCCCTAAAACAAAACCGAGTCATAGCCCTAATCCTAACCCTTAAACTAAACCAAACCCTACCCTTACAAGTAAACCTACACTTATCTCTGATTCCATTCTTAAATCTAACCTGAAAAGTAATATGGACACTGACTCTGAACCTAACACTAAATCTAGCTCTAAATATTGTCATAACCATAAACCTAAACCCAACACTAGACCTAGGACTAACGCTAACCCTATAACTAGTGCTAATCATAGCCCTACTTCGTACATTACACGTAGCCTTAACCCTAGCCCTAACCTAACCCAAAATCTAGCCTTAATCGGAGTCCTAAATCTAGCTTTAACCCTAAACTTAAATCTAACCCTAACCTAAAAAAAAGCCCTAATCCTATACATATCCCTAGCCCTAATCTTAGGTCTAACCCTATCCATTACCCTAATCATAACCCTAAACCTTATGCAAAACATTAGGCCTAACATTAACCCTATCCATTACACTAAACCACATCTAAACCCTAAACCTAACTCTGTCATTAACCCTCACCCTAAACAAAATGCTAATTCAAGCCCTAAACCTTACCTCTAACATAAACCAAACCCTAAACGTGAACCTGGTACTAATAATAACCCTAGCTCTAAACCTTACTCTTACCCTAAACCTAACCGTTACACTGGACCAAGCCATAAATCTAACACTAAATCTATCCCTAACTATAACCCTAGTCATGGCATTAGCCTTAGCCCTAATACTAGCCCTAACCCTAACACAAACACTAGCCTTCATTCTAGCCCTAAGACTAGCCTTAATTATAACCCTAAACCTAACCCTAGCCCTAACCCTAATACTAACACTCGCCCTACCCCAAAACTTAGCTATAATCCACTCCCTTACCCTACATATGACCCTAACTATAACCCTAACCTGAGGTCTCAAACTGATACTAAACCTAGCCCTAATTTAACACTATCCTAAACATAACCCTAGTCCTAGCCCTATGACTAACTCTAACTCTCACACTAGCCTATCACTAGTTCTAAACCTATCCCTTACCATAACCCTAACCCTAACCCTAAACCTAGTCCTAACCCTTGCCCTATCCTTAGTCCTAGCCCTAACCATAAATTAAATTCTAAATCTAAATCGAACCATAACCCGAAGCCTAAGCTGAACCATTATAAATACATTTATATTTAGATTCTATATCTACAGAAGTTGGCTTCAATTATTATTTAGAATATAGTCATTAGTTTCATAAAAGGCATACCATTTCTGGTGGTGTATAGAGAACTGATGATCAGGGGTAATATGCTATGTTAAGGTGGAAAGGAGTGAGGGTATGAGAATAATCTATCTTAGTAAATTGGAAGAGAACTGTAATGAATAGACAAGGGTAATTTATAGAAGAATGTATAAATTCAAATTTATTATCAGTATTCATAAAATTACGCTATGTATAAAGACTAAAATTTGGGAGGTTGAAAGTGGGATAGAGAGAGGAAGAAGAAAGAAGGAAAAAAACAAGAAAGAAAGAAAGGGAGAATGAAAATAATATAAAAGGGGGTGAGGTGGGCCTATGCAATTCCTCTATATTAAACAATTCTGGTGATTCAGTTCTTAAAGTCCAATTTCATGCAAAGTTCTTGGTTTCACATATGTTGAGATTGTGAGGGCCAGAGGGGGAAGGGTAGAGGAGAATAGATGAAAAGAGCGAGAATAGAAAAGTCTCTCAGAACTCTGTTTTCTTCCAGTAAGTTGAGTTGTCTATTCCTAGCTTGAGTCTCTGTGCTAAGGGTGGTTGAGGCAGCCAGTTTGAGAGGGCTTGAGCTTCTACATGGAGCCTCCCTACTCTCTCTCTACTCTCTCTCTCTACTCTCTCTCTCTGAGTTGGAAACCAGGTACCTGTACATTTGCTGTTCTGCATTGATTGCTACACCCCCACCCAAAAAAAAAAAAAAAAAAAAAAAAAAAAAAAACTTGTGAGAAAAATCTTGAGTTATCACAGCTGGAGGTAGGGGAGTTGGAAACCGGGTACCTGAGCAGCCGCAGAACTGAGCTGGTAGCCATGGTCACTGACAGATGGTGAGTAAGGTTTTCCAAGATGCATTCCATCTGTTACCTGTGTAGGGTGTTTGGTGAGGTGGGTGGTTCTGGGGTGACCTTTGGCCATGTCCAGAGCTTTGCCTGGTGACTCACAAGCAAAGCCTCTGTGTTCTGTGCTACCTGTCCTCTGAGCCAAGAGCGCCTGCACAGCGGAGACTTCTGTCTGAGCCAAGAGCGAAACAGCAGCCAAGACTTCCCTCTGCACCAAGAGCTCACACATGGCTGAGAATTACGTCTGAGCTGAGAGCACATGTGCAGCTGAGACTTCCATCTTTGCAGAGAGCTCATGCTTGACCGAGACTTCCGACTTCCCACTGAGCCGAGAGCAAGCACACAGCTGAGCCTTCCATCTGCTCAGAGAGCTCCAGCGTGGCCCTAGTTTTCTTCAAATTTCTATGATATTAGGCAAGGCAAATGTGAGGGTTAGGGCTAGGGCTAAGGTTAGGATTAGGCTTAGAGGTAGTTTTAGTGCTACATTTAGGGCTAGGTTTGGGGAGGAAGTTTATGGCTAGTGTTAGGAGAATGGGTAATGTAAGAACTAGGATTATGGTTATGGCTAGTTTTAAGGTTAGGATTATGGATGGGTCTAGTGTTAGGAAAGGTTTGGGTTAGTATAAGGTTTAGAGCTAGTGTTTGTGTTAGGATAATGGTCAGTGTTCAGGTTAGCATTGGATTTACAGTTAGGAGCACAATTTTACTAGGGTTAGTTCTAGGGGTATTGTTAGTCATTGCGTTAGATTAATGTTTTTTGTTAGTGCTGGAGCTAGGTTTTTGTTTAGGGCTATGGCTAGAGTTATGGCTATATTTAGGATTACATTTAGGTCTAGTGTTAATGTTACGGTTAGGCTTAGGTATAGTTTTACCCATAGGGCTAGTGTTAGTGTTTGGTTTAGGGTTAGGGTCAGGCTTAGACCTAGGGTTAGTTTTAGGGTCAGAATAAATGTCAGGGCTAGGCTTAGGGTTTGGGTTAGGGTTAGAGATATAATGAGGCCTAGGGATAGGACTAATAATAGAGTTAGGGTTTGGGGTAGGCTAAGGATTAGGGTTAGGACTAGGGTAGCATGGGTGAGGGTTGGCATAGGGTAAGGGATAGGGTTAGAGCTAGGGTTAGGGTTAGGGTTAGTGTTAGCATTAGGGTTAAAGCTAGGGTTAGAGTTCAGATTAAGGCTAAGTTTGGTGTTAGGGTTAGGACTGTTGCTAATGTAAGACCTGGTATTATGATTAGGGCTAGTTTTAGGATTAGGGTTAGGGCTAGGTTTAGTGTTCGGGTTAGGTTTAGGGTTAGGTTGATGTTTAGATCTAAGGTTAGTTTTAGGATCAGAGTCAGGGTCATTCTTAGTTGTACGGTTAGGTTTAGGACTCAAATTAGGGCTAGGGTAAGGGCTAGGCATAGTGTTAGCATTTGGTTTAGGTTAAGGTTTAGGATTAGAGATGTAGCTCAGTTTTGCTTGAATGCTATGGCTATGGTGAAGGATAGTTTTCAAATTAGCATTAGGATTAGGGCTAGCGTTAGGGTGAGATTTAGGTTTTAGGCTATTGTTAGATTTAGAGTGAGGTTTAGATATAGGTTTATGACTAGGGCTAAGTTTGGGACTAGGGTTAGGGCTAGGCTTTGGGTCATGTTAAGGGGTAATTTTAGAACTAGGCCTAGGGCTAGGGCAAGATTTAGAGTTAGTCTTAGGGTTAGGGGTTTGATTAGATTTAGGGTTAGGGCTAAATTAGGTGTAGGATTAGAGCTAGGTTTAGTATTAGGGCTAGGCCTTGGTTTAGAGCTAGGTTTAGAATTAGGGTTAGGGTACGTTATAATATTATACCTAGGTTAAGGTCTAGAGTGAAGTTTCACTTTAGGGTTAGGCCTAGTGACAGGGTTAGGGTTCAGATTAAGGCTAGGTTTAGGGCCAGGATAAGGGCTTTATGTTTTTTAGCATAAGGGCTAACATAAGGCCTAGGGCTAATGTTAGGTCTAGGTTTATGGTTAAGGATAGTTTCAGGGTTAGTTTTATGGCTATGTATAGTGTAAGGGTTAGGTTGAGGGTTAGGTTCACTTTTGGAGATTGGGGTATTATTAGGGTCAGGGTAATGGTTAGGGTTTGTTTAGATTAAGGTTTAGGGTTAGAGCTCAAATTAGGTTAGGATTGTGTTAGGGTTATGATAATGGATATGGTTAGGTTTAGGGTTCAATTTAGGTTTATGGTAATGAATAGGGTTATGAATAAAGTTACGGTTATCCTAGGACTAGTATTAAGGTTAGGGTTAGGGTTAAGGTAATAGATAGGATTAGAGCTAGAGTTAGGGCTAGTTTTAGGATTAGGTTTAGAGTTAGGTTAGGGTTAAAGCTACTGTTAGGGTTAGGGTTAGGGCTATGTTTTAGATTAGGTTAGTGTTAGGGTAGGGCTATGGCTTTTATAAGAACTAACGTTACAATTAGGGCTAATTTTAGGGTTAGGGTTACGACGATTAGGTCTAGTGTTAGGGTTAGGTTATGATTAGAGTGATGATTTGAAATAGGGTTAGTGTTAGGGTCAGAGTCAAGTTCAGTGTTAGTTTTAGGGTTAGGGATAACTCTAGAAATAAGGCTAAAGTTATGGGTAGGTGTAGGGTTATGTTTTGTGTAAGGGTTGCCACAGTCCGGCTGCAGCAAAATAACCAGGCGGTGACGAGCAACTTGTGTAGATTGATACAGCAGGGTGGGAGCCGTTTATTGTAGGACAGGAGGGGTATATATACATTCCACACAGCTTATCTTAATTAACATAAACTAGATACAGCAGTCAACCAATAAGGAATCTCCACACTTAATGGCTCGCTGGCGTTACTTCACAAACGACTCCTTCTGGCAAAATGCCAGGCTCCATCTTGACTTTTTACAGACCCTAACCTTTCCCCCCTTTTGTTTAAGTTAAATAATGACCATAGTGGTTTTTAAACAAACACCATAAAGAATCTGCTACAAGCAGAAGGGGAGGGTTTAATTTAAATTGGGTATACAGCTGTTGAGGATTGTTTTAACATGTGAACAAATAAGAAGTTTAACAGATCTGTTTGTTTACTTTCACCTTTCCTTTTCATTATATTTAATAATTCTGTTCAGGATAATATAAATTGATCAGAAAATTGTTTTCTTAGTACCTGTTGGAATGTTACATAATTTTTTTTAGCACCATTGCCAGAATTCCTATCTTCATCCAAGTGCCGGTGAAGACAACGATGAAACCAAACTACAGCTTCTTCGATTGCATCAATGAATAATGACTCAACAAGTAATGCTCAATCAAGGAGTCAATTTACTTTGGGAGGAAATGGACATATTGATAGATCCCTCCACTTTGAACTGCTTGCAGACCTTGCCTGGACTATGTATTACTTGTATACATTGTGAACTTATCACTTGTATACATTGTGAACTATCTGTTGGTACAGTGAATTGTGGTAGTGCTGGAGTATCTTTGCTGATGGTGTCACATGTGGTACAATTTTTCCAAAGGAGTCGTCATTTGGTTTGGTGTCGTGGCATTTCTGTATCCTCCTCCCTTCTGCTAGTGATGGTCTAAAATTTGGGGGTCAACAGAGGTGAGGCAAAGAACCTCACCCCCCACTGTTGCAAAGGCCAAAATTGGGGGCCAACAGAGGTGAGGCGAAGAACCTCACCCCCCCACTGGTGCATAGGCCTATCCACAAGTATGGCTGTATGCTGGACCGGTAGTCAGTGACGGGTATGATCCAATTGCAGTGGTACCAACCTAAGACAGGAGGCTGACGCCTAGAGTTCAGCCCATCCGATGACGGGTAAGGACCATATGTTGTATTGGACAACCTAACAAGCACGGTACCTAAGCCACATTGCTTGTTGCTTAATTAAACAAAAGGGGGGAGATGCTGAGAGCCATAGCCAAATAGGAATGACACATGGCATTTTTGGTTGAAAGGTGATGCCAGCAAGCCATTGAGATGATATGATTATGTTAAGATCTGCATTCAATTGGATATTAGACCCCTGATGTATGCCTCGGCTGCTACTTTGGAGCTCTAGCGGGACTCCCGGAGAGTTCCCATTGGTTGGAGAAGTGCGGTAGGAGGGATTTCCGGAGGAGGGATTTGCCTGTTGGAGTGGTGGGTCCCAGGAGGAGCCACGTGGCATGGTTCAGCATTTTTCCCCGGAGCGTATGTGGAGTGTGCTGGTGGAGTTCAGAAATAAAGTTTGTTCCTGCTTGAGTGGCTCGTGATTTTGTGCCCAGCCAGACTGCGGCAAGGGTTAGGGCAAGAATTAGGGCTAGGTCTAATGTCAGGTCTGAGATTACAGTTAGGTTAGTGTTAGGGTTAGGGCTAGGGCTCAGTTTTGTTTTAGAGCTACAGCTAGGTTTAGAACTAGTTTTAGGATTAGAAATAGTGTTAGGGCTAGTGGTAGGGTGAGGTTCAGGCTTAGGGTTAGGGTTATATTTAGATTTATGGTTAGATCTAGGGTTAGGACTTGGGCTAGGTTTAGGGGTTAGGTTAAGGCTAGTGTTATGGTTATGGTAACAGAGTTAGTACTAGAAGTAGGTCTAGAGCAAGAGTTAGAGTTAGTCTTAGGGGTAGGGTTAGAGTTAGGGTTACGATTAGCACTAATTTAAGGCTAGGATTAGAGCTAGGGTTAGGGTTAGGGTGAGGGTTAGAATTAGTGTTAGTGTTGGATTAGGGTTAGGGTTAGTGTTAGGGGAAGGAATGTGGTTATACCTAGGTTTAGAACTAGGGCGCGGGTTGAAATTAGGGATTGGGCTAGGGTTAGGTTCAGGTTAGGATTAAGGCTAGGTTTAGGGCTAGGATGAGGGCTTGGTTTTGTGTTACATTTAGGGCGAGAATTAGGTCTATGGATAATGTCAGTTAGAGTTCCACTTAGGGATAGTGTTAAGGTTAGGTTTATGGCTAGGTCCATTTTAAGGGTTAGGTTTCGGGAAAGGGTCCGGTTTAAAGCTAGGTGTATTGTTAGGGTATGTGTCTGGTTTAGGGTTTGGTTTAGGTTATGGATTAGGTTTAGGGCTTGATTTAGCATTAGGGTTAGGGATTGGGTTAGAGTAATTAATAAGGTTAGGTTTAGTGTTCAGGTTAGTTTTAGGAAATGGATAGATTTAGTGTTAGAGATAGGTTTAGAGTTAGGCCTAGGGTTAGCATTTGGATTAGGCTTATGTTTAGGTTAATAGATAGGTTTAGGGCTAGGGTTATGGTTAGGATTAAGGCTAGGGTTAGGGTTAGGGTTAAGCTTAGGTTTAGTGTTAAAGTTAGTTTTAGGGTAAGTGTTAGGGTTCGAGCTATGTTTAGGGCAAGGGCAATGGTTAGGGTTAGTGTGACATCTAGTTTTAGGGTTGGGTTATGTTTAGAGCTAGGTTTATCATTAGGGTTAGGGTTTTGACTAGGGTAATGGATAGAGTTAGAACTAGTGTTTGGCCTTGGTTATGGTTAGAATTAGGACTAGGATTAGGGTTGGGGTTAGGTCTAGATTAATATTTTGGAAAGGGCTAGTGTTTGAGCTAGGGTTAGGGTTAAGGCAAGGGTTAGGGTTAGGGTTAGGTCTAGGGTTATGGTTAGGGTTACACTTAGAGCTAGGTTTTGTGTGAGGTTCGGGGCTAACGTTAGGGATATATGTAATGTTATACCTAGAGTAGGGTTATGGCTAGATTTTGGGTTAGTATAAAACTTAGAGCTTGGATTTGTGTTACAGAAAGGGACAGTGTTTGGGTTAGGGTTATGGCCAGAATTAGGACTAGGTTTAGGTCTAGAAGTAGAGGTTGTGTTTGGGTTAGGTTAAGGGTTATTGTGAGGGCTAAGGCTAGGTTTTTCTTTAGGTCTAGAGCTAAATATAAGGCTAAATTTTGAATTAGGTTTAGATCTAGGGATAATGGTAGGGTTAGGTTTAGGTATAAGGTTACCAGTAGGGCTAGTGTTAATGTTTGGTTTAGGGTTATGGTCAGGTTTAGACCTCTGGTTTGTGTGATGGTCAGAATAATGGTCAGGGTTAGGTTTAGGGTTTTGGTAAGGGTTAGAGCTAGAATTAGATCTATGGTTAGGACTATTTATAGGGTTAATATTTGTTTAGCCAAGAATTAGGAATAGGTCTAGGGTTACCATTAAGTTTAGGGTTTTGCTTAGGGTAAAGGATAGGGTTAGACATAGATTTAGGGCTAGGGTTAGGGTTATGGTTAGGGTTAAAGCTAGTTTTAGGGCTCAGATTAGGGCTAGTTTTTGTGTGAGGTTTAAGGCTAGGGTTAGGACAATGACAAACATAAGAACTAGGGTTACAATTAGGGTTAGTTTTAGGGTTAGGTTAGGGATAGGTCAGTGTTAGGGTTAGGTTTAAAGTTAGATTGATATTTATAACTAGAGATAGTGTTAGGATATGAGTCAGGTCAGGGTTAGTTTTATGGTTAGGGTTAGGACTCAAATTAGGGCTAAGGTTACTGTTAGGGTTTGGTGTAAGTTTAGGGTGCTGTTTAGAGCTAGGGTGAGTGTTAGGATATGAGTCAGGTTCTGGGTTATTTTTAAGGGTAGGATTATGACTTGAATTAAGGCTAGGGTTAGTTCTAGGTGTAATTCTAGTGTTTGGTGTAAGTTACGGTTTAGTGTTAGGCCTGTTGCTCAGTTTTGTTTTAGTGCTATGGTTAGGGTTAGGGCTAGTTTTATGATTAGCTTTAGTGTTAGGGCTAGGGTTATCGTTTGGGTTAGGATTAAGACTAGGTTTAACACTAGGATTAGGGATAGGTTTTTTGTTAGGTTTAGGGCAAGAATTAGGGTTATGGCTCATGTCAGGTCTAGGTTTACAGTTAGGGAGAGTGTAGGGGTTAGGTTTATGGCTAGGTCTACTTTAAGTGTTGCGTTTAGGGGAAGGGTCAGGTTTAGAGCTAGGCATATTATTAGGGTCATGGTCAGGCTTCGGGTTTGGGTTAGGATAAGGTTTAGGTTTAGGGCTCAAATTAGCATTAATGTTAGAGTTAGGGTTAGGGTAATGGATAGGGTAAGGATTAGGGTAAGGGTAATAGGTAGGGTTAGAGCTAGAGTTACGCCAAGTTAAGGTTAGGATTAGGACTAGGGTTAAGGTTAGGATTAGGTTTAGGCCAAGCGTTAGTGTTAGCATTAGGTTATATTTAAGGTTTCGGGATTGAGCTAGGATTTGCACTAGGACAAGGTTTAGGGTTAGAGTCAGGGTTAGGGTTAGGGCTAGGGTTAGCATTAGGATTAGGGTTATGGTTAGGGTAATGTATAGAGTTAGAAGTAGGCTTTGGCTTATGGTTATGGCTAGTTTTAGCGTTAGTGATACGGCTAGGTCTAGGTAAGTGTTAGGTTTTCTGTTAGAAAAAGGTTTCGATCTAGGCTTTGTGTTCGGGTAAGAGTCAGTGTTTGGGTTATGGTTAGGTTTATGATTAGGTCCAGCATTAGGACTAGGGTTAGTTCTAGGGGTAGAGTTAGTGATTGGTTTAGGTTAAGTGTTGTTGTTAGGACTTAGGTCCAGGTTTTTGTTTAGGGCTAGGGCTAGAGTTATCACTAGATGAAGGATTAGGTGTAGATCTTGGTCTAGTGTTAGGGTTAGGTATAGGTATAGGGTTAAAGGTAGCACCAATGTTAGGGGTCAGTTAGGGTTAGGGTCAAGTTTAGACCTATGGTTAGTATTAGGGTCAGAATAAGGGTCAGGGTTAGATTTAGGGTTTTGGATAGGGATAGAGCTAGATTGAGAGCTAGTGTTAGGACTAGTAATCGAGTTAGGTTTTGGATTAGGCTAAGGATGAGGTTAAAACTATGTAGTTTTATGGTTAGAGTTTGACTTAGGGTAAGGGACAGGGTTAGTCCTATGGTTAGGGCTGGGCTTAGGGTGAGGGTTAGGGTTAGAGGTAGGGTTAGAGTTAAAGGTAGTGTTAAGGCTCCGATTAGGGCTAGGTTTGGTGTTATCTTTAGGTCTATGGCTAATGTAAGAAATAGGGTTACAATCGGGGCTAGTTTTAGGGTTATTGTTACGTCTAGGTCTAGTATTAGGTTAGCTTTAGGGTTAGGGTTATGTTTAGGATAATGGATAGTTTAGGGTTAGGAATTGTGTTAGGGTTAGGCTGAAGGTTAGAATTGGGGTTAGGGTTCGGGTTAGGGTATTGGATAGTGTTAGATCTAGGGTTAGGTCTAGGGTTTTTGTTAGGGTTAGGTTTAGGTTTAGTGTAAGGAATTCAGTTAGGATTAGGTTTAAGGTAAGGGTTAAATCTACATTTAGGGTTAGAGATAGGGGTAAAGCTAGTGTTTGGGCTCAGATTAGGGCTAGGTTTGGGGTTTTGATAGGGTTAGTGTTAGTGATATGGCTAATGTAAGAACTAGGGTTATGATTGGGGCTAATTTTAGGGTTACAATTAGGACTAAGTCTAGTTTTAGGATTAGGTTTAAGTTTAGGGTGATGTTTTGAGCTACAATTAATGTTAGGTTCAGAGTCAGGTTCATGGTTAGTTTTAGGTTAGGGATAGGACTTGAATTAGGGGTAGGTTAGGACTAGATGTAGGGTTAGGATTTGGTTTAAGTTAAGGATTAGGGTTAGTGCTATAGCTCAGTTATGTTTTAGGGCTAAGGCTAAGGTTATGGTAAGGGATAGGGTTAGATCTAGAAATAGGGCCAGGCAAGAATTAGATTTAATCTTAAGGCTATGGTTAGGATTAGGGTTAGGGCTAAACTAGGCCTAGAAATAGGTCTAGGATTAGTGTTACGCTTATACCTAATTTTAGGGCTATGTTTAGGGTTAGGTTTAGGGGAAGAGATGGGGTTATAGCTAGGTTTAGGGCTAGAGAGATGATTAGAATTAGGTTTAGGGATAGGTATAGGATTGGATTAGGATTAAGGCTAGATTTGTTGTTAGGTTGAGTGCTACAGCTTTTGTTAGGTTTAGGGCAATTTTTAGGGATAGGGATAATGTGAGGTTTAGGGTTATGGCTAGGGGTAGATATAGGGTTAGTTTCATGGCTACGTCTTTTATAAGGATTAGGTTTAGGGTAAGGATCAAGTTTAGAATTAGGTGTTTTTTAAGATCAGCTTCAGGTTTCGGTTATGGGTTAGGTTAAGTTTTAGGGTAGGGCTCAAATTAGGGTTTTGTTAGAGTTAGGATTAGGGTAATGGTTAGGTTTAAATTGAGGATTCAGGTTAAGATTAGGATAATGAGTATGGTTAGGGTTAGTTATACGGTTAGGGTTAGGCCTAGGGTTAGCTTTTGTGTTATGGTTATTGTTAGGGCAATGGATAGCATTAGAGCTAGGGTGTGGGATAGTGTTTTGGTTAGGATTAGGGCTAGAGTTAGGGTTAGGGTTAGGGCTAGGGTGAGGGTTAGTGTTTGGGTTAGGTTCAGGATATAGATTAGGTTTTGAACTAGGGTTAGTGCTAGGGTGAGAGTTAGGTTTAGTGTTATGTCTAGGGTTAGATTTACAGTTAAAGTTAGGGTTAGAGTTAGGGTTAGGGCTAAGGTTACCTTTAGAGTTAGGTTAATGGATAGGATTAGATGTCAAGCTAGGATTAGGGGTAGTTATAGGTTTCTGGTTAGTGTTAGGGTTTGGGCTACGGTTAATAAGAGTATAGTTTAAGATTTGATCTAGGGTTAGGGCTAAGATGAGGGTTAGGTTTAGGGTTAGGTCTAGGATTAGGTTTACAGTTAGAGTTAGAGCTAGGGTTATCATTAGGATTAGGGTTAGGTTTATTGTAATGGATAATTATAGAGATAGTATTAGGGCTAGTATTAACATTATGATTAGGGCTAGGGTTAGCATTAGGTTTAGGGATAGGGCTAGGTTTATGTTTAGAGTTAGGGTTAGGGTTTTAGCTAGGTTTAGGTCTAAGTGGAGGGTTAGCATTAGCGTGAGGGATATGATTAGTGTTAGGGTTATGCTTAGGGCTAGGTTTAGGCCTAGGATTAGGGCTAGATTTTGGTTAGGTTTAGATCCAGGGTTAGGGCTATGGGTATATAAGAACTAGGGTTATGATTAGGGTTATGGCTATGTCTAATGTTAGGTTTCTGTTTTGGTTATGATCAGTTTTAAAGCTAAGTTGGTGTTAGTGTCAGGGTCTGTATTTGGATTAGGAATAGGGTTTGGGATAGAGCTTAAATTAGGATTGGTTAGATCTAGATGTAGTGTTAGTGTTTGGGATAGGTTAAGGGTTATCATTAGGGCCAGGGCTAGGTTTTTGTTTCGGTCGTGGGTGAGAGATGGCTAGATTTGTGATTAAGTTCATGTCTAGGGCTAGTGTTAGCGTTAGGTTTAGGTATAGGTTTACGGGTAGGGCTAATGTGAGAGTTTGGTTTAGGGTTAGGATCAGGGCTAGGGTTAGTGTTATGGTAATGGTTATAACTAGAATGATGGCTAGGATTAGGACTAGTAATAAAGTTAGGATTTGTTTTAAGCTAAGGATTCGGGTTAGGACTAGGGTGAGCATTAAGTTTAGGGTTTGGCTTAGGATAAGGGATAGGATTTGTAGTAGGGTGAAGGGTAGGGTTAGGGCTAGTGTTAGGGTTAGGTTCACGTATAGGTTTATTTCTAGTGCTAGTGTTAGTGTTCGCTTTAAGGTTAGGTCAGGTTTGGACCTATGGTTACTGTTAGGGTCAGAATAAGTGTCAGGTTTGGGTTATGGTTAGAGCTAGAATGAGGGCTAAGGTTAGGACTACTAACAGGTTTAGGGTTTGAGTTAAATTAAGGATTAAGACTAGTGTTAGCATTAGGTTAGGGTTAATTTAGGGTAAGGGATAGGGTTAGAGCTAGGGTTAGGGCTATGTTTAGGGTTAGGGTTAGGGCTAGTGTTAGAGTTAGTGTAAGAATTAAAGCTAAGGTTAGCTCTCAGTTTAGAGCTAGGTTTAGGATAGAGTTAGAGCTAGGGTTAAAGTTACAGCCAATGTATGGACTAGGGTTACGATTTGGGCTAGTTATAGGATTAGGGTTCGGACTAGGTCTAGTATTAGGATAAACTAGCGGAAAATTGACCCTAGACACAATCCTAAATTTAACAGCATAGCCCTAACCCTAACTCAAACCCTAAACCTAAACATAAACATAGCCCTAATCCTAACCCTAAACCAAAATCTAACCCTAACCCTAACCCTATATCTAACCCTATCCATTACCCTAACCCTAAACCTAACCTTAATGATAACCCTAGCCCTAACCCTAAACCTAACACTAACTAGACCATAATCCTATCCCTAGATCTAACCCTAAAACTAAACCTCTCCCTAACCTTAATTCTAGCTCAAAAACAAACCCTTACACTGAACATAACCCTAAACCTAACCCTGGTTCTAAACCTAATCCTAATCATGACTCAAGACCTATTCCTAACATTAACCCTAGTTCTAACCTAAGCTCTACTTTGACACACTACCATAACCATAACTCTTATCCTAATGCTAATGCTAATTCTAATCCTAACCCTAACCCTATTGCTAATGCTAATCCTATCAGTTACCATAAACCTAACCAGAACCCTAAATTAAACCCTATCATTACCCTAACTCTAACCCTAATGCTAATTCGAGCCCTAAACCTAAATCCTTACTTAAACAAAACCTTAACCTTGACCCTAACCTTAAAATTTCCCCTAGCTCTAAACCTGACCCTTACCCTATGCCTAACCCTTACACTAGATGTAGACCTAAACTTAACCCTAAAATTATCTTTAACCATAACCCTAGACCTGATATTAGCCCTAGCCCTAATCCTAGCCCTAAAAATTACTACAAAAAACCCACTAGCCATCATCCTAGCCCTTATCCTAGCCTTAATCATAACCATAACTCTACATCTATCCCTATCCCTATTCTAGCCTTAACCCTAGCTCTAAACCTAGCTATAATGTCATCCCTAATCCTAAACATAAACCTAACCATAACCCTATCGCTAGGCCTAAACTGAACACTAACTCTAGCCCTAATCCTGGCTTTAACTTAACCCTTATCCAAATCCTAACCCTAATCCTAGCCCTAAGACAAACTCTAAGTCTCACACTAGCCCTATTCCTAGTTCTAACCCTATCCCTTACCGTAACTCTAAACCTAGCCCTGACCTTAGCCCTAACACTTTCCCTATCTGTAGTCCTAGCCTAACCCTAGATCTTAGCCTAACTCTAAATATAACTGTAACCATAAGCCTAAGCCTAACACTAACAGTAGACCTAACCCTAATACTCATCATAAAACTAGTGCTAACCCTAACCATGGAACTCAAACAAAACCGAGCAATAGATATAACCCTAAACCTTAACTTACAACAAACCATAAATTACACCTAGAACAAATCCTAGCCCTAATTCGAGTCCTAACCCTAATCTTAAAACTAACCCTGACTCTCGCTTATACCCTAACACTCACCCTAGCTCTAAAACACCACTCTTACCTTAAACCAAACCCTAACACTAGTCCTAGCCCTAATTTGAGTCCTAAAACTAAAACTAACCCTGTCCCTGACTCCTACCTAACAATAACCCTAGCTCAAAATTCATCCTAACCTTAAACCTAACCATCAACACTGATCGTAAACACTAACCCTAAATCTAACTAAATTGTAAACCTGATTCTTACATTATTCATTGCCCTAACCCTAGCCCAAATGCTAACACAAATCTAGCCATAATCTGAGCCGTAAACCTAGCTTTAACACTCACCCTAATCCTACCCCTACCCCTAACACTAGCTCTAACTCTATCCCTAAACCTAAGCAAAACCATAATAATAATAATAATAATAATAATAATAATAACCCTAGAACTATCCCTAATCCTTAGGATAATCAAAACCCTAACCCTATTAGTAGTCCAAACCCTAGCCCTCATTTGAGCTATAACCTATCCCAAACCCTAACGCTAACCCTGACCCTTATTCTGACCATAACACTAACCCTAGGTATAAATCTGATTCTAACCCTAGACCAAACCTTAACACTAGCCTTACCAGTAAACTTATACTAAACCTGACTCTACCACAAGTCCTAGACCTAAACCTAATCCTAAATGTAGCCTTAACTCTAGACCTAAACAAAAACCTAATTCTAGCCCTAAAAATAAGCCTTAACCTAATGCAAAGTGTAACCCTACCCCTAGACATAAACCGAGTCCTAATTCTGGCTTTAACCTTAACCCTAACACTAACCTGAACATGGACCCTGCATTTAACAATAAGCTAACTCTAACCTGGCCCTAACTGAAAATCTAAACCTAACACTAGACCTTGGCATAACCCTAACACTCCAAGTAGCCCTAATCATAATCCTAGCTCTTACATTACCATTGCCCTAACCCCAAACCTTAAGGTAACACAAAACCTAGAGTGAATCCTAGGCCTAAACCTAGCCATAGGTGTAACACTCATCCTAACCCTAGCCCTAATCCTAACCCTAACTATAGCCTTAGTCCTAAATTTACTCAATGCCTAACTCTTGCCATAAATATAAACTTAGAATTATCCCTTACTCTAACACTAACCCTATCCCTAATCCTAAACTTAATCCTATCCCTAAACCTAGCTCTGAACATAAACATTACCCTAACCCTAACCTTACTGATAACCCTAGCCATAACCCTAACCGTAACCCTAACCCTAACCGGAAAAATAACCCTATACTTAACACTAAACCTAACACTTTCCATAGCCCTAACTCTAGCTCAAATCCTATCCTGTAGTAGAAACCTAAACCTACCCATGCCTTAACCTTAACCCTAAAACAAAATCTAACCTAAACCTAAACCTAAACTTACATATAACATATCCATTACCCTAACCCTTATCCTAACCCTAATGATAAACATAGAGCTAAGCCTAACCCTAACCCTAAACCTACCGTAATCTTATCCCTAGACCTAATGCTGAACCTAACCCAAAACTTAGACCTTGCTCTAAATCTATCTCAAACCCTAATCCTTATGGTAAATAAACCCTAGCCCAAACCCTAACCCTAATCCTAGCCCTAAGCCTAACCGCAACCATAGCCCAAATCCTAGTTCTAACTCTATGCATTACCCTAATCATAACCCTAAACCTTATGCTAACCCTGGATCTAATAACCTTAAATCTACCTTTATCCCTAGCTCTGATTCTAACCTGAACCCTCAACCTAGCCCTAACACTTACTAAATCCATGAGCCTTACCCTTAACCTAACTGTAGGAAAACACTAAGCCTAATACTAACCCTAACCCTAGCCCTAACCCTAATACTAACCCTAACCCTTGACCTAAACCTAAACCTAACTCTAGCCTTAGCACTAACCCTAGCTTAAACCCTAACCCATATCCTAATCTTAACCCTAACCCAAACCCTAGCCTTAACCTAACCCTAACCCTAACTCTAGCCCTAATCCTAAACAAAATTCTAGCCCTAACCATAGCTCTAAATCGATCAATTACCCAAAAAAATAACCATAAACCTAATGCCAACCCTAGGCCTAACCCTAACCCTATCCATTAACCTAAAACTAACATGAACCCTAAACCTAACCTGAAGACAAAACCTAACCCTATCCCTTACACTAACCCTAACTCTAACCCTAATGCTAATTTGAGTGCTAACCCTAAACCTCAACCTAATCCAAACCCAAAACCTGACCTGACCATTATAATACCCCGAGGTCTAAACCTGAATCTTACCCTAAAACTAACTCTGAATATAGACCTGGCCATAAACCTTACCCTAAACCTATCCCTAACTGTAACCGAAGACCTGATATTATCCCTAGCCCTAATTCTTGCCATAAACCTAACACAAATGCTAGCCCTCATTCTAGCCCTAAACCTAGTCTTGATCCTAACCTGAACCCTAACTCTAGCCCTATCCCTAATTTTATCCTTCACCCTATATCTGAACCTAGATATAACCTCAACCCTTCCCCTAAATCTAACCCTAACTCTAACCCTGGATTAAATCCTTACACTAATCTTAGACCTGATCCTAGCTCTAATTTAGCCCTAACCCTAATCCTAACACTAGCACTAATACTAACTCTAACTATCACCCTAGCCCTATTCCTAGTTCTAACCCTATCCCTTAACATAACCCCAACACTTGCTCTACCCTTAGCCCTAAACCTAGCCCTAACACTAACCCTAGATCTAACCATAACTCTATAACTAACCCCAACTGTAAACCTAAACCTCACATTAAATCTAGCCCTAAAACTAACTCTAATCCTAAAACTAGCTCTAACCTAGACCTAGCCTTAAAAAAATCGAGCTATAGCCCTAACTCTAACCCTTAACTTAAACCAAAACCTAACCTTGACCTTAATTCTGACCCTAACTCTAACTATAGCTCTCAGATCACCCTAAAATTATACCTAACCCTAAAACTACTCTTACCGCTACCCTAACCCTAAAAGTAGCCCTAATCACAACCCTAGTTCTTACGTTAGTTGTAGCCCTAATCCTAGACCTAAACTAACCCAACACCTAGCACTAATCTGAGACCTACACCTGTTTTAATCCTAAACCTTACCAGAGCCCTAACCATTACCATAAACCTAAACCTAACACTAAAACTTTCCCTAACCCTAAACTTAACCCTAGCATTAATCCTAATCATAATCCTAGCCCTAACCCTAGCTCTAACCCTATCCATACCCTAACCATAACCCTAACCCTAATGCTAATTCTAGGATAACCCTAATCCTATCTCAATCCCTAACTTTGTCCATTACCCTAAACCTAACCTGAAATTAAACCTAATCATAAACATTACCCTAACCTTAATAATAACCCTAACGCTAATGAAAGCCCTGATCCTAAACCTTAACCTTTCTCAAACCTTAATCATGACAGTGGCCCTAATAAAAACCCTGTCTCTATACCTGACCCTAACCCTCAACCTAAACCTTACACTAGAACTAGACATAAACCGAGCCCTAAAACTAAACCTAACCATAAACCTAGACCTGACATTAGCCATAGCACTAATTCTAACCCTAACCCTAACACAAAACCGAACCTTAATCCTAGCCGTAAACCAGGACCTAATCCTAGCCCTAAACCTAGCCTTCATACTAACTCTAACCCTAACCCTAGCCCTAACCCTATTTTGTACCTTGCCCTACACCTAGCTATAACATCATACCTTACACTAATCCTAAACCTATCCCTAACCCTAAACGGAGGCCTAGCCCTAACACTAACCCTAGCTCTAATCCTTGCACAAATTTAGTTCTAAACCTAACCCTAACTGTAAACCTAACCCTACCTCTCACCCTAGCATTAACCCTAGTTCTAAATCTATCCCTCACCATAACACAAACCCTAAACCTAAACATAACGCAACCCCATTCCTACTTTCGCCCTAGCCCTATACCTAGACCTAACTCTAACCTCAATCATATCCTAATTCTTAGTCTAAACCTCACCCTAACACTAGCGCTAACCCTAATGCTAATTGGAAAACTAGCCCTAACCCTAGACCTAGCACTCAAACAAACCCGTGTCATAGCATTACGATTACGATTAGGATTAGCATTAGGTTTAGAGTTTGGCATAGGGTAAGGGATAGTGTTAGAGCTAGGATTAGGACTAGGGTTGGGGTTAAAGCTAAGTTCATGGCTCGGATTAGGGCTAGTTTCTGTGTTAGGATTAAGGGTACATTTAGAGCAATGATGGAAGAACTATGGTTTTAGGGTTAGTTTTAGGGTGATGGTTAGAGGTTAAACCTCTAGTGTTCGGATCAGGTTTATGGTTAGGGTGAAATTTAGAGCTGTGTTAGTGTTAGGTTAATAGTGAGGATCAGGTTTACTTTTAGGGTTAGGGTTAGAACTCGAATTAAGGCTAGGGTTACTGTAAGGGTTTGTTTTAGGGTTAGGGTGGTGTTTAGAGCTAGGGTGAGTGTCAGGATGTGAGTCAGAGTTAGGGTTAGTATCAAGGTTAAGATTAGGACTCTAATTAGGGCTAGGGTTAGGTCTAGATGTAGTGTTAAGGTTTGGTTTATGTTAAGGTGTAGGGTTAGCAGTATTGCTCGGGTTTGTTTTACTGTAAGGGTTAGGGTTAGTACTATATTTATGATTAGCATTAGGGCTAGGGCTAGTGTTAATGTTAGGCTTAGGCTTAGGCTTAGAGTTAGCTTTAGAGTTAGGGTTAGATCTACGTTTAGGAATGGGAATAAATATTAGGCAGTGGTTATTGCTAGGTTAGGGCTAGGGTTAGGGCTAGAGTTAGGATTACGGTAATGGATAGGGTTAGAAGTAGGTATAGG